>NC_092335.1:469032500-469670000 GCF_046630445.1 Rutidosis leptorrhynchoides | reverse complement strand
ATATATATATATATATATATATATATATATATATATATATATATATATATTCATTCATATACGCATAAGCTAACGAGTTATAAACGTACAAATGATTAAGTAGGTACCTTTCGATACGTACGGAAAAAACGGGATGTTATGAAATGTCCCGTTCTTATTGATTAAAAACGTTCCATATTAATTGATTTCGTTGCGAGGTTTTGACCTCTATATGAGATGTTTTTCAAAGACTGCATTCATTTTTAAAACAAACCATAACCTTTATTTCATCAATAAAGGTTTAAAAAGCTTTATGTAGATTATCAAATAATGATAATCTAAAATATCCTGTTTACACACGACCATTACATAATGGTTTACAATACAAATATGTTACAACAAAATAAGTTTCTTGAATGCAGTTTTTACACAATATCATACAAGCATGGACTCCAAATCTCGTCCTTATTTAAGTATGCGACAGCGGAAGCTCTTAATAATCACCTGAGAATAAACATGCTTAAAACGTCAACAAAAATGTTGGTGAGTTATAGGTTTAACCTATATATATCAAATCATAATAATAGACCACAAGATTTCATATTTCAATACACATCCCATACATAGAGATAAAAATCATTCATATGGTGAACACCTGGTAACCGACATTAACAAGATGCATATATAAGAATAACCCCATCATTTCGGGACACCCTTCGGATATGATATAAATTTTGAAGTACTAAAGCATCCGGTACTTTGGATGGGGTTTGTTAGGCCCGATAGATCTATCTTTAGGATTCGCTTCAATTAGGATGTCTGTTCCCTAATTCTTAGATTACCAGACTTAATAAAAAGGGGCATATTCGATTTCGATAATTCAACCATAGAATGTAGTTTCACGTACTTGTGTCTATTTTGTAAATCATTTATAAAATCTGCATGTATTCTCATCCCAAAAATATTAGATTTTAAAAGTGGGACTATAACTCACTTTCACAGATTTTTACTTCGTCGGGAAGTAAGACTTGGCCACTGGTTGATTCACGAACCTTAAGTTCCTTGGATAAACCTACTGGAAAAGAGAAAAATGGATCTAGCTTCAACGGATCCTTGGATGGCTCGAAGTTCTTGTATTAGAATGATAACCTACTGTAAGAAACAAAGATTTCTTGAGGTTGGTTGATCACCTTACAAGATTGGAAGTGAGCTAGCAAACTTGAAAGTATTCTTGATTTTATGTAACTAGAACTTGTAGAATATATGAAGAACACTTAGAACTTGAAGATAGAACTTGAGAGAGATCAATTAGATGAAGAAAATTGAAGAATGAAAGTGTTTGTAGGTGTTTTTGGTCATTGGTGTATGGATTAGATATAAAGGATATGTAATTTTGTTTTCATGTAAATAAGTCATGAATGATTACTCATATTTTTGTAATTTTATGAGATATTTCATGCTAGTTGCCAAATGATGGTTCCCACATGTGTTAGGTGACTCACATGGGCTGCTAAGAGCTGATCATTGGAGTGTATATACCAATAGTACATACATCTAAAAGCTGTGTATTGTACGAGTACGAATACGGGTGCATACGAGTAGAATTGTTGATGAAACTGAACGAGGATGTAATTGTAAGCATTTTTGTTAAGTAGAAGTATTTTGATAAGTGTATTGAAGTCTTTCAAAAGTGTATAAATACATATTAAAACACTACATGTATATGCATTTTAACTGAGTCGTTAAGTCATCGTTAGTCGTTACATGTAAGTGTTGTTTTGAAACCTTTAGGTTAACGATCTTGTTAAATGTTGTTAACCCAATGTTTATAATATCAAATGAGATTTTAAATTATTATATTATCATGATATTATCATGTATGAATATCTCTTAATATGATATATATATACATTAAATGTCTTTACAACGATAATCGTTACATATATGTCTCGTTTAAAAATCATTAAGTTAGTAGTCTTGTTTTTACATATGTAGTTCATTGTTAATATACTTAATGATATGTTTACTTATCATAGTATCATTTTAACTATATATATATCCATATATATGTCATCATATAGTTTTTACAAGTTTTAACGTTCGTGAATCACCGGTCAACTTGGGTGGTCAATTGTCTATATGAAACCTATTTCAATTAATCAAGTCTTAACAAGTTTGATTGCTTAACATGTTGGAAACATTTAATCATGTAAATATCAATCTCAATTAATATATATAAACATGGAAAAGTTCGGGTCACTACAGTACCTACCCGTTAAATAAATTTTGTCCCGAAATTTTAAGCTGTTGAAGGTGTTGAAGAATCTTCTGAAAATAGATGCGGGTATTTCTTCTTCATCTGATCTTCATGCTCCCAGGTGAACTCGGGTCCTCTACGAGCATTCCATCAAACCTTAACAATTGGTATCTTGTTTTGCTTAAGTCTTTTAACCTCACGATCCATTATTTCGACGGGTTCTTCGTTGAATTGAAGTTTTTCGTTGATTTGGATTTCATCTAACGGAATAGTGAGATCTTCTTTAGCAAAACATTTCTTCAAATTCGAGACGTGGAAATTATTATGTACAGCCGTGAGTTGTTGAGGTAACTCAAGTCGGTAAGCTACTGGTCCAACACGATCAATAATCTTGAATGGTCCAATATACCTTGGATTTAATTTCCCTCATTTACCAAATCGAACAACGCCTTTCCAAGGTGAAACTTTAAGCATGACCATCTCTCCAATTTCAAATTCTATATCTTTTCTTTTAAAGTCAGCGTAGCTCTTTTGTCGACTTTGGGCGGTTTTCAACCGTTGTTGAATTTGGATGATCTTCTCGGTAGTTTCTTGTATAATCTCCGGACCCGTAATCTATCTATCCCCCACTTCATTCCAACAAATCAGAGACCTGCACTTTCTACCATAAAGTGCTTCAAACGGCGCCATCTCAATGCTTGAATGGTAGCTGTTGTTGTAGGAAAATTCTGCTAACGGTAGATGTCGATCCCAACTGTTTCCGAAATCAATAAAACATGCTCGTAGCATGTCTTCAAGCGTTTGTATCGTCCTTTCGCTCTACCCATCAGTTTGTGGATGATAGGCAGTACTCATGTCTAGACGAGTTCCTAATGCTTGCTGTAATGTCTGCCAGAATCTTGAAATAAATCTGCCATCCCTATCAGAGATAATAGAGATTGGTATTCCATGTCTGGAGACGACTTCCTTCAAATACAGTCGTGCTAACTTCTCCATCTTGTCATCTTATCTTATTGGCAGGAAGTGTGCTGATTTGGTGAGACGATCAACTATTACCCAAATAGTATCAAAACCACTTGCAGTCCTTGGCAATTTAGTGATGAAATCCATGGTAATGTTTTCCCATTTCCATTCCGGGATTTTGGGTTATTGAAGTAGACCTGATGGTTTCTGATGCTCAGCTTTGACCTTAGAACACGTCAAACATTCTCCTACGTATTTAGCAACATCAACTTTCATACCCGGCCACCAAAAATGTTTCTTGAGATCCTTGTACATCTTCCTCGTTCCAGGATGTATTGAGTATCTGGTTTTATGAGCTTCTCTAAGTACCATTTCTCTCATATCTCCAAATTTTGGTACCCAAATCCTTTCAGCCCTATACCGGGTTCCGTCTTCCCGAATATTAAGATGCTTCTCCGATCCTTTGGGTATTTCATCCTTTAAATTTCCCTCTTTTAAAACTCCTTGTTGCGCCTCCTTTATTTGAGTAGTAAGGTTATTATGAATCATTATATTCATAGATTTTACTCGAATGGGTTCTCTGTCCTTCCTGCTCAAGGCATCGGCTACCACATTTGCCTTCCCCGGGTGGTAACGAATCTCAAAGTCGTAATCATTCAATAATTCAATCCACCTACGCTGCCTCATATTCAGTTGTTTCTGATTAAATATGTGTTGAAGACTTTTGTGGTCAGTATATATAATACTTTTGACCCCATATAAGTAGTGCCTCCAAGTCTTTAATGCAAAAACAACCGCGCCTAATTCCAAATCATGCGTCGTATAATTTTGTTCGTGAATCTTCAATTATCTAGATGCATAAGCAATCACCTTCGTTCGTTGCATTAATACACAACTGAGATCTTGCTTTGATGCGTCACAATAAATCACAAAATCATCATTCCCTTCAGGCAATGACAATATAGGTACCGTAGTTAGCTTTTTCTTCAATAACTGAAACGCTTTCTCTTGTTCATCATTCCATTCAAATTTCTTCCCTTTATGCGTTAATGCAGTCAAGGGTTTTGCTATTCTGGAAAAGTCTTGGATGAACCTTCTGTAGTAACCAGCTAGTCCTAAAAACTGGCGTATGTGTTTCGGAGTTTTCGGGGTTTCCCACTTTTCAACAGTTTCTATCTTTTCCGGATCCACCTTAATACCTTCTTTGTTCACTATGTGACCGAGGAATTGAACTTATTCCAACCAAAATGCACACTTTGAAAACTTAGCGTATAATTCTTCCTTGCTCAATACTTCTAACACCTTTCTCAAATGTTCACCGTGTTCTTGGTCATTCTTTGAGTAAATAAGTATGTCATCAATGAAAACAATGACAAACGTGTCAAGGTATGGTCCACACACTCGGTTCATAAGGTCCATGAACACAGCTGGTGCATTAGTTAAACCAAACGGCATGACCATAAACTCGTAATGACCGTAACGTGTTCTGAAAGCAGTCTTTGGAATATCATCTTCTTTCACCCGCATTTGATGATACCCGGAATGTAAGTCAATCTTTGAATAAACAGACGAGCCTTGTAGTTGATCAAATAAGTCGTCGATTCTCGGTAGTGGGTAGCGGTTCTTGATGGTAAGTTTGTTCAACTCTCGGTAGTCGATACACAACCTGAATGTACCATCTTTCTTCTTGACAAACAAAACAGGAGCTCCCCACGGTGATGTGCTTGGTCGAATGAAACCACGCTCTAAAAGTTCTTGTAATTGGCTTTGCAGTTCTTTCATCTCGCTGGGTGTAAGTCTGTAAGGAGCACGAGCTATTGGTGCAGCTCCTGGTACAAGATCTATTTGAAATTCAACGGATCGATGTGGGGGTAATCCCGGTAATTCTTTCGGAAATACATCGGGAAATTCTTTTGCAATGGGAACATCATTGATGCTCTTTTCTTCAGTTTATACTTTCTCGACGTGTGCTAGAAGAGCATAGCAACCTTTTCTTATTAGTTTTTGTGCCTTCAAATTACTAATAAGATGTAGCTTCGTGTTGCCCTTTTCTCCGTACACCATTAAGGGTTTTCCTTTTTCTCGTATAATGTGAATTGCATTTTTGTAACAAACGATCTCTGCTTTCACTTCTTTCAACCAGTCCATACCGATTATCACATCAAAACTCCCTAACTCTACTGGTATCAAATCAATCCTAAATGTTTCGCTTACCAGTTTAATTTCTCGATTCCGACGTATATTATCTGCTGAAATTAATTTACCATTTACTAACTCGAGTAAAAATTTACTATCCAAAGGCGTCAATGGACAACTTAATTTAGCACAAAAATCTCTACTCATATAGCTTCTATCCGCACCCGAATCAAATAAAACGTAAGCAGATTTATTGTCAATAAGAAACGTACCCGTAACAAGCTTCGGGTCTTCCTGTGCCTCTGCCGCATTAATATTGAAAACTCTTCCGCGGCCTTGTCCATTCGTGTTCTCCTGGTTCGGGCAATTTCTAATAATGTGGCCTGGTTTTCCACATTTATAACAAACTACATTGGCATAACTTGCTCCGACACTACTTGCTCCGACACTACTTGCTCCGCCATTACTCGTTCCGACACCATTTGTTCCTTTTGTTCTATTAACCCCTGGTCCGTAGACCTCACACTTCGCCGCGCTATGACCATTTCTTTTACACTTGTTGCAAAATTTGGTGCAGAACCCCGAGTGATACTTTTCACACCTTTGGCATAGCTGCTTCTGATTGTTGTTGTTGTTGTTGTTGCGGTTATTATTGTTATTGGGATAATTGTTGTAGTTGCTGTTGTTGTTGTTGTTGTTGTTGTTGTTGTTGTTGTTGTTGTTGTTGTTGTTGTTGTTGTTGTTGTTGTTGTTGTTGTTGTTGTTGTTGTTGTTGTTGTTGTTGTTGTTGTTGTTGTTGTTGTTGTTGTTGTTGTTGTTGTTGTTGTTGTTGTTGTTGTTGTTGTTGTTGTTGTTGTTGTTGTTGTTGTTGTTGTTGTTGTTGTTGTTGTTGTTGTTGTTGTTGTTGTTGTTGTTGTTGTTATTGGGCTGTTTGTTGTAGTTGCGATTGATGTTGCGATTGTTGGGATAATTGTTGCGATTATTGTTGTAATTGCTGTTGTTGTTGTATTGGTGATTCTTATCACCGTTTTCCTCCCACTTTCTTTTGACTTGCTTCACATTGGCCTCTTCAGCAGTCTGTTCTTTAATTCTTTCTTCAATCTGGTTCACTAGTTTGTGAGCCATTCTACATGTCTGTTGTATGGAGGCGGGCTCGTGTGAACTTATATCTTCTTGGATTCTTTCCGGTAATCCTTTCACTAACGCATCGATCTTCTCTTCCTCATCTTCGAATGCTCCCGGACACAATAGGCACAATTATGTGAATCGTCTTTCGTACGTGGTAATATCAAATCCTTGTGTTCGTAACCCTCTAAGTTCTGTCTTGAGCTTATTGACCTCGGTTCTGGGACGGTACTTCTCGTTCATCAAGTGCTTGAATGCTGACCACGGTAGTGCGTACGCATCGTCTTGTCCCACTTGCTCTAGATAGGTATTCCACCATGTTAACGCAGAACCTGTGAAGCTATGCGTAGCGTACTTCACTTTGTCCTCTTCAGTACACTTACTTATGGCATACACCGATTCGACCTTCTCGGTCCACCGTTTCAATCCGATCGGTCCTTCGGTTCCATCAAATTCCAAAGGTTTGCAGGCAGTGAATTCTTTGTAGGTGCATCCTACACGATTTCCTGTACTGCTAGATCCAAGGTTATTGTTGGTATGTAGCGCAGCCTGTACTGCGGCTATGTTTGAAGCTAGAAAAGTACGGAATTCCTCTTCATTCATATTCACAGTGTGTCGAGTAGTCGGTGCCATTTCCTTCAAAATAGTCAAATGGAACAAGTTAATCATACAGAATATTAAGAGTAGTTAATAGTATTTCGTAGCATAATATGAACTCATTTATAAAAGCTTTTTCTTCATATTAGCATTTTATAAGTTTAAATTCGGGTAGTACCTACCCGTTAAGTTCATACTTAGTAGCTAATATACAATTCAACTACTACAATTCTATATGAAAAACTGATTATAATAATATTTCGCGTTCAAACTTTTACACAATATTTTACAAACTTACAATACCGCTTATTTTACATATAGCATGAAATATAGCACACAATAAATTTGATACAAGATGGTTGTGAAGATAATTCTAGCTAGTACACAAGTCGTTCAGCAAAGGCAATAAAGACACGTAATTCATACGTCCAGAAACAAGTCATGCATTCTGGTTTTACTAGGATTACTTCCCATCCTTGGTCTTGTGGAACATAACCGTTATGGCCGTTGATAAGACAGCGTGTTTTAACGTCGTCAAAGGGACGAGGGTTACATAATGTC
Source organism: Rutidosis leptorrhynchoides (assembly GCF_046630445.1). Classification (NCBI taxonomy): domain Eukaryota; kingdom Viridiplantae; phylum Streptophyta; class Magnoliopsida; order Asterales; family Asteraceae; genus Rutidosis; species Rutidosis leptorrhynchoides. The sequence continues at coordinate 469,662,382 of NC_092335.1, read as the reverse complement.
CAACAGTCCCGTAACAATCTAAAAACCTCATTTCTTACCCCAATTACCGACTCCGTTACTTGTGGGAACGTTTTGTTTAATAGTTGTAGCCCGATGTTCTTTTTCTCACTTTGGTGAGAAGCGAACATTACTAACCCGTAAGCATAGCATGCTTCTTTATGTTGCATGTTAGCCACTTTTTTTAAAATCATGAAGTCCTATATTCGGATACATTGAGTCAAAATAATTTCTTAACCCGTTGCGTAAAATAGCATTTGGGTTCCCCGCAATATATGCATCAAAGTAAACACATCGTAGCTTATGGGTTTCCCAATGTGATATCCCCCATCTTTCAAACGAAAGTCTCTTATAAACCAAGACATTCTTGGAACGTTCTTCGAATGTCTTACAAACTGATTTCGCCTTAAATAGTTGTGCCGAGGAATTCTGACCGACTCTAGACAAGATTTCATCAATCATGTCTCCGGGTAGGTCTCTTAAAATATTGGGTTGTCTATCCATTTTGTGTTTTTAAACTGTAAAATAGACAAGAGTTAGATTCATAAAAAAAATTACTTATTAATACAAGCAATTTTTACATATATCATAAAGCATAAGCACACTATATTACATATATTACACCACACGAATACAACTATCTTATTCCGACTCGCTCGTTTCTTCTTCTTTGGTTTTGGTTCGTTTTGCCAAGTTTCTAGGGATATATGATGTTCCCCTAATACGAGCTGTCGTTTTCCACAACGGTGTAGAAAAACCTGGTGGTTTAGAGGATCCCGGGTCATTGTTACAACTTAAGGGCTTCGGGGGTTGACGATACATATAAAGTTCATCGGGGTTGGAATTAGATTTCTCTATTTTTATGCCCTTTCCCTTATTATTTTATTTTGCCTTTTTAAATTCAGTTGGGGTAATTTCTATAACATCATCGGAATTCTCGTCGGAATCCGATTCATCGGAGAATTGGTAATCCTCCCAATATTTTGCTTCCTTGGCGGAAACACCATTGACCATAATTAACCTTGGTCAGTTGGTTGAGGATTTTCTTTTACTTAACCGTTTTATTATTTCCCCCACCGGTTCTATTTCCTCCTCCGGTTCATCCTCTTCCGGTTCTGATTCTTCTTCCGGTTCTGATTCTTCTTCCGGTTCTTCTTCGGGAACTTGTGAATCAGTCCAATATATATTCGACTCTTCGTTATTATTAGGTGATTCAATGGGATTTGTGCTAGAGGTAGACATCTATCACACAATATCAAACATGTTAAGAGATTAATATATCACATAATATATACATGTTAATAATATATAGTTTCCAACAAAAATGTTAAGCAATCATTTTTAAAGAAAACAGGGTCGAAGTACAGACTCACTAATGCATCCTAACAAACTCGATAAGACACACTAATGCAAATTTTCTGGTTCTCTAAGACCAACGCTCGGATACCAACTGAAATGTCCCGTTCTTATTGATTAAAAACGTTCCATATTAATTGATTTCGTTGCGAGGTTTTGACCTCTATATGAGACGTTTTTCAAAGACTACATTCATTTTTAAAACAAACCATAACCTTTATTTCATCAATAAAGGTTTAAAAAGCTTTACGTAGATTATCAAATAATGATAATCTAAAATATCCTGTTTACACACGACCATTACATAATGGTTTACAATACAAATATGTTACAACAAAATAAGTTTCTTGAATGCAGTTTTTACACAATATCATACAAGCATGGACTCCAAATCTCGTCCTAATTTAAGTATGCGACAGCGGAAGCTCTTAATAATCACCTGAGAATAAACATGCTTAAAACGTCAACAAAAATGTTGGTGAGTTATAGGTTTAACCTATATATATCAAATCATAATAATAGACCACAAGATTTCATATTTCAATACACATCCCATACATAGAGATAAAAATCATTCATATGGTGAACACCTGGTAACCGACATTAACAAGATGCATATATAAGAATATCCCCATCATTCCGGGACACCCTTCGGATATGATATAAATTTCGAAGTACTAAAGCATCCGGTACTTTGGATGGGGTTTGTTAGGCCCAATAGATCTATCTTTAGGATTCGCGTCAATTAGGGTGTCTGTTCCCTAATTCTTAGATTACTAGACTTAATAAAAAGGGGCATATTCGATTTCGATAATTCAACCATAGAATGTAGTTTCACGTATTTGTGTCTATTTTGTAAATCATTTATAAAATCTGCATGTATTCTCATCCCAAAAATATTAGATTTTAAAAGTGGGACTATAACTCACTTTCACAGATTTTTACTTCGTCGGGAAGTAAGACTTGGCCACTGGTTGATTCACGAACCTTAAGTTCCTTGGATAAACCTACTGGAAAAGAGAAAAATGGATCTAGCTTCAACGGATCCTTGGATGGCTCGAAGTTCTTGTATTAGAATGATAACCTACTGTAAGAAACAAAGATTTCTTGAGGTTGGATGATCACCTTACAAGATTGGAAGTGAGCTAGCAAACTTGAAAGTATTCTTGATTTTATGTAACTAGAACTTGTAGAATATATGAAGAACACTTAGAACTTGAAGATAGAACTTGAGAGAGATCAATTAGATGAAGAAAATTGAAGAATGAAAGTGTTTGTAGGTGTTTTTGGTCGTTGGTGTATGGATTAGATATAAAGGATATGTAATTTTGTTTTCATGTAAATAAGTCATGAATGATTACTCATATTTTTGTAATTTTATGAGATATTTCATGCTAGTTGCCAAATGATGGTTCCCACATGTGTTAGGTGACTCACATGGGCTGCTAAGAGCTGATCATTGGAGTGTATATACCAATAGTACATACATCTAAAAGCTGTGTATTGTACGAGTACGAATACGGGTGCATACGAGTAGAATTGTTGATGAAACTGAACGAGGATGTAATTGTAAGCATTTTTGTTAAGTAGAAGTATTTTGATAAGTGTATTGAATTCTTTCAAAAGTGTATAAATACATATTAAAACACTACATGTATATGCATTTTAACTGAGTCGTTAAGTCATCGTTAGTCGTTACATGTAAGTGTTGTTTTGAAACCTTTAGGTTAACGATCTTGTTAAATGTTGTTAACCCAATGTTTATAATATCAAATGAGATTTTAAATTATTATATTATCATGATATTATCATGTATGAATATCTCTTAATATGATATATATATACATTAAATGTCTTTACAACGATAATCGTTACATATATGTCTCATTTAAAAATCATTAAGTTAGTAGTCTTGTTTTTACATATGTAGTTGATTGTTAATATACTTAATGATATGTTTACTTATCATAGTATCATGTTAACTATATATATATCCATATATATGTCATCATATAGTTTTTATGAGACGACCCGACCCAATCCATAGGGACGAATACAATAACATATGATTACATCGCGAGGTACTTGACCTCTAAATGATACATTTTACAAACATTGCATTCATTTTTAAAAGACAATCTTTCATTACATCGAAAGTTGACATGTATGCATACCATTTTATAATATCCAAACTATGAATGACCTAATCTGTCATTTACTTAATAATAATCTTTAATGAACTTCAACAACTCGAATGCAACGTCTTTTGAAATATGTCATGAATGACTCCAAGTAATATCTTTAAAATGAGCTAATGCACAGCGGAAGATCTCTTTCAAACCTGAGAATAAACATGCTTTCAAGTGTCAACCAAAAGGTTGGTGAGTTCATCAGTTTATCATAATCATTTATTTCCATCATTTTAATAGACCACAAGAATTTCATTTCCAGTTCTCATAAATATACGTCCCATGCATAGAGACAAAAATAATCATTCATATGGTGAACACCTGGTAACCGACATTAACAATATGCATATAAAAATATCCCCTATCATTCCGGGATCCTCCTTCGGACATGATATAAATTTCGAAGTACTAAAGCATCCGGTACTTTGGATGGGGCTTGTTGGGCCCAATAGATCTATCTTTAGGATTCGCGTCAATTAGGGTGTCTGTTCCCTAATTCTTAGATTACCAGACTTAATAAAAAGGGGCATATTCGATTTCGATAATTCAACCATATAATGTAGTTTCGATTACTTGTGTCTATTTCGTAAAACATTTATAAAAATTGCGCATGTATTCTCAGCCCAAAAATATAAAGGGTAAAAAGGCAAATGAAACTCACCATACTGTATTTTGTAGTAAAAATACATATAACATCATTGAACAAGTGTAGGGTTGGCCTCGGATTCACGAACCTATATTAATTATATATATTTATATGACGGTCAATATTTGTCTAACAATTTAGGTCAAGTCATAGTGTACCACAATCCTAATGCTCGAGTCTGACTCAACAGTATAGTAACATGTTATATTACCCATGCTCAGTTAAAATTCTAGTAAAAGGTGACGTGTGAAACAACGTAACACAAATGGTTTCATAATCATAAAATAGTATTTTAGTATTTAGAGAAAGTCAACACGAAAAAAAATTAACTGAAAAGTTAACGGGAAAAGTCAAAGTTCAAGGTCAAAAGTCAAAGGTTAAAATAAAAACGAGGTCGCATGCAAAAATACAATATCTTATACAACAAAATGATTTTTCGGTCAAACATTACTAAACGGCCACTTCAGCGATTTTTAGAAAAATTATCGGAACTCCGATTGATAAACGGTCACAGCCTTTAATTTCTCGTTACCACAAAGATATAACATGATTTTTGGCAAAAGTAAACACACATCAGGCCGACCATGACAACTGATACAAAACTGACATTTTTAATAAAAAAGTTTCAACTCTTTTTAGAATTTTAAAATGTGACCAAACAGTCAACTTTGTCGATTTTTAGAAAAATCGTCGAGACTCGAATTGACAAAAGGCCAGAGTCGTTTGTTAGACCTTACAACAAAGAATTCAGTGGTATTTTTGTTTTAATCTGAAACAACGCAGATCAGCGAGAATTTCAGTTTCCGTATCGACGTTTCATCAAAATTTACAAAACTTCTTTTATCCATAACTTGACAACCGTTCAACGAAACGAGACGTGCTTTATATGAAAATTCATCTACTCGACGAGTAGAATCCAAATAACCACTTTTTATTACTCAGAAAATTAGTTCACTAATTATCATTAGCAATCTTAATTACGAAATTAATTGTTTAATTCATAACTTTCTAACCGTTCATCGAATCCATTCGATATCTAAATGAAAAGTTATTAATTTTTCGCTAGCTTTCCAACGACATGCATATCTTATATCTTATCTCATCCCTAGTATAACAACCTTTAAGATTCAACATAACCTATCTAATGGTAATATCAAATATACAAGCATGCATAATCCTATTTTCTCGAGCACTAGTCAGGGATACACTATTAGTATGTAAAAATTAAATTAGGAGTACTCACGTATCAATATTGAGATTCAATATTGTAGGAAAGGTACGTAGACGCAACGGAGATGATAACTACCAAATTGACCTCACGGGCATACCCATGAACCATACCCATCACCTCCATAGCCATAACCCATAATTTCCTTAGCCCTATCCCACTCATAAAACCCATGTTGCAATAGCTCGCGCGTACCCCTTGTCGTAGTATTTTATGTATAATACTAGTATTATCACTCCTAACAATACTAATACTAATAATAATAAAATTAATAATCTTAATAATAAAATTTATATATAAATAAAATAAATAAGTAAATATTACGGAGTAATATACATAGACAGAGAGATTGAGAAATGGATAGCTTTATAATGTGGCCTCACCAACCCAGCTCATATTCGCATGTCATGGTATCCAGCTCATATGCACTATAAAATCTCGTTGCCGACACTTTCCTTTACATATGGTACGTAGTAATAGATTTATTTATATATTAATTAATATATAATATATTTAATCTTTAGAATTAATTAAATATTATATTATATTTACGTGCGTAGTAAAAATATAACTTTTACAAAAATGACACGGTCGTGGTCTCACGACTCATGTACCACTTTCAGTTTTTCGGGCGCACTTTCGTATGTTTAGAAAACTAGCCTTTTACGTTACGTGACATGTACCTTTTACAAAAATTAGACTTATATAACAATAAATTACCTTTATAAAAATATAACTTATAAAGTTGAGCGTTGTGGTCATTTCCTTCAATAAATCAAAGTCTCGTTGTTTGTCAAAATATTTTATTTTAAATTAAACATTTTGTGACACGTACCATTATTAACAACTAGACTTAAATTAATTAAAAACTAACCCACTCAAAGTGTAACTTAATCTTTTGAGTGTTTTGGTCATTTACTTTTATAATTCATAATCTTTTTATTTATCAAAGCCTATTTATTAATATTAGTTTAATATCAAAACGTTTTATGACTAATTTAAATTAAAATTTATAATCTTATACATATTTTTAAAATATTCATCTAATAACATACTAGTTAACCTTTCAAACTAATTATATAATTTAAGATCCTTTACAAAATCGAAAAATCCTATAACGTTTATGCTTTAAAACTTAATTTGATTTCATTCTTTTATGCGTAAATGTTTAGTTTAATTTCTTTAACTTTCTAAATAATATATCTTAATATAACATATCAAATGGGTTTATCTAGTCAACGAATCTTATCCCAATTATTCCTTCTATATGATAAATCGAGTATTATGAAATTCGATTCTCCACTAACTTTTGTCTAACTCCCAATAAGTGATACTTTGTTCTTACTTGTAAATCAATTTACCATTTATTCCGAATACCGTTAAAAAGTAAGGGTTTTCTAATTCAAAGAACAGAGACTCGAAATCATAATTCAATGTATCTGATAATTCAATCATTTGATATTATCTCTTAATCTCGTCGATAAACTTACATCGAACAAATACGTTCATATAAAGTATTATTCATTCAATACCTTGATAGCATTTCCAAGTTCATAAAATAGATCTCATAGCTTATTTTCATATTAACTAATCCGTTCAATGTTTTACTAATATATCTCAATTTAATAATCACACATGTATATATACATGTATATTTATTTACACATAATTGTTCGTGAATCGTTTGGCATGGTCAAAGGGTAATTGATTATATGAATATAGTTTTCAAAACTTTCGAGACTCAACATTACATATTTTTGCTCATCGTGTCGGGAACATATAAAGATTAAAGTTTAAATTTGATCGGAAATTTCCGGGTCATCACATTACCTACCCGTTAAAAGAAATTTCGTCCCGAAATTTGATAGAGGTCGTCATAGCTAACAGTATGAATGTTATTATGACGAATGTAAACTGATACATAGAGTTTTATCATCATTGAGTACTATAGATAACCCAATTTGACTATGCGAAGAGTAATAGTGAAGCTATCGCAAAAGAGTGAAAATGAATGAATGTATGTTTGACTTAACCGGCGGCGTATTCAAGATTGATTTCCGGAATTTAAGGAATTTAGAAGAAATCTTCATAATAAGATTTGATTCTTCGATAATTAAGGAGATTAGGATCCTCTTTGGTTATACGCGATAAACTGCTTCGATTGCTCTGTCTATAAATCCACCCCCTTCGTTTCCTTACAACTCACACCTTCTATTCTTTCTTCCTCAATTCATACCTTAAAGCATTCGTTAATATGCTCCATCCCATCCTGATCCTTAATATCCTCTTAACGTTCATATCTGTCATCCTTCTTTTTAATCTGCCACCAGAAGAATCTATTTACTTCTACTATACTCTTGGGTTTATAGTGTTTCTAGTTCTCCCATGTCTTTACATTGCTATATGCATCGATATATACGGGTTGTAATTTCCGGGTTGTTGTTAGATTTTACACCTTCCCTTATATTTCGATGTCCCTGCTTCTGTCTTCTATAGTCATCGTCATCCATAGTTAATGCCTTCTTCTATTTGCTGCGGTTTATACCCCGAATTTCTATTTCGGAGCTTTGTCCTTTCGTTTCTTCTTCTTGCAATTAAATAGCTCTTGTAATGGTCCGGAAATTCATATGTATGGATTTAAGAAGGAATATAGTAATTGTTCTAAGAAGGAAAGGGTAATGGTAAATCCTGATTTGTTAAATTACCAGAATACCCCGAAAAAGACCGAATCATCAAGAAATATTTTCTTGATATATTTAGAGATTAGATAGAATGTAAGAGTCGTGTAAATGGTACATGATGACGGTATGTCCTGTGAATCATCACATCCATTAGAAACTCAGCATGAATTACTTTAATATAATGACGTTGATCAAGTGTCATTATATTATACTAACTCATGCATCAGTTCCCAACACTACTTTAAAAACATTCATATTCGAATTTTTCAGAATTTAGAAACTAACACGGTTTCTTTTATGTTGCAGATATTACGGAGAGATAAATGATACTTGATAAGAATAGTTGTGAACATATCTCCAAAGATATGGAGAATATGTATAATGGAAGATACGAAGATATCTTATAACATTTAAGATATGATGATGATGAAGAATATCTGTCTGTGAAGGTTTAGAATAAGAAGTAAGGTGTTTGCTAACGAGTTCAGCAGGCACTGAATCATTTGGATCCTTTGAAGGTAGATTCAGTCTCTGTGATTTGTCCATGGCTTCCTTCATACTTTGCTCAATCCGTTTTTCAGTACCAAATTCTTTCTTTTTCTGTGCTTTACCAACTCACTATCTTTTATCATCAGACTTTTGACCGTTTAAACCATCTACCATTTTTATGTTTCCTCTGCATTTAATGTTATAATATCTGAATCTCTGGTTATCAATCCGCGGTGGGTTCAGAAGAATCGTGTTTTAGATGATTAAACGCTGGTGGTAATATGGTGTAATATGAAAGGTTTTCCAGTAATAATGACGAAAGGGCAACGTATTTATCGGGGTTAAAATAAGACTAGTTCGACTGAAACGTCGAAGTTGACTTGCTGAAGCTGTGACAAAATCGGCTACTTTGAAAAAGAATTGAAATGTTTTTTTTTTTTTTTTTTTTTTTTTTTTTTTTTTTTTTTTTTTTGCTAATAAATGCTAAAGAATTTGACGTGGGCACGGGTTAAACTACGACTTTGGTTTCGAGAGCTTTTCAGGTACAACACTTTGGATAATGTGTGGTTGGATCATCATTTCGATTGTTCATTATTTGAAGTATCTTCCGGAATTTAGAAGGGTTTTAAATGCAGATTGTCATAGTCAATATCCAGATGGTGAAATCTTCCTGAATCTCGAATGATTTTCATATTCCTCTGAGTGTTACGATTAAAAGTGATGTTCTATCACAGTTTTGAAGTCAAAGTATAGCTTGTGAAAGATGTAAGGATCTAAGAGTGATGATTTTGGTCATATCTCAAGTTGAATTTTGAGATTTCAAAATCAGAATATGTAATTAAATTTTGAATGAGTATGGTTGTTTTGATTTCTATAAAAGAATGTATATTGTTGTGAAAGTAGGGAGTATAATGGATGATTTGCTGAATCAGATTCGAAGAATGTAATATATTAATTGTGAATTTATATATCTCTCGGGTATTACCTACCCGTTAAAAAAAAATTTCACAATTAATATTTTGTACAAAAGAATTTTATTACAGTCTTTATGAAAATATATATATGTATATTTTCTTCAGATGTAACATAGATTTAATGAGTTAATGTTAAATTAAACTCATTTGATTTACGGTTGAAACTAGAATTGAATAATCCCTAAAGGCTTTAAAAAGTACATAACTTTTACGCAGTATTTCTTTAATGATATTGAAATTATGAATCAATACTTCGTTATTTGTTGATGTATGATGTTCGGTTCGTGGAATTCTTGTGAATTTCGCAAAGTACGAATGATGTTATCTGAAAAGTTTCGGGTACATCGATGATGAAAGTGTAAAATCAAATATATACTTGATTTATTATGAATTGGAATTTGTTGAATTGCGACAGAGATTGTAGTTAACGCTGGTTAAGTTGCGGCCGAATGACGTACATTATTGCATATTTGTAATATGAATTAACCGAGTAGTTAAGATTCACACACAATAGCTTAGCATGGAAAGATTTATTTTTATTTCAAAATATATAAAATATACATATAATTTCTTCAAAGGGAATGAGTTAATTCTTCATAACTAGTTGATACAATATACGGGTTATTGATTCGTAATGATGTCCATAGTGATTTTTGAGCTGACGGAGTTTGTGATGTTATAGGTGTTGTTGATTCTGATGTTGACTGTACTGATGATGCTGGTGACGCTGACGGTACTGTTGATGCTGTTGGTAAAACAAGTTTAGCTTGTTAATCACACACCATTTTTGTCAGGGTTTCTACTCTTCCTTCTATCATTTTGGTTCGCTTAACTGATTTATGGTTAGGGCTAGATTAGATAATCTCTAAGACTTTAGAGATTACATAATCTGCGCGGAATGTTTCTCCAATGAAGTTATGAATTAATACTTCGTCGGTTATTGTTGTTGGTATTCCTTGGTATCTACAGGGCGTATGACATTGGTGCTCGTGGGACAGAGTGTAAAGTTGAGGTTTACAACGTGGTTGTGGTTGGGGTGGTAATGGTACTATTGGCGTTGATGATGGTGTTACTAGTTATGCTGCTGATGCTGCTGCTGGTGTTTGTAATCTCTGCACCATATTCTCCAAAGCCACTACCCGAGCGCGAAGCTCGTTGACTTCTTGTATTACACCGGGGTGATTGTCGGTTCTGACGAGCGGATAAATAAAATCTAAAATTTGATGTAATATATAATCGTGACGAGATACTCTGGAAATGAGCGAGAAAATGGTGTTTCGGACAGGTTCGCCGGTAAGTGCTTCAGGTTCTTCGTCAAGAGGGCAATGTGGTGGATGGAAGGGATCACCTTCTTCTTGTCTCCAATGATTGAGGAGGCTACGAACCCATCCCCAATTCATCCAGAATAGGTGATGACTGATTGGTTGATCTATTCCGGTCATACTGCTTTCGGAGCTGGAATGAGACTCCATATCGGAATAGCTGTCGTAATCTGAGGAATTCGAACTGGTTGAGGGATCCATCTCGTATGATCAAGGGAATGAATTTTTGATATGAAATAGATTATAGGAGTTAGATTTGATATCTTTCTATACATAATTTACATATGTATATATAATACCAAAATCCCATAAATTACGGAGAATCTTTGAAAAATGTCAGTCAAAGTTCACAGTATCATATATGCTAAGATAAGATTTCGTCTATACACTATTATGCAATAAATGCAAGAAAACGCGTTTAGACTAAAGAGTAATAATCAGGTAATTTCTTAAGGATGGTAAGTAGATGATTTTCGACACAAAATGATAAGCAAAACTTTTGACATGCAGACACGGTCGAAGTCCAGACTCACTAATGCATCCTAACGACTTATCAGTTAGACACACTAATGCAGACCTGGTTCGCTAAGACCACCGCTCTGATACCACATGAGACGACCCGACCCAATCCATAGGGACGAATACAATAACATATGATTACATCGCGAGGTACTTGACCTCTAAATGATACATTTTACAAACATTGCATTCATTTTTAAAAGACAATCTTTCATTACATCGAAAGTTGACATGTATGCATACCATTTTATAATATCCAAACTATGAATGACCTAATCTGTCATTTACTTAATAATAATCTTTAATGAACTTCAACAACTCGAATGCAACGTCTTTTGAAATATGTCATGAATGACTCCAAGTAATATCTTTAAAATGAGCTAATGCACAGCGGAAGATCTCTTTCAAACCTGAGAATAAACATGCTTTCAAGTGTCAACCAAAAGGTTGGTGAGTTCATCAGTTTATCATAATCATTTATTTCCATCATTTTAATAGACCACAAGAATTTCATTTCCAGTTCTCATAAATATACGTCCCATGCATAGAGACAAAAATAATCATTCATATGGTGAACACCTGGTAACCGACATTAACAATATGCATATAAAAATATCCCCTATCATTCCGGGATCCTCCTTCGGACATGATATAAATTTCGAAGTACTAAAGCATCCGGTACTTTGGATGGGGCTTGTTGGGCCCAATAGATCTATCTTTAGGATTCGCGTCAATTAGGGTGTCTGTTCCCTAATTCTTAGATTACCAGACTTAATAAAAAGGGGCATATTCGATTTCGATAATTCAACCATATAATGTAGTTTCGATTACTTGTGTCTATTTCGTAAAACATTTATAAAAATTGCGCATGTATTCTCAGCCCAAAAATATAAAGGGTAAAAAGGCAAATGAAACTCACCATACTGTATTTTGTAGTAAAAATACATATAACATCATTGAACAAGTGTAGGGTTGGCCTCGGATTCACGAACCTATATTAATTATATATATTTATATGACGGTCAATATTTGTCTAACAATTTAGGTCAAGTCATAGTGTACCACAATCCTAATGCTCGAGTCTGACTCAACAGTATAGTAACATGTTATATTACCCATGCTCAGTTAAAATTCTAGTAAAAGGTGACGTGTGAAACAACGTAACACAAATGGTTTCATAATCATAAAATAGTATTTTAGTATTTAGAGAAAGTCAACACGAAAAAAAATTAACTGAAAAGTTAACGGGAAAAGTCAAAGTTCAAGGTCAAAAGTCAAAGGTTAAAATAAAAACGAGGTCGCATGCAAAAATACAATATCTTATACAACAAAATGATTTTTCGGTCAAACATTACTAAACGGCCACTTCAGCGATTTTTAGAAAAATTATCGGAACTCCGATTGATAAACGGTCACAGCCTTTAATTTCTCGTTACCACAAAGATATAACATGATTTTTGGCAAAAGTAAACACACATCAGGCCGACCATGACAACTGATACAAAACTGACATTTTTAATAAAAAAGTTTCAACTCTTTTTAGAATTTTAAAATGTGACCAAACAGTCAACTTTGTCGATTTTTAGAAAAATCGTCGAGACTCGAATTGACAAAAGGCCAGAGTCGTTTGTTAGACCTTACAACAAAGAATTCAGTGGTATTTTTGTTTTAATCTGAAACAACGCAGATCAGCGAGAATTTCAGTTTCCGTATCGACGTTTCATCAAAATTTACAAAACTTCTTTTATCCATAACTTGACAACCGTTCAACGAAACGAGACGTGCTTTATATGAAAATTCATCTACTCGACGAGTAGAATCCAAATAACCACTTTTTATTACTCAGAAAATTAGTTCACTAATTATCATTAGCAATCTTAATTACGAAATTAATTGTTTAATTCATAACTTTCTAACCGTTCATCGAATCCATTCGATATCTAAATGAAAAGTTATTAATTTTTCGCTAGCTTTCCAACGACATGCATATCTTATATCTTATCTCATCCCTAGTATAACAACCTTTAAGATTCAACATAACCTATCTAATGGTAATATCAAATATACAAGCATGCATAATCCTATTTTCTCGAGCACTAGTCAGGGATACACTATTAGTATGTAAAAATTAAATTAGGAGTACTCACGTATCAATATTGAGATTCAATATTGTAGGAAAGGTACGTAGACGCAACGGAGATGATAACTACCAAATTGACCTCACGGGCATACCCATGAACCATACCCATCACCTCCATAGCCATAACCCATAATTTCCTTAGCCCTATCCCACTCATAAAACCCATGTTGCAATAGCTCGCGCGTACCCCTTGTCGTAGTATTTTATGTATAATACTAGTATTATCACTCCTAACAATACTAATACTAATAATAATAAAATTAATAATCTTAATAATAAAATTTATATATAAATAAAATAAATAAGTAAATATTACGGAGTAATATACATAGACAGAGAGATTGAGAAATGGATAGCTTTATAATGTGGCCTCACCAACCCAGCTCATATTCGCATGTCATGGTATCCAGCTCATATGCACTATAAAATCTCGTTGCCGACACTTTCCTTTACATATGGTACGTAGTAATAGATTTATTTATATATTAATTAATATATAATATATTTAATCTTTAGAATTAATTAAATATTATATTATATTTACGTGCGTAGTAAAAATATAACTTTTACAAAAATGACACGGTCGTGGTCTCACGACTCATGTACCACTTTCAGTTTTTCGGGCGCACTTTCGTATGTTTAGAAAACTAGCCTTTTACGTTACGTGACATGTACCTTTTACAAAAATTAGACTTATATAACAATAAATTACCTTTATAAAAATATAACTTATAAAGTTGAGCGTTGTGGTCATTTCCTTCAATAAATCAAAGTCTCGTTGTTTGTCAAAATATTTTATTTTAAATTAAACATTTTGTGACACGTACCATTATTAACAACTAGACTTAAATTAATTAAAAACTAACCCACTCAAAGTGTAACTTAATCTTTTGAGTGTTTTGGTCATTTACTTTTATAATTCATAATCTTTTTATTTATCAAAGCCTATTTATTAATATTAGTTTAATATCAAAACGTTTTATGACTAATTTAAATTAAAATTTATAATCTTATACATATTTTTAAAATATTCATCTAATAACATACTAGTTAACCTTTCAAACTAATTATATAATTTAAGATCCTTTACAAAATCGAAAAATCCTATAACGTTTATGCTTTAAAACTTAATTTGATTTCATTCTTTTATGCGTAAATGTTTAGTTTAATTTCTTTAACTTTCTAAATAATATATCTTAATATAACATATCAAATGGGTTTATCTAGTCAACGAATCTTATCCCAATTATTCCTTCTATATGATAAATCGAGTATTATGAAATTCGATTCTCCACTAACTTTTGTCTAACTCCCAATAAGTGATACTTTGTTCTTACTTGTAAATCAATTTACCATTTATTCCGAATACCGTTAAAAAGTAAGGGTTTTCTAATTCAAAGAACAGAGACTCGAAATCATAATTCAATGTATCTGATAATTCAATCATTTGATATTATCTCTTAATCTCGTCGATAAACTTACATCGAACAAATACGTTCATATAAAGTATTATTCATTCAATACCTTGATAGCATTTCCAAGTTCATAAAATAGATCTCATAGCTTATTTTCATATTAACTAATCCGTTCAATGTTTTACTAATATATCTCAATTTAATAATCACACATGTATATATACATGTATATTTATTTACACATAATTGTTCGTGAATCGTTTGGCATGGTCAAAGGGTAATTGATTATATGAATATAGTTTTCAAAACTTTCGAGACTCAACATTACATATTTTTGCTCATCGTGTCGGGAACATATAAAGATTAAAGTTTAAATTTGATCGGAAATTTCCGGGTCATCACATTTTACAAGTTTTAACGTTCGTGAATTACCGGTCAACTTGGGTGGTCAATTGTCTATATGAAACATATTTCAATTAATCAAGTCTTAACAAGTTTGATTGCTTAACATGTTGGAAACATTTAATCATGTAAATATCAATCTCAATTAATATATATAAACATGGAAAAGTTCGGGTCACTACAGTACCTACCCGTTAAATAAATTTCGTCCCGAAATTTTAAGCTGTTGAAGGTGTTGACGAATCTTCTGAAAATAGATGCGGGTATCTCGTCTCGTGTTCCTTTAACTGTCGAGAGGCATAAGCAATGACTTTACCTCTTTGCATTAGAACACACCCGCCGCCAACTCAAGATCATGAGTCGGATATCTCGTCTCGTGTTCCTTTAACTGTCGAGAGGCATAAGCAATGACTTTACCTCTTTGCATTAGAACACACCCGAGTCCATTTAACGAAGCATTACAATAAACCATCATGTCTTCCACTCCTTCCGGCAACACTAACACCGGAGCTTGACATAACTTCTCCTTTAACAATTGAAAGGGAACCTCTTGCTCGTTCTCCCAAACAAACCTCGCGTTCTTCCTCGTCAATTTCGTCAATGAAGAAACGACCTTAGAAAAGTCTTGGATAAACCGACGATAATAACCGGCCAATCCGAGAAAACTTCGGATTTCCGTAGGCGTAGTCGGTCGTCCCCAACTCTTCACCGTCTCGATCTTCCTCGGATCTACTTGAATACCGTTTTCATTCACAATATGACCAAGGAATTGAACTTCCCTTAGCCAAAATTCACATTTGGAGAACTTAGCATACAACTTCTCCTTTCGTAATGTCTTCAATACTTCACGCAAATGACGTTCATGTTCATTCATACTCTTTGAATAAACAAGTATGTCGCCAATGAACACAATTACCGACTTGTCCAACATAGGTTGGCACACTCGGTTCATAAGATCCATGAATGCCGCCGGTGCATTCGTAAGACCAAAAGGCATAACTACAAACACGAAATGCTCATAACGCGTTCGAAAAGCCGTTTTCTCAATATCTTCCTCACGGACCAACATTTGGTGATAGCCGGACCGTAGGTCGATCTTAGAGAAATACGTCGCACCTTGGAGTTGATCAAACAAATCATCAATCCTAGGCAATGGATAACGATTCTTGATCGTCACCTTATTCAACTCCCGGTAATCGATGCACATTCGCATGCTACCATCCTTCTTCTTCACAAATAAAACCGGAGCACCCCATGGCGAAGCACTCGGTCGAATAAAACCCTTTTCAAGCAACTCTTGGGTTTGATTTAACAACTCTTGCATTTCTGTTGGTGCTAAATGATAAGGAGTTTTAGCAATGGGAGTAGCTCCCGGAACCAACTCAATACGAAATTCAACTTGTCTTTCCGCCGGAACACCCGGTAACTCATCCGGAAAAACGTCTTCGAATTCACTAACCACCAGAATTTCACGAATAGGTGGTGGCTCGTCACGAGCATCTACAACATGGGCAAGAAAATCCATGTCACCACTAACAAGAAAACTACGTGCCCGTGCAAAAGAACATATCGGCACAAGTCTTCTTCGTCTATCGCCATGAATAATCAACTCTCCCCCATTTGGGGTCTTCACACGTATAAACTTTTCATGGCATGCAATATCGGCTCTATTTCGATCGAGCCAATCCATACCAACAACGATATCAAAATCGCCCAAAGTCATAGGGATGAGATCAATTTTAAAGTTTTCGGTACCAAAAACGACATCACAATTCCTACACACATCAACCACTAGCACCGTCTTGCCGTCCGCTATTTCGACTTCTACCGGACGACTTAACTTAGCTAACGGTCTATCAAGTTTAGGTACAAATTTTGGAGACACAAACGACAAATTTGCACCGCTATCAAAAAGAATCCTTGCCGGATTAGAATTAACCAAGAAGGTACCTGAGACAACTTCGTTGGATTGCTTGGCTTCGTCATTAGTCATCAAATAGTTTTGACCCCTAGCCGTACCCGCCGCCTTCTCTAGCCTTTTAGCATTATCGTTATTCAAATCGGGACACTCTGACTTTCGGTGTCCTTCTTTGTTGCAATTAAAACAAGTGAGCTTGTTTGTTGAATTTGGCTTCGGACAATCTCGAGCCATATGTCCACGTACCCCACAATTGTAGCAAGTAGGGACAAAGTTCCCAAAACCACCGGTAGCACCCTTCTTCACACTATTGACACTTTCGGAACCCTTTTTGTTCTTGTTCTTTTTATTTGAAAAATTCGAATAACTCGAACCTTCAAACTTTCTTTTTGAAAAAGTGAAATCTCTTTTTCTTGGAACCTCCGGCTCAAAACCCCGAGCCAACTCGTATAGCTCTTCAAAAGTCTTAGCCATTCCCCGACTAATCTTACCCTTGAACTCGTCGTTCAAAGTACGGTATAAATCTTTCATTAGCTTGTGATCGTCACCAACATATTCCGGGCAAAAGCGAGTCTTTGCCAAAAAGGTAGACTTGAGAGTAACCAAGTCCATTGAACCTTGTTGCAAATGATGCAACTCGTCCTGGATTCTATCAAGGTCGGAAAAAGTTCGGTATTCTTGGAAGAATTCCTTCTTAAACTCCTCCCATGTCAAGCTCATGCATTGCTCTTCACCGTATAAATTAATTTTATCGTCCCACCATAACTTGCCTTCTTCACGTAACATGCTAGACCCATATCTCGTCTTCTTCTCGGGAGGAAACTCCGCGGTACAGAACGCTCCCTCGATATCGGAAATCCAACAAGTGATTTTCAATGGATCCCTCATACCATTAAACATCGGAGGTTGAGTATCCTTGAAATTCTTGTAGTGGAAGTCCCGCCTTCCTTCACCTCCTTCACCGCGAGGATAAATGTTTCTAGCATCAAGGGCCTCTTCGATAGTGGCCTTCATTCGTTCATTTATCAAATCGGTCACTTGCCCATCGACCGAATCTTGGAAGACCATTCGGACGTCCGTAAGAAAATCCGCTTTTAACTTTTTAAAGACGGCCTCAACCTTAGCAGAAAATTCGGCGTCCTCGCTCGTACTTCCGTTATCATGATCGGGACCGTTTCTCGTGTTCATTCTATAAAACGGAATAGGTTAAACCATGTAATGAAAAGACATAACACGTAAGTATATACATGTACACCACAATACCCCATCTTGCTCAACAATCGTCGTACATTACTCGTTTGACACGATTTGCACCCGTAACAACGGTAGTTAATCGTTGCTAAGCGAGCACGTCGCATTAACTTGCTAGTACAACGTCCGTCTTGCTTGATGATTGCTAAACACAATACCAAACAATTAGCACAAGGTTAGTTCACATAAACCAAGGCACTAACAATTCCCGATTAGACCCAAAGTCCTACAAGTCCCGCATAAAGTGCTCACACAATAAAGCCCAAGTCTAGGCACCTATCTCAAGTCGCCTAAATCCCTTAGACCATGCTCTGATACCACTTGAAACAACCCAACCCGTATTCCATACGATAATTTTTTTTTTATAATACACATTTATGCGCCAATTAAATATGTAAACCATTCCATAAGTTCCATTTAAACGTACATCAATTTAAATGTTTACAAAAGGCACGAAAGCCATTAATTAAGTTAAATACAAGTTTGACCCACTACAAGGATAGTTTATAATCCAAACGACATCGAGCATGGTTTGGGGCTAAACTACCCAAAACGTTAGGCCAACTTCAAAAGCTAACACCAAAAGCACCCCCGACAACATAAGCGGGAGACCACTAGTCCAAACGTATGCCCTTACCCTTGTCCAAGCCGGAACCTATAAAATGGTAAACAACGAGAGGGTAAGCAAGGCTTAGTGAGTGCAACAGTTATACATACATATATATAACCTACTTACTTGCAAACACTCACCAAATCCGCATACATACTAGTTACATAATTAGCATACCCTTCACATGTATAATGCTAAGTACCACGATAACAAGACTAGTATAACAATAGCATATAACACAACAATACAATATGCTAAACATAAATATAACGATGATGTTCACAACATCCATAGTACTCAAGATCTCAAGGCTAGCCCAACGAATGGTATCGTCAACATCGAACTTAAATCCCATTCGCCTACATTAATGTGGTATCGTCAACACCGAACTTTAAACCCACATATGAGGTATCTTCAACATCGAACTTTAAACCCTCATCAACTCACTACAATAGTCGTATGGCATCGTCAACATCGAACTTTAATTCCATATGTGAGGTATCGTCAACAACGAACTTTAAACCCTCATCACAACACAATATACTCTAGTGTATGGTATCGTCAACAACGAACTTTAAACCCACACCCCACAAGTAAATAAATTATATACATACACATATAATTATTCCACTCACCTTGTCACAAGGATGATGATTTAGCACTTCCGAGCTTCAACGCAATGTACCTAATTCATTAAGTGCACATTCAATTTCACAACTAGTGGGATTTACCACAATACTCCCACTTGAGCATTTAATGACCCAATTTGCATTAAATGACTCGACTACACACAACCTCCCATAAATGGCCAAGACTCGACTTTAATCACTAAGACTAGTGAATTAAAGTCTATTAACTTCAATTAACACAAAACTTAAGGTAATCCATACCCATTTCAACTAATTAGGTCAACTAGTACATTTTGACCCATTTTATAACACTTAAACTCACAATCAAGTCAAACTTGCCCATTAACACCTCTTTCATAATTCTTAAAGTGCATTAGTGGCTAACAACACCAATTGACACTTACAACCTCAAATCACAAGGCCAAAACCCTATATTGTGGCTATTAGGGTTTCATTACAATACATAACCCAAACTCGCCCATTTTACCACCAAATGGGTCTTACAAACCTCTAGTACCCAAAACCCTAGTCATTAACCAATTAAAACTCAAAACTTAGAGTTAGAACTTACCGAGACTATCTTCTTGTAGCTAGTAACAAGGAGAACAACTCTAAATCTCGCTCCTAGGTTTGATTCACAAATCTCCAACTTCAAATCTCAAGATCAAGCTAGGTGGGTTTTGTGATTTGGGAGAGAAGTAGGAAAGAAAATGGAAATGAAAATGAAGTAAATGGATGTGTGGTGGAGAGTTAATGCTCCCATCAGATTTACATGTCAAATTACCATTTTGTCCCTCAAAGTCATTTAATTTAAGCTAAAATCGGAATCAGAACTGCAGGACTGTCGCGGCGCGACCTTAATCGTCGCGTCGCGACATATAAAGGGAAAATATACCCTTCTTAAGCCAACTTCTGATCCCAATTTGCTTGTTATGCCGCGGCGCGGACCTAATTGTCGCGGCGCGGCCTAAGGCTAGAACTGGACAGCTCGGCCAACTTATACACTTTTCGATTTTATTTACATTGCACAATCCAAACCCGCTTCCTATGTTCATCTAGCCTTCCACAAGAGTCTCACAAGACTTAACGCTAACCAAACCCATGATTAAACTTATACATGCACACATTATCAAGTGCACATATAAGTATATATATATATATTCATTCATTTACGCATAAGCTAACGAGTTATAAACGTACAAATGATTAAGTAGGTACCTTTCGATACGTACGGGAAAAACGGGATGTTACAGTATATGATATGATACTAATATTTATATTTTTTTAAATGAATTCAATTTCGGTCAATGGAATTCAAATTAGGTCAAACTTGGTCAAATAAGAGTTAATACACACACACACACACACACACACACACACACACACACACACACACACACACACATATATATATATATATATATATATATATATATATATATATATATATATATATATATATATATATATATATATATATATATATATACTTATACATATGTGTAATGATATGATACTAATATTTATATTTTTTTAAATGGATTCAATTTCGGTCAATTGAATTCAAATGAGATCAAACATGGTTAAATAAGGTTTAATACACACACACACAAACACACACACACACACAAACACACACACACACACACACACATATATATATATATATACATACATACATATACATATGTGTATATATATTTATATATAGATATATCAGTTTTTTTTTAAAAACAGCAGGCTGTTTTTTTTAAAGATATATATATATATATATATATATATATATATATATATATATATATATATATGTGTGTGTGTGTGTGTGTGTGTGTGTGTGTGTTTGTGTGAGTGTGTGTGTGTGTGTGTGTGCGCATGTATTTATATAATGATGATATGATACTAATATTTATATTATTTTAAATGGATTCAATTTCGGTCAATTGAATTCAAATGAGGTCAAACTTGGTCAAATAAGTGCTAATATATACACACATATATATACATGCATACATATACAAATACGGGCTATTTTTTTTAATTAGATATATATAGATATATAGATGTATATGTGTGTGTACATGTATGTATATGTGCATACTAATATTTATATTTTTTTAACTTTGTAGAAAAAAATAAAGGATTTGAGAGATGCAGAACCGGGATGAGATGAGGAATCTATATTGTTGCAAGTTTTGGGTCCACGGCCTGGCCACACACGCGAAGTGGGAAGAAAGTTACCAATGTCGGTCACTAATTCCGCATCTTCATCATCTACGGGTCGGACGCCACAACCACTAGTTTACCCTTCCTACACGGCGAGTGAAATGGAAGAAATTCTCGCTTACAATAAATTGTGAATTCCTCCCCATTTGCAACGTGGAGTGAGGATCAATGCCAATACTCCTGGTAGTTCCAATGACAATAATCCCGGTAGTTCCAATTTCAATACTCGAAGCCAAAACATTAAGGAGGATGAGGACGATGTATTTTCTGGTTTGTAGTTTGTTGGATTGTCGTTTGTTTGATACATTGTAGTTTGTTCCACGAAGGCGTTTATGTTTAAACTATTTTGTGAATGTTTGTTTGATGGACGTAGCTCGGTTTGAATAATTATTGTAATTGTTGGATATTTTTAATATTATTGTTGGTTGTTGAATGTTTAATATTATTGTAAAGCAGGTTTTAATATTGAAATGTGCCGGTTATACGGCTGGAAAATATACAGCTAAAAAATAAATTCCAAAATCAACAGTAGCCTTTCCGGACGACAAATCATCCGAAAAAGTCGTCCATAAAGCCTTTTTAATTTAATTAAAAAAATTTATTTAATAAAAAAAGAAGTTGAATATTTTATTATTAAATCTTTCCAGACGATCCGTCGTCCGGAAAGAGTCGTGCCTAAATTTTTTTTCGGATATTTGTTTTAATCAAAAAAGAAAATGAATATTTTATTATTATACCTTTTCGGACGACAAGTCGTTGCAAACAGTCTTCCGGAAAGAACGTCCAGAAACAAATTTGAAAAAGTCAATGTGGGCCCCATTGTCGTCCAGAAAAGTCGGGTCAAGTCGTCCGAAAAACCTTTAGGCACGAAGCTTTCCGGACAATTTATTGCGGACAACCAGTCATCTGGATTGACCTTTGCGGACGACTGATTCGTCGCCCGAAAAAGTCGTTTTTCTAGTAGTGACCCCATAAGAAAATGGATGAAACCACATAAGAGTTATGGTGGAAAAGGAAACCATCCTATGAATATCTCAAAGTACGGGGTTGCCTGGCAAAGGTAGTTGTTCCATTACCTAAGGCACAAAAGTTAAGATCCAAGAATGACATATGTGTTATGCTTATAGAGGAACCAATACATAATGTATAGAAAAATATATAGTGGTGTTTAAATATATGAAGTCAATTTTGTCTTGATACAAGGGATATCGTATAACATTCCTTGTGAGAAAAGCTATGGAGAATATGAATGATGCGTCTTCTATTCTCATGCTTTGGACTTGATGTCACGACCCTACTTTTTCCGTTATCTTTTACCGTTAATTATTTAATGACTATTAACTGTTAATTGTGCTAAGTCATTTCTATGACCTATATTATTATATTAATAATAATATATTAATTATTATGTGTTATGTGAATATTGGTATTTATATTTTGAGTTATACGTTTCTACGTGTCGCGGATTTCTATCCGGCGAATCTTTTCGGTTTTCAAACCAACGGTCGCGTTTTTGGGATATTTTAATCCTAATTATTTTAAATATGATATTTTAAAGTCATATTATTATAAAGAGTATTTATATTTATTTTTCGTCGCGCGTTTGTTATCTCTCTGAAATTTTAATCGCGTAAGAGTGTTTTCGCGTTTCGGGATTCGTTCGGGCTTTCGGGCTACTAGGATTTAATCACATTATCAAGATGGCCCACAAGTGGGGCCCACCCCATCCAAATCGGCCGAAGCCACCAAGGGAGGGAGTAACACTCCCTTGTTTCTCATTTTGTGTATTATTTTGCAAAATATCAAAACCTAAATTATTTTTCGTGCTCTCCTCTCTCCCTCTCCCTCTTGCCATCGCCAACCACACACGCCAACATCATCATCATCAATTTTTATTGCTTGGATCATCATTTGGTTTGCATAATCGTGTTCTACTCGTCATCCTCTACACAATAACATCCATTGATTCTTGATTAGGGTATAAACCCTTAACCCTAGAACTTTTGATTTTTCATTATTTTTCTGTATTTTGATTATATATTAATAGTATGATGATTAATTGTTGTTGTAATGGTGTTTGTATGCATAGAATTACTCATAAACACATGTTTTCGGTTTGATAAAATCGGGACAGAAGATATTTCATGTATTTCTGATATTGTGACTGTTATAAAAGTTAAAATAAAGTATCTAGATGAGGTCCTCTCATCAAGACATTAATTTTAGACTCCGGATTCATGTCGTTTCGATTCCCGGAGCCCTAGATATGATCAAAGTGGTATTTTGTTAAGATTGAATTGTGATATTGGTATGAACCAGGTTTGGTCCGACTTTGTGACCATATTTGGTGACTTTAGGGTGTGTTAGTGTGTTAGGACTGATGGTGGGACGAACTTTCATGTTCGGGTCATCTCGATCCGAGCCACGAATCACCCGTTATGTCTAAAACACGATTTTGATTGAATTGAAGTTCCAAGTAGTGTAATGGCTGTACATCACGACTTTTGGACTATTCTTGGGGTGTTCTTAAGTATACCAAAGTGTCGGGTGGTTTGTTTAGGGGAAGATATATGTAAGGCTCGCCGAAAACCGACACCCGGGGCTCGGGATACGACCCGATGAACTTTTGATTTAAAACTTATGACTAATTATTAAACTTATGATATAAATAATGGATTTCATTATCATTTAATTACTTATGATAAAAAAGTAATTATTATTATTTAAGACTTATGATATATATTTATTATATCATTTAATTAATACTTATGATTTAATAAACATTTTAATTAAACATATGATTAATAATACTTTTATTATTAATGGAAAATACTTATGATAAGTATTAAACTTCTATTATGAGATTACTATTATAAGACTTATAATAAGAATTAATTAATTATTTAATTATTATAAGGCTTAGTTATTATTTAATTATAATTTAATTATTAAATACTTATGATTTAATAATTATAATTAGAAACTTATGATATGATTAATAATTCATTATTAATTAATAATACTTATGATATGATTTGAAATTTATTATTAATTAATAATGCTTATATTATGACTAATATTTAATTAATTAATAAAATACTTATGTTATATTAAATATATCATTTAAACTTATATTAACTTTAATAATTCATTTTAATTTAACTAAACTTATGTTATGACATAATTAGATATATTTAACTTTAATAAACATTATAACTTACGTTATTATTATAACTTACACTTTTAAAATTAACGTTGACTACGTTTGACCAAGGTTGACTTTTGAGTTGACTTTTTCGGTTGACTTTGACTTTCAGTTGACTTTTGTTAACTTTCTAATTAAGAAAACTTTCCTAACTTATAAACTTTCCTAAAATAGCAACTTTCTAAATTTGGAAACTTTCCAAAAATAGAAACTTTCCAAAAATAGAAACTTTCCAAAAATAGAAACTTTCTAAAAATAGAAAGTGTGTGTCCGTAAGCTGTTCCAATCAAACCAATGCACATTGAGTATTGTTCTATGTCTACTTGAAACATGTACAATAGATATCATACTAGGACTTGTCCTAAGTTAGTTATTTATATCGACATGCTTTATTTATAGATCGGCGTTGTGATCATTCCTGATCACTGTACTTCATTGTTGTTCACTTATTTGTGTTGGTTACTTCGTTACTATTAAGGTGATTTATAGTCCCGGTTTTACATACTTTTCAAAGTTTATTTTTGGGATGTGATTACATGCATTTTATTTCACGTTTAGACACAAGTGACAATTAAATTTAAATTATTCATTGTGAGTTGGACAAAATATTCTCTAGTCTGGTAACTGTAATCATTAGTTTCTACCGGTGAACGCGAATCCTACGGATAGATCTATCGGGTTTGACAACCCCATTTCGAGCTAGTCGCGCTAGCAATTTATAATCGGAATGTTTAGTACTTCGTATTTTGTTGTAGATACACTGTCCAGTGTATATTTTTATTGTGTTTGGCAAGGGTGAATAAAGGGTTAAGTGGTTACCAGGTGGCTCATTGATAATGGAATAATGTTTAATGTTTTCGAACATTTTTAAATCTTGTGGTCTAAAGTTTATTTAATTATTTAAACCTATAATTCACTCAACCTTTGTGTTGACAGTTTACTCGCATGTTTTCACAGGTACTTGAGTTTATGTGATGCTTTCGCTGTGTTTAGAAGTGTCTGCATGCATTTGGGCAGATTTTAATGAAACAATTTATGAAACTTTGGCTTGCTTTCGGTTTTTGAATAATTAATACTTGTTGGTTGTTGACAATGTTTTGTGTCAACTTTGGATTATTAATATGTTGGTTTACTTTTAAACTACATATTTTGGTATGCTTTCCTTTTTGGAAAACTTTTGAAATAAAAGAATGCAATGTCGTTTGTTAAATTCATTTAAGTTCGATTAAGTTATGGGACCAAGTGACGGAGCCATTAAGTGTTTTGACGGGGCCATCACAGTTGGTATCAGAGCTCTGGTTGTAGGGAACTAGGCGGTCTTAATGTGGTCAACCCGTGGTTCTTAGGGTGCATTAGAGTCTAGTCTACAGCCCGACCCTTTTACTATAGCATTATTATGCATTTCATTTCGTATAAGTTATATCATAAGTATTTATATCTTTTGGTGTGTGGTTTGTGGTTTTACTGTTTGCAGATGTCGACTTTGAGCGATAACTCCGTTGCTGCTCCTGCTCCTTCGTCTGCTGCTAGACATCGTACTGGTCAACTTAGGATCGATGATCCTGTTCACTACTACTTTTCCACCCTTAATCACATGAACAGGGCTTACAATGAAGTGACGCGTATTAATGCTCTTAGTGATTGTATGTGTACTTTGCCACATAACGAGATGATGGACCAGATTCGAGCTAGTATGGATTCGTTTGTTAGCTTCAAGAACAATGTTGGGTTCGAGAATCGTAAGCGTAACCGTAACCGTGAAGTTGACGCTAAGTTCGAGACTCTCGAGAGCACAGTTCGTGGTTTGAAGGTAGAGTTGGAAGAAGTGAAAGGAAAGTTGCGGAAGTATGAGACTCCGGCCGAGACTCATGCTGGCCCAGCTTATCACATCCGCTCTAAGAAGATGTGATATGATGATTCATGATTGATTACTTATTTCATAAGACTTAATGTCCTTTCATACATACATTTTTGGGTTATGTACGGAATTTTGCCGAGGATTTTATTAAGGTTTTGTTATGGGATGTTTTTCATTATGTATGGATGGTTATTTTTATGACATCTATTATCATTATCACATTATATTTCTGATGTTGTGACTCTTGGCATGTTATATTATGCGTTATGTAGATCATGTATGTTAGGTGCTATGTATGTTGTATGATGTTATCATAAAATATGTATGCATGTGGTGATTATTTCTATAACAATCATAACTGTCATGTTATTACTCATAGTATTTACTGACTATTATTTTAATGGTTAATCTTTTCGTGTTCGATCTATTCCTTTATAACACTGGTATTATTCTTAGTACTAAAAGTTGTGTTATTCTGTTTTGAAGATCATGCCTACTAGAGAGTCCAATGAAGCCCGTATGCAATGTCTTATCACCGAAGGGATAGCTGCTGCTATGGCAGCGAATGCTAATGCTAATACTAATGCAAACAACAATCAGGTGGGGTGCTCCCACAAAACGTTTATGGCGAGTCGTCCACAGGAATTCAGTGGTACGGAAGGACCTATAGGACTTACCCGCTTGTTCGAGAAAATCGAGTCTATTTTCAGGGTTAGTCGAGTCCGAGAAGAGGACAAGGTCAGTTTTGCTAGCTGCACTCTTAAAGATAGTGCATTGACCTGGTGGAACAACTTGGTTAATAATTTAGGAAATGATGTGGCTTATGGTTTAACTTGGAATAATTTCAAGGAAAGAATGATCACCCGCTACCGTCCTAGGGGCGAGCTTAAGAAGTAAGAGGTTGAACTTAAGAACTTGAAAATGAAGGGTACCGAATTAGATACCTACGAACAAAGGTTCTTTGAGTTGACTCTGTTGTGTCCTAATGTTTATGCGGATGAGAATCTTAAGATTGAAGCGTACATCGATGGGTTATCTAAGAAAATCGAGCATGGGGTTGAGTCTAGTGAGCCCCAGACTATTGAGGCCGTGATGTCTATGGCTCATAAGTTGAATGATAAGATTTTGAGAAGAAGCAAGGCTGCTGTAACCGAACCCAGTGAAGAGACTGTTAAGAAAGCTGATAATGGGAAGAGAAAGTGGGATAATAACCGCAATCAAAGCTAAGGTCAGCAGAAAAAGCAGGATACTTCTGGTTCAAATAACTGCAGTCAGCGTGTGTGTCCTCGTTGTTACAAGGCTCATGATGGTTTCTGTACCGTGACTTGCAAGAGGTGTTCCAAACAGGGACACATTGCTAAGGATTGTACGGTGCTTTTGCCGGGTTCTACTACTCCTGCTGCAGGTGGTAATAATGGTAATAATGCTGGTAATAGAGGTGGGAATGGTAATGGTAATGGAAAGTCAAATAATGGTGGTAATCCAAGAGTTTGTAACGAGTGTGGGAAGCCGGGGCATTTCCGTGATGCCTGTCCCAACAAGAAAACTGCAGAGACTGTACGAGGAAGAGCGTTCAACATTAACACTAGGGATGCTGAGGAAGATCCTAAACTTGTTACTGGTACATTCTCGGTCAACGATTTATCAGTTTATGTACTATTTGATTCAGGGGCTGATTTGAGTTTTGTGTCGAGTAAATTAAGTCCAAAAATCAAAACACCGTTAACTCCTTTATACAATACTTATGTTGTTGAAATAGCTAATGGTAAAGTGCTTACTGCTAAGACTGTGCATCGTAAATGTAACATTAGTTTGGCTGGTAGAGATTTTGAGATAGATTTGGTACCGATTGATCTTGGTAGTTTTGACATTGTTATTGGGATGGATTGGTTATCTGCGAATCGTGCTGAGATTGTGTGTTATGATAAAGCTATTCGTATTACTAATGTGGTTGGAGAGCCGCTGATGGTTTTTGGAGATAAGAAATGCAGACAGTTAAATCTTATTAGCTGTTTGAAAGTTCTTAAACATCTTCGCAAAGGCTGTCATGCTATTCTAGCCCATGTTGTTGATTCCGATAAAGAAACGAAGAGCGTTGGTGATGTTCATATTGTTATAGATTTTCCTGAGGTATTTCCCGAAGATTTACCTGGCCTTCCGCTGCAACGCGCGGTAGAATTTCAAATTGATCTTTTTCCCGGTGCTGCTCCTGTAGCACGTGCTCCTTATCGTCTTGTGCCTTCCGAACTTCAAGAATTGTTGAGTCAACTCCGTGAGTTGTTAGACAAAGGTTTTATTCGTCCTAGTTCGTCCCCTTTGGGAGCTCCTGTTCTGTTTGTTAAGAAGAAGGATGGTTCTTTTCGTTTGTGCATTGATTATCGTGAGTTGAACAAGCTTACTATTAAAAACCTTTATCCTCTTCCGAGAATTGATGATCTGTTCGATCAGCTTCAGGGTTCATCCGTTTATTCAAAAATTGATCATCTTTTCGGCTATCATCAGTTGCGTGTTAAAGAATCTGATGTTTCGAAAACTGCTTTTCGCATCTGTTACGGTCACTTTGAGTTTCTTGTTATGCCGTTTGGATTGACAAATGCACCTGCTATGTTCATGGACCTCATGAACCGTGTGTGTAGACCCTATCTGGACAAGTTTGTTATTGTGTTCATCGATGACATCCTTATTTATTCGAAGAGTGATGAAGAGCACGAGGAACATTTGAGGTTAGTGCTTGATCTGTTGAGAAAAGAAGAGTTGTACGCTAAGTTCTCTAAGTGTGCATTCTGGTTACGAGATGTTCAATTCCTTGGACATATTGTTAGTAGACAGGGGATACAAGTTGATACTGCTAAGATTGAGGCGATTGAAAAGTGGGAAACTCCGAAAACTTCTACTCAGATTCGTCAGTTCCTAGGATTAGCAGGTTACTATAGAAGGTTCATTCAAGATTTCTCTCGTATTGCAAAACCTCTGACTGCTTTAACGCATAAAGGGAAGAAGTACGAGTGGAAGGATGAACAAGAGACTGCTTTACAGATTTTAAAGAAGAAGTTGACTACCGCTCGATATTGTCACTACCTGAGGGTAATGATGATTTTGTTGTCTATTGTGATGCTTCGCATCAGGGATTTGGTTGTGTTTTGATGCAACGAAAGAAAGTTATTGCGTACGCGTCATGTCAGTTGAAGATTCACGAACAGAACTATACAACTCATGATTTGGAGTTGGGGGCCGTTGTTTTTGCGTTTAAGATTTGGAGACATTATTTGTATGGGGTCAAGAATACTGTGTACACAGATCATAAAAGTCTTTAGCATATCCTAGATCAGAAACAGTTGAACATGAGACAACGAAGATGGATTGAGACGTTGAACGATTACGATTGTGAACTTTTGTATCATCCGGGTAAGGCCAATGTTGTGGCGGATGCGTTGAGTCGTAAAGAAAGGGCCGAACCTCGCAGGTTTAGAGCCTTAAATATGACAATTAGAACAAACCTCGCAAGGCAGATTCTTGAGGCACAACAAGAAGCCTTAAAGGAAGAGAATTTTGTGAAGGAGAACGTAAGAGGTATGGCAAAGAAATTTGAGATTCGAGCAGATGGTACTAGATACTTTGCAGGACGTCTTTGGGTTCCGAAGTTTGGTGAACTGCAACAACTTGTTTTGGATGAGGCTCATAAGTCTAGGTACTCTATTCATCCTGGTTCAGGAAAGATGTATCATGATCTTAAAGAGCTATATTGGTGGCCTAATTTGAAAGGTGATGTGGCTACGTATGTGACTAAGTGTTTGACCTGTGCTAAGGTTAAAGCTGAACATCAAAAACTGCCTGGACTTTTGGTGCAACCTGAGATTCCCGAGTGGAAATGGGAAGGAATTACGATGGATTTTATTACTAAGTTACCGAGAGTTGCGGGTGGCTATGACACTATTTGGGTGATTGTAGATCGACTCACTAAGTCGGTTCACTTTTTGCCGATTAGGGAAACAGATTCAATGGAGAAGCTTACACGTTTGTACTTGAAGGAGATTGTTTCTAGGCATGGTGTTCCTGTATCCATTATCTCAGACCGAGACAGTCGATTTGTATCGAGGTTTGGCGATCTTTACAGGAAGCCTTGGGAACTAGGTTAGATATGAGCACCGCTTATCATCCTCAAACGGATGGTCAGAGCGAAAGGACCATTCAGACGTTAGAAGATATGTTACGAGCGTGTGTTATTGATTTTGGTAATGGGTGGGATAAATATTTGCCGCTAGCTGAGTTTTCTTATAACAACAGTTATCACTCAAGTATTCAAGCTGCACCGTTTGAAGCTCTATATGGTAGGAAGTGTAGGTCTCCTGTCTGTTGGAATGAGGTTGGGGATGCTCAACTCACAGGTCCAGAAATTATTCACAAGACTACCGAGAAGATTGTACAGATTAAGGAAAGGTTGAGAACCGCTAGAAGTCGGAAAAAGAGTTATGCCGATAGGGGAAGGAAAGATGTGGAATTTCAAGTTGGTGATCGTGTTATGTTAAAGGTTTCACCTTGGAAGGGTGTGATCCGTTTTGGTAAAAGGGGAAAGTTAAGCCCTCGTTTTGTTGGACCGTTTGAGATTGTTGAGAGAGTTGGACCGGCGGCTTATCGTTTGAAGTTGCCACAAGAACTCAGTGCTGTTCACGATGTTTTTCATGTATTGAATTTAAAGAAGTGTTTGGCCGAGGCTGACAAAACTATTCCTTTGGAAGAACTTCATGTTGATAAGCAACTTCATTTTATTGAGGAACCCATTGAAATTATGGATCGAGAAGTTAAGACTCTTAAGCAGAGCCGAATTCCTATTGTCCGGGTTAGATGGAATGCCAGACGTGGTCCCGAGTTCACTTGGGAGTGTGAAGATCAGATGAAGAAGAAGTACCCGCATTTGTTCCCAGATGCTGAGACAACCCCTGCACCTGCTTAAATTTCGGGACGAAATTTCCGTAATGGGAAGGTACTGTCACGACCCTACTTTTTCCGTTATCTTTTACCGTTAATTATTTAACGACCATTAACTGTTAATTGTGCTACATCATTTCTATAACCTATATTATTATATTAATAATAATATATTAATTATTATGTGTTATGTGAATATTGGTATTTATATTTTGAGTTATACGTTTCTACGTGTCGCGAATTTCTATCCGGCGAATCTTTTCGGTTTTCAAACCAACGGTCGTGTTTTTGGGATATTTTAATCCTAATTATTTTAAATATGATATTTTAAAGTCATATTATTATAAAGAGTATTTATATTTATTTTTCGTCGCGCGTTTGTTATCTCTCCGAAATTTTAATCGCGTAAGTGTGTTTTCGCGTTTCGGGATTCGTTCGGGCTTTCGGGCCACTAGGATTTAATCACATTAGCAAGATGGCCCAAAAGTGGGGCCCACCCCATCCAAATCGGCCGAAGCCACCAAGGGAGGGAGTAACACTCCCTTGTTTCTCATTTTGTGTATTATTTTGCAAAAGATCAAAACCTAAATTATTTTTGGTGCTCTCCTCTCTCCCTCTCCCTCTTGCCATCGCCAACCACACACACCAACATCATCATCATCAATTTTTATTTCTTGGATCATCATTTGGTTTGCATAATCGTGTTCTACTCGTCATCCTCTACGCGATAACATCCATTGATTCTTGATTAGAGTATAAACCCTAACCCTAGAACTTTTAATTTTTCATTATTTTTCTGTATTTTGATTATATATTAATAGTATGATGATTACTTGTTGTTGTAATGGTGTCTGTATGCATAGAATTACTCATAAACACATGTTTTTGGTTTGATAAAATTGGGACAGCAGCTATTTTGTGTATTTCTGATATTGTGACTGTTATAAAAGTTAAAATAAAGTATCTAGATTAGTTCCTCTCATCAATACATTAATTTTAGACTCCGGATTCATGTCGTTTCGATTCCCGGAGCCCTAGATATGATCAAAGTGGTATTTTGTTAAGATTGAATTGTGATATTGGTATGAACCAGGTTTGGTCCGACTTTGTGACTATATTTGGTGACTTTAGGGTGTGTTAGTGTGTTAGGACTGATGGTGGGACGAACTTTCATGTTCGGGTCATCTCGATCCGAGCCACGAATCACCCGTTATGTCTAAAACACGATTTTGAGTGAATTGAAGTTCTAAGTAGTGTAATGGCTGTACATCACGACTTTTGGACTGTTCTTGGGGTGTTCTTGAGTGTACCAAAGTGTCGGGTGGTTTGCTTAGGCGGAGATATATGTAAGGCTCGCCGAAAACCGACACCCGGGGCTCAGGATACGACCCGATGAACTTTTGATTTAAAACTTATGACTAATTATTAAACTTATGATATAAATAATGGATTTCATTATCATTTAATTACTTATGATAAAAAAAGTAATTATTATTATTTAAGACTTATGATATATATTTATTATATCATTTAATTAATACTTATGATTTAATAAACATTTTAATTAAACATATGATTAATAATACTTTTATTATTAATGGAAAATACTTATGATAAGTATTAAACTTATATTATGAGATTACTATTATAAGACTTATAATAAGGATTAATTAATTATTTAATTATTATAAGGCTTAGTTATTATTTAATTATAATTTAATTATTAAATACTTATGATTTAATAATTATAATTAGAAACTTATGATATGATTAATAATTCATTATTAATTAATAATACTTATGATATAATTTAAAATTTATTATTAATTAATAATACTTATATTATGACTAATATTTAATTAATTAATTAAATACTTATGTTATATTAAATATATCATTTAAACTTATATTAACTTTAATAATTCATTTTAATTTAACTAAACTTATGTTATGACATAATTAGACATATTTAACTTTAATAAACAATATAACTTACGTTATTAATATAACTTACAATTTTAAAATTAACGTTGACTACGTTTGCCCAAGGTTGACTTTTGAGTTGACTTTCGGTTGACTTTGACTTTCGGTTGACTTTTGTTGACTTTCTAATTAAGGAAATTTCCTAACTTATAAACTTTCCTAAAATAGCAACTTTCTAAATTTGGAAATTTTCCAAAAATAGAAACTTTCCAAAAATAGAAACTTTCTAAAAATAAAAACTTTCCAAAAATAGAAACTTTCTAAAAATAGAAAGTGTGTGTCCGTAAGCTGTTCCAATCAAACCAATGCACATTGAGTATTGTTCTATGTCTACTTGCAACATGTACAATAGCTATCATACTAAGACTTGACCTAAGTTAGTTATTTATATCGACATGCTTTATTTATAGGTCGGCGTTGTGATCATTCCTGATCACTGTACTTCATTGTTGTTCACTTATTTGTGTTGGTTACTTCGTTACTATTAAGGTGAGTTATAGTCCCGTTTTTACATACTTTTCAAAGTATATTTTTGGGATGTGATTACATGCATTTTATTTCACGTTTAGACACAAGTGACAAATAAATTTAAATTATTCATTGTGAGTTGGACAAAATATTCCCTAGTCTGGTAACTGTAATCATTGATTTCTACCGGTGAACGCGAATCCTACGGATAGATCTATCGGGTTTGACAACCCCATTTCTAGCTAGTCGCGCTAGCAATTTATAATCGGAATGTTTAGTACTTTGTATTTTGTTGTAGATACACTGTCCAGTGTATATTTTTATTGTGTTTGGCAAGGGTGAATAAAGGGTTAAGTGGTTACCAGGTGGCTCATTGATAATGGAATAATGTTTAATATTTTCTAACATTTTTAAATCTTGTGGTCTAAAGTTTATTTAATTATTTAAACCTATAATTCACTCAACCTTTGTGTTGACAGTTTACTCTCATGTTTTCACAGGTACTTGAGTTTATGTGATGCTTTCGCTGTGTTTAGAAGAGTCTGCATGCATTTGGGCAGATTTTAATGAAACAATTTATGAAACTTTGGCTTGCATTCGGTTTTTGAATAATTAATACTTGTGGGTTGTTGACAATGTTTTGTGTCAACTTTGGATTATTAATATGTTGGTTTACTTTTAAACTACATATTTTGGTATGCTTTCCTTTTTGGGAAACTTTTGAAATAAAAGAATGCAATGTCGTTTGTTAAATTCATTTAAGTTCGATCAAGCTGTGGGACCAAGTGACGGAGCTGTTAAGTGTTTTGACGGGGCCATCACAGTTGGTATCAGAGCTCTGGTTGTAGGGAACTAGGCGGTCTTAATGTGGTCAACCCGTGGTTCTTAGGGTGCATTAGAGTCTAGTCTACAGCCCGACCCTTTTGCTATAGCATTATTATGCATTTCATTTCGTATAAGTTATATCATAAGCATTTATATCTTTTGGTATGTGGTTTGCGGTTTTACTGTTTGCAGATGTCGACTTCTAGCGATAACTCCGTTGCTACTCCTGCTCCTTCGTCTGCTGCTAGACGTCGTGCTGGTCAACCTAGGATCGATGATCAATGTTCACTACTACTTTTCCACCCTTACTCACCTGAACAGGGCTTACAATGAAGTAACGCGTGTTAATGCTCTTAGTGATTGTATGCGTACTTTGCCACATAACGAGATGATGGACCAGATTCGAGCTAGTATGGATTCGTTTGTTAGCTTCAAGGACAATGTTGGGTTCGAGAATCATAAGTGTAACCCAACCCGTTATCCTTCCAAAAACGTGCCATAATTTTTTTTCTGGAACAGCACATCTGGACGGCGTCCAGATTTCTGGACGGCGTCCAGCTCCGAAGGACTGGACGGCGTCCAAGCCCTTTGGACGGTGTCCAAATGGTCTGCCAGATTCTGTTCAGTTTTACAATTACACGCGGGCGAAAAACCCGCTTCCCGACACTTTTAAACCAAAACACTTTCACAATATGTTATAATAGTTAAACCTAAGAGTTTTCCATAATAAAATCGAGTTTTACAACACCGGGCCCACATCGACCCATATTACTACTAAGTGACCATTTGGACCCAATTTAGTTTATAATAAACATAGACCGAGCATGGGATTGGGGATACGCTACCCAATCCTAATCGAACCAAAAGCAAGTCTTCTAAAGCAAACTACGCAAGCTCACTAGTCCCCACGCTTACCCGAGCCACCGCATTCGTGCAATCTATAAAAATGTAAACAACGAGAGGGTAAACTAACGCTTAGTGAGTGAGAATATACTACATACATATATATGTATAAAATGGACACGCCACACAAAATATCAAATACCGCATACCGGAGCATCCAAGCATAAAGGCAAGCTAGTCTAAGCATACCGTACAATCACTAAGCAACAAGCTAAGATACAACGACAAATATAAGTTCACCCACGACGATGTGAACCACGCCAATAAGCTACACCCGGAGGGCTAGCTACAACACAACAAAACAATAATATATATAACAATACATAAACGCCCAAGGTTAACCCCTTAACCCAATACCAAGAACCGAATACCACAATGAAGATTGGCCGAACTACACGAGCCTTAGTAAATCCGCATACACACGAGACTACCATCTTCAATAACACAACATCGAGGTTGGCCGAACTACATGAGCCTTAGTGAATCCGAACTATACGAGATCACTTCCTCAATAAGATGACCGAACTACAGGCGTCATCGTGAATCCGAACTACACGAGATTCACTTCTGATAAGATGACCGAACTACATGCGTCATCGTGAATCCGAACTACACGAGATTCACTTATGATAAGATGACCGAACTACACGCGTCATCGTGAATCCGAACTACACGAGATTCACTTCCGATAAGATGACCGAACTACACGCGTCATCGTGAATCCGCATCCACACGTGATCACTTCTCCAACTCAAACCCACGGTCACGGAATTATAAAATCCACCACATCGGAGTTATCCACATTACAAGAATATCAACTCTTCGCCATTGGGGTTATATACTCCACATCACAAACACGTGTGACAATGTACACACAAAACGTGTACCTCGCCAAAGGTGGTCAACCAAAATGCACAACCGTGCTAATTGGACCTAAACGCAAGTCCATCAAATCCACCTATATGTGAAGTGAGCTTTATAACCGAGAACCACTTCACTCGACCCACACCCATCCTACACATACACATGTACATAGGATATTAACACTCACCTTATCTTTGATGAATGCAACCGAAATCCGTAACGCGCCAATGGAAGGTACCTATTCCATTATCACAATACAAACAACACAATTAGGGTTGACTTACAAACCAACCCAATCGACACTTAGTGCAATTTCGACCCAAATGCACTTCCAAGCACAAACCGCGCCCATACTAACCAACGTTCACTAACACGAGTGAATATGGTCCTAACACACCGATTAAACCCGAACACAAGTGTTAAACACGTGTCTCACCCATTTTGACACCAAAACCCTAATTTTGATCCATTTCAAAATTAGGTAACCAAACACACCCAAAAGTGTTCCAACACTTCCATAATCACTAAACCTAGTGATTAAACTCAAGATCAAAGCCTAATCAAGGCCAAATCATCAACCAACCCAAAACCCGCCAAGTGACAATAATAACTAGTCACCATGAACCTACTTCATCATCTAAAAGGGATTTACAACAAACTAGCTCATAACCCTAACTTGTATATCAAATCTAATAAATGAAATTCGGAGTTTGAGCTTACCAATACAACCACAACGTAGCTAGGAGCGAGATGAACAACTTTAGAACCCGAGCTTTGGCGAGAATTCGACTCCTTCTTCTCCAAATCAACCTCTCTCTCTAAACTCTTACTCTCTCACTAGAACAAGATGAGAGGGTTTGTGTGGGTGTTAGTGGAGCAAATGAGGCTCCTAGAACTGATCTTGTGGCCTTAACTCGTTCCACATGTGAAAATACCATTTTGCCCCTCTAAATATCTCAAAGTAAAACAGCTGGACAGACAGACAAGTTGGACGGCGTCCAACATTCTAGACGGCGTCCAGTTCTTCACTGCTGGACGGCGTCCCCCATTCTGGACGACGTCCCAAACACTGAAAAGGCAGAAATTGAAACAGGGTGTTACAACTCTCCCCCACTTAGAATCGATCACGTCCTCGTGATCTTCGTCATTTAACCGAACGGACCACACCCAATGGTCCTCGAACATAAGTCCCTATCCGACTTTCATAGACAATTCTTCCCAATGAATCATCCTTTAACAACTAAATCGTCACCCGCGATTTATCAAATCACAATCCGAGCGCTAAAACCTTACTCAATCTATCACATCGGGAAGAACTCAACAAATCTCGAACCGAGATATCAATCCCCTAGCGTACCCTTACCGAGTACAATGCTAAAAGCAACCAAGTCAACAACACGAAACGATGGAGACCGAACCAAACGAATCCTTACGGATAACACCAATCACTAAACATCCCTTGTAGTGCACAATACGACCCATACGCAACTACCGTAACATCATAACAAACGGTTAAAACTGATAGCGCCCAAAACGACTATGGCAACGCTAATCCAAAGGTGTACCAAAATCGACAATCGTCACACCCGTAACAACATGTGAGCGAAGCACGGCTATCGCATCACTAATCCTACAACATGGTCCTCACGACCCCACCATTGGCGTATAAAACAACCAATAGATCAAACAACATGGTCCTTACAACCCCACCATCGGTGTATAAAACAATCGATAGATCAAATAACATGAAGGCTGGCTGAAAACTACACGCGCCTTAGTGAATCCGAAACCACACGCGACTCACTACCTCCAACGCACAACAATCGGGATTGGCCGAACTACACGCGCCTTAGTGAATCCGAACTATACGAGAGTCACTATCCCAAAAGAATGACCGCAACCACACGCGTCACTTGTGAATCCGAACTACACGAGACTCACTTCTCAATACAATGACCGAAACCACACGAGTCATTTGTGAATCCGAACTACACGAGACTCACTTACACAATACAATGACCGAAACCACATGAGTCATTTGTGAATCCGAACTACACGCGACTCACTTCCACAATAAGATGACCGAAACTACACGCGTCATCGTGAATCCTCAAACACACGTGATCCATAATCTCAACACAGGAATGGTACTCTTATTTCCCACCGGTACTCGCATTTCCCGATAATGTTATACCATGCCAATATAACACTACTCCCATCACACACGCTCTTTTGGCCTCCATCATGACGAGTAGTGTAACATCGCGCACTGCTACACCATAGTGAGTCCTAACAGATACCACTAACCATTCACACAATCGAGCAAGAACCACCTATATCAAACATAGGCACAAAATAATAATTCTCTAAAAGAGAATCTACCACGCACATCCCTTAACCGAGGGATTTCACCTTGCTCGTCCAACACGTCCATTATCTCTCAACGAGATTTACCACATTACCACCTTGGTGATAATTCAAATCCAGAATCATAAGTACAATTTAACCGAAATTGTACTC
Organism: Rutidosis leptorrhynchoides; assembly: GCF_046630445.1. Classification (NCBI taxonomy): domain Eukaryota; kingdom Viridiplantae; phylum Streptophyta; class Magnoliopsida; order Asterales; family Asteraceae; genus Rutidosis; species Rutidosis leptorrhynchoides. Next base: position 469,622,841 of record NC_092335.1, on the reverse strand, counting down.
TACCACAAATCGACCAAAACTAGGTCCCAACATAATTTTCGGATCCACTAAAAACGTCATCCGAAATCTCACACTAAAACCTCCTCGTGCAGGAGTGTAACTCCCCCACTTGGAATTACGTTCCATAACCACAACTTGTACACCCGTACAATGCTACCAAAGGTAGACTTTACCAATAATTGGGTTCACACGACCCATCACCATATCTTGCTCCAACCTTGAGTATACTAAGGACCTTAACCTATCCTTAAACACTTCGAACGAAAAGTGTACCACAAATTATACAAACTATACTCTCGCAATCATCCAACTGCTTTAGTTTGTCAAATTTCACCCGATCACCCATGTACCTAAGGGTTTCACTTTGGTACCCTAAGTACAATGTAACCGCAACACAATCAGAGTCGAATCACCACGCTAGTAGGTATAAAAGAGGCACCTAATGTCGCGTCACGTAGACTCCTTTACCAAAATACATCGAGATCAACACTCGATTTCAAGGGTTTCATCCCACCCGTCGACCCTCATGGTCCATCAACCTCAACACAAAAGTGAACACGCGCTTAACAACCGAACACCAAAACCCATTTCCATGGCTTGGTAGAACATTTCCCAAATACTAAGGAATGCTTGGTTGCACCAAGTCTTACGCCCTTCGCCCGACAATCAAACGTCACCATAGGGTACTTCCATTAGGAACGTTACCCATATTAATAACATGAACAACACAATGCATCTAATAAACTCAAACTCAACGGCACATAATAAATAATCAAAGGACATATTTATTAAAACGAAACGTACCTTAACGTCTCCTTACCGCACCCGTCCCCGCCAACTTGGGATATTCGGACTTACGATGTCCTTCCTCTTGGCAAATGAAACACACCGTGCCTCCACCCTTTGGTACCGAACATTCCCAAGACTTGTGACCCTCATGCCACAATTGTAACATCTAGACGCACTAGAATCTGATATACCCATCCGTGTACCACCCGTGCTCACACTCGGGCCCTTAGTCCTCTTACTTGGAGCACCATACGAAACAACCCTTCTCTCACTTGAAGGTTCACCCTTCTTGGATCGCGAGTACGACTCGAAACCTCTAGCCAAGTCAAATAATTCCGCAAACGATTTCGCTTGACCTCAGCTAATTTTACTCTTCAAGTCATCATTCAAGGTCCGATAGAAATCCCCCATCAACAAACGATCATTCCCCAAATATTCCGGGCAAAAACGAGCCTTCGCCATAAAGGTCGTCTTGAGAGTATTCAAGTCCATAGAACCCTATTGCAAATTTCGCAACTCATTACGCAATTCCCACAAATCGGCTGAAGTCCAGAACTCCTCGAAGAATTCCTCCTTAAACTCGTCCCATGATAACGCCATAAACGTTTCGCCACCGACAAGATCAATCTTACCATCTAACCAATCCTTCCCCCTACCCCGCAACAAACTAGTAGCGAGTCTTGTCCTCTTCTCGGGAGTTCATTCAATAGTACGAAAACACCCTTCGACATCCGAGATCCAAGTTATGCTTACCAAAGGATCCAGTTTTCCGTCGTACATCGGGGGTTTAGTCCTCATGAAGCTCTTAAGACAATGCTCCATTTCACCACTACTTTGAAATTCGGAATACCTCCTATCCATTTCTTCTCGAAACGCACCCATTTTCTCCGCAACGGCGGCCGCAACTCTAGCGTTAAATTCTAGATCGTTCATCTCGATCCCGTTTCCCGTCGCCATTCTAAGGAATGCAAAGCGATTAGATCATGAACGTATAAAACAAACACTCCACACCGCCCCATCTTGCTAAACACTCGTCGTACATCACTTGTTAGACACGATTTGCACCCGTAATAAGGTTTGCAAGTCCTTATTACGCACACACGTCGTATCAACTCGTTAGTACAACGACCGCCTCGCTCGATGATATAAACAACACAAACAAAATTCTACGCGTTATAAACACACACGCAAGAATTATTATCACAACACAAAATATATTAATAATATCCGCATTACTAATATAAACATTAGTCCACCTACAAACAAGGCACTAACTATAACCCATTCCGACCCGTACTTCTACAAGTCCAGCAACAAATTAAGCACACACAAAAGTCTAAGTCTAGGCACCTATCTCAAGTCACCTAAATCCCTTAGAACATGCTCTGATACCACTTGTAACGACCCAACCCGTTATCCTTCCAAAAACGTGCCATAATTTTTTTTCTGGAACAGCACATCTGGACGGCGTCCAAGCCCTTTGGACGGCATCCAAATGGTCTGCCAGATTCTGTTCAGTTTTACAATTACACGCGGGCAAAAAACCCACTTCCCGTCACTTTTAAACTAAAACACTTTCACAATATGTTATAATAATTAAACCTAAGAGGTTTCCATAATAAAACCGAGTTTTACAACACCGGGCCCACATCAACCCATATTACTACAAAGTGACCATTTCGACCTAATTTAGTTTATATAAAACATAGACCGAGCATGGGATTGGGGATACGCTACCCAATCCTAATCGAACCAAAAGCAAGTCTTCTAAAGCAAACTACGCAAGCTCACTAGTCCCCATGCTTACCCGAGCCATAGCATCCATGCAATCTATAAAAATGTAAACAACGAGAGGGTAAGCTAATGCTTAGTGAGTGAAAATATACTACATACATATATATGTATAAAATGGACATGGCACACAAAATATCAAATACTGCATACCGGAGCATCCAAGCATAAAGGCAAGCTAGTCTAAGCATACCGTACAATCACTAAGCAACAAGCTAAGATACAACGACAAATATAAGTTCACCCACGACGATGTGAACAACGCCAATAAGCTACACCCAGAGGGCTAGGTACAACACAACAAAACAATAATATATATAACAATACATAAACGCCCAAGGTTAACCCCTTAACCCAATACCAAGAACCGAATACCACAATGAAGATTGGACGAACTAAACGAGCCTTAGTAAATCCGCATACAGACGAGACTACCATCTTCAATAACACAACATCGAGGTTGGCCGAACTACACGAGCCTTAGTGAATCCGAACTATACGAGATCACTTCCTCAATAAGATGACCGAACTACACGCGTCATCGTGAATCCGAACTACACGAGATTCACTTCCGATAAGATGACCGAACTACACGCGTCATCGTGAATCCGAACTACACGAGATTCACTTCCGATAAGATGACCGAACGACACGGGTCATCGTGAATCCGAACTACACGAGATTCACTTCCGATAAGATGAACGAACTACATGCGTCATCGTGAATCCGCATCCACACGTGATCCACTTCTCCAACTCAAACCCACGGTCACGGAATTTTAAAATCCACCACATCGGGGTTATCCACATCACAACAATATCAACTCTTCGCCATTGGGGTTATATACTCCACATCACAAACCCGTGTGATAACGTACACACAAAACGTGTACCTCGCCAAAGGTGGTCAACCAAAACGCACAACCGTGCTAATTGGACCTAAACGCAAGTCCATCAAATCCACCTATATGTGAAGTGAGCTCTATAACCGAGAACCACTTCACCCGACCCGCACCCATCCTACACATACACATGTACATAGGATATTAACACTCACCTTATCGTCTTTGATGAATGCAACCGAAATCCGCAACGCGCCAATGGAAGGTACCTATTCCATTATCACAATACAAACAACACAATTAGGGTTGACTTACAAACCAACCCAATCGACACTTAGTGCAATTTTGACCCAAATGCACTTCCAAGCACAAACCACGCCCATACTAACCAACATTCACTAACATGAGTGAATATGGTCCTAACACACCGATTAAACCCGAACACAAGTGTTAAACATGTGTCTCACCCATTTTGACACCAAAACCCTAATTTTGACCCATTTTAAAATTAGGTAACCAAACACACCCAAAAGTGTTCCAACACTTCCATAATCACTAAACCTAGTGATTAAACTCAAGATTAAAGCCTAATCAAGGCCAAATCGTCAACCAACCCAAAACCCGCCAAGTGACAAGAATAACTAGTCACCATGAACCTACTTCATCATCTAAAAGGGTTTTACAACAAACTAGCTCATAACCCTAACTTGAATATCAAATCTAACAAATGAAATTCGGAGTTTGAGCTTACCAATACAACCACAACGTAGCTAGGAGCGAGATGAACAACTTTAGAACCCTAGCTTTGGCGAGAATCCGACTCCTTCTTCTCCAAATCAACCTCTCTCTCTCTCTCTAAACTCTTACTCTCTCACTAGAACAAGATGAGAGGGTTTGTGTGGGTTTTAGTGGAGCAAATGAGGCTCCTAGAACTGATCTTGTGGCCTTAACTCGTTCCACATGTGAAAAATACCATTTTGCCCCTCTAAATATCTCAAAGTAAAACAGCTGGACAGACAGACAAGTTGGACGGCGTCCAACATTCTAGACGGCGTCCAGTTCTTCACTGCTGGACGGCGTCCCCCATTTTGGACGGCGTCCCAAACACTGAAAAGGCAGAAACAGAAACAGGGGTTATAACTCTCCCCCATTTAGAATTGATCATGTCCTCGTGATCTTCGTCATTTAACCGAACGGACCACACCTAACGGTCCTCGAACATAAGTCCCTATTTGACTTTCCTAGACAATTCTTCCCAATGAATCATCCTTTAACAACTAAATCATCACCCGCGATTTATCAAATCACAATCCGAGCGCTAAAACCTTACTCAATCTATCACATCGGGAAGAACTCAACAAATCCCGAACCGAGATATCAATCCCCTAGCGTACCCTTACCGAGTACAATGCTAAAAGCAACCAAGTCAACCTAAGGTTAACAACACGAAACGATGGAGACCGAACCAAATGAATCCTTACAGATAACACCAATCACTAAACATCCCTTGTAGTGCACAATACGACCCATACGCAACTACCATAACATCATAACAAACGGTTAAAACTGATAGCGCCTAAAACGACTATGGCAACGCTAATCCAAAGGTGTATCAAAATCGACAATCGTCACACCCGTAACCGAGAACCACTTCACCCGACCCGCACCCATCCTACGCATTCACATGTACATATGGATTATGCTTATAGAGGAACTAATACAGAATGTATAGAAAAATATACGGTGGTGTTTAAATATATGAAGTCAATTTTGTCTTGATACAAGGGATATCGTATAACATTCCTTGCGAGAAAAGTTATGGAGAATATGAATGATGCGTCTTCTATTCTCATGCTTTGGACTTGAAGTCTATAGAATACTAGACTTAGACTTGTTAATAATGATCATCTGCAGAGATCAATTAACAACTAATATTTCTATGTGTTGAATTTATTTAATGACAAAATCGCTTTCATTCACTAATAGAAGCAATTGGAATATTGTGAACATCATTGATGATGTGAATTATTCACATGTTAAGTGAATTATGACATTGAAGATAATTATAAATATAAAGATGTCAATCTTTATTATTTTTGAAATGTTCCGTTCATATTGATTATAAACGTTCCATATTAATTGATTTTGTTGCGAGGTTTTGACCTCTATATGAGACATTTTTCAAAGACTGCATTCGTTTTTAAAACAAATCATAACCTTTATTTTATCGACAAGGTTAAAAGGACACCACCTAGATTATCCAGAAATGATAATCTAAAAATATCACACTTACACACTACCAATACATATTGGTTTACAATATTAATATGTTACAATAAAGTAAATCTCGAATGCAGTTTTAAACAATATTATACAAGCATGCTGACACCAAATCTTGTCCATATTTTAGCATGCAACAGCGGAAGCTCTTAATAGTCACATGAGAATAAACATGCTTTAAACATCAACAAAAAATGTTGGTGTGTCATAGGTTTAACCTATATATTTATCAAATCGTAATAATAGGCCACAAGATTTCATATTTTAATATACATCCCATACATAGAGATAAAAATCATTCATATGGTGAACACCTGGTAACCGACCTTAACAAGATGCATATAGAATATCCCCTATCATTCCGGGACTCCCTTCGGACATGATAAATTTGAAGTACTAAAGCATCCGGTACTTTGGATGAGGTTTGTTGAACCCAATAGATCTATCTTTAGGATTCGCGTCAATTAGGGTGTCTGTTCCCTAATTCTTAGATTACCAGACTAAAAAGGGGCATATTCGATTTAATAATTCAACCATAGAATGTAGTTTCACGTACTTGTGTCTATTTTGTAAAACATTTATAAGACTGCATGTATTCACATCCCAAAAATGTTAGATTTAAAAAGTAGGACTATAACTCACTTTCACAGATTTTTACTTCGTCGAGAAGTAAGACTTGGCCACTGGTCGATTCACGAACCTATAACAAATATATACATATATATCAAAGTATGTTCAAAATATATTTACAACATTTTTTATTACGTTATAATGATTTGAGTTTATTAAGTCAGCTGTCCTCGTTAGTAACCTACAACTAGTTGTCCACAGTTAGATGTACAGAAATAAATTGATATATATTATTTTGAATCAATCCACGACCCAGTGTATACACATCTCAGGCTAGATCATAACTCAAAGTATATATATTTTTGAAATCAACCTCAACCCTGTATAGCTAACTCAAACATTACTGCATATAGAGTGTCTATGGTTGTTCCAAATAATATATATACATGGGTCGATATGATATGTCCAAATATTTGTATACGTGTCTATGGTATCCCAAAATTACATAATATATTAGAATACATGTAATACAATATAAGTTAGCTAGGATATGATTAATATAGATTTGTTACCAATTTTCACGTAGCTACAACAAGCAAAAATTATACAATCTTGTTTTACCCATAACTTCTTTGTTTTAAATCCATTTTGAGTGATTCAAGTTGCTATGGAGTCATATTGAACTTAAGTTTATGAATCTAAATATAAAAATTATAAGTTTATTGTCGGAAATATAGATTACAAGTCGTTTTATAAAGGTAGTCATTTTAGTCGAAAGAACGACGTCTTGATGACCATTTTGAAAAACATACTTCCACTCTGAGTTTAACCATGATTTTTGGATATAGTTTCATGTTCATAATAAAAATCATTTTACCAGAAGAACAACTTTTAAATCATAGTTTATCATAGTTTTTAATTAACTAACCCAGAACAGCTTGAGGTGTTACTACGACGGCGTATATCCGGTTTTACGGTGTTTTTCGTGTTTTCTGGTTTTAAATCATTAAGTTAGCATATCATATAGATATAGAAAATGTGTCTAGTTGATTTTAAAAGTCAAGTTAGAAGGATTAACTTTTGTTTGCGAATAAGTTTAGAATTAACTAAACTATGTTCTAGTGATTACAAGTTTAAACCTTCGAATAAGGTAATTTTATATATATGAATCGAATGATGTTATGAATATCATTACTACCTCAAGTTTTGTAGATAAACCTACTGGAAATGAGAAAAATAGATCTAGATTCATAGGATCCTTGGATGGCTTGAGAGTTCTTGAAACAAAATCATGACACGAAAACAAGTTCAAGTAAGATTTCCGCTCGAAATAAGATTGTTATAGTTATAGAAATTGATTCAAAGTTTGAGTATGAGTATTACCTTATATTAGAAAGATATCTTACTGTAAATAAGAAAGATTTCTTGAGGTTAAATGATCACTCAAAGTGGATTTGCAAGATTGAAAGTAAGCTAGCAAACTTGGAAGTGTTGTTGGTGTGTTCTTGAGTAGTTGTTTTATAACTTGGTTTATGTATGGATTTATGAACTAGATTGAGCTAGATTTTGATGAAGATGATGTAGAACACTTAGAACAATGGAAGAACCCTTGAGAGAGAGTAGTTTGATGCATGTAAGTTGCAAAATGAAAGTGTTTGTGTATACCCTCATTCACGTGAACTTTGATCCATCATATAGGCTCCATTAGTTTGTTATTTTGTGAGATATTTCATGCTAGATGTTAAATGATGGTTCCCACATGGTTAGGTGACTCAAATGGGCTACTAAGAGCTGATCATTGGAGTGTATATACTAATAGTAAATACATTTAGAAGCTGTGTATTGTACGAGTACAAATATGAGTGCATACGAGTAGAATTGTTGATGAAAATGAATGAGGATGTAATTGTAAGAATTTTTATTAAGTAGAAGTATCTTGATAAGTGTCTTGAAGTCTTTCAAAAGTGTATTAATACATATTAAAACACTACATGTATATACATTTTAATTGAGTCGTTAAGTCATCGTTAGTCGTTACATGTAAGTGTTGTTTTGAAACCTTTAAGCTAACGATCTTGTTAAATGTTGTTAACCCATTGTTTATTATATCTAATGAGATGTTAAATTATTACATTATCATGATATTATGATGTATTAATATATCTTAATATGATATATATACAATTAAATGTCGTAACAACGATAATCATTACATATATGTCTCGTTTAGAAATCCTTAAGTTAGTAGTCTTGTTTTTACATATGTAGTTCATTGTTAATACACTTAATGATATGTTTACTTATCATTTATCATGTTTAAATATAGTGTAACAATATCTTAATATGATTCATATGTATTTAATAAGACGTTGTTATAACGATAATCGTTATATATATCGTTTTTGAGTTTCTTAATTCAATAGTCTCATTTTTATGTATATAACTCATTGTTAAAATACCTAATGAGATACTTACTTATCAAAATATCATTTTAACTATATATATATATATATATATATATATATATATATATATATATATATATATATATATATATATATATATATATATATATATATATATATATCCATATATATGTCATCATATAGTTTTTACAAGTTTTAACGTTCGTGAATCGCTGGTCAACTTGGATGGTCAATTGTCTATATGAAACCTATTTCAATTAATCGAGTCAAAACAAGTTTAATTTCTTAACCAGTTGGAAATACTTAATCATGTAAATATCAATTTCATTTAATATATATAAACAAGAAAAAGTTCGGGTCACTACAGTACCTACCCGTTAAATAAATTTCGTCCCAAAATTTTAAGCAGTTGGAGGTGTTGACGTATCTTCTGGAAATAAGTGCGGGTATTTCTTCTTCATCTGATCTTCTCGTTCCCAGGTGAACTCGGGTCCTCTACGAGCATTCCATCGAACCTTAACAATTGGTATCTTGTTTTGCTTAAGTCTTTTAACCTCACGATCCATTATATCGACGGGTTCTTTGATGAATTGAAGTTTTTCGTTGATTTGGATTTCGTCTAACGGAATAGTGAGATCTTCTTTAGCAAAACATTTCTTCAAATTCGAGACGTGGAAAGTGTTATGTACAGTCGCAAGTTGTTGAGGTAACGCAAGTCGGTAAGCTACTGGTCCGACACGATCAATAATCTTGAATGGTCCAATATACCTTGGATTTAATTTCCCTCGTTTACCAAATCGAACAACGCCTTTTCAAGGTGCAACTTTAAGCATGACCATCTCTCCAATTTCAAATTCTATATCTTTTCTTTTAATGTCAACGTAGCTCTTTTGTCGACTTTGGGCGGTTTTCAACCGTTGTTGAATTTGGATGATCTTCTCGGTAGTTTCTTATATTATCTCCGGACCCGTAATCTGTCTATCCCCCACTTCACTCCAACAAATCGGAGACCTGAACTTTCTACCATAAAGTGCTTCAAACGGCGCCATCTCAATGCTTGAATGGTAGCTGTTTTTGTAGAAAAATTCTGCTAACGGTAGATGTCGATCCCAACTGTTTCTGAAATCAATAACACATGCTCGTAGCATGTCTTCAAGCGTTTGTATCATCCTTTCACTCTGCCCATCAGTTTGTGGATGATAGGCAGTACTCATGTCTAGACGAGTTCCTAATGCTTGCTGTAATGTCTGCCAGAATCTTGAAATAAATCTGCCATTCCTATCAGAGATAATAGAGATTGGTATTCCATGTCTGGAGATGACTTTCTTCAAATACAGTCGTGCTAACTTCTCCATCTTGTCATCTTCTCTTATTGGCAGGAAGTGTACTGATTTGGTGAGACGATCAACTATTACCCAAATAGTATCAAAACCACTTGCAGTCCTTGGCAATTTAGTGATGAAATCCATGGTAATGTTTTCCCATTTCTATTCCGGGATTTCGGGTTGTTGAAGTAGACCTGATGGTTTCTGATGCTCAGCTTTGACCTAAGAACACGTCAAACATTCTCCTACGTATTTAGCAACATCGACTTTCATACTCGGCCACCAAAAATGTTTCTTGAGATCCTTGTACATCTTCCCCGTTCCAGGATGTATTGAGTATCTGGTTTTATGAGCTTCTCTAAGTACATTTCTCTCATATCTCCAAATTTTGGTACCCAAATTCTTTCAGCCCTATACCGGGTTCCGTCTTCCCGAATATTAAGATGCTTCTCCGATCCTTTGGGTATTTCATCCTTTAAATTTCCCTCTTTTAAAACTCCTTGTTGCGCCTCCTTTATTTGAGTAGTAAGGTTAGTGTGAATCATTGTATTCATAGCTTTTACCCAAATGGGTTCTCTGTCCTTTCTGCTCAAGGCGTCGGCTACCACATTTGCCTTCCCCAGGTGGTAACGAATCTCAAAGTCATAATCATTCAACAATTCAATCCACCTGCGCTGCCTCATATTCAGTTGTTTTTGATTAAATATATGTTGAAGACTTTTGGTGGTCGGTATATATAATACTTTTGACCCCATATAAGTAGTGCCTCCTAGTCTTTAATGCAAAAACAACCGCGCCAAATTCCAAATCATGCGTCGTATAATTCTGCTTACGAATCTTCAATTGTCTAGACGCATAAGCAATTACCTTCATTCGTTGCATTAATACACAACCGAGACCTTGCTTTGAGGTGTCAAAATATATTACAAAATCATCATTCCCTTCAGGTAATGACAATATAGGTGCCGTAGTTAAGTTTTTCTTTAACAATTGAAACGCTTTCTCTTATTCATCCTTCCATTCAAATTTCCTCCCTTTATGCGTTAATGCAGTCAAGGGTTTTGCTATTCTGGAAAAATCTTGGATGAACCTTCTGTAGTAACCAGCTAGTCCTAAAAATTGGCGTATATGCTTCGGAGTTTTCGGGGTTTCCCACTTTTCAACGATTTCAATCTTTGCTGGATCCACCTGAATACCTTCTTTGTTCACTATGTGTCCGAGGAATTGAACTTCTTCCAACCAAAATGCACACTTTGAAAACTTAGCGTACAGTTTTTCTTTCCTTAACAACTCTAGCACTTTTCTCAAATGTTCTTCATGCTATTGGTCATTCTTTGAGTAAATAAGTATGTCATCGATGAAAACAATGACAAACTTGTCAAGGTATGGTCCACACACTCGGTTCATGAGATCCATGAACACAGCTGGTGCGTTAGTCAATCCAAACGGCATAACCATAAACTCGTAATGACCGTAACGCGTCCTAAAAGCAGTCTTCGGAATGTCATCCTCCTTCACCCGCATTTGATGATACCCAGAACGTAAATCAATCTTTGAATAAACCGATGAGCCTTGTAGTTGATCAAATAAATCGTCGATTCTCGGTAGTAGGTAGTGGTTCTTGATGGTAAGTTTGTTCAACTCTCGGTAGTCGACACACAACCTAAATGTACCATCCTTCTTCTTGACAAACAAAACAGGAGCTCCCCATGGTGATGTGCTTGGTCGAATGAAACCACGCTCTAAAAGTTCCTATAACTGACTTTGTAATTCTTTCATTTCGCTGGGTGCGAGTCTGTATGGAGCACGAGCTATTGGTGCAGCTCCTGGTACAAGGTCTATTTGAAATTCAACGGATCGATGTGGGGGTAATCCTGGTAATTCTTTCGGAAATACATCGGGAAATTCTTTTGCGACGGGAACATCACTGATGTTCTTTTCTTCAGGTTTAACTTCCTTGATGTGTGCTAGAATGACGTAACAACCTTTTCTTATTAGTTTTTGCGCCTTCAAACTACTAATAAGATTTAATTTCGCGTTGTCCTTTTCTTCGTACACCATTAAAGGTTTTCCTTTTTCACGCATAATGCGAATCGCATTTTTGTAACAAACGACCTCTGCTCTCACCTTTTTCAACCAGTCCATGCCAATTATTACATCAAAACTCCCTAACTCGACTGGTATTTAATCAATTTTAAACGTTTCATCCCCCAGTTTAATTTCTCTATCCCGACATATATTATCTGCTGAAATTAATTTACAGTTTGCTAATTCGAGTAAAAATTTATTATCCAAAGGCGTCAGTGGACAACTTAATTTAGCACAAAAATCTCTACTCATATAGCTTCTATCCGCACCCAAATCAAATAAAAAATAAGCAGATGTATTGTCGATAAGAAACGTACACGTAACAAGCTCCGGGTCTTCCTGCGCTTCTGCCGTATTAATATTGAAAACTCTTCCGCGGCCTTGCCCATTAGTATTCCCTTGGTTTGGGAAATTTCTAATAATGTGGCCCGGTTTCCCACATTTATAACAAACTACATCGGCATTATTTGTTCTGACATTATTTGTTTCTTTATTTTTGTTGTTCTTTGGTCCGTAAACCTCACATTTTGCCACGCCATGACCACTTCTCTTACACTTGGTGTAAAATGTTGTGCAAAACGCATTCGGATGGTACTCTGCACACCTGAAGCATGGTTGTTTCTGTTGTTTATTGTTATTGAGGTTGTTGTTGGGATTGTTATTGTTATTGAAACGGTTGTTGTAGTTGTTGTTGTTGTTGGGACGTTTGTTGTAGTTATTTTTAGGATTGTGGTTATTGTTACGATTGTTGTTGCGGTTGTGGTTGTAATTATTATTGTTGTTGTACTGGTGACTCTTGTCACCGTTTTCCTCCCACTTCCTTTTGAGTTGTTTCGTGTTGGCTTCTTCGGCCTCCTACTCTTTAATTCTCCCCTCAATATGATTTATGAGTTTATGAGCCATTCGACTTGCCTTCTGTATGGAAGCGGGCTCGTGTGAACTCACATCTTCTTGAATCCTTACTAGTAACCCTTTTACAAACGCGTCGATCTTTTCTTCTTCATCTTCGAACGTTCCCGGACACAATAGGCACAACTCTGTGAATCGTCGTTCATATGTGGTAATGTCAAACCCTTGTGTTCGTAACTCTCTAAGTTCTACCTTGAGCTATTTGACTTCGTTTCTAGGACGGTACTGCTCGTTCATCAATTGCTTGAATGCCGACCACGGTAGTGCGTAAGCAGCATTTTGTCCTACCTGTTCAAGATAGGTGTTCCACCATGTTAACGCAGTACCTGTGAAGGTATGCGTAGCGTACTTAACTTTGTCCTCTTCAGTACACTTACTTATGGCAAACACCAATTCGACCTTCTCGGTCCACAGTTTCAATCCAATTGGTCCTTCGGTTCCATCAAATTCCAAAGGTTTGCAGGTAGTGAATTCTTTGTAGGAGCATCCTACACGATTTCTTGTGGAATTAGTTCCGCTGCTAGATCCAGAGTTATTGTTATTTTGCATCGCAGCCTGTACTGCGGCTATGTTTGCTGCAAGGAAAACACGGAAGTCTTCCTCGCTCATGTTCAAATTCTGACGAGTCGTCGGTGCCATTTCCTTCAAAAAATAGCCCAAAAGAATTAAGTTAATCATATAGAATTTTAAGATTAGTCAATAGTATTTCGTAGCATAGTATGAACTCATTTATAAAAGCTTTTTCTTCATACTAGCATTTTATAGTTTTAATTCGGGTAGTACCTACCTGTTAAGATCATACTTAGTAGCTAACATACAATTCAACTACTACAATTCTATATGAAAAAACTGATTATAATAATATTTCGCGTTCAAATTTTATACAATATTTTACAAACTTACAATACCGCTATTATACATATAGGATGAAATATAGCACATAATAACTTTGCTACCCGACAGCAATAAAGGCAATTCTAGTTAATACGCAAGTCGTTCAGCAAAAGAAATAAAGACACGTAATTCATAAGTCCAGAAACAAGTCATGCATTCTGGTTTTACTAAGACGACTTCCCATCCTCGGTCTTGTGGAAAGTAACCGTTATGACCATTGGCTAAGCAGCATGTTGTAATGTCGTCAAAAGGACGAGGGTTTCGTAATGTCCAACAGCCCCGTAATAATCTAAAAACCTTGTTTCTCACCCCAACTACTGAATCCGTCACTTGTGGGAATGTTTCATTTAATAGTTGTAATCCGATGTTCTTTTTCTCACTTTGGTGAGAAGCGAACATCACTAACCTGTAAGCATAACATGCTTCTTAATGTTGCATGTTAGAAGCTCTTTCTAATTCACGAAATCTTATGTTGGGATATGTTGAGTCAAAATAGGTTTTTAACCCGTAGCGTAAAATTGCATTTGGGTTCCCCGCATTTAACGCTTTAAAGAAAACACTGCGTAACTTACAGTCTCCCCAATGTGATATACCCCACCTATCAAAGGAACGCCTTTTATAAACTAAGGCATTTCTGGAAAGTCTTTCAAATTTTTGACAAGTTAATTTCGCCATAACTAAATGTGCTGATGAATTCTGACCGACTCTAGACAAGATTTCCTCAATCATATCCTCTGGTAGGTCTTCTAAAATATTCGATTGTCTACCCTTAACGTCCATTTTGTTTTTATACTGTAAAATAGACAAGGATTAGATTCGTAAAAGATAATTAACAAACAATACAAGCAATTTTTACATAGAACATAAAAGTACAAGCACACTACAATACATATAATACACAACATGATTACAACCCTCTAATCTGAATCACTGGTTTCTTCTTCTTCGGACTTGGTTCGTTTTCCTAATTTTCTAGGGATATATGGTGTTCCTCTAATACGAGCCATCGTTTTCCACAATGGTTTAGAAAAACCTGGTGGTTTAGAGGTTCCCGAGTTATTGTTACATTTTAGGAAATACGGATGTTGTCGATACATATAAAGTTCATCGGGGTTGGAATCAGGTTTCTCTATTTTTATACCTTTTCCCTTATTATTTTCTTTTGCTTTATTAAATTAGGTCGAGGTAATTTCTATAACATCATCGGAATCCTCATCTGGATCTGATTCATCGAAAAATTGGTAATCTTCCCAATATTTTGTTTCCTCGACGGAAACACCATTGACCATTATTGACTTTGATCCGTTGGTTGAGGATTTTCTTTTATTTAATCAATTTACTGTAGGTATCAATATTTCTTCCTCCAGAACCTCTTCTTCTTCCGGTTCCTCCTCTTCTGGTTCCTCTTCTTCCGGTTCCTCTTCTTCCGGTTCCTCCTCTTCCGGTTCCTCTTCGGGAATTTGTGAATCTTCCCAAAATATATTCGACTCTTCATGATTATTAGGTGAGACGATGGGATTTGTACTAGTGGTAGATGATAGTGCTCTAAATGAACATATATTTAGGCACAATATCCTTCCAATATGTAAAGCTTTTAGTTGCAATTGTTCTATTTTTATGTAATATTCGTTTAAATAAATAAGTGCGAAGACAAAAGAAGAAAAAGACGATTTGAAGACGCAAATGACCAAAAAGCTCAAATGTACAAGATATAATTCAAGTGGTTCAATTTATTGATGAGAAACGTCTCAAAATTATAAGAGTACGAGCCGCAAAACGCAAAGTACAAGATATTAAATTATACGAAAGGACGTTCGAAAAACCGAAACCGGGACCTGAGCCAACTATCAACGCGCGACGCAACGGAGCTAAAATTACAAGTCAACTATGCACAAGAATATAATATAATATTTAAATAATTATATAAATTATTTATATATTATATATTATATTAAATAACGTCGACAAACTAGCAAACAAAAAATATGTGAGCTGGATCTGACGGCCATGCGATCGCATGGGAAATAGGCATAAAACTCATGCGAGTGCATGAGATTTGCACTAAAATCTCATGCGACCGCATGAGTTACTGTAGCAGGCCACATCCTATAAATTCGCCAGTTTTCTGCGAGTTTTAATACATCTTTTTCTATTTTCTTTCTCTTATCTCTCAAATTATATTTATATTTATATTTTAATTATAATTTTAATTTAAATTAATAATAATAAGGTTATGGTAGCGAATGTTGTAAGTTTGTAAGTCGAAACTCTGTCCGGGTAACGCTACGCGATAAATAATCACTGTAAGCTATGTTCTTCCTTTTTAAATTAATGTCTTGTAACTAAGTTATTATTATGCTTATTTGAGCCGAAGTAATCGTGATGTTGGACTAAAAATTAAGATTGGGTTATTGGATTTTGTACCATAATTTGGGTTTGGACAAAAGACCGACACTTGTGGACATTGGACTATTGACTATTAATATATAGGGGGTATTGTCTAATCGAATGACAACTCATTAGAATCTGTCGAACCCATCTTCAAATTAGTTAATCTAATAATTATTAAAATGATTATGTATGTTCTATTTAGTGACGTTTATATGACATCTTTTACGATCATTTAATTAATTATTCTGGTTGGGGAATTGATTATTCATTCTGATCAAGTGGGTAAATTAATATTCATATCTCATAAAAACAGGGGTGGATTACATACAAGGATAATTGGTGTAATTGTTAACAAAGTATTAAAACCTTAGATTACACGCAGTTGATAACCTGGTGTAATTATTAACAAATTATTAAAACCTTGTTACAGTTCGAATCCCTAATTAGTTGGAATATTTGACTTCGGGAATAAGGTTAATTTGATGAGCATTTTATAATTATGACTGATGGACTATTATGGACAAAAACTAGATATGTATCAAATAAACCAGGACAAAGGACAATTAACCCGGGTAATAATTAATTAAAATCAAAACGTCAAACATCATGATTACGGAAGTTTAAATAAGCATAATATTTTTTATTTTATCGTACCTTTATTTACTGTCATTTTAATTACTGCAATTTACTTTATCGCAATTTAAATTCTATCATCGTCATTTATCTTTACGCTTTCTTTAAAATCGACAAACCGGTCATTAAACGGTAAAAATCCCCTTTTATAATAATATTACTTATATATATATATATATATATATTTACAAATATAGTTTTAAAAATATAGTGTTAAACTTAGCCAGCTCCCCGTGGAACGAACCGGACTTACTAAAAACTACACTACTCTACAATTAGGTACACTGCCTATAAGTGTTGTAGCAAGGTTTAGGTATATCCCATCTATATAAATAAAAAAACTTGTGTAATTTATATCATATTTTGTAGTATTTCGCAGTAAAAATAATAAGTATTTCGTACTACACCTCTACGCACATCAAGTATTTTTGGCGCCGCTGCCGGGGACTACTTAAACGCAAAAAGCGAAACGCTATATATATATAAAAAAAAAGATTTTTAACAAGTTTTAATTTACTTTTGTAAAAATACATTTTAAATATTAAAAATACAAAAATATAAAAATTAAAAAACAAAATATATATATTTTTAAAAGTTGTTCAAAATATAAAAAAAATTTAAAAAGTTCGTATTTTCTTTTAGTTACAAAAACTAATAGGTAGTTTTTTTTAATAAGTTTTTATTTAATTTATATAAATATTAAAACAATATATATATATATATATATATATATATATATATATATATATATATATATATATATATATATATATATATATATATATAATAATTGTATTCGGGCCCGAACACTGTAGCAGCCTAACTATCTGGCCTGATTTCTGGATCCATGCGACCGCATGGAAAATTAACCCTCAACTCATGCGATCGCATGAGCTGAGGTGACACGTCTGAAACCTAGGACAGTCGAATTAGGGTTAAGATTATTAATTATTATTATTATTAATTACCTAATTAGGGTTTATTTTAAATAATAATTTAGTTTAGTTGTTATTTAATTTGTATTTTAAGTTTTATTTAGTTTTATTAATTATATAAAAATCAATACTTTTATAAAATAATAATATAAAAATAATATTTTTATAAAAATTGTATTTTTTTACAACTTTAAGTTTTATTTTATATTTTATATCTTTTTATTCGTAATTTGTATTTTTCGTTCGTATTTAGTTTTAAGTCTAGTTTTTGCCGTAGTTATTTTATATTTCTAGATTTTTAAATTTTGCCGTAAAATCCCTTACGTGCTTTTTCTTTAGACTAAGATTTAGGTGCTTTAGAATTTTGCGACGCCGTTTATATATTTTAGTGCCTTTTAAGTTATTGCCATTTTGGATTTAGAATACCTTTTAAGCTTTAATACCTTTAGACGCAACTTTTAATTTTTAGTTTTTAGGCTTTTAAGTTTCGACGCTGCATTTTTTTTTATTTTTCGACGATTATTTTTCGACCTTTTATTTTCCGACGTTTTTCGACGCGCTCTTTTTCTTTCTTATTTTTCGACGCTCTAGTTTTTAGGACATAGAATTTTCTATTTCTTCTCTAAAAATTCAAAACGAAAAATTATTTTAAGTGGTTAAATTGATAGACATCCAAAATTTTCTGGTTCGTAGTAATAGTTGGATTTGTTAGTGGCGAGTTGTGGGCTTCCGATTTAAAGGGTCCTGGCTACCTGCTGCATCTATTGGCTATTCGAAACGTGGGCAAAATCAGAAAAGTCTATTAATTTGATAACTTATATAATTTTTATCTTTTATAACTACTAGGATATTCAGTGAATGCACCGAGCAAAACGTTCACCTCCTTTCATACGTTCACCACCTGTAACTCGGCCAAGACATCTAGCCAATATTGTCGCCGTTGATTTTTCTTTAGAATCATCATCAAGTCAATCAAGTACTCCAATTCAAATTTCCGATAATCCATTTTTTGAACTCGAATTCAAAATTGAAAACCCGGAGGATATTCAAGGACAATTCCAAGATCCTGGACCACTAATCATTCCTCCTGAACTACAAACCGTTAAATCAGAATCCTCTAGTGATTCGTATTCAACAAATTTCAAATATGGAAATAACAGAACCTCTAAGTATAGAAGATCGAATGAGAGCCACACGCACGGGCCAAGGTCACGCTATTATTAAGCCAGATATTAATGCGCCAGATTATGAAATTAAAGGACAAATCCTACACATGGTAACTAATCAATGCCAATATAGTGGTACGCCAAAAGAAGATCCAAACGAACATCTTCGAACCTTTAATAGGATCTGTACTCTATTCAAAATCAGAGAAGTTGAGGATGAACAGATCTATCTCATGTTGTTTCCCTGGACTTTAAAGGGAGAAGCCAAAGATTGGTTAGAATCGTTACCTGAAGGGGCGATTGACACATGGGATGTCTTAGTTGAAAAATTTCTTAAACAATTCTTTCCGGCATCTAAATCCGTGAGACTTTAAGGAGAAATTGTTACGTTCACACAAAAGCCAAATGAAACTCTATATGAAGCGTGGACAAGATTTGGAAAGTTGTTGAGAGGATGTCCTCAGCACGCTTTAGATACTTATCAAATAGTACAAATATTCTACCAAGGTATCGACATTGCTACACGAAAAGATATCGACATAGCAGCTGGTGGTTCTATTATGAAGAAAACTGCAACCGAAGCTTACAAAATTATTGATAACACAGCCTCCCACTCACATGAGTGGCACCAAGAAAAAGATATCTTTCGTTCATCTAAAGCGGCTAGAACCGATTCTAGCCATGACTTTGATTCAGTTTTCGCAAAAATAGATGCTTTTGAGAGACGAATGGAAAAGATAACTAAAGATATTCACGCAATATGAATCAGTTGTGAGCAATACGGTGGACCACACTTAACGAAAGATTGTCACATTGAGCAAACCATGGAACAACGATAGAATGTTTCCTACATGAACCAAAGGCCGGGAAATAATTATCAGAATAATTATCAACTGCCAAGGCCAAACTTCAATCGAAATTAAAATATTCTTTACAATCCAAATGGGCCAAACAACAACTCGTACAACCAACAAGATCTGAATAACCAACCAACTCAAAACAACACTTTCAATCAATAAAGACCTAGCTTGTATAAACCACCACAACAAACCGAAGAGAAAAAGCTAAATCTGGAAGAAATAATGGCAAAGCTAATGGAATCTCAAACACAATTTATTACATCTCAAACCCAAACGAATGAGAGGTTTGATCAGTCATTAAGAACTCAACAAGCTTCCATTTTGAATCTAGAAAAACACGTTGGTACTCTTGCTAGCATGATGAGTGAATGGGAACAAGGAAAGCTACCGAGTGATACTGAAGTAAATCCTCGGAATGAGAATGTTAATATGGTATCAAGAAATTCTGAAAAACCAGCTCCAAAAGATGGGAAGGTTTTAGATGAAGAAGTTACAACACCACCACCACCACCACCCGAGTATGTAAAACCAGTGGTGGCACCATACAGACCACCCATCCCGTTTCCAAGAAAAGGAGTTGAGTATGAGCAAGTAATAGGTAATAAAGTTTGTGATACCTCTGGAAAGAATAAGAAGAAGAATAAGAAAATACAAGAAACAAAAACCGTAAAAGTAAACCCGGTGAAGACAGTTCCACTAAAAGTTCCACCCAGGTTGGATGATCCGGGTGAATTTATTATTCCTTGTCTACTTAGTGATTGTGTCATGTATGATGCACTAGCAGATTTAGGTGCGAGTGTGAGTGTTATGCCTCTTTCATTATATAAGAGATTAGGAGTAGGTGAGTTAAGTCCAACAAAGATGAGTGTCCGACTCTTTGATCAAACCATTAGGCACCCAGTTGGAATTGCTGACAACCTACCCATTCAAGTAGGTAATTTAACCTTTCTAGTCGAATTTATTGTCATTGACATAGAAAAGGACTCAAACATTCCTCTAATTTTAGGTCGACCATTCTTAGTGTCCACCGGGGCGTTATTTGATGTAATAAAAGGTAGAATGACACTTAGTAATGATGAAAAATCGATCACCTTTGTGAGTCGGAAGTCTAAATCTCCACCAACCAAAGCCGTTGAACCAACAAAAACGATTGGTAAGAACCATGTTGTTTTACCAACTCCAACGGTAGTGATTAGCAATAATAAAACTCCTAAGTGTGGGGAAGATGAAGTAACACCTAATGATGACTTGATAACAAAGAACCCCGTTGTTGATACAAAATTAAATGACTCTGTTATTAATAGTTTAATGAAGAAACTTATCAAACGGATTCGTGATGCTAGAACCAAGGGGAACTTTAAGTTATGTAACCGATTAGTATCCAATCTATCGCCTAAAGAAAAGGCGAAACTAGTTGAATTTGTGGATATTACACAAGAATCCGACCAATGGCTTAAAGCAAAAGTCACAGATATGCAAGTTAATTATGGTCCAAAAGAAATTGACAATGAAGTTAATCACAATTTCGACACCACAGCTACCTAAGTGTGGGGAGATTCAAATGTTCTAAAAAGAAAATATTGTCTAGAGTTAGTTGTTCTGTTCTCGTGTAGTTCCGAGAATAGAATTCGATTGGTCTTTTCCACTAGCAGACACTAAAGAACTAGTTTTCTCCCCCCATTCTGAATTTTTGTTTTGTAGGTTTTGTATGAAATATATATGCATTTTTAAATTTAATTTTTGTGTGATTTTAAAAAAACAAAAAATTACTTTATTTCATTAAGTTTAAAAAATGATTTCTAAAATTCATCGTAAGTTGAAGACTAGGTCATGGAACCGAAATTGCTTTACCCGAGGGCGGGGCGAAAAATTTTGTTATCATTATTTTTAATTTTATTGATCTAAAGTATACCAAAAAAAAAACCCAAAAATCTTTGCTTTTAAAACAATCGCTTTAAAAACGACAAATTTTAAATTTTGTCGAGGGAGGGACTAGGTAAACATACCGAAACTACCTAAAGTAAAAGGAAACAAAATTTTAAAAATCACTCATTTAAATTGTTTTAATGAATAAAGGTTTTATATATATATATATATATATATATATATATATATATATATATATATATATATATATATATATATATATATATATATATATATATATATATATATATATATATATATATATATATATATATATATATATTATATGTTTGTAGTTTATCTTATGTACAAAACAGGGTAAAACAACGCATTTTCAAAGATTGACATTAAAGTTCAGCAAAAGCTACTAATTTTGACAACAAGACGCAAAATATCAAATATCATATAAAATAATATGTTTGCAAACTCGGTATTTTTAATCACTTTTCTACACTAATCACCCTCATGAATTTATAATTATAGTCTGATTTCATGCAAATGAGGGCATTGCATGATCTCAAGTGTGGGGAAGGGTTATAAATTCTCTCGGGTTTACACTTAGTTTAATTGCCAAATTTTGTGAAAATTTGAAAATTTTTTAACTAAATGAATTCAAAATCATGTTTATACATATTTATGAACGATAAAACTAGGTGTTAATACCGAAATTATTATTACCTCGGAGAGAACATAAATGGAGAAACAACCCAAAACGTTAGAATTCATTTAAAATGGAATAGAGGAGAATAAAAAGGCAAAGAAAAAAATAAATAAAAGCTAAGTGTGGGAAGAATTTACCAAGTTCTTTAAAACACATATCACATATATTTGGTACAGATTATTGCAGGTACTTTTGTTTTGGACTAAATTAACTATTTTACCCGGTTTATTGTAATAAAGATGAAAGAAAGATGGATCTACATGATGAATCAATTCCATCATTAAAAGGAAGTAAAGTCTTCCGAAAAGACACGCGCTTCTTGATTTAGGTCAGGAAGTTGTCGTCCAGACCAGCTGTAGGTTGATGAAAAATCTAGAAAAGTCATCTATAAAATCAGCAGAAAATCCACGGACCTCAGCATCAAACAGGGTCGCCAAGTAGTCAGACTTATCCTAACCATGAGAGGATCTATCTCGTAAAATGGGAAGGGCTCCGTGCAAATTAGCTTGATAAGACTAATGAATCAGACCCCCAGAAAGGATAATCTCCTTAAAAGATTAAAAATAAGCTTTTAAGCCTGATATTACTCAATCTTTGAGATTGACTTTAAAGATTGAGAATTATAAACTCATGGAATTCAATGATATCTAAACTCGAGCATGAACGAGAAAATATTTTGATCAAATTAAAACCGTTTTGTTTTCTGAAAACCTATTTTCAATACGTTCATTACCATTGAACGTAAAATCCCGAGAATTCACCTGGAATTCATTAGGTCACCTAAACCAAATCGGGTGTCAACTGTAAGAACGGTGGTTGCATAACATGGTTGAAGATAGGACCTTGTGCCTGACCGAAAAATTATAGGGTGATCTTTACTATTACTCCTACAAAGAATAGTAATTGCATCCGACACGTTTTAGACCATGAACAAAAGCATGTCACAGGACATTGCCTTAACAGTTGCTTGTTCAACATTTTCCTTTACAACCGGACAGTAGTTTACTGAAAGGTAATATACGGAGTAAGTATACTGGGAGTGTTGCTTTCCTAATACAAGGTTAGCAAGTGGGTGACACAAAACCGCAAGTTTTGAGCTAAAATTTTCAAATCTGAAACCCATGCAACCCACAAAAATATTTTACAAACACCGGTAAAAAATATTTTGCAAACATAGGGTAAAATCTAGAATAAATTTTCAAAAGATTAAATGTTTTCATAAAGATCCAATTTTCTTAAAGGATCTAAATTTTCATAGTCATGTGGGACTGTAAACCACATCGTTACTATCATTGTTTATACCGCCGTATCAAAATCACTGATGTATAAAGTGTAAGAATAAAAAAAAAGTGATTCGAGTGAAGTGTGATTTTAATTTCAAATTCTGTATTGCTTGAGGATAAGCAACGCTCAAGTGTGGGCTGTAGTGACCCGAACTTTTCAATGTTTATATATATTAATTGAGATTGATATTTACATGATTAAATGTTTCCAACATGTTAAGCAATCAAACTTGTTAAGACTTGATTAATTGAAATATGTTTCATATAGACAATTGACCACCCAAGTTGACCGGCGATTCACGAACGTTAAAACTTGTAAAAACGACATGACGATATATATATGGATATACATATGGTTAACATGAGATTATGATAAGTAAGTATCTCCATAAGTATATTAACAATGAGTTATATACATATAAACAAGACTTCTAACTTAAGGATTTCGAAACGAGACATATATGTAACGATTATCGTTGTAACGACATTTAAATGTATATATATCATATTAAGATATATTAATATATCATAATATCATGATAATATAATAATTTAACATCTCATTAGATATAATAAATAATGGGTTAACAACATTAATTGAGATCGTTAACTTAAAGGTTTCAAAACAACACTTACATGTAACGACTAACGATGAATTAACGACTCAGTTAAAATGTATATACATGTAGTGTATTTAGATGTATTAAAATACTTTTGGAAGACTTCAAGACATATATCAAAACACTCATACTTAACGAAAATGGTTACAGTTACTTTTCCATTCTTTTCTTTCATCAAGAATTCTAGTCGTATTTTTACCCGTATTATACACAGCTTCAAAACGTACTTACTATGGGTATATACCAAAAGGAACTAGCATGGGATTCCACTTTTGATTATGTCATGTATGACTAATCAATTTTAACTTCTACCATGAGCTAGTCAACTAACTAGAACTCCTTTTAACCCCACTCACCACTCACCAATTACCACTCATCATTCACTCCATTTCACTTCCAATTCTCTTTCTAATTCTCTCTCAACACACCCACACTATTATGAACGTATTTTTCCAGTAGTTAATCATCATCTTCATCAAAAATCACTTCAAGAATCAAGCTATAATCATCATAGGAAGAACACTTCAAGAACAGTTCAAAAATCCCTTCAAGTTTACTAATTTACTTCCAAGCTTTCTAATCCATTCCAAGTAATCATCTAAGATCAAGAAACCTTTGTTATATACAGTAGGTTATCTTTCTTATTCAAGGTAATATTCATATTCAAACTTTGATTCAATTTCTATAACTATAAACTATCTTAATTCGAGTATAAATCTTACTTGAACTTGTTTTTGTGTCATGATCCTACTTCAAGAACTTTCAAGCCATCCAAGATCCTTTGAAGCTAGATCATTTTTTGTCACTTCCAGTAGGTTTACCTACTAAACTTGAGGTAGTAATGATGTTCATAACATCATTCGATTCATATATATAAAACTATCTTATTCGAAGGTTTAAACTCGTAATCACTAGAACATAGTTTTGTTAATTCTAAACTTGTCCGCAAATAAAAGTTAATCCTTCTAACTTGACTTTTAAAATTAACTAAACACATGTTCTATATCTATATGATATGCTAACTTAATGATTTAAAACCTGGAAACACGAAAAACACCGTAAAACCGGATTTACGCCGTCGTAGTAACACCGCGGGCTGTTTTGGGTTAGTTAATTAAAAACTATGATAAACTTTGATTTAAAAGTTGTTATTCTGAGAAAATGATTTTTATTATGAACATGAAACTATATCCAAAAATTATGGTTAAACTCAAAGTGGAAGTATGTTTTCTAAAATGGTCATCTAGACGTCGTTCTTTCGACTGAAATGACTACCTTTACAAAAACGACATGTAACTTATTTTTCCGACTATAAACCTATACTTTTTCTGTTTAGATTCTTAAAATAGAGTTCAATATGAAACCATAGCAATTTGATTCACTCAAAACGGATTTAAAATGAAGAAGTTATGGGTAAAACAAGATTGGATAATTTTTCTCATTTTAGCTACGTGAAAATTGGTAACAAATCTATTCCAACCATAACTTAATCAACTTGTATTGTATATTATGTAATCTTGAGATACCATAGACACGTATACAATGTTTCGACCTATCATGTCGACACATCTATATATATTTCGGAACAACCATAGACACTCTATATGTGAATGTTGGAGTTAGCTATACAGGGTTGAGGTTGATTCCAAAATATATATAGTTTGAGTTGTGATCAATACTGAGATACGTATACACTAGGTCGTGGATTGATTCAAGATAATATTTATCGATTTATTTCTGTACATCTAACTGTGGACAACTAGTTGTAGGTTACTAACGAGGACAGCTGACTTAATAAACTTAAAACATCAAAATATATTAAAAGTGTTGTAAATATATTTTAAACATACTTTGATATATATGTATATATTGTTATAGGTTCGTGAATCAACCAGTGGCCAAGTCTTACTTCCCGACGAAGTAAAAATCTGTGAAAGTGAGTTATAGTCCCACTTTTAAAATCTAATATTTTTGGGATGAGAATACATGCAGGTTTTATAAATGATTTACAAAATAGACACAAGTACATGAAACTACATTCTATGGTTGAATTATCGAAATCGAATATGCCCCTTTTTATTAAGTCTGGTAATCTAAGAATTAGGGAACAGACACCCTAATTGACGCGAATCCTAAAGATAGATCTATTGGGCTTAACAAACCCCATCCAAAGTACCGGATGCTTTAGTACTTCGAAATTTATATCATATCCGAAGGGTGTCCCGGAATGATGGGGATATTCTTACATATATATGCATCTTGTTAATGTCGGTTACCAGGTGTTCACCATATGAATGATTTTTATCTCTATGTATGGGATGTGTATTGAAATATGAAATCTTGTGGTCTATTGTTACGATTTGATATATATAGGTTAAACCTATAACTCACCAACATTTTTGTTGACATTTAAAGCATGTTTATTCTCAGGTGAATACTAAGAGCTTCCGCTGTTGCATACTAAAATAAGGACAAGATTTGGAGTCCATGTTTGTATGATATTGTGTAAAAACTGCATTCAAGAAACTGATTTCGATGTAACATATTTGTATTGTAAACCATTATGTAATGGTCGTGTGTAAACAGGATATTTTAGATTATCATTATTTGATAATCTACGTAAAGCTTTTTAAACCTTTATTTATGAAATAAAGGTTATGGTTTGTTTTAAAAATGAATGCAGTGTTTGAAAAACGTCTCATATAGAGGTCAAAACCTCGCAACGAAATCAATTAATATGGAACGTTTTTAATCAATAAGAACGGGACATTTCAGTTGGTATCCGAGCGTTGGTCTTAGAGAACCAGAAAATTTGCATTATTGTGTCTTATCGAGTTTGTTAGGATGCATTAGTGAGTCTGGACTTCGACCGTGTTTTTTTAAAAAATGATTGCTTAACATTTTTGTTGGAAACTATATATTTTTAACATATGAATATTATGTGATATATTAATCTCTTAACGTGTTTGATATTATGTGATAGATGTCTACCTCTAGAACAAGTCCCATTGACTCACCTAATAATAATGAAGAGTCAAATGTAAATTGGAATGATTCGTGGACTGATTCACAAGTTCCCGAAGAGGAACCGAAAGAAGAGTCGGAACCGGAAGAAGAATCGGAACCGGAAGAAGAATCGGAACCGGAAGAAGAAATAGAACCGGTGGGGGAAATAATAAAACGGTTAAGTAAAAGAGAATCCTCAACCAACCGACCAAGGTTAATTATGGTCAATGGTGTTTCCGCCAAGGAAGCAAAATATTGGGAGGATTACCAATTCTCCGATGAATCGGATTCCGACGAGAATTCCGATGATGTTATAGAAATTACCCCAACTGAATTTAAAAAGGCAAAAGAAAATAATAAGGGAAAGGGCATAAAAATAGAGAAATCTAATTCCAACCCCGATGAACTTTATATGTATCGTCAACCCCCGAAGTCCTTAAGTTGTAACAATGACCTGGGAACCTCTAAACCACCAGGTTTTTCTAAACCAATGTGGACAACGACGGCTCATATTAGGGGAACATCGTATATCCCTAGAAACTTGGCAAAACGAACCAAAACCGAACAAGAAGAAACGATCGAGTCGGAATAAGATAGTTATATTCGTGTGGTGTAATATATGTAATATAGTGTGCTTATGCTTTATGATATATGTAAAAATTGCTTGTATTAATAAGTATTGTTTTTTTATGAATCTAACTCTTGTCTATTTTACAGTATAAAAACACATGATTGATGAAATCTTGTCTAGAGTCGGTCAGAATTCCTCGGCACAACTATTTAAGGCGAGATCAGTTTGTAAGACATTCGAAGAACGTTCCAAGAATGCCTTGGTTCATAAAAGGCTTTCGTTCGAAAGATGGGGGATATCACATTGGGAAATCCATAAGTTACGATGTGTTTACTTTGACGCATATATTGCGGGGAACCCAAATGCTATTTTACGCAACGGGTTAAGAAATTATTTTGACTCAGTATATCCGAATATAGGACTTCGTGATTTAGAAAAAGCGGCTAACATGCAACATAAAGAAGCATGTTATGCTTACGGGTTAGTAATGTTCGCTTCTCACCAAAGTGAGAACAAGAACATCGGGCTACAACTATTAAACAAAACGTTCCCACAAGTGACGGAGTCGGTAATTGGGGTAAGAAATGAGGTTTTTAGGTTATTACGAGACTGTTGGTCATTACGTAACCCTCGTCCCTTTGACGACGTTACAACACGCTGTCTTATCAACGGCTATAACGGTTATGTTCCACAAGACCAAGGATGGGAAGTAGTCCTAGTAAAACCAGAATGCATGACTTGTTTCTGGACGTATGAATTACGTGTCTTTATTGCCTTTGCTGAACGACTTGTGTACTAGCTAGAATTATCTTCACAACTATCTTGTATCAAAGTTATTGTGTGCTATATTTCATGCTTTATGTAAAATAAGTGGTATTGTAAGTTTGTAAAATATTGTATAAAAGTTTGAACGCGAAATATTATTACAATCAGTTTTTCATATAGAATTTTAGTAGTTGAATTGTATATTAGCTACTAAGTATGAACTTAACGGGTAGGTACAACCCGAATTTAAATTTATAAAATGCTAATATGAAGAAAAAGCTTTTATAAATGAGTTCATATTATGCTACGAAATACTATTAACTACTCTTAATATTTTGTATGATTAACTTGTTCCATTTGACTATTTTGAAGGAAATGGCACCGACTACTCGACACACCGTGAATATGAATGAAGAGGAATTCCGTACTTTTCTAGCTTCAAACATAGCCGCAGTACAGGCTGCGCTACATACCAACAATAACCTTGGATCTGGCAGTACAGGAAATCATGTAGGATGCACCTACAAAGAATTCACTGCCTGCAAACCTTTGGAATTTGATGGAACCGAAGGACCGATCGGATTGAAACGGTGGACCGAGAAGGTCGAATCGGTGTTTGCCATAAGTAAGTGTACTGAAGAGGACAAAGTAAAGTATGCTACGCATACCTTCACAGGTTCTGCGTTAACATGGTGGAATACCTATCTAGAGCAAGTGGGACAAGATGATGCGTACGCACTACCGTGGTCAGCATTCAAGCACTTGATGAACGAGAAGTACCGTCCCAGAACCGAGGTCAATAAGCTCAAGACAGAACATAGAGGGTTACGAACCCAAGGATTTGATATTACCACGTACGAAAGACAATTCACAGAATTGTACCTATTGTGTCCGGGAGCATTCGAAGATGAGGAAGAGAAGATCGACGCGTTTGTGAAAGGATTACCGAAAAGAATCCAAGAAGATATAAGTTCACACGAGCCCGCCTCCATACAACAGGCATGTAGAATGGCTCACAAACTAGTGAACCAGATTGAAGAAAGAATTAAAGAACAGACTGCTGAAGAGGCTAATGTGAAGCAAGTCAAAAGAAAGTGGGAGGAAAACGGTGATAAGAATCACCAATACAACAACAACAGCAATTACAACAATAATCGCAACAATTATCCCAACAATCGCAACATCAATCGCAACTACAACAAACGGCCCAACAACAACAACAACAACAACAACAACAACAGCAACTACAACAATCATCCCAATAACAATAATAACCGTAACAACAACAACAATCAGAAGCAGCTATGCCAAAGGTGTGAAAAGTATCACTCGGGGTTCTGCACCAAATTTTGCAACAAGTGTAAAAGAA
Source organism: Rutidosis leptorrhynchoides (assembly GCF_046630445.1). Taxonomy (NCBI): domain Eukaryota; kingdom Viridiplantae; phylum Streptophyta; class Magnoliopsida; order Asterales; family Asteraceae; genus Rutidosis; species Rutidosis leptorrhynchoides. The sequence goes on along the minus strand of NC_092335.1, from coordinate 469,592,742 downwards.
ATGGTCATAGCGCGGTGAAGTGTGAGGTCTACGGACCAGGGGTTAATAGAACGAAAGGAATAAATGGTGTCGGAATGAGTAATGGCGGAGCAAGTAGTGTCGGAGCAAGTTATGCCAATGTAGTTTGTTATAAATGTGGAAAACCGGGCCACATTATTAGAAATTGCCCGAACCAGGAGAACAAGAATGGACAAGGCCGCGGAAGAGTTTTCAATATTAATGCGGCAGAGGCACAGGAAGACCTGGAGCTTGTTACGGGTACGTTTCTTATTGAAAATAAATCTGCTTACGTTTTATTTGATTCGGGTGCGGATAGAAGCTATATGAGTAGAGATTTTTGTGCTAAATTAAGTTGTCCATTGACGCCTTTGGATAGTAAATTTTTACTCGAATTAGCAAATGGTAAATTAATTTCAGCAGATAATATATGTCGGAATCGAGAAATTAAACTGGTTAGCGAAACATTTAAGATTGATTTGATACCAGTAGAGTTAGGGAGTTTTGATGTGATAATCGGTATGGACTAGTTGAAAGAAGTGAAAGCAGAGATCGTTTGTTACAAAAATGCAATTCGCATTATACGAGAAAAAGGAAAACCCTTAATGGTGTACGGAGAAAAGGGCAACACGAAGCTACATATTATTAGTAATTTGAAGGCACAAAAACTAATAAGAAAAGGTTGCTATGCTGTTCTAGCACACGTCGAGAAAGTACAAACTGAAGAAAAGAGCATCAATGATGTTCCCATTGCAAAAGAATTTCCCGATGTATTTCCGAAAGAATTACCGGGATTACCCCCACAGCAATCCGTTGAATTTCAAATAGATCTTGTACCAGGAGCTGCACCAATTGCTCGTGCTCCTTACAGACTCGCACCCAGCGAGATGAAAGAACTGTAAAGCCAATTACAAGAACTTTTAGAGCGTGGTTTCATTCGACCAAGCACATCACCGTGGGGAGCTCCTATTTTTTTTGCCAAGAAGAAAGATGGTACATTCAGGTTGTGTATCGACTACCGAGAGTTGAACAAACTTACCATCAAGAACCGCTACCCACTACCGAGAATCGACGACTTATTTGATCAACTACAAGGCTCGTCTGTTTATTCAAAGATTGACTTACGTTCCGGGTATCATCAAATGCGGGTGAAAGAAGATGATATTCCAAAGACTACTTTCAGAACACGTTACGGTCATTACGAGTTTATGGTCATGCCGTTTGGTTTAACTAATGCACCAGCTGTGTTCATGGACCTTATGAACCGAGTGTGTGGACCATACCTTGACAAGTTTGTCATTGTTTTCATTGATGACATACTTATTTACTCAAAGAATGACCAAGAACACGGTGAACATTTGAGAAAGGTGTTAGAAGTATTGAGGAAGGAAGAATTGTACGCTAAGTTTTCAAAGTGTGCATTTTGGTTGGAAGAAGTTCAATTCCTCGGTCACATAGTGAACAAAGAAGGTATTAAGGTGGATCCGGCAAAGATAGAAACTGTTGAAAAGTGGGAAACCCCGAAAACTCCAAAACACATACGCCAGTTTTTAGGACTAGCTGGTTACTACAGAAGGTTCATCCAAGACTTTTCCAGAATAGCAAAACCCTTGACTGCATTAACGCATAAAGGGAAGAAATTTGAATGGAATGATGAACAAGAGAAAGCGTTTCAGTTATTGAAGAAAAAGCTAACTACGGCACCTATATTGTCATTGCCTGAAGGGAATGATGATTTTGTGATTTATTGTGACGCATCAAAGCAAGGTCTCGGTTGTGTATTAATGCAACGAACGAAGGTGATTGCTTATGCGTCTAGACAATTGAAGATTCACGAACAAAATTATACGACGCATGATTTGGAATTAGGCGCGGTTGTTTTTGCATTAAAGACTTGGAGGCACTACTTATATGGGGTCAAAAGTATTATATATACCGACCACAAAAGTCTTCAACACATATTTAATCAGAAACAACTGAATATGAGGCAGCGTAGGTGGATTGAATTATTGAATGATTACGACTTTGAGATTCGTTACCACCTGGGGAAGGCAAATGTGGTAGCCGATGCCTTGAGCAGGAAGGACAGAGAACCCATTCGAGTAAAATCTATGAATATAATGATTCATAATAACCTTACTACTCAAATAAAGGAGGCGCAACAAGGATTTTTAAAAGAGGGAAATTTAAAGGATGAAATACCCAAAGGATCGGAGAAACATCTTAATATTCGGGAAGACGGAACCCGGTATAGGGCTAAAAGGATTTGGGTACCAAAATTTGAAGATATGAGAGAAATGGTACTTAGAGAAGCTCATAAAACCAGATACTCAATACATCCTGGAACGGGGAAGATGTACAAGGATCTCAGGAAATATTTTTGGTGGTCGGGTATGAAAGCCAATGTTGCTAAATACGTAGGAGAATGTTTGACGTGTTCTAAGGTCAAAGCTGAGCATCAGAAACCATCAGGTCTACTTCAACAACCCGAAATCCCGGAATGGAAATGGGAAAACATTACCATGGATTTCATCACTAAATTGCCAAGGACTGCAAGTGGTTTTGATACTATTTGGGTAATAGTTGATCGTCTCACCAAATCAGCACATTTCCTGCCAATAAGAGAAGATGACAAGATGGAGAAGTTAGCATGACTGTATTTGAAGGAAGTCGTCTCCAGACATGGAATACCAAACTCTATTATCTCTGATAGGAATGGCAGATTTATTTCAAGATTCTGACAGACATTACAGCAAGCATTAGGAACTCGTCTAGACATGAGTACTGCCTATCATCCACAAACTGATTGGTAGAGCGAAAGGACGATACAAACGCTTGAAGACATGCTACGAGCATGTGTTATTGATTTCGGAAACAGTTGGGATCGACATCTACCATTAGCAGAATTTTCCTACAACAACAGCTACCATTCAAGCATTGAGATGGCGCTGTTTGAAGCACTTTATGGTAGAAAGTGCAGGTCTCCGATTTGTTGGAATGAAGTGGGGGATAGACAGATTACGGGTCCAGAGATTATACAAGAAACTACCGAGAAGATCATCCAAATTCAACAACGGTTGAAAACCGCCCAAAGTCGACAAAAGAGCTACGCTGACATTAAAAGAAAAGATATAGAATTTGAAATTGGAGAGATGGTCATGCTTAAAGTTGCACCTTGGAAAGGCGTTGTTCGATTTGGTAAATGAGGGAAATTAAATCCAAGGTATATTGGACCATTCAAGATTATTGATCGTGTCGGACCAGTAGCTTACCGACTTGAGTTACCTCAACAACTCGCGGCTGTACATAACACTTTCCACGTCTCGAATTTGAAGAAATGTTTTGCTAAAGAAGATCTCACTATTCCGTTAGATGAAATCCAAATCAACGAAAAACTCCAATTCATCGAAGAACCCGTCGAAATAATGGATCGTGAGGTTAAAAGACTTAAGCAAAACAAGATACCAATTGTTAAGGTTCGATGGAATGCTCGTAGAGGACCCGAGTTCACCTGGGAGCGTGAAGATCAGATGAAGAAGAAATACCCGCATCTATTTCCAGAAGATTCGTCAACACCCTCAACAGCTTAAAATTTCGGGACGAAATTTATTTAACGGGTAGGTACTGTAGTGACCCGAACTTTTCCATGTTTATATATATTAATTGAGATTGATATTTACATGATTAAATGTTTCCAACATGTTAAGCAATCAAACTTGTTAAGACTTGATTAATTGAAATATGTTTCATATAGACAATTGACCACCCAAGTTGACCGGCAATTCGCGAACGTTAAAACTTGCAAAAACGACATGACGATATATATATGGATATACATATGGTTAACATGAGATTATGATAAGTAAGTATCTCCATAAGTATATTAACAATGAGTTATATACATATAAACAAGACTTCTAACTTAAGGATTTCGAAACGAGACATATATGTAACGATTATCGTTGTAACGACATTTAAATGTATATATATCATATTAAGATATATTAAGATATCATAATATCATGATAATATAATAATTTAACATCTCATTAGATATAATAAACAATGGGTTAACAACATTAATTGAGATCGTTAACTTAAAGGTTTCAAAACAACACTTACATGTAACGACTAACGATGACTTAACGACTCAGTTAAAATGTATATACATGTAGTGTATTTAGATGTATTAAAATACTTTTGGAAGACTTCAAGACATATATCAAAACACTCATACTTAACGAAAATGGTTACAGTTACTTTTCCATTCTTTTCTTTCATCAAGAATTCTAGTCGTATTTTTACCCGTATTATACACAGCTTCAAAACGTACTTACTATGGGTATATACCAATAGGAACTAGCATGGGATTCCACTCTTGATTATGTCATGTATGACTAATCAATTTTAACTTCTACCATGAGCTAGTCAACTAACTAGAACTCCTTTTAACCCCACTCACCACTCACCAATTACCACTCATCATTCACTCCATTTCACTTCCAATTCTCTTTCTAATTCTCTCTCAACACACCCACACTATTATGAACGTATTTTTCCAGTAGTTAATCATCATCTTCATCAAAAATCACTTCAAGAATCAAGCTATAATCATCATAGGAAGAACACTTCAAGAACACTTCAAAAATCCCTTCAAGTTTACTAATTTACTTCCAAGCTTTCTAATCCATTCCAAGTAATCATCTAAGATCAAGAAACCTTTGTTATATACAGTAGGTTATCTTTCTTATTCAAGGTAATATTCATATTCAAACTTTGATTCAATTTCTATAACTATAAACTATCTTAATTCGAGTAAAAATCTTACTTGAACTTGTTTTTGTGTCATGATCCTACTTCAAGAACTTTCAAGCCATCCAAGATCCTTTGAAGCTAGATCACTTCTTGTCACTTCCAGTAGGTTTACCTACTAAACTTGAGGTAGTAATGATGTTCATAACATCATTCGATTCATATATATAAAACTATCTTATTCGAAGGTTTAAACTCGTAATCACTAGAACATAGTTTAGTTAATTCTAAACTTGTTCGCAAACAAAAGTTAATCCTTCTAACTTGACTTTTAAAATTAACTAAACACATGTTCTATATCTATATGATATGCTAACTTAATGATTTAAAACCTGGAAACACGAAAAACACCGTAAAACCGGATTTACGCCGTCGTAGTAACACCGCGGGCTGTTTTGGGTTAGTTAATTAAAAACTATGATAAACTTTGATTTAAAAGTTGTTATTCTGAGAAAATGATTTTTATTATGAACATGAAACTATATCCAAAAATTATGGTTAAACTCAAAGTGGAAGTATGTTTTCTAAAATGGTCATCTAGACGTCGTTCTTTCGACTGAAATGACTACCTTTACAAAAACGACTTGTAACTTATTTTTCTGACTATAAACCTATACTTTTTCTGTTTAGATTCATAAAATAGAGTTCAATATGAAACCATAGCAATTTGATTCACTCAAAACGGATTTAAAATGAAGAAGTTATGGGTAAAACAAGATTGGATAATTTTTCTCATTTTAGGTACGTGAAAATTGGTAACAAATCTATTCCAACCATAACTTAATCAACTTGTATTGTATATTATGTAATCTTGAGATACCATAGACACGTATACAATGTTTTGACCTATCATGTCGACACATCTATATATATTTCGGAACAACCATAGACACTCTATATGTGAATGTTGGAGTTAGCTATACAGGGTTGAGGTTGATTCCAAAATATATATAGTTTGAGTTGTGATCAATACTGAGATACGTATACACTGGGTCGTGGATTGATTCAAGATAATATTTATCGATTTATTTCTGTACATCTAACTGTGGACAACTAGTTGTAGGTTACTAACGAGGACAGCTGACTTAATAAACTTAAAACATCAAAATATATTAAAAGTGTTGTAAATATATTTTAAACATAATTTGATATATATGTATATATTATTATAGGTTCGTGAATCAACCAGTGGCCAAGTCTTACTTCCCGACGAAGTAAAAATCTGTGAAAGTGAGTTATAGTCCCACTTTTAAAATCTAATATTTTTGGGATGAGAATACATGCAGGTTTTATAAATGATTTACAAAATAGACACAAGTACGTGAAACTACATTCTATGGTTGAATTATCGAAATCGAATATGCCCCTTTTTATTAAGTCTGGTAATTTAAGAATTAGGGAACAGACACCCTAATTGACGCGAATCCTAAAGATAGATCTATTGGGCTTAACAAACCCCATCCAAAGTACCAGATGCTTTAGTACTTCGAAATTTATATCATATCCGAAGGGTGTCCCGGAATGATGGGGATATTCTTACATATATATGCATCTTGTTAATGTCGGTTACCAGGTGTTCACCATATGAATGATTTTTATCTCTATGTATGGGATGTGTATTGAAATATGAAATCTTGTGGTCTATTGTTACGATTTGATATATATAGGTTAAACCTATAACTCACCAACATTTTTGTTGACATTTTAAGCATGTTTATTCTCAGGTGAATACTAAGAGCTTCCGCTGTTGCATACTAAAATAAGGACAAGATTTGGAGTCCATGTTTGTATGATATTGTGTAAAAACTGCATTCAAGAAACTGATTTCGATGTAACATATTTGTATTGTAAACCATTATGTAATGGTCGTGTGTAAACAGGATATTTTAGATTATCATTATTTGATAATCTACGTAAAGCTTTTTAAACCTTTATTTATGAAATAAAGGTTATGGTTTGTTTTAAAAATGAATGCAGTGTTTGAAAAACGTCTCATATAGAGGTCAAAACCTCGCAACGAAATCAATTAATATGGAACGTTTTTAATCAATCAGAACGGGACATTTCATGGGGATATTTCATAGTGCTCTAAATGAACATATATTTAGGCACAATATCCTTCCAATATGTAAAGCTTTTAGTTGCAATTGTTCCATTTTTATGTAATATTCGTTTAAATAAATAAGTGCGAAGACAAAAGAAGAAAATGACGATTTGAAGACGCAAATGACCAAAAAGCTCAAATGTACAAGATATAATTCAAGTGGTTCAATTTATTGATGAGAAACGTCTCAAAATTACAAGAGTACGAGCCACAAAACGCAAAGTACAAGATATTAAATTATACGAAAGGACGTTCGAAAAACCGGAACCGGGACCTAAGCCAACTATCAACGCGCGACGCAACGGAGCTAAAATTACAAGTCAACTATGCACAAGAATATAATATAATATTTAAATAATTATATAAATTATTTATATATTATATATTATATTAAATAACGTCGACAAACTAGCAAACAAAAAATATGTGAGCTGGATCTGACGGCCATGCGATCGCATGGGAAATAAGCATAAAACTCATGCGAGTGCATGAGATTTGCACTAAAATCTCATGCGACCGCATGAGTTACTGTAGCAGGCCACATCCTATAAATTCGCCAGTTTTCTGCGAGTTTTAATACATCTTTTTCTATTTTCTTTCTCTTATCTCTCAAATTATGTTTATATTTATATTTTAATTAGAATTATAATTTAAATTAATAATAATAAGGTTATGGTAGCGAATGTTGTAAGTTTGTAAGTTGAAACTCTGTCCGGGTAACGCTACGCGATAAATAATCACTGTAAGCTATGTTCTTCCTTTTTAAATTAATGTCTTGTAACTAAGTTATTATTATGCTTATTTGAGCCGAAGTAATCGTGATGTTGGACTAAAAATTAAGATTGGGTTATTGGATTTTGTACCATAATTTAGGTTTGGACAAAAGACCGACACTTGTGGACATTGGACTATTGACTATTAATAGATAGGGGGTATTGTCTAATCGAATGACAACTCATTAGAATCTGTCGAACCTATCTTCAAATTAGTTAATCTAATAATTATTAAAATGATTATGTATGTTCTATTTAGTGACGTTTATACGACATCTTTTACGATCATTTAATTAATTATTTTGGTTGGGTAATTGATTATTCATTCTGATCAAGTGGGTAAATTAATATTCATATCTCATAAAAATAGGGGTGGATTACATACAAGGATAATTGGTGTAATTGTTAACAAAGTATTAAAACCTTGGATTACACGCAGTCGATAACCTGGTATAATTATTAACAAAGTATTAAAACCTTGTTAAGGACCCGTTCATATACATTATAAACGATTCACAATAGTTGATTACATCGCGAGGTATTTGACCTCTATATGATACATTTTACAAACATTGCATTCGTTTTTAAAAGACAAACTTTCTTTACAACGAAAGTTGACGGCATGCACACCATTTCATAATACATCCAACTATAATTGGCTTAATAATAATCTTGATGAACTCAATGACTCGAATGCAACGTCTTTCAAATAAGGCCATGAATGACTCCAAGTAATATCCTTAAAATGAGCTAATGCACAGCGGAAGATTTCTTTAATACCTGAGAATAAACATGCTTTAAAGTGTCAACCAAAAGGTTGGTGAGTTCATAGGTTTATCATAACAATCATTTCAATATATTAATAGACCACAAGATTTCCGTTTATAAATATATGTACACTCGCAAGTGTATAAAAGTATTCTATAAGTTGTAGGCACCCGGTAACAAGCCTTAACATTCATGTTTTACCCTCTGAAGTACACCAGATCAGGTGTGTTTAAAATAACCTCAAAGTACTAAAGCATCCCATAGTTAGGATGGGGTTTGTCAGGCCCATTAGATCTATCTTTAGGATTCGCGCCTACCGTACATAGACAAGTAGTTTAATGTTACCAAGCTAAGGGTATATTTCTGGTTTAAACCCACGTAGAATTAGTTTTAGTACTTGTGCCTATTTCGTAAAACATTTATAAAAAACAGCGCATGTATTCTCAGTCCCAAAAATATATATAAAAGGGAGCAAATGAAACTCACCATACTGTATTTCGTAGTAAAAATACATATAACGTCATTTAACAAGTGCAAGGTTGGCCTCGGATTCACGAACCTATATTAATTATATATATTTATATGTTGGTCAATATTTGTCTAACAATTTTTGGTCAAGTCATAGTGTACCACAATCCTAATGCTCGAGACTAATATGCAAAAGTCAACAAAAGTCAACTTGACCCAAAATGACTTCTAAAATTTATACGTGTTTATTATATAACTTAACTATAGTCGTTTTATATATTTAAATATATTTATTAGATTTTATAATAATAAAAGTCATTTATTAATAAAAATTTATATTAACGTTTATATATAATAAAATATACTTTTATATATCTTAAGTAGTAAAATTTATAAAGTTCACTTAATATCGTAAAACTATAGTGGTAAGTATTATTAATGTAATTATATTACGCGTGGTGAAAAATATCTTTGTATCCCCTATTTATTTGATAAAATAATATTGATCATAATAATAATAAGTAAAAGTTGTATTATTTTGTAATAATAATTATTATTATTCTATAACAATATTTATATTTACTAAAAATGGTATTATGATAAAATGATAATACTAACATAATAGTAATAATGATATTTTATAATAACAATGATATTTCTATTAAAATAATAACGACGATAGTAATAATAATCATTTTAACAATAATACTAAAATTCAGTTGACTATAACTTCTAATCCGTTCATCGAAACCATTCGATATCTAAATGAAAAGTTCTTAATTTTTCGCTAGCTTTCCAATGACATGCATATCATATACCCTATCTCAGTAGCATATGTATCTAATTCAGGATTCAACAAACCTATCTAAGGACAATATCGAATGTACAAGCATGCATAATCCTATATACTCGAGCACTAGTCAGGGATACACTATTGATATATAAAAGTTAAGTTATGAGTGCTCACGTATCAATATTGAGATTCAATATTGCAGGAAATTACGTAGACGCAACGGAGATGATAAACACTAGATTGACCTCACGAGCATACCTATGAACCATACCCATCACCTCCATAGCTATAACCCATAATTTTTTAGCTTCGACTCATTCAAAAAACTATTTTGAAATCACTCGGACATCACTCTGTCGTAATATTTTATGTATACTAATAATATCTTGAAATAATACAGAGCAAATATATATATATATATATATATATATATATATATATATATATATATATATATATATATATATATATATATATATATATATATATATATATATATATATATATATATATATATATATATATATATATATGTAAATCGATTGAGAGAGTTTAGAGAAATATATTTTCAAGTTTCTATGAAATAATGAAACCTATTGAATTCTATTTATAATAAATTTTTGAATTATTAAAGTGAATTATTAAAGTATGAATTATTAAAGTGAATTATTAAAGTATGAATTATTAAAGTGAATTATTAAAGTATGAATTATTATAGTAAATTATTAAAGTATGAATTATTAAAGTATGAATTATTAAAGTAAATTATTAAAGTTAAAGTAAAGTAAAAGAAAAGTAAAGGTAAAGTTAAAGTATAGTAAAAGTATAAAAACTATGTATGTATAATACGCGTATAAATATATATAATATTAATTTAAATCGTTATATATATTTAATGAAATAAAATATAAATATCGTTATATTTATTATACTGGTTAAGTAATGAGTTGTCAAAAGCGATTCTAGATATTTATAAAAGTTATATACATTTTAATAATAAAGTTCTTTTTAAACTAAAAATGTTTTTGTACGTTTGAAAATAGATTAATAAAATATTATGGAATCCAATTTTCCACTAGCTTTTGTCTAACTTTCGTAAATGACACTTTTTATTTTTATTTATAAATAGCTTTACAAATTATTCCGAATATCGTTAAGAGGAATAGATTTTCTCAAATCATAGTGGACCTCTCAACAGAGACTTGTAATCATAATTCAATGTTTCTGATAATTCAATCATTTAATATATATTTTTTTAATTTCGTCGATAATCATATTGAAACAAATACGTTCATATAAAGCATTATACATTTAAATACTTTATTGACATTTTCAATTTATAACATATACACATATACATACATATTCATATATGTTCATTTAATGGTTCGTGAATCATTGGAATTTGGTCGAGGTTTAAATGAATGTATAAACATAGTTTAAAATCCTTGAGGTTTAACTTAACAAACATTGCTTATCGTGTCAGAATAATATAAAGATAAAGTTTAAATTTAGTCGGAAATTTTCGGGTCGTCACAGTACCTACCCGTTAAAGAAATTTCGTCCCCGAAATTTGATAGAGGTCGTTATGGCTAACAATGAGAATGTTATTATGACGTAACGATTATGAAGTTTTATCATGTCTAAGAAGTATGGATAAAATAATTCGATTACTCGAAGCGTATGAGGGAAGTTATCGTAAATGAAGGAAATAAGATTATAGTGATTCATCATATCTTTTGACATCATCACAATTGATCTCCGAATTTAAAGAAAATCTTTGTAATCTATGTTGGATTTGATGCTTCGGTGATTAAGGAGATTATGATCCTCTTCGAATTAATACGATAATCCATCTTGATTTCTCTGTCGGGTATTTCACTATAAATCCACCTCCTTCGTTTTCTTACAACTCACACCTTCTATTCTCTCTCCCTCAACTCATATTTTAAAGTATTTGTCAATATGCTTCATCCAGTACTGATTCTCGATATACTCCTCACTTTCATATCTGTCGTTCTTCTTTTTCATCTGCCTCCGGAAGAATCTATTTACTTCTACTATACTCTCGGTTTTATAGTGTTTTTAGTTCTTCCGTGTCTTTATATTGCTATATGCATCGATATATACGGTTTATAATTTTTGGGTGGTTGTTGGGTTTTATATCTTCCCTTATATTTCAAAGCCCCTGCTTTTGTCTTCTATAATCATTGACATCCACAGTTAATGCTCCCTTCTATTTGCTACGATTTATACTCCAATTTCTATTTTGGAGTTTTGTACTTTCGTTTCTTCTTCTTGCGATTAAGCAACGTTTGTAATGGTCCAGTATTCGCAGATATGAATTTCAGAATGAACTTAGTTACTGTTCTAAGAAGGAAATGGTAATGGCACGATCTTGATTATTAATTTACCAGAATACCCTGAAAAGACCGAATCATCAAGAAAATATATTCTTGATATTTTTAGAGATTAAATAGAATACAAGAGTCGTGTAACATGGAACATGATGATGGCATGGTCTGTGAATCGTCATGTCCCATTAGAAACTCAGCATGACTTACTGTAATATAATCACATTGATCAAGTGTCATTATATTATACTAACTCATGCTTCAGTTCCCAACACTACTTCAAAACATTCATAATTTAAACTCGAAAGTTTATAGAATATAGAAACTAATAGTTTCTTATATGATGTAACACTGATAGCACAAAGAGATAAATGACTTCAGATAAGATTAGTTGTGAAAATATCTTCAGAAATATCGCGGATATTTATAATGAAAGATATGATAATATCTTAGAATTTCTAATATTGATGGATGATGATGAAGATTTGTCTGTAAAGGTTTAGAATAAAGAGTAAGGTATTCGTTAATGACTTTAGCAGGCACTGAATCATTTGGATTCTTTGAAGGCAGATTTAGTCTTTGTGATTTGTCCACAGCCTCCTTCATAGTCTGTTCAATCCGTTTTCCAGTTCCAAACCTTCTCTTTTTCTCAGCTTTTCCACCTTACTATTCTTTGTCATCAAACTTTTTACTGTTAAGATCGTTTACAGTTTTTGATGCTTCATCAGTATTTCGAGAACTAGTTCGCAGTTTAAGGTGTTTTTCAGAAACTTCACATTCAAAGTATATAAGTCCAGAAGATAGACACATATAATTGTTGGCGTAGACATGCTGCGAGATTTCAAAATACTGATTGCTAATTTCTGATGATTCATATGGCAATTCTCGTTACAAGATGCGGATGAGTAAATGATGGGATTTTGATAAATATAAAGATTTTTCGAAAAGTCAAAGATCAATGAAGTTGTTAATAAGTTTACTGCTAATGTGGCGAGATATGAAAGGTTCCCCGGTAATAATGATGAAGGGGTAATCATTATAATAAGGCTTATTCGAATGAACAATTGAAGTTGGTTTGCTGGAGCTGTGACAAAATCGTCTATTTTTAGAAGGGATTGAAAAGTTATTTTAGCTAGTAAATGCCAAAAGGTCTGACATGGATACATGTTAAATTATGACTTTGGTTTCAAGAGTTTTTCAGGTACGTAACTGTGGATAACATGTGGTTGGATCATCATCTCGATTGTTCATTATTTGAAGTGTCTTCAGGTATTTCGAAGGGCTTGAACACAGATTATAATCGTTAATATACATACGATGTTCTAACACAGTTTTGAAGTTAAAGTATAGCTTTGAAAGATGTAAGAATCTAAGAGTGATGATATCGTTTATAACTTGAATTGAATTCGGCGATTTCAAAATCAGAATATGTAATTAGATTTTTGAATGAGTATGGTTGTTTTGATTTCTATAAAAGAATGTATATTGTTGTGAAAGTAGGGAGTATAATGGATGATTTGCTGAATCAGATTCGAAGAATGTAACATATTAATTGTGAATTTATATATCTCTCGGGTATTAACTACCCGTTAAAAAAAATGTCACAATTAATATTTTGTACAAAAGAATTTTATTACAGTCTTTATGGAAATATATGTGTATATTTCTTCAGATGTAATATAGATTTAATGAGTTAATATTAAATTAAACTCACTTGATTTATGGTTAAGGCTAGGATAGATAATTTCTAAACTTTAGAAATTACATAATCGTCGTAGAATGTTTTCCCAATGAAGTTATGAATCAATACTTCATCGTTGTTGTATTCCTTAGTATCTACAGGGCGTATGACGTCGATGCTCATGGGACAGATTGTGAAGTTGAGGTTTGCGATGTGGTTGTTGTTGGTGGTGGTAATGGTACTGTTGGTGTTGCTGATGGTGGTACTGTTTATGCTGCTGGTGCTGCTGCTGGTGTTTGTAACCTTTGCACCATATTCTCCAAAGCCACTACCCGAGCGCGAAGCTCGTTGACTTCTTCTATTACACCGGGGTGATTGTCAGTTCGGACGAGCGGATAAATAAAATCTAGAATTTGGTGTAGTATGTAATCGTGACGAGATACTCTAGAAATAAGAGCGAAAATGGTGTTTCGGATAGGTTCGCCGGTAAGTGCTTCAGGTTCTTCGCCAAGAGGGCAATGTGGTGGATGGAAGGGATCACCTTCTTCTTGTCTCCAATGATTAAGGAGGCTACGAACCCATCCCCAATTCATTCAGAATAGATGATGACTAATTGGTTGATCCATTCCGGTCACACTGCTTTCGGAACTTGAGTGGGATTCCATTTCGGAATCCGAGAGACTTGAACTAATGACGAATTCCATTTCGTACGATTGAATAAAGAATTTTTGGATATGAAATGATTTTCCGGCTATCGGGTGGTATTCTGATTATATAGAGCAAAAGGTTTCGTAGATTACGTAGGAATTTACGGAATATGTCAGGCAAAGTTTACAGTAACAGATACGCTAAGATATGAATTAGCAGATACGCTAAGATATGAATTTTGTCTATACACTATTCATGTAATCAATGCAATAAGATGTGTCTAGACTAAGAATGATAAGCAGGTAATTTCCGACAAGAATGATGAGCAAAACTTTTGAAATGCAGACACGGTCGAAGTCCAGACTCACTAATGCATCCTAACGACTATTAGTTAGACACACTAATGCAGACCTGGTTCGCTAAGACCACCGCTCTGATACCAACTGAAAGGACCCGTTCATATACATTATAAACGATTCACAATAGTTGATTACATCGCAAGGTATTTGACCTCTATATGATACATTTTACAAACATTGCATTCGTTTTTAAAAGATAAACTTTCTTTACAACGAAAGTTGACGGCATGCACACCATTTCATAATACATCCAACTATAATTGGCTTAATAATAATCTTGATGAACTCAATGACTCGAATGCAACGTCTTTCAAAATATGCCATGAATGACTCCAAGTAATATCCTTAAAATGAGCTAATGCACAGCGGAAGATTTCTTTAATACCTGAGAATAAACATGCTTTAAAGTGTCAACCAAAAGGTTGGTGAGTTCATAGGTTTATCATAACAATCATTTCAATATATTAATAGACCACAAGATTTCCGTTTATAAATATATGTACACTCGCAAGTGTATAAAAGTATTCTATAAGTTGTAGGCACCCGGTAACAAGCCTTAACATTCATGTTTTACCCTCTGAAGTACACCAGATCAGGTGTGTTTAAAATAACCTCGAAGTACTAAAGCATCCCATAGTTAGGATGGGGTTTGTCAGGCCCATTAGATCTATCTTTAGGATTCGCGCCTACCGTACATAGACAAGTAGTTTAATGTTACCAAGCTAAGGGTATATTTCTGGTTTAAACCCACGTAGAATTAGTTTTAGTACTTGTGCCTATTTCGTAAAACATTTATAAAAAACAACGCATGTATTCTCAGTCCCAAAAATATATATAAAAGGGAGCAAATGAAACTCACCATACTGTATTTCGTAGTAAAAATACATATAACGTCATTTAACAAGTGCAAGGTTGGCCTCGGATTCACGAACCTATATTAATTATATATATTTATATGTTGGTCAATATTTGTCTAACAATTTTTGGTCAAGTCATAGTGTACCACAATCCCAATGCTCGAGACTAATATGCAAAAGTCAACAAAAGTCAACTTGACCCAAAATGACTTCTAAAATTTATACGTGTTTATTATATAACTTAACTATAGTCGTTTTATATATTTAAATATATTTATTAGATTTTATAATAATAAAAGTCATTTATTAATAAAAATTTATATTAACGTTTATATATAATAAAATATACTTTTATATATCTTAAGTAGTAAAATTTATAAAGTTCACTTAATATCGTAAAACTATAGTGGTAAGTATTATTAATGTAATTATATTACGCGTGGTGAAAAATATCTTTGTATCCCCTATTTATTTGATAAAATAATATTGATCATAATAATAATAAGTAAAAGTTGTATTATTTTGTAATAATAATTATTATTATTCTATAACAATATTTATATTTACTAAAAATGGTATTATGATAAAATGATAATACTAACATAATAGTAATAATGATATTTTATAATAACAATGATATTTCTATTAAAATAATAACGACGATAGTAATAATAATCATTTTAACAATAATACTAAAATTCAGTTGACTATAACTTCTAATCTGTTCATCGAAACCATTCGATATCTAAATGAAAAGTTCTTAATTTTTCGCTAGCTTTCCAATGACATGCATATCATATACCCTATCTCAGTAGCATATGTATCTAATTCAGGATTCAACAAACCTATCTAAGGACAATATCGAATGTACAAGCATGCATAATCCTATATACTCGAGCACTAGTCAGGGATACACTATTGATATATAAAAGTTAAGTTATGAGTGCTCACGTATCAATATTGAGATTCAATATTGCAGGAAAGTACGTAGACGCAACGGAGATGATAAACACTAGATTTACCTCACGAGCATACCTATGAACCATACCCATCACCTCCATAGCTATAACCCATAATTTTTTAACTTCGACTCATTCAAAAAACTATTTTGAAATCACTCGGACATCACTCCGTCGTAATATTTTATGTATACTAATAATATCTTGAAATAATATATATATATATATATATATATATATATATATATATATATATATATATATATATATATGTAAATCGATTGAGAGAGTTTAGAGAAATATATTTTCAAGTTTCTATGAAATAATGAAACCTATTGAATACTATTTATAATAAATTTTTGAATTATTAAAGTGAATTATTAAAGTATGAATTATTAAAGTGAATTATTAAAGTATGAATTATTAAAGTGAATTATTAAAGTATGAATTATTATAGTGAATTATTAAAGTATGAATTATTAAAGTGAATTATTAAAGTATGAATTATTAAAGTGAATTATTAAAGTTAAAGTAAAGTAAAAGAAAAGTAAAGGTAAAGTTAAAGTATAGTAAAAGTATAAAAAACTATGTATGTATAATACGCGTATAAATATATATAATATTAATTTAAATCGTTATATATATTTAATGAAATAAAATATAAATATCGTTATATTTATTATACTAGTTAAGTAATGAGTTGTCAAAAGCAATTCTAGATATTTATAAAAGTTATATACGTTTTAATAATAAAGTTCTTTTTAAACTAAAAATGTTTTTGTACGTTTGAAAATAGATTAATAGAATATTATGGAATCCAATTTTCCACTAGCTTTTGTCTAACTTTCGTAAATGACACTTTTTATTTTTATTTATAAATAGCTTTACAAATTATTCCGAATATCGTTAAGAGGAATAGATTTTCTCAAATCATAGTGGACCTCTCAACAGAGACTTGTAATCATAATTCAATGTTTTTGATAATTCAATCATTTAATATATTTTTTTTAATTTCGTCGATAATTATATTGAAACAAATACGTTCATATAAAGCATTATACATTTAAATACTTTGTTGACATTTTCAATTTATAACATATACACATATACATACATATTCATATATGTTCATTTAATGGTTCGTGAATCATTGGAATTTGGTCGAGGTTTAAATGAATGTATAAACATAGTTTAAAACCCTTGAGGTTTAACTTAACAAACATTGCTTATCGTGTCAGAATAATATAAAGATAAAGTTTAAATTTAGTCGGAAATTTTCGGGTCGTCACATGTTACAGTTCGAATCCCTAATTAGTTGGAATATTTGACTTCGGGAATAAGGTTAATTTGATGAGCATTTTATAATTATGACCGATGGACTATTATGGACAAAAACCAGATAGGTATTAAATAAACCAGGACTAAGGACAATTAACCCGGGTAACAATTAATTAAAATCAAAACGTCAAACATCATGATTACGGAAGTTTAAATAAGCATAATATTTTTTATTTCATCGTACCTTTATTTACTGTCATTTTAATTACTGCAATTTACTTTATCGCAATTTAAATTCTATCATCGTCATTTATCTTTATGCTTTATTTAAAATCGACAAACCGGTCATTAAACGGTAAAAACCCCCTTTTATAATAATATTACTTATATAAAATAATATTACTTTTATATATATATATATATATATATATATATATATATATATATATATATATATATATATATATATATATATATATA
Source organism: Rutidosis leptorrhynchoides (assembly GCF_046630445.1). Classification (NCBI taxonomy): domain Eukaryota; kingdom Viridiplantae; phylum Streptophyta; class Magnoliopsida; order Asterales; family Asteraceae; genus Rutidosis; species Rutidosis leptorrhynchoides. Next base: position 469,574,411 of record NC_092335.1, on the reverse strand, counting down.
TATATATATATATATTTACAAATATAGTTTTAAAAATATAGTGTTAAACTTAGCCAGCTCCCTGTGGAACGAACTGGACTTACTAAAAACTACACCACTCTACGATTAGGTACACTGCCTATAAGTGTTGTAGCAAAGTTTAGGTATATCCCATCTATATAAATAAAAAAAACTTGTGTAATTTGTATCATATTTTGTAGTATTTCGCAGTAAAAATAATAAGTATTTCGTACTACACCTCGCAACACATCAGTAGACATCTATCATGAAATGTCCCGTTCTTATTGATTAAAAACGTTCCATATTAATAGATTTCGTTGCGAGGTTTTGACCTCTATATGAGACGTTTTTAAAAGACTGCATTCATTTTTAAAACAAACCATAACCTTTATTTCATAAATAAAGGTTTAAAAAGCTTTACGTAGATTTTAAAAGTGGGACTATAACTCACTTTCACAGATTTTTACTTCGTCGGAAAGTAAGACTTGACCACTGGTTGATTCACGAACCTATAACAATATATACATATATATCAAAGTATGTTCAAAATATATTTACAACACTTTTAATATATTTTGATGTTTTAAGTTTATTAAGTTAGCTGTCCTCGTTAGTAACCTACAACTAGTTGTCCACAGTTAGATGTACAGAAATAAATCGATAAATATTATCTTGAATCAATCCACAACCCAGTGTATACGTATCTCAGTATTGATCACAACTCAAACTATATATATTTTGGAATCAACCTCAACCCTGTATAGCTAACTCCAACATTCACATATAGAGTGTCTATGGTTGTTCCGAAATATATATACATGTGTCGACATGATAGGTCGAAACATTGTATACGTGTCTATAGTATCTCAAGATTACATAATATACAATACAAGTTGATTAAGTTATGGTTGGAATAGATTTGTTACCAATTTTCACGTAGCTAAAATGAGAAAAATTATCCAATCTTGTTTTACCCATAACTTCTTCATTTTAAATCCGTTTTGAGTGAATCAAATTGCTATGGTTTCATATTGAACTCTATTTTATGAATCTAAATAGAAAAAGTATAGGTTTATAGTCGAAAAAATAAGTTACAAGCCGTTTTTGTAAAGGTAGTCATTTTAGTCGAAAGAACGACGTCTAGATGACCATTTTAGAAAACATACTTCCACTTTGAGTTTAACCATAATTTTTGGATATAGTTTCATGTTCATAATAAAAATTATTTTCCCAGAATAACAACTTTTAAATTAAAGTTTATCATAGTTTTTAATTAACTAACCCAAAACAGCCCGCGGTGTTACTACGACGGCGTAAATCCGATTTTACGGTGTTTTTTGTGTTTCCAGGTTTTAAATCATTAAGTTAGCATATCATATAGATATAGAACATGTGTTTAGTTGATTTTAAAAGTCAAGTTAGAAGGATTAACTTTTATTTGTGAACAAGTTTAGAATTAACTAAACTATGTTCTAGTGATTACAAGTTTAAACCTTCGAATAAGATAGCTTTATATGTATGAATCGAATGATGTTATGAACATCATTACTACCTCAAGTTCCTTGGATAAAACTACTGGAAATGAGAAAAATATATCTAGCTTCAAAGGATCCTTGGATGGCTTGAAAGTTCTTGAAGCAGAATCATGACACGAAAACAATTTCAAGTAAGATTTCCACTCGAAATAAGATTGTTATAGTTATAGAAATTGAATTAAAGTTTGAATATGATTATTACCTTGTATTAGAAAGATAACCTACTGTAAGTAACAAAGGTTTCTTGATCTTGGATGATTACGTGGAATGAATTTAAAAAACTTGAAAGTAAACTTGCAATCTTGGAAGTATTCTTGATTTTATGAACTAGAACATTTGGAATTTATGAAGAACACTTAGAACTTGAAGATAGAACTTAAGAGAGATCAATTAGATGAAGAAAATTGAAGAATGAAAGTGTTTGTAGGTGTTTTTGGTCGTTGGTGTATGGATTAGATATAAAGGATATGTAATTTTGTTTTCATGTAAATAAGTCATGAATGATTACTCATATTTTTGTAATTTTATGAGATATTTCATGCTAGTTTCCAAATGATGGTTCCCATATGTGTTAGGTGACTCACATGGGCTGCTAAGAGCTGATCATTGGAGTGTATATACCAATAGTACATACATCTAAAAGCTGTGTATTGTACGAGTACGAATACGGGTGCATACGAGTAGAATTGTTGATGAAACTGAACGAGGATGTAATTGTAAGCATTTTTGTTAAGTAGAAGTATTTTGATAAGTGTCTTGAAGTCTTTAAAAAGTGTATGAATACATATTAAAACATTACATGTATATACATTTTAACTGAGTCGTTAAGTCATCGTTAGTCGTTACATGTAAATGTTGTTTTGAAACCTTTAGGTTAACGATCTTGTTGAATGTTGTTAACCCATTGTTTATTATAACAAATGAGATTTTAAATTGTTATATTATCATGATATTATGATATATAATATATCTTAGTATGATATATATACAGTTAAATGTCGTTACAACGATAATCGTTACATATATGTCTCGTTTCGAAATCATTAAGTTAGTAGTCTTATTTTTACATATGTATTTCATTGTTAATACACTTAATAATATATTTACTTATCATTTAACATAATTAACCAAGTGTATCAATATCTTAATATGATTCATATGTACCTAGTAAGACGTTGTTATAACGATAATCGTTATATATATCGTTTTCGAGTTTCTTAAATTAATAGTCTCATTTTTATGTATATAACTCATTGTTAAAATACCTAATGAGATACATACTTATAATAAAATCATGTTAACTATATATATAACCATATATATGTCATCGTATAGTTTTTACAAGTTTTAACGTTCGTGAATCACCGGTCAACTTGGGTAATCAGACGTTTACAAAATTTTCGTTTCAATTAACCAAGTCTTAACAAGTTTGATTGCTTAACATGTTGGAAACACTTAATCATGTAAATAAGAATTTCATTTAATATATATATAAACATGGAAAAGTTCGGGTCACTACAGTACCTACCCGTTAAATAAATTTCATCCCGAAATTTTAAGCAGTTGGAGGTGTTGACGTATCTTCTGGAAATAAATGCGGGTATTTCTTCTTCATTTGATCTTCACGCTCCCAGGTGAACTCGGGTCCTCTACGAGCATTCCATCGAACCTTAACAATCGGTATCTTGTTTTGTTTAAGTCTCTTAACCTCACGATCCATTATTTCAACGGGTTCTTCAATGAATTGAAGTTTTTCATTGATTTGGATTTCGTCCAACGGAATAGTGAGATCTTCTTTAGCAAAACATTTCTTCAAATTTGAGACGTGGAAAGTGTTATGTACAGCCGCGAGTTGTTGAGGTAGCTCCAGTTGGTAAGCTACTGGTCCGACACGATCTATAATCTTGAATGGTCCAATGTACCTTGGATTTAGTTTCCCCCGTTTACCAAATCGTACAACGCCTTTCCAAGGTGAAACCTTAAGCATGACCATTTCTCCAATTTCAAACTCTATATCTTTTCTTTTACTGTCCGCGTAGCTCTTTTGTCGACTCTGGGCAGTTTTTAATCTTTGTTGAATTTGGATGATTTTCTCGGTAGTTTCTTGTATTATCTCCGAACCCGTAATCTGTCTATCCCCCACTTCACTCCAACAAATCGGAGACCTGCACTTTCTACCATAAAGTGCTTCAAACGGCGCCATCTCAATGCTTGAATGGTAGCTGTTGTTGTAGGAAAATTCTGCTAACGGTAGATGTCGATCCCAACTGTTTCCGAAATCAATAACACAAGCTCGTAGCATGTCTTCAAGCATTTGTATCGTCCTTTCGCTCTGCCCATCAGTTTGTGGATGATAGGCAGTACTCATGTCTAGACGAGTTCCCAATGCTTGCTGTAATGTCTGCCAGAATCTTGAAATAAATCTGCCATCCCTATCAGAGATAATAGAGATTGGTATTCCAGGTCTGGAGATGACTTCCTTCAAATACAGTCGTGCTAACTTCTCCATCTTGTCATCTTCTCTTATTGGCAGGAAGTGTGCTGACTTGGTGAGACGATCAACTATTACCCAAATAGTATCATAACCACTTGCAGTCCTTGGCAATTTAGTAATGAAATCCATGGTAATGTTTTCCCATTTCCATTCCGGGATTTCAGGTTGTTGTAGTAGACCTGATGGTTTCTTATGCTCCGCTTTGACCTTAGAACAAGTCAAACATTCCCCTACGTATTTAGCAACATCGGATTTCATACCTGGCCACCAAAAATGTTTCTTGAGATCCTTGTACATCTTCCCCGTTCCAGGATGTATTGAGTATCTGGTTTTATGAGCTTCTCTAAGTACCATTTCTCTCATATCTCCAAATTTTGGTACCCAAATCCTTTCAGCCCTATACCGGGTTCCGTCTTCCCGAATATTAAGATGCTTCTCCGATCCCTTGGGTATTTCATCCTTTAAATTTCCCTCTTTTAAAACTCCTTGTTGCACCTCCTTTATTTGAGTAGTAAGGTTATTGTGAATCATTATATTCATGGATTTTACTCGAATGGGTTCTCTGTCCTTTCTGCTCAAGGCGTCGGCTACCACATTTGCCTTCCCCGGGTGGTAACGAATCTCAAAGTCATAATCATTCAACAACTCAATCCACCTACGCTGCCTCATATTCAGTTGTTTCTGATTAAATATGTGTTGAAGACTTTTGTGGTCGATATATATAATACTTTTGACCCCATATAAGTAGTGCCTCCAAGTCTTTAATGCAAAAACAACCGCGCCTAATTACAAATCATGCGTCGTATAATTTTGCTCGTGAATCTTCAATTGTCTAGACGCATAAACAATCACCTCCGTCCGTTGCATTAATACACAACCGAGACCTTGCTTTGATGCGTCACAATAAATCACAAAATCATCATTCCGTTCAGGCAATGACAATATAGGTGCCGTAGTTAGCTTTTTCTTCAATAATTGAAACGCCTTCTCTTGTTCATCCTTCCATTCAAATTTCTTCCCTTTATGCGTTAATGCAGTCAAGGGTTTTACTATTTTGGAGAAATCTTGGATGAATCTTATGTAGTAACCAGCCAATCCTAAAAATTGACGTATATGCTTCGGAGTTTTTGGGGTTTCCCACTTTTCAACGGTTTCGATCTTTGCCGAGTCCACCTGGATACCTTCTTTGTTCACTATGTGACCGAGGAATTGAACTTCTTCCAACCAAAATGCACACTTTGAAAACTTAGCGTACAGTTTTTCTTTCCTCAATACTTCTAGCACTTTTCTCAAATGTTCTTCGTGCTCTTGATCATTCTTTGAGTAAATAAGTATGTCATCGATGAAAACAATGACAAACTTGTCAAGATATGGCCCACACACTCGGTTCATAAGGTCCATGAACACAGCTGGTGCGTTAGTCAATCCAAACGCCATAACCATAAACTCGTAATGACCATAACGCGTCCTAAAAGCAGTTTTTGGAATATCATCCTCCTTTACTCGCATTTGATGATATCCAGAACGTAAATCGATCTTCGAATAAACTGACGAGCCTTGTAGTTGATCAAATAAGTCGTCAATTCTCGGCAGTGGATAACGGTTTTTGATGGTAAGTTTGTTCAACTCTCTGTAGTCAATACACAACCTAAATGTACCATCCTTCTTCTTGACAAACAAAACAGGAGCTCCCCATGGTGATGTGCTTGGTCGAATGAAACCACGTTCTAATAGTTCTTGCAGTTGGCTTTGCAGTTCTTTCATCTCGCTGGGTGCGAGTCTATAAGGAGCACGAGCTATTGGTGCAGCTCCTGGTACAAGATCTATTTGAAATTCAACAGATCGATGTGGAGGTAGTCCAGGTAATTATTTCGGAAATACATCGGGAAATTCTTTTGCGACGGGAACATCATTGATGCTCTTTTCTTCAGTTTGTACTTTCTCGACGTGTGCTAGAACAGCATAGCAACCTTTTCTTATTAGTTTTTGTGCCTTCAAATTACTAATAAGATGTAGCTTCATGTTGCCCTTTTCTCCGTACACCATTAAGGGTTCTCCTTCTTCTCGTACAATGCGAATTGCATTTTTATAACATACGATCTCTGCTTTCACCTTCTTCAGCCAGTCCATGCCAACTATTACATCAAAACTCCCTAACTCTACTGGTATCAAATCAATCTTAAATATTTCGCTACCCAGTTTAATTTCTCGATTCCGGCATATATTATCTGCTGAAATTAATTTACCGTTTGCTAATTCGAGTAAAAATTTACTATCCAACGGCGTCAATGGACAACTTAATTTAGCACAAAAATCTCTACTCATATAGCTTCTATCCGCACCCGAATCAAATAAAACGTAAGCAGATTTATTGTCAATAAGAAACGTACCCGTAACAAGCTCCGAGTCTTCCTGTGCCTCTGCCGCATTAATATTGAAAACTCTTCTGCGGCCTTGTCCATTCGTGTTCTCCTGGTTCGGGAAATTTCTAATAATGTGGCCCGGTTTTCCACATTTATAACAAACTACATTGGCATAACTTGCTCCGACACTACTTGTTCTGCCATTACTCGTTCCGACACCATTTGTTCCTTTCGTTCTGTTAACCCCTGGTCTGTAGACCCCACACTTCACCGCGCTATGACCATTTCTTTTACACTTGTTGCAAAATTTGGTGCAGAACCCCGAGTGATACTTTTCACACCTTTGGCATAGCTGCTTCTAATTGTTGTTGTTGTTGTTGTTGTTGCGGTTGTTATTGTTGTTGGGATGATTGTTGTAGTTGCTGTTGTTGTTGTTGTTGTTGTTGTTGTTGTTGTTGGGCCGTTTGTTGTAGTTGCGATTGATGTTGCGATTGTTGGGATAATTGTTGCGATTATTGTTGTAATTGCTGCTGTTGTTGTATTGGTGATTCTTATCACCGTTTTCCTCCCACTTTCTTTTGACTTGCTTCACATTGGCCTCTTCAGCCGTCTGTTCTTTAATTCTTTCTTCAATCTGGTTCACTAGTTTGTGAGCCATTCTACATGCCTGTTGTATGGAGGCGGGCTAGTGTGAACTTATATCTTCTTGGATTCTTTCCGGTAATCCTTTCACAAACGCGTCGATCTTCTCTTCCTCATCTTCGAACGCTCCCGGACACAATAGGCACAATTCTGTGAATCGTCTTTCGTACGTGGTAATATCAAATCCTTGGGTTCGTAACCCTCTAAGTTCTGTCTTGAGCTTATTGACCTCGGTTCTGGGACGGTACTTCTCGTTCATCAAGTGCTTGAATGCTGACCACGGTAGTGTGTACGCATCATCTTGTCCCACTTGCTCTAGATAGGTATTCCACCATGTTAACGTAGAACCTGTGAAGGTATGCGTAGCGTACTTCACTTTATCCTCTTCAGTACATTTACTTATGGCAAATACCGATTCGACCTTCTCGGTCCACCGTTTCAATCCGATCGGTCCTTCGGTTCCATCAAATTCCAAAGGTTTGCAGGCAGTGAATTCTTTGTAGGTGCATCCTACACGATTTCCTGTACTGCTAGATCCAAGGTTATTGTTGGTATGTAGCGCAGCCTGTACTGCGGCTATGTTTGAAGCTAGAAAAGTACGGAATTCCTCTTCATTCATATTCACGGTGTGTCGAGTAGTCGGTGCCATTTCCTTCAAAATAGTCAAATGGAACAAGTTAATCATACAGAATATTAAGAGTAGTTAATAGTATTTCGTAGCATAATATGAACTCATTTATAAAAGCTTTTTCTTCATATTAGCGTTTTATAAGTTTAAATTCGGGTAGTACCTACCCGTTAAGTTCATACTTAGTAGCTAATATACAATTCAACTACTACAATTCTATACGAAAAACTGATTATAATAATATTTCGCGTTCAAACTTTTATACAATATTTTACAAACTTACAATACCGCTTATTTTATATAAAGCATGAAATATAGCACACAATAACTTTGATACAAGATAGTTGTGAAGATAATTCTAGCTAGTACACAAGTCGTTTAGCAAAGGAAATAAAGACACGTAATTCATACGTCCAGAAACAAGTCATGCATTCTGGTTTTACTAGGACTACTTCCCATCCTTGGTCTTGTGGAACATAACCGTTATGGCCGTTGATAAGACAGCGTGTTGTAACGTCGTCAAAGGGATGAGGGTTAAGTAATGACCAACAGTCTTGTAATAACCTAAAAACCTCATTTCTTACCCCAATTACCGACTCCGTCACTTGTGGGAATGTTTTGTTTAATAGTTGTAGCCCGATGTTCTTTTTCTCACTTTGGTGAGAAGCGAACATTACTAACCCGTAAGCATAGCATGCTTCTTTATGTTGCATGTTAGCCGCTTTTTCTAAATCACGAAGTCCTATATTCGGATATATTGAGTCAAAATAATTTCTTAACCCGTTGCGTAAAATAGCATTTGGGTTCCCCGCAATATATGCGTGAAAGTAAACACATCGTAACTTATGGATTTCCCAATGTGATATCCCCCATCTTTCGAACGAAAGCCTTTTATAAACCAAGGCATTCTTGGAATGTTCTTCGAATGTCTTACAAACTGATTTCGCCGTAAATAGTTGTGCCGAAGAATTCTGACTGACTCTAGACAAGATTTCATCAATCATGTCTCCGGGTAGGTCTCTTAAAATATTGGGTTGTCTATCCATTTTGTGTTTTTATACTGTAAAATAGACAAGAGTTAGATTCATAAAAAAAATACTTATTAATACAAGCAATTTTTACATATATCATAAAGCATAAGCATACTATATTACATATATTACACCACACGAATACAACTATCTTATTCTGACTCGCTCGTTTCTTCTTTTCGGTTTTGGTTCGTTTTGCCAAGTTTCTAGGGATATATGATGTTCCCGGGTCATTGTTACAACTTAAGGGCTTCGGGGGTTGACGATACATATACAGTTCATCGGGGTTGGAATTAGATTTCTTTATTTTTATGCCCTTTCCCTTATTATTTTCTTTTGCCTTTTTAAATTCAGTTGGGTTAATTTCTATAACATCATCGGAATTCTCGTCGGAATCCGATTCATCGGAGAATTGGTAATCCTCCCAATATTTTGCTTCCTTAGCGGAAACACCATTGACCATAATTAACCTTGGTCGGTTGGTTGAGGATTTTATTTTACTTAACCGTTTTTTATTTCCCCCACCGGTTCTATTTCCTCCTCCGGTTCCTCCTCTTCCGGTTCTGATTCTTCTTCCGGTTCTGATTCGGGAACTTGTGAATCAGTCCAATATATATTCGACTCTTCGTTATTATTAGGTGAGTCAATGAGATTTGTGCTAGAGGTAGACATCTATCACACAATATCAAACATATTAAGAGATTAATATATCACATAATATATACATGTTAAAAATATATAGTTTCCAACAAAATTTGTTAAGCAATCATTTTTCAAGTAAACACGATCGAAGTCCAGACTCACTAATGCATCCTAACAAACTCGATAAGACACACTAATGCAAAATTCTGGTTCTCTAAGACCAACGCTCGGATACCAACTGAAATGTCCCGTTCTTATTGATTAAAAACGTTCCATATTAATTGATTTCGTTGTGAGGTTTTGCCCTCTATATGAGACGTTTTTCAAAGACTGCATTCATTTTTAAAACAAACCATAACCTTTATTTCATAAATAAAGGTTTAAAAAGCTTTACGTAGATTATCAAATAATGATAATCTAAAATATCCTGTTTACACACGACCATTACATAATGGTTTACAATACAAATATGTTACATCGAAATCAGTTTCTTGAATGCAGTTTTTACACAATATCATACAAACATGGACTCCAAATCTTGTCCTTATTTTAGTATGCAACAGCGGAAGCTCTTAGTATTCACCTGAGAATAAGCATGCTTTAAACGTCAACAAAAATGTTGGTGAGTTATAGGTTTAACCTATATATATCAAATCGTAACAATAGACCACAAGATTTCATATTTCAATACACATCCCATACATAGAGATAAAAATCATTCATATGGTGAACACCTGGTAATCGACATTAACAAGATGCATATATAAGAATATCCCCATCATTCCGGGACACCCTTCGGATATGATATAAATTTCGAAGTACTAAAGCATCCGGTACTTTGGATGGGGTTTGTTAGGCCCAATAGATCTATCTTTAGGATTCGCGTCAATTAGGGTGTCTGTTCCCTAATTCTTAGATTACCAGACTTAATAAAAAGGGGCATATTCGATTTTGATAATTCAACCATAGAATGTAGTTTCACGTACTTGTGTCTATTTTGTAAATCATTTATAAAACCTGCATGTATTCTCATCCCAAAAATATTAGATTTTAAAAGTGGGACTATAACTCACTTTCACAGATTTTTACTTCGTCGGGAAGTAAGACTTGGCCACTGGTTGATTCACGAACCTATAACAATATATACATATATATCAAAGTATGTTCAAAATATATTTACAACACTTTTAATATATTTTGATGTTTTAAGTTTATTAACTCAGCTGTCCTCGTTAGTAACCTACAACTAGTTGTCCACAGTTAGATGTACAGAAATAAATGATAAATATTATCTTGAATCAATCCATGACCCAGTGTATATGTATCTCAGTATTGATCACAACTCAAACTATATATATTTTGGAATTAACCTCAACCCTGTATAGCTAACTCCAACATTCACATATAGAGTGTCTATGGTTGTTCCGAAATATATATAGATGTGTGGACATGATAGGTCGAAACATTGTATACGTGTCTATGGTATCTCAAGATTACATAATATACAATACAAGTTGATTAAGTTATGGTTGGAATAGATTTGTTACCAATTTTCACGTAGCTAAAATGAGAAAAATTATCCAATCTTGTTTTACCCATAACTTCTTCATTTTAAATCCGTTTTGAGTGAATCAAATTGCTATGGTTTCATATTGAACTCTATTTTATGAATCTAAACAGAAAAGTATAGGTTTATAGTCTGAAAAATAAGTTACAAGTCATTTTTGTAAAGGTAGTCATTTCAGTCGAAAGAAAGACGTCTAGATGACCATTTTAGAAAACATACTTCCACTTTGAGTTTAACCATAATTTTTGGATATAGTTTCATGTTCATAATAAAAATTATTTTCCCAGAATAACAACTTTTAAATTAAATTTTATCATAGTTTTTAATTAACTAACCCAAAACAGCCCGCGGTGTTACTACGACGGCGTAAATCCGATTTTACGGTGTTTTTCGTGTTTCCAGGTTTTAAATCATTAAGTTAGCATATCATATAGATATATAACATGTGTTTAGTTGATTTTAAAAGTCAATTTAGAAGGATTAACTTTTATTTGTGAACAAGTTTAGAATTAACTAAACTATGTTCTAGTGATTACAAGTTTAAACCTTCGAATAAGATAGCTTTATATGTATGAATCGAATGATGTTATGAACATCATTACTACCTAAAGTTCCTTGGATAAACCTACTGGAAATGAGAAAAATAGATCTAGCTTCAAAGGATCCTTGGATGGCTTGAAAGTTCTTGAAGCAGAATCATGACACGAAAACAATTTCAAGTAAGATTTCCACTCGAAATAAGATTGTTATAGTTATAGAAATTGAATTAAATTTTGAATATGATTATTACCTTGTATTAGAAAGATAACCTACTGTAAGTAACAAAGGTTTCTTGATTTTGTATGATTACTTGGAATGGATTTAGAAAACTTGGAAGTAAACTTGCAATCTTGGAAGTATTCTTGATTTTATGAAACTAGAACTTTTGGAATTTATGAAGAACACTTAGAACTTGAAGATAGAACTTGAGAGAGATCAATTAGATGAATAAAATTGAAGAATGAAAGCATTTGTAGGTGTTTTTGGTCGTTGGTGTATGGATTAGATATAAAGGATATGTAATTTTGTTTTCATGTAAATAAGTCATGAATGATTACTCATATTTTTGTAATTTTATGAGATATTTCATGCTAGTTTCCAAATTATGGTTCCCACATGTGTTAGGTGACTCACATGGGCTACTAATAGCTGATCATTGGAGTGTATATACCAAGAGTACATACACCTAAAAGCTGTGTATTGTACGAGTACGAATACGGGTGCATACGAGTAGAATTGTTGATGAAACTGAACGAGGATGTAATTGTAAGCATTTTTGTTAAGTAGAAGTATTTTGATAAGTGTCTTGAAGTCTTTCAAAAGTGTATGAATACATATTAAAAACTACATGTATATACAGTTTAACTGAGTCGTTAAGTCATCGTTAGTCGTTACATGTAAATGTTGTTTTGAAACCTTTAGGTTAACGATCTTGTTGAATGTTGTTAACCCATTGTTTATTATAACAAATGAGATGTTAAATTGTTATATTATCATGATATTATGATATATAATATATCTTAGTATGATATATATATATACAGTTAAATGTCGTTACAACGATAATCGTTACATATATGTCTCGTTTCGAAATCATTAAGTTAGTAGTCTTATTTTTACATATGTATTTCATTGTTAATACACTTAATAATATATTTACTTATCATTTAATATAATTAACCAAGTATATCAATATCTTAATATAATTCATATGTACCTAGTAAGACGTTGTTATAACGATAATCGTTATATATATTGTTTTTGAGTTTCTTAAATTAATAGTCTCATTTTTATGTATATAACTCATTGTTAAAATACCTAATGAGATACATACTTATAATAAAATCATGTTAACTATATATATAACCATATATATGTCATCGTATAGTTTTTACAAGTTTTAACGTTCGTGAATCACCGGTCAACTTGGGTAATCAGATGTTTACAAAATTTTCGTTTCAATTAACCAAGTCTTAACAAGTTTGATTGCTTAACATGTTGGAAACACTTAATCATGTAAATAACAATTTCATTTAATATATATATAAACATGGAAAATTTCGGGTCACTACATATCACACAATATCAAACACATTAAGAAGTTAATATATCACATAATATTTACATGTTAATAATATATAGTTTTCAACAAAAGTGTTAAGAAATAGTTTTTTAAGAAAACACGGTCGAAGTCCAGACTCACTAATGTATCCTAACAAACTCGATAAGACACACTAATTCAAATTTCTGGTTCTCTAAGACCAACGCTCGGATACCAACTGAAATGTCCCATTCATATTGATTATAAACGTTCCATATTAATTGATTTCGTTGCGAGGTTTTGACCTCTATATGAGATATTTTTCAAAGACTGCATTCGATTTTAAAACAAACCATAGCCTTTATTTTATCGACAAGGTTAAAAGGACACCACCTAGATTATCCAGAAATGATAATCTAAAAATATCACACTTACACACTACCAATACATATTGGTTTACAATATTAATATGTTACAACAAAGTAAATCTCGAATGCAGTTTTAAACAATATTATACAAGCATGCTGACACCAAATCTTGTCCATATTTTAGCATGCAACAGCGAAAGCTCTTAATAGTTACCTGAGAATAAACATGCTTTAAACGTCAACAAAAAATGTTGGTGATTCATAGGTTTAACCTATATATTTATCAAATCCTAATAATAGACCACAAGATTTCATATTTCAATATACATCCCATACATAGAGATAAAAATCATTCATATGGTGAACACCTGGTAACTGACCTTAACAAGATGCATATAGAATATCCCCTACCATTCCGGGACTCCCTTCGAACATGATAAATTCGAAGTACTAAAGCATCCGGTACTTTGGATGGGGTTTGTTGAACCTAATAGATCTATCTTTAGGATTCGCGTCAATTAGGGTGTCTGTTCCCTAATTCTTAGATTACCAGACTAAAAAGGGGCATATTTGATTTAATAATTCAACCATAGAATGTAGTTTCACGTACTTATGTCTATTTTGTAAAACATTTATAAAACTGCATGTATTCACATCCCAAAAATGTTAGATTTAAAAAGTGGGACTATAACTCACTTTCACAGTTTTTTACTTCTTCGGGAAGTAAGACTTGGCCACTGGTCGATTCACAAACCTATAACAAATATATACATATATATCAAAGTATGTTCAAAATATATTTACAATATTTTTTATTATGTTATAATGATTTGAGTTTATTAAGTCAGTTGTCCTCGTTAGTAACCTACAACTAGTTGTCCACAGTTAGATGTACAGAAATAAATTGATATATATATTATCTTGAATCAATCCACGACCCAGTGTATACACCTCTCAGGCTAGATCACAACTCAAAGTATATATATTTTTGAAATCAACCTCAACCCTGTATAGCTAACTCAAACATTACTGCATATAGAGTGTCTATGGTTGTTCCAAATAATATATATACATGGGTCGATATGATATGTCAAAACATTTGTATACGTGTCTATGGTATCCCAAAATTACATAATATATTAGAATACATGTAATACAATATAAGTTAGCTAGGATATGATTAATATATATTTGTTGCCAATTTTCACGTAGCTACAACAAGCAAAAATTATCCAATCTTGTTTTACCCATAACTTCTTTGTTTTGAATCCGTTTTGAGTGATTCAAGTTGCTATGGTTTCATATTGAACTTAAGTTTATGAATCTAAACAGAAAAAGTATAAGTTTATAGTCGGAAATACAGATTACAAGTCGTTTTATAAAGGTAGTCATTTCAGTCGAAAGAACGACGTCTTGATGACCATTTTGAAAAACATACTTCCACTTTGAGTTTAACCATGATTTTTGGATATAGTTTCATGTTCATAATAAAAATCATTTTTCCAGAAGAACAACTTTTAAATCAAAGTTTATCATAGTTTTTAATTAACTAACCCAAAATAGCCCGCGGTGTTACTACGACGGCGTATATCCGGTTTTACTGTATTTTTCATGTTTTCAGGTTTTAAATCATTAAGTTAGCGTATCATATAGATATAGAACATGTGTCTAGTTGATTTTAAAAGTCAAGTTAGAAGGATTAACTTTTGTTTGCGAACAAGTTTAGAATTAACTAAACTATGTTCTAGTGATTACAAGTTTAAACCTTCGAATAATGTAATTTTATATATATGAATCGAATGATGTTATGAACATCATTACTACCTCAGGTTTGTGGATAAACCTACTGGAAATGAGAAAAATAGATCTAGCTTCAAAGGATCCTTGGATGGCTTGAGAGTTCTTGAAACAAAATCATGACACGAAAACAAGTTCAAGTAAGATTTCCACTCGAAATAAGATTGTTATAGTTATAGAAATTAAATCAAAGTTTGAGTATGAGTATTACCTTGGATTAGAAAGATATCTTACTGTAAATAAGAAAGATTTCTTGAGGTTGAATGATCACTCAAAGTGGATTTGCAAGACTGAAAGTAAGCTAGCAAACTTGGAAGTGTTGTTGGTGTGTTCTTGAGTAGTTGTTTTATAACTTGGTTTATGTATGGATTTATGAACTAGATTGAGCTATATTTTGATAAAGATGATGAAGAACACTTAGAACAATGGAAGAATACTTGAGAGAGAGTAGTTTGATGCATGTAAGTTGCAAAATAAAAGTGTTTGTATACACCCTCATTCACGTGAACTTTGATCCATCATATAGGCTCCATTAGTTTGTTATTTTGTGAGATATTTCATGCTAGATGTTAAATGATGGTTCACACATGGTTAGGTGACTCACATGGGCTGCTAATAGCTGATCATTGGAGTGTATATACCAATAGTAAATACATATAGAAGCTGTGTATTGTACGAGTATAAATACGAGTGCATACGAGTAGAATTGTTGATGAAAATGAATGAGGATGTAATTGTAAGCATTTTTATTAAGTAGAAGTACTTTGATAAGTGTCTTGAAGTCTTTCAAAAGTGTATAAATACATATTAAAATACTACATGTATATACATTTTAATTGAGTCGTTAAGTCATCGTTAGTCGTTACATGTAAGTGTTGTTTTGAAACCTTTAAGTTAATGATCTTGTTAAATGTTGTTAACCCATTGTTTATTATATCTAATGAGATGTTAAATTATTACATTATCATGATATTATGATGTATTAATATATCTTAATATGATACACATACAATTAAATGTCGTTACAACGATAATCGTTACATATATGTCTCGTTTCGAAATCCTTAAGTTAGTAGTCTTGTTTTTACATATGTAGTTCATTGTTAATACACTTAATGATATGTTTACTTATCATTTATCATGTTTAAATATAGTGTAACAATATCTTAATATGATTCATATGTATTTAATAAGACGTTGTTATAACGATAATCGTTATATATATCGTTTTTGAGTTTCTTAATTACATAGTCTCATTTTTATGTATATAACTCATTGTTAAAATACCTAATAAGATACTTACTTATCATAATATCATGTTAACTATATATATATTCATATATATGTCATCATATAGTTTTTACAAGTTTTAACATTCGTGAATCGCTGGTCAACTTGGATGGTCAATTGTCTATATGAAACCTATTGCAATTAATCAAGTAAAAACAAGTTTGATTGCTTAACATGTTGGAAACACTTAATCATGTAAATATCAATTTCATTTAATATATATATAAACATGGAAAAGTTCGGGTCACTATAATTTTAATATCTTAAGACTTTGAATCACCTAATCATATTCAGATGCAAATATAATTTGAGAGCGAAACTTTTTTTAAGTTTTCTAAATTCGACGTCTCTAGGTCAAACCTATAATATGACCAAGAAGTGCTCAAATATGGATCACAAAAGATGCAAATCTTATGTGTGGGCTTTTGAACGCCTGATTGATTAGAATCATATTAGATATATATGATTATGAAATCAAGTTACAAGACATGTGGGGGAAGCTTTGAAACGATAAGCACTAACCTTAGTTAGTTGTGTAAAATGAACACAATAGCTTGAAAATGTGGGGGGTGTCTTGTATTTTGATATCAAGAACATGATTCATGATAACGTGTTTTAATGTACTCGATTCGACTTAGTATATGCTGTAAGCATGTTAAATAGATACACGAATAATCTACATACATCTCATTAGAGTTGTATGATTAGGTTACTTCGGTACTTGGGATTACGGGCAGCATTATAACAGATATCCTGCTGTGATCAATGACCACTTTGATGTGAACTGGATATCTGATACGAATGATTCCAGACAACAAGTGGGTATGTATTCACACTTGGAGGTGCGACTATACCATGGAAATCATTTAAACAAGCGGTTATTGTTAGATCCACGATAGAATCAGAATTCATCGCTTTAGATAAAGCTGGTGAAGAGGTAGAATGGCTACGTCAATCCGTTAAAGATATATTAGATGGCCTAAGCCGGTGTCGGCTATATGTATACATTGTGATAGCCAATCGATGATTGGTAGAGCTCATATTACAATGTGTAATGGTATGAATAAACATATGAGACGTAGACATAATAAAGTACGACAACTAATCTTTAAAGAAATTATCACTATTGACTATGTGAAGTCAAAGGATAATGTTGTGGATCCGCTGAAAAAAGGCTTAAGTAGAGAGTTAGTGTATGAGTCATGCGTGGGAATGGGACTTAAGCCCTTGAAAGGCTAAGTTTATATAAAGAAAAACCTAACTCAGTTGACTGGAGATCCCAAGATCCGAGTTCAATAGGACAACCTACTTGTATGAGCTGGCGACGGTCACTATAGTGGAGATAATTACTAAACTAGCAACCCCTACACTTTTAAAGGGAGTTTACTAATTAAGAGTATACTTCCTAGCCCATTCCTAAAAGTGACATGTAAGAGGATAAGTCTATCTGAAATAACCATGTGTGGTTAATCTGTAGCCATTCGGTGGTGAATCACCTATGTGAGAGAGAAGTGGGGTCGCTTCGAAAGGTATTTTTGGGGCACAATACTTGATATTGTTGTTTCTGAAACTTAATCGAAATATTGTTGTTTCTGAAACTTAATCAGAATATTGTTGTTTCTGAGGGGATTGTTGGAAAAACTTGATAAAAACGTGTGTTTTCACCAAACTATGGACAAAAATAATTATATGTTCGAGTGACATATAATAGTAACTATTTAATGAGTTTTGTAGTCCTTGACTAGGGCTTTAATATGAGTTAAAGAGTGTCCAAAACGGATTAAAGGTGAATGAGATATCGAATCTCAAAGTTTCTAGTTTGGTGCAAAATTTAGAAGTTTTAGTATTTTGTCCCACATCGGTTGTGGGAACAAACCTAAGGCTATAGTCTCTACTATAAATAAAGGCCTTAGGCTTTGAAGAAAGATACACAAAAAATCATATAAGCATTCTTATATGATTAGAGTTTCCTCTCAGCCACAACAAAGACTCCCCATTCCGCAACAAATCTCTTTGGGTCAAAATAATAAAAAGCATTTACGGTAGTGATGGTGGTTTAAACGAAACATACACCCCCCGTGTTGGCCGTTGTGCCTCTACATGGGCTTGTATCTTGGAAATCGCTAAAAGCTAAACTTTCTTGAACCCCCGTTTACTCGGTCCTTCAAAAAAAGAATTGTTGATGGATCGAAAACTCATTTTTGGGATGAAACTTGGCTTGGAAATTTTTTAATAAAAGATAAATTTAATAGGCTTTTCCGCCTTGAGTCTAACCAAAACACCTCCGTTTCCGACCGTGCTCGCTGGGTCGATAATCGCCTTCATACTTATTGGTGTTGGTCCCGTAGTATCTATGGGAGATTGCTAGGAGACGACCCCAATCTTACTAACGTTTTATCAAGTTTTGTCCTTTGCAGCTCAGGTATTGAAGACTGGATTTGGTTGTGCAACTCCAATGGGAGGTTCTCGGTTTGTTTACTTTCTTGCCTCATTGACCATGCTGAAAGGGGTATCCTTCCCGTTTCGATCCCTACCCTTCATAACAGTCTGGTACCTTTAAAGGTAGAATTATTTATTTGGCGTGCGAGACATTCCCGTATCCCAACAAGGATGGAACTTGACAAACGAGGTCTCTATTTGGGGTCGGTTAGGTGCCCTGTTTGTGATGATGGGTTGGAAACTGTTGATCATTCGATAATACTATGTAAGGTGGCGCTCGACATTTGGGATCGCGTTTTTAATTAGTGGGGGTTCGGGTCTCCCTCAAACCTTAGCCTGAATGATTCCTTTAAGGGTAATTTAACAACCCGTCCTAATCCACCTTGACGAAGTCATCAACATTTGGTCCCATTGCGAGGTGCTGTCCTAAATATTCCATGAATGACTCCATGTAATATGAGCAAATACACAGCGGAAGATTTCTTTCATACCTGAGAATAAACATGCTTAAAAGTGTCAACCAAAAGGTTGGTGAGTTCATAGGTTTATCATAACAATCATTTCAATATATTAATAGACCACAAGATTTCCGTTTATAAATATATGTACACTCGCAAGTGTATAAAAGTATTCTATAAGTTGTTGAGCGCTTTGGCAACCATACTTAACAATTAATGTAGCATATTCCCTTTATTATGAAATCTCCCTACACTGTACCAAGTGTAGTAAAAACGAAGTACTATGCAACCGTTTATGATAATAGAGCGACTAGCCCGGTTGGGGTGGTCAAACCCGATAGATCTATCAATAGGATTCACGCTTACATGTTCTTCCAACATGTAAATATTAGTTACCAAGCTACTATTAGGGAAGATATGCAAAGTGGTACAACTCAACGTAGAATATATTTTAAGTACTTGTGTCGATTTCGTCAAACATAAAAGCAGCGCATGTATTCTCAGCCCAAAAATATATATTGCAAAAGTAATTAAAAAGGGAGGAAATGAAACTCACAATACGATATTTTGTAGTAAAAATATTCATACGACGAAACTGCACAATGCAGGGTTGGCCTCAGATTCACAACCTATATCATTTATATATATATTAACACACATAATATTAATCACATAAGTTTATAGATTTTATAATGTATTATGATTAATATCCTTATATATAATTATATTTTATATAAAGAATATTTGTTGTAAAAAACATAATTATAATACCAGTAGTAATATTAGTTATACCATTAATGATAATAATAATAATAATTTTAATGTTAAAAATAATAATGATGATAATAATAAAAATAATAATAATGATAATATTCATAAAAATAATAATAATAGTAACTTTCATAAAAATAATAATAATGATGACAATTTTAATAATAATAATAATGATAAAAATAGTTATTAATAATGATAACATTAAAAATGATAGTTTTTAACAATAATAATAATAATAATAATAATAATAATAATAATACTTATATTAATAAATAAAATGATAATAATCATAATAATAATAATAATAATAATAATAATAATAATAATACTTATAATAAATATAATAATAATAGAAAACTACCTCAAAAATAAGTTCCAATAAAAAATAAGTGCCCCTGCCCGGGCTCGAACCCGTGACCTCTCGTTCACCCAATATCTCCCCTTACCACTCCTCCATCCCTTTTTATCTAATTATATCGTAACCTATATATATATATATATATATATATATATATATATATATATATATATATATATATATATATATATATATATATATATATATATATATATATATACCCCATTTTATTTGTCTTAGTGTAACACTCAAATATTTATGGTACACAGAGTTATAATGATGTACGTTTAGTGGGTAAAGCGTAATGTAAATTAAAAGCTCAGAATCTGCTCAGACTGTTGTGCGCGCCGCGTACTATGCCAGCGACAGAATTCTGCTTTTTTCTATTTGTGGGTTTAATGAAGGGCTTTTTGGTCTTTTCACTTGAGGCCAGATCTCAAGCCATATCAGCTGGTTTAGATCCACTTTAGGATCATATTTCACATCCACAAACACTCTCAACTATCTAGAGAGAGGGGGAGAGTTCTAGAGAGAGAATTGGGGTTTTGGTAAAGAAGAAGCTCGAATTGATCAAAAGCCCCAGTGTTAAAGTTGTTCACCTAGTTCCTAGCTACGTTTTGGTTGTTGTGGTAAGTTCTAACCTGAATTTCATTGTTTAATTTGATATTCAAAGTTAGGGTTTGAACTTGATTTGTAGAAAAACCCATATAAACTCTTGAAGTGAGTTTATCGATGCTAGTAATCGGGTTATTGGTTGTTGTTGGTGGGTTTTAGGTTGGTGAATAAATTAGCCATGATTAGAACTTGTAATTGGGTTTAATCACTAGGTTTAGTGATTATGAAAGTGTTGGAACCCATTTAGAGTGTTTGAAATACTAATCTTGAAATGAGTCAAAATTAGGGTTTATGGGCGATTTTGAGAATTTTAAGTGTTTAACACTTATGATTGGGTTAAATTGGCATATTAGGACCATTGTCACTAGTGTTAGTAATTATTGGTTAGTTTGGGCGCGATTTGTGTTTGTCAGTGCAATTGGTCGAATTTGCACTAAGTGTCGAATTGAGTTGGTTTGTAAATCCACACTAAGTGTGTTTTTGTATTTGTGATAATGGAATAGGTGCATTCCATCGGTGAGTTACGGATTTTTTGGTAGCATTCATCAAGGCGACAAGATGAGTGTTAATATCCTATGTGCATATGTATGTGTAGGATGGGTGCGGGTCGGGTGAAGTGGTTCTCGGTTATAGAGCTCACTTCACATATAGTTGTATTTGATGGACTTGTGTATAGGTCCAATTGGCACGGTTGTGCGATTTGGTTGACCACCTTTGGCGAGGTGTACACTTGTGTGTACGTTATCACATGTATTGTGACGTGGATTTGTATAACCCTAATGGCGAAGGGTTGATATTGAGTTGGAGAAATGGGTCACGTGTGCATGCGGATTCACGATGACGCGTGTAGTTCGGACATCTTATTGAGGTAGTGATCTCGTGTGGTTGCGGATTTACTAAGGCTCGTGTAGTTCGGCCAACCTCGATGTTATTGTGGTAATGAAGATGGTAGTCTCGTGTGGATGCGGATTTACTAATGCTCGTGTAGTTCAGCCAATCTTCATTGTGGTATTTAGTTTTAGGTATTGGGTTAAGGGGTTAACCTTGGGCGTTTATATATTGATGTATGTATATATCTTAACGTATTGTTGTGATGTAGCTAACCCTTCGGGTGTAGCTTATTTGGCGTTGTTCACATCGTCGTTGGTGAACTTACTTTATTGTGGATGTTTTTAGCTTGTTGCTTAGTGTACGTACGGTATACTTAGATTAGCTTGCCGTTATGCTTGGATGCTCCGGTATGTGTTATTTGATTATTTGTGTGGCGTGTCCATTTTATGCATATATATGTATGTAGTATATTCCCACTCACTAAGCTTTAACTTACCCCCTCGTTGTTTACATTTTTATAGATTTGTATGGATGCGGTGGCTCGGGTAAGCATGGGAACTAGTGGACTCGCGTAGTTGCTTAGAAGACGTGATTTTGGATTGATTAGGATTGGGTAGCGTATCCCCAATCACCATGCTCGGTCTTTATTTTGTATTAAAATCATGTGGTCGAAAACTTGTATTTTATACGAAAGTCGTAAAACGGTCGATGTGGGCCCGGTGTGGTAAAACTTGTTTTATTATGAAAACGTGTGAGTTTTACTTAGTATAATGTGTTGTGAAAACCGTTTCGTCTAAAGGTTTCGGGAAGTGGTAGATCATTAAACGAAAAATGGAAAATCCGAACAGAACGGATCAGGCTCTGTGTGCGCCGCGCACAGAGAGGGTTGCGCGCCGCACACCCTAACTGTTTAAAAAAAATTTATTCTTGCGTAATTGGTTGGATAACGGGTTGGGTCGTTACAAGTGGTATCAGAGCATGGTCAAAGGGATTTAGGTGACTTGAGATAGGTGCCTAGACTTAGACTTTTATGTGTGCTTATTTGTTGCGGGACTTGTAGGAGTACGGGTCAGAATGGGAATTTGGTTAGTGCCTTAATTGGTAGGTGGACTAACGTTTATATAAATATGTGGATACTATTAATATATTATCGCGTTGTGGTTTGTTTATGTTGTGTTGGTTTATATCATCAAGCGAGGTGGTCGTTGTACTAACGAGTTGATACGGCGTGTGTGCTTAATAAGGACTTGCAAACCTTATTACGGATGCAAATCGTGTCTAACGAGTGATGTACGACGAGTGTTGAGCAAGATGGGGCGGTGTTGTGCGTGTGGTTTTATACGTTCGTGGACTAATCGTTTTGCATTCTTTAGAATGACGACGCGAAACGAGATCAAGACGAATGACGTCGAGTTTAATGCTAGAGTTGTGGCCGCCGTTGCGGAGCAAATGGGTGCATTTCGAGAAGAAATGGATAGGAAGTATTCCGAATTTTGAAGTAGTAGTGAAATGGAGCGTTGTCTTAAGAGCTTCATGAGGACTAAACCCCCGATGTATGACGGGAAACCGGATCCTTTGGTAAGCACAACATGGATCTCGGATGTTGAAGGGTGTTTTTGTAGTATTGAATGTCCTCCCGAGAAGAGGATAAGACTCGCTACTAGTTTGTTGCGGGGTAGGGCGAAGGATTGGTTGGATGGTAAGATTGATCTTGTTGGTGGTGAACCGTTTATGGCATTATCGTGGGACGAGTTTAAGGAGGAATTCTTCGAGGAGTTCCGGACTTTAGCCGATTTGTCGGAATTGCGTAGCGGGTTGCGAAATTTACAACAGGGTTCTATGGATTTGAATGCTCTCAAGACGACCTTTATGGCGAAGGCTCGTTTTTGCCCGGAGTATTTGGGGAATGATCGTTTGTTGATGGAAGATTTCTATCGGACTTTGAATGATGACTTGAAGAATAAAATTAGCCGGGGTTACGCGAAATCGTTTGCGGAATTATTCGCTGTGGCTAGAGGTTTCGAGTCGTATTCGCGATCGAAGATGGGTGAATCTTCAAGTGAGAGAAGGGTTGTTTCGTATGGTGCTCCAAGTAAGAGGACTAAGGGCCCGAGTGTGAGCACGGATGGTACACGGACGGGTATATCGGACTCTAGTGCGTCTAGATGTTACAATTGTGGCTTGAGGGGTCAGAAGTCGTAGGAATGTTCGGTGCCAAAGGGGGATGGCATGGTGTGCTTCAATTGCCAAGAAGAAGGACATCGTAAGTCGGAGTGTCCCAAGTTAGCAGGTGCGACAAGGAGACGTTAAGGTACATTTTGTTTTAATAAATATGTCCTTTGATTATTTATTATGTGCCGATTGAGTTCGGATTTGTTAATTGCATCGTGTTGTGCATATTATTGTTAGAGGTGACATTCCTAATGGAATTACCCTATGGTGGCATTTTGATTAATGGGCGAAGGGCGTAAGACTTGGTGCAACCAAGCATTCCTTAGTGTCGGGAAATGTTTCTACCAAGCCATGGGTATGGGCTTTGGTGTTCGGTCGTTAAGCGCGTGTTTGCTTTCGTGTCGAAGTTGGTGAACCGTGAGGTTCAACGGGTAGATAAAACCCTAAGGATCGAGTGTTTGATCTCGATGTATGTTGGTAATGGAGTCTACGTGACGCGATATTAGGTGCCTCTTTCATACCTACTAGCATGGTATTCGACTCTGATGATGTTGCGGTTACATTGTGCTTAGGGTATCGGGGAGAAACCTTTAGGTACATGAGTGACTAGGTGGAAATTTGACAAGCTAGAGCAATCGTAAGATTGCAAGATTAAAGTTTGTGTAAATTGTGGTGAACTCTTCGTTCAAAGTGTTTAAGGATAGGTTAAAATCCTTCGTGTGCTCAAGGATAGGGAAAGGTATTGTGAAGTGTATATCATGGGATACCTTTATCTCGATGATGTGGTTATGGAACGGAGTCTAAGTGGAAGAGTTTAAACTCTCGCACGAAGATTCTCTAGTATATTGATATTGGACGATGCTCGTATGGATTCGGAGCTAGTATTGAGACCTACGTTGGTCGATTGTGGTAAAAGTACGATTTGGAATAAATTGTACTTATGGTTGGATTTGAATTATCACCAAGGTGGTAATGTGGCAAATCTCGTTGAGAGATAATAGGCTTATTTGACGAGCAAGGTGAAATCGCTCAGTTAAGGGATGTGCGCGTCGGATTCTCTTCTAGGGAATTATTGTTTTGTGCCTATGTGCGTTATGGGCGGTTGTTGCTCGATTGTGTTGGCGTTGAGTACGCGTACGTATGATGCGCATATGCGTATGATGGATTTACTTGGGTGGGTTAGTCGCGGTGTTAATACACCACCTGGTGGTTAGTGTTACGCGGTGTTAAGTACACTAATGGATATTTGTTGGCGTGGATGGTTAGTGTATTCCGTTAGGATTCAATATGGTGTAGCAGCGCGCGATGTTACACTACTCGTTGTACGAGGCCAAAAGAGAGTGTGTGATTGGTGGGTTATGGCCATTGACCCGGTCCGCTAACTTCACCATGGGAGTAGAGTTATATCGGTATGGTATAACGTTATCGGGAAATGCGAGTACCGATGAGGAATGGGAGTACCATTCCTGTGTTGAGATTTGAGTAATGGATCATGTGTGGATGCGGATTCACGATGACGCGTGTAGTTCGGTCATCTTATTGTGGAAGTGAGTCGCGTGTAGTTCGGATTCACGATGACACGTGTAGTTCGGTCATCTTATTGTGGAAGTGAGTCTCGTGTAGTTCGAATTCACAATGACACGTGTGGATGCGGTCATTCTTTTGGGATAGTGATTCTCGTGTAGTTCGGATTCACTAGGGCCCGTGTAGTTCGTCCAATCCCGACTGTTGTGCAGTGAAGGTAGTGAGTCGCGTGTGGTTGCGAATTCACTAAGGCGCGTGTAGTTTTCGGCCAGCCTTCATGTTGTGTGATCTATTGGTTGTTTTATACGCCAATGGTGGGGTCGTAAGGAGCATGTTGTGTGATCTATTGGTTGTTTTATACGCCAATGGTGGGGTCGTAAGGATCATGTTGTGTGATCTGTTGGTTGTTTAATACGCCAATGGTGGGGTCGTAAGGACCATTTTGGTGTGAAAAGTGATGCAATAGTCGTATTTTGCTCACGTGTTTGCGGTAGTTGCGTATTAGACGTGTTTGCGCACTACAAAGGATGTTAAGTGGCGAGTGTTATCCGTAAGAATTCGCATTGATTCGGTCTTCGTCGGTTTAGATGGTTGACCTTATGTTGGTATGTGGTTACTTTAGCATTGTACTTGGTAAGAGTACACTAAAGGGTTGATATCTCGGTACGAGATTGGTTGAGTTTTCCCGATGCGAGGGATTGAGCAAGCTCCTGTACTCGGATTGTGGTTTTGATAAATCGCGGGTGACGATTTTAGTTGTTAAGGGTGATTCATTGAGAAAAATTTCTTAGGGAAGTCAGTTTGGAACTTATGTTGAGGACCGTGGAATGTAGGTCCGGTCGGTTAAGCGATGAGGATCACGAGGACGTGATCGATGCTAAGTGGGGGAGAGTTGTAACACCCAAATATTTATGGTACATAGAGTTATAATGATGTACGTTTAGTGGGTGAAGCATAGTGTAAATTAAAAGCTCAGAATCTGCTCAGACTGTTGTGCGCGCCGCGCACCATAAGGTGAGCACGCCGCGCACTATGCCAGCGACAGAATTATGCTTTTTTCTATTTGTGGGTTTAATGAAGGGATTTTTGGTCTTTTCACTTGAGGCCGGATCTCAGGCCATATCAACTAGTTTGGATCCACTTTTAGATCATATTTCACATCCACAAACACTCTCAACTATCTAGAGAGAGGAGGAGAGTTCAGCAGACATTGAATCATTTAGATTCATTGAAGTCAAACTTATTCTTTGTGATTTGTCCACGGCTTTCTTCCTAGTTTCGCATAATCTGCTTTTCGGTACTAAATTTTCTATTGAACGTTTCCAATATAGTGATACACAGGAAGCACAAGAAGGTATATAATTTCGAACGAGAATATTTATGAAAATATCCTCAGAAATATCGAAGATATTGATGATGATATTTTGGAATTTCTAAGTTCGATGGTTGATGGAGAAAGATTTTCTGCAAGATTTTAACATGACTTCGGAGCAAGATATTCTCTAAAGATTTCAACGGATCCAGAATTATCTGAATTCTTTGAATATAGGGTATGGTCCTTGTATTTGTCCTTGGTCTCCTTCATGGTTAACTCTATCCATTTTCCAGTTCCAACGTTTCTTAGCTTTTCCAACATATTATTCTTTATCATCAAACTTTCGACGATTAAAGTCGTTTATGGTTGTCTATGGTTTCTGCTGCTTCATTCAGCTTTTTCAACATTCAGAGTATTGATTTGTGACTGAGTGCTTTTCAGAATTTCAGAATGAGAGATCATAATTCTAAGAGATAAATGTCATACATATAACTGTTGATGTCGATATGCTGTAAGTTTTCAAAGTACTGATTGCTGATTCCCGGTAATTGTTATGGCAGTTCTCGTTACAAGGTACGGATGAGTATATGATAGGGTTTCAATGAATAAATATAAATATAATGATTTATCAGAGAGATTTGAGCCAAGGAGCAACGAGGTTGCTGGTACGTCTACTGGTAATATAGTGGAATATAAAAGAATTCTCCGGTATCAAAAGGGTAATCGTATATATCAGGATTATAGTAAGGCTACTTCGAATGAAAAGTCGAAGTTGACTTGCTGGAGCTGTGACAAAATTGGCTACTTTGAAAAGGGATCGTAAAGTTATTTTTGCTAATAATGCCAAAGGATCTGACGCGACTACGTGTTAAACTTTTACTCAGTTGCCGAGAATTTCTCTGGTGCATAACTATATGCATAAATCTTTCCTTCCGTAGATGGAGTGCGGTTGATTCATCCTATCGATTGAGGTGTTTTCAAAAATCATGAAAGGTTTGAACGCAGATTGTAATCGTCGAGATACAAATAAGGTTTAAGATGAAATCAAGTGGCAACTTGAAGAATTGTTTAATTTCATAGGTTATAATCAATATTTTAATTCATTTTAATTTGTCTAAGGTTGACAGTCCATAGTTGATAGTCCACAGTTAACAGTCCAATAATTCATATATAGTTTATTATACAATATTCGAATTAATTAATACGTGTCGTGACCCGTATACGTCTCAGACTCGATCACAACTCAAATTATATATATTATTATAGAATCAACCTCAACCTTGTATAGAGAACTCGATCATTACTGCATATAGAGTGTCTATGGTGATCCCAAATAATATATATAGATGCGTCGATATGATATGTCAAAACCTTTTATACGTGTCCCGATATTTAAAGTGCGTAAAATAAATAACAGAAATTAAATGACGATAATTAAAATTGCGAGAATGTAAATTGCGAGAATGTAAATTGCGATAATTAAATTGTGATAAATAAATTGCGATAAATAAATGTAATCAGTTAGTTAGGAACAGTTAGCGTGGATTCTTAACAAAATTTTTCGTAGTTAATTTGTTGGTTTCTATCAAATTTTTATTTCGTCAAATGTTTTCTTCATTATGCCACTTGTTGGATTCTGATAGATCAAAATCCAAATATGAATTTGAATGAAAATGGTTATTCTGCGGTGAACGGATACGTATATCGGTGGTTGTAAGTATGATAGTAAATGACTGTTGAATCAGATTTGAAGAATGTACAGTGTAACTTATTAATGCGAAATCTAAATGTTCCCCGGGTATTACCTACCCGTTAAAATATTTTCACCATTAACAGTTTGTACAATAAAAATTTAATTACAATCCCTATGAAAACGTATATACATATATATTTTCTTCAGATATAATCATGGATTTAATGAGTCAATATGATATTAAACTCATTTGATTTACCATTAGAATAAGAATATATAATCTCTAAAACATTAGAGATTACATAATCGCCATGTCGAACGAAGATAACTGATGTGGAACGTCATGTAGAACTATGATTATGCTTGAGGTATAGAGTGTGAGGTTGTGACGTGTGATGATGTTGTTGTTGTTGGTACTAGTTATGATGCTAGTGCTGCTGATGATGGTACTGTTGCTGTCGGTGCTACAAGTGTTGTTGGTGCTGAGGTTGATGATGATGTTGGTGATACTGTTGATGCCGGTGATGTTGTTGAAGTTGGTACATTTTGCACCATGTTTTCCAAATTGATTACTCGAGCGCGAAGTTCGTTGACTTTTTCTATTATTCCAGGATGATTGTCGGTCGGAACGAGCGAATGAATAAGATTCAGAATTTTGGATATCAGCTAGTCGTTGCGTGGTATCCAGGAAATGAGAGTGAAGATAATGTTTCGAATGGGTTCGCCGGTGTGTGTTTCAGGTTCACCGCCACGAGGGAAATTTGGTTGATGGAAAGCATCACCTTCTTCTTGTCTCCAATGATTAAGGAGGCTACGAATTCATCAGATAAATCAGGGATGGATGATTGGTTGATTCATTCTGATGACACTGCTTTCGGAGCATGGGTGGAAATCTATATCGGAATAGCTGTCGAAATAACTATGGAATAGCTATCGGAATCTGAGGGACTCGAACTGGTTGAGGGATTCATCTCGTACGATCAGATGAAGGATTTTCGATAAGAAAATAGATTATAGGATGTAGATTAGTACCCTGCAATACATAATTTACATATGCATATATAATACTAAAATTCCATAAGTTACGGAGGATTCTACGGAAGCTGTCAGGCAAAGATAACAATAACATATATGCTAAGATATGAATTAGCAGATACGCTAAGATACGAATTTTGTCTATACACTATTCATGCAATCATTGCAGCAAGATGTGTCTAGACTAAGAATGATAAGCAGGTAAATTCCTAAGGATGATAAACAGATGATTTCCGACACTAATGATAAGCAAAACTTTTGACATGCAGACACGGTCGAAGTCCAGACTTACTAAAGCATCCTAATGACTATCAGTTAGGCACACTAATGCAAGACCTAGTTCACTAAGACCACCGCTCTGATACCAACTGAAAGGACCCGTCCTAATCCATCTGGACGAAGTCCATATCGAATACAAATGATTCACAATAGTTGATTACATCGCGAGGTACTTGACCTCTATATGATACATTTTACAAACATTGCATTCGTTTTTAAAAGACAAACTTTCATTACATCTACAGTTAACGACATGCATATCATTTCAGAAAATATCTAACTATAATTGACTTAATAATAATCTTTGATGAACGCCACGACTCGAATGCAACGTCTTTTAAAATATGTCATGAATGACTCCAAATAATATCTTTAAAATGAGCAAAAGTACAGCGGAAGATTTCTTTCTTACCTGAGAATAAACATGCTTTCAAGTGTCAACCAAAAGGTTGGTGAGTTCATTAGTTTAACATAAATAATCATTTCCATCATTTTAATAGACCACAAGATTTCATATTTCCATTTCTCATAAACATACGTCCCGTGCATAGAGACGAAAATATCATTCATATGGATTGAACACCTGGTAATCGACATTCACAATATGTATATAAGAATATCCCCATCATTCCGGGATCCTCCTTCGGACATGATATAAATTTCGAAGTACTAAAGCATCCGGTACTATGGATGGGGCTTGTTGGGCCCGATAGATCTATCTTTAGAGTTCGCGTCAATTAGGGTGTCTGTTCCCTAATTCTTAGATTACCAGACTAAAAGGGGCATATTCGGTTTAATAATCCAACCATAGAATGTAGTTTCGATCACTTGTGTCTATTTCGTTAAGCATTTATAAAAGCAGCGCATGTATTCTCAGTCCCAAAAATATATATTGCAAAAGCATTTAAAAAGGGAGCAAATGAAACTCACAGTACTGTATTTTGTAGTAAAAATACATATGACGACTTTGAACAATGCAGGGTTGACCTCGGATTCACGAACCTATATCATTTGTATATTTATTAATATTCATAGTTGTAATCGAATAAGTTTATATATATCTAATTTTATTTGTTATATCCTTTTATATATCATGTAATTATTTAGGATTTATTCTTCTAAATTTCAATAAAAACATATTCTTTATTTATATCAATCATATCTTAACTTATATGTTATATATATTTATTTTATATTTATATCATTACAATAATTAATAACTATACTTTTAGTTATCTTGATATCTATGTATATATTTATATACGCATGTGATTAGTATTATATTTATAAAAAAATGATATTGTATAAGTATTTTAAATGTTAGCCTATTTGATATATAATTATATGGAATATTATCTTAATCATAGTGAATGTAATAAATATCTTTTATGAAACTAATATGTATTTGTTAAAATGATAGTTTTGATATTAAATCTTATAATAATGGTAATAACAGTTTTTAAATGAAAAATTTAATAATAATAATAATATTAATTATAAATAGATTAATAATGCTAATGTTTAAAAATAATACTAATACTAATATAAATTACAAATAAGCATAATCATAATCATAATAACAATACTTAAATGATAACATTAATAATAATTATGTAAAAAAAATATTCTACTGATAATAACTTTTTTTACTAATTATAAATATAACTATGATAATAGTAATAATAATTATAATTATAACAATCATAATAATATTAATCATAAAAAAATAGCAATAATTAATAATACACATAAAATAATAAAATGATAATAATCATGACAATAATATTTATAATCATAACAATACTAACTAATAATAATAATAATAATAATCATAATAATAATCATCATAATAATAATAATAATAATAATAATAATAATAATAATAATAATAATAATAATAATAATAATAATAATAATAATAATAATAATAATAATAATAATAATAATAATAATAATAATAATAATAATAATAATAATAATAATAATAATAATAAGGAAATGGTATACTACCTCAAAGAAATCGGCCTAAAAAAAATACACTGCCACTCCAGGGACTCGAACCCCCGACCTCTTGAAACTCGCCACTAGTCTAAACCAGCTGGGCTGTCGCCCGTATTCTGAATTAATACTAATCCATATTGTTTTAACTCGTTCTGTTATTTGTTCATCTTCTTCACCTTCTTCACAGTCTCAGCCGATTATAGATAAATTCAAATCACTCCAGCTATTAAACGTTTTAATTGAGGATATAATCATTAAAATACAATTGATTATCTGTGGTAATCGGATTTACAGAAGAAAAAAAAAATCATAACAGCTCATTATGATCTTCAAGAACTCAAATTGAATTTTTAAAATTTAGGCTCTTTTAGGTTATACCTTCAACATGAAATTGATAGTAAATACCTCATGGAAACTTTCTGAATTCTTAATTTCAACGGAAACAACTTATAAAACTCCAATTTGATCTTCAAACATTCGGCTGACTTTTTATTCCAAATCTTTGACTCGAAAATTGGGATTCGTTAAGAAGATTTGGAGCTTGTGACTTTGCAGAAAGTGTAAATGAAGGATTTATAACAACTTTTCATTTATAGATTTTGAAAATTAACAAAGATTCGAGCTGTTTAAAAATTTTGACACAAACAGAGTTTGGAGCTGTATCTCTCGGGTTTCTGTTTAATTCAACATATGAAAGGAAGTGATTTCGATTGTAATTGATAATGGTATTAATAAGTTAACTGATATTGTTCAAAACACAGATGAATTCGTTTGTTTTATGGTATATGATGGTCGATAGATAATATTCCCCAAGGACAGATATAAACAAAAAATAAAAATAAAAGTGGTTTACATGATATAACAGATCTTTGGAAGTTTTCTTTGGATTGTAGCATGATTGGTACTTGTTTGGAGATTTGGAAATCAATTAACAACAGAAGAAAAACAGATTACCTAATGAATGTGTATGTGTACGTTCGCATATATATATATATATATATATATATATATATATATATATATATATATATATATATATATATATATATATATATATATACATTCATTTTTATCTATATCTGATTTTATATATATATATTTTATATATGTATATATATAATTTACATCTAGTTAATATTACTAACTATTAATGTATTAATGATCATAATATTACTAACATATATATTAATTAGAATCCTAATATTAATAATAATAAATGATAATAATGAGATAATACTAGTATTACTAACACAAATTTTAATATTAATATATATATATATATATATATATATATATATATATATATATATATATATATATATATATATATATATATATATATATATATATAATATAATGAAAGTATTGATAATAATATTAATATATCAAGTTATTCAAGTTTGTAACTTAACATATAATGCTATATAATACTACTACAGGTAATAATTTAGATATACAAGTTATATATATATACTAATTCCATATCTATATATTTTATATCAGATATTGTAATATTGATACTACAGATATTAATATTAATAACAATAATAATGAGGATGATAATAATATTATATACAATTATGTTTAAACTTATAATTAATTTCAATGTATTACTATTATATATTGTTATTCATGTCATATGGATAATAGATTCTATGATAATATATCCTGAATATTTATTATATTACAATATATGTGTATGTATTCATATTAATAGTAACTTAATTATTTTATATTATACTTTGAATATTCAATTCCGTTTAATGATTGAGTTATATTTTATTATCTCAAATTATTATATATTCAATTATTTATATATATACACATATATATGTACATATTTTATTTATAACAATTGTTCGTGAATCGTCGGGATTAGTCAAAAGTCAATTGGATATATGAAACAGTTCAAAATTTTTGTGACTCAACATTACAGACTTTGCTTATCATGTCAAAATCATATAAAGATTCAAGTTTAAATTTGGTCGGAAATTCTCGGGTCACTACAGTACCTACCCGTTAAAAAAATTTTGTCCCGAAATTTGAGTGAGGTTGTCATGGCTAACAATAAAAATGTTTTCATGACGAATATGAGTTGATAAATTGAGTTTTATCATCATTGAGTAATATGGATAAAAATAATTCGATTATTCGAAGAGTACGAATGAAACTATCATGAGAGAGGTCCCAACGGCATCGTCCACCTTCGCCCAAAAACTTGCCCAAATTTTTAGCCGTTAGTATAAAAAAAAAATTCCAACGGCTATCCCAACGGTCACTTTTACACTATAAAAACACCAACCATATTCTTCATTTTATACTCTCAAACATATATTTCTTTTATATTTCCACCTTTCTCAAAATCAAAATCAAACACTCCCAAACTGCAAAATGTTAACACTTCCCCCAATGATTGTTTCATTCGATGTTCATTACGGAGGTGATTTCCGTAATCAAATGAAGGAATATAAGTGGGGCGACAATATTTCGTTCGAAGATATCGACATTTGTGATGTTGGTTTACAAGACTTTCTATCCTTTCTGAAGGAAAAAGTTCCGTGTGAATTCACGTCTGTGTTCTTTTATAAAGACGATTATGATACGGATTATAGGGAAAGTTTTCTGTGTACCGATGATCAATGGTACTTTATAAAAGATACCATTGAAGATTGCGGTAAACGCATTTCTTTGTATGCGGTTGTAACGACCCGGAGATTTCCGACCAAATTTAAACCCTAATCTCTATATGTTTCCGACACGATAAGCAAAAACCCTAATGTTGAGTCTAGAAAGTTTGAAATCTATATTCGGATAATCAGTTACCCTTTGACCATACCTGGCGATTCACGAACAATTATGTGTAAATAGATATGTGTGTGTATATATATGTATGTGTGGGTGTGTGTAAATTGATACGATTGGTTTGTTATATTATTATTATTACTAGTATTATTATTTTCAAAGTTAATACCATTTTTTTATTAATTATTAATCTTATAAATATTATAAATATAATTACTATTGATATTTATTATTATTATTTTTATTATTATTACTAAACATTAATTATTAATTAATTATACATAAATATATAAGAAGGTATTTGAATCCGTTCTTTCAACATCAACTTTTTTTTTAAATTTTGTCTGTGTCTCTAATATTGGATACAAAATCAACTCAAATTCAATAAGAATCGAATATTAGTACAAATCAATACACTGTTTTTATTTTTCTTCTCTTTATCCCTTTCTGTTAAAGAATAATCTGTCGATACAACTGGATTATTAAGCAAACGTGTTCTCAACTCCATTATAAACATCATTCATCACATCATAAATTACTACCATCCTTTACCTCATAATCGATTCTAAACAGAAAATAAAGGAAGAACTCCAGAACCCACTATTCAAACGTTTCTTATCTTTGTGGTTCGTTGCTACAACTAATCGAGAACAACCGTTATTCTATACTTCCGTTCCTAATCTTGCAGCTGAGAACTCGACACCATATGTCTCTCTTCCTCTTACTGTATTCTGATTCGAATACCACATAACCATCCATTTATAAAGCTTGTTAACCGATGCGTTTTTTTAAACGAACCCAAGAATCAATGAACTTATATAGATTGTTACTACTTCAGTTAAGACCCATTTCAAACTATATCATCGTTTCTGTCTTGATCACAATCAACCGCCATCTTTATAAAAACCCTCACCCACGAGCTACCTTCATCATCGGTAAAGACCACCACCTACAAGCTACTACATACCATAAACCACCACCATACACTCTCTTTCTCGTTTTCTCTCTCTCATAACTGTAACCGAGAACTACCACGGTTCCACTATCATCGTGATTCAACCCTAATCACCATCACCTTCACGACGCTATCACAACTTCACCATCATCATTCTCCACCATCTAAACCACAACAACCCACTTTAACCACCTACAACTACCGCTAAATTTCTACTTCATATGTATTGTGTTCACCTCTATCTTCTATCGAAATTCAAACGTAAACTGCAAACTAAATGTTTCTGCTTCCTGTTCGAACCACCAAGCTGCCAGCCACCTGCAACAATTACGTCTCTGTCACTGTTTCGGGCCATCAAAATAGCCACCATAAACGCTCATTTGAGCTGTCCCTTTTTCTGTCGAACTCAAGAACCAAAACAGCCTGCGCTTTATTTATTTATTCATGTAACTGGTTAACTAATACAATGAGACTATGAAGATATTTGGGTATTAATATACAATACTTTATCAACAAAAGATATACAAGTGGGAGATTTAATGGCCGACAAAATGAATCAATTTAAAATGACATGGAGATGAGAACAACACTCTTGGATTCTAAAATCAACCCAGCAGCTTCCTATTTTTTTCCTAATCGTTTTAAAACTCGAATTAGAGGATTGTTGGGCCGAGGGACAAGTTATGATTACTGCTGGGCCGAGAATGAAATTAACGTTTGGGCCGATATTTGATTGTTGGGCTTGTATTTTGGGTTTTCTAATTAGGCCACGAAGTGTAATGAAGTGACAATGATATTATCACAGAATGATCGATGATGATCATAAATGGAACGAAAAAGTGAGGATCATGATGTTATGACTATGGTGATGTAGGTTAGATGTTGATTAAAATAATTGTTAGTGAAATCGGGTTATAAGGTTATATTCGGATTTTAAAACAGAAAAGTCTAAATGGTGGAACGGTTAGGGGTGTTAGCGGTGAAAGAAGTGTCACGGGTTCGATTCTAAGGATTGTCATATATTTTTTTAAGGAATCCAATTCACTTAAGGTAGTTTTCTAATTCAATAATTTTTATTATTATTATTATTATTATTATTATTAATATTATTATTATTATTATTATTGTTAATATTATTGTTATTATTTACTAATATTATTATCATTATCTTAAAAGTATACATTTTTATAAAATTATTATTATTATAATTGCTAGTAATAATTATTAATACAAGTATCATTATAATTAACATTATTATTATTATTAACAAAAGTATTTTTATTAGAATTGTCATTTTTATTATCACTATTTTTATTATTTTAACATTAATATTATTTTCCATCATTATTATTATCATTAAATGTATCATTAAAAGTATCATATTTATTAAAAGTTAATAGTTAATATAACTTAAAATTTACTTGTTCGATTACGATTATATGTGTTAATGAATATATAAATGATATAGGTTCGTGAATCGAAGGCCAACCTTATAAGTTACCAATGGTGTTATATGTATTTTTACTACAAAATACATTAGGTGAGTATATAGTCCCCTTTTAAACTTTAAATATTTTGGGCTGAGAATACATGCGTTGTTTTTATAAATGATTTACGTTATGGACACAAGTGACTAAAATTACGTTCTACATGGGTTTGAATCAAAAATCCCCTAGCTTGGTAACTTTAACTATTGGTTTATGAACTGGTAGGCGCGAATCCTAAAGATAGATCTATCGGGTTTTACACCCCCACCCAGATGTTGTTCTAGTCACTACTAAACTAGAAGAACGGGTGTTTAGTACTTCGAGGTTAACGGAACGCACTTGATTCGGTGCACATATTATTATAACTCAGGGGTACACACTCTTGTTAAGGCTAGTTACCGGGTGCCCACTGCTTGGAATAATTTTATACACTTGCGAGTGTATTATATTTTTATATATGAAATCTTGTGGTCCATAGTTATAACCCTGCTAGCATCAAACCTATATATCTCACCAACTTTATGTTGACTTTTTAAAGCATGTTTATTCTCAGGTACGAATTAAGTCTTCCGCTGTGCATTAGCTCATACTAAAGATATTACTTGGAGTCGATCATCGCAATGGAACCAACTGTTGATGACTCCGTCCAGGAGGATTAGGACGGGTCTTTACAGGTGGTATCAGAGCGTTGGTCCTAGCGAACCAGGTCTTGCATTAGTGTGTCTAACTGATAGTTGTTAGGATACATTAGCGAGTCTGGACTTCGACCTTAGCTGCATATTATAAGTATTGTATATCATTCCTAGTGGAAAATTACCTGCTAATTATTTCTAAGTCTAGACACGCCTTACTGCCTTTATTGCATAGATAGTGTATAGACAAATTCATATCTTAGCGTATCTATTACGGTAAACTTTGCCTGATATCTTCCGTAAATTTTTCCGTAATTTAAGGGATCCTGGTACTATATATATCTAGGCATATTATGCATTGAGAATACCATCCAACTATCATTTGCTGTCACTAAGCTTTTCATACCAAAAATCTTTTCTGTGATCGCGTACGATGGCCTCTACGAATCGACCAAGTTCTTCTGACTCCGAAGATAGCGTGACGGGAGCGCACCAACCGATCAACTACCGTGATTTCTTTAGAAAGTGGGGATGGGTTCGCGAAATACTTACCTTATGGAGAAATGAAGAAGGTACTCCATATCACGAGCCGAACTTACCACCTAACGTCGGAGTGCTCGACCCGCTCACCGGCGAACCTGTTCGCAACACCGTTTATACCCTTTTTGCAAGAATTTTTCATCTTGAGGCTACCATTAACGGAACTAGAGAAGAAATCCGACCTTTACCTCACACTGATAACCAACCAGGGTTAGTAGAAGAAGTTAAAGAACTCCGAGCTCGAGTGTTAATTTTAGAGAGCACGGTACACAATTTGCAAGCACCAGAAGTATCACCAACACCAGTAACATCACCAGCTTCAGCACCAACGGTACCAGTACCACCAATAACCCAAGTTTCAACAATCCATGCCTCACCATCTCATTCTGCACCTCGAGTATAATCATCGTTTTACGAATCGTTCTATATCGATTATCTTCGCTCGACATGGCGATTATGTAATTTCTAAAGTTTTAGAGATTATGTAATCTAGTATTAACGGTAAATCAAATGAGTTTAATATCTTATTGACTCATTAAATCCATGATTACATCTGAAGAAAATATATATGCAAATATATTTTCATAAAGATTGTAATTAAAATTCCTTTGTACAAGCTGTTAATGGTGAAAATATTTTAACGGGTAGGTAATACCCGAGGAATATTTAGATTTCACATTAATCAGCTACACGGTACATTCTTCGACTCTGATTCAACAGTCAGTCACTATCCTACTTGTATCCATAGATATACGTATCCGTTCACCACAGAATCCATTTTCGTTCAATTTCATATTTGGATTTTGACCTATCAGAATCCAACAAGTGGCATAATGAAGAAAACATTGGACAAAATAAAATTTGTTAGAAACAAACGAATTAACTAATTGAAATTTTGTTAAGAATCTACGCTAACTGTTCCAGCTAACTGTTCCTAGCTAACTGATTACATTTTTATCGCAATTTAATTATCGCAATTTTTTTTTTTCATTTAATTTCTGTTATTTATTTTACGCCCTTTAAATATCGGGACACGTATACAAGGTTTTGACATATCATATCGACGCATCTGTATATATTATTTGGAATAACCATAGACACTCTATATGCAGTAATGCGGGAGTTAGCTATACAGGGTTGAGGTTGATTCTCAAATAATATATATACTTTGAGTTGTGATCGACACTGAGACCGGTACACGGGTCACGATACGTATTAATTAATTCGAATATTATATATTAATTTATATATGAATATATTGGACGATTGGACAATTGGATTATTGGACTGCTAACTTTGGACAATTAAAATGAATTAAAATATGGATTATAACATATGAAACTAAACAATTCTTCAAGTTTGCCACTTGATTTCATCTTAAAAACCTCATTTGTATCTCGACGATTCCAATCTGCGTTCGAAGCCTTCATGATACATGAAAACACCTCGATCGGAAGGATGAACCAGCCGCACTTCATCTATGGAAGAAAAGATTTATGCACCTGAAAAAAAAAAAAAAAAAAAAAAAAAAAAAAACTCTCGAACCCAAATTCATAGTTTAACACGTACCTGTGTTGAATCCTTTACCATTTATTAGCAAAAAATAACCTTACAATCCCTTTTCAAAGTAATCAATTTTGTCACAACTTCAGCAAGTTAACTTCGACTTCTCAGTAACACTAGTCTTATTATAACCTCGATGTATATACGTTGTCATTTCGCCGTCATTGCTGGAGAACCTTTTATATTCCACGACAACATCAGCAGCTGTACCAGCAGCTCGTCGTCTCTTTGGCGGAACTCTCAATCAGTATTTTGAAAATCCCGCAGAACTTCTCCCGTTATACCTACAACGTCTATCCCTAAGAATTTCATACCCCGAACGTGAAGTTTCTGAAGAACACCCTGAACTGCAAACTAGTTCTTGAAATGTTAATGAAGCAGCAAAAAAAAAAAAAAAAACTGTAAATGAATTTAGCAGTCAAAT
This sequence comes from Rutidosis leptorrhynchoides, assembly GCF_046630445.1. Lineage (NCBI taxonomy): Eukaryota > Viridiplantae > Streptophyta > Magnoliopsida > Asterales > Asteraceae > Rutidosis > Rutidosis leptorrhynchoides. Next base: position 469,534,077 of record NC_092335.1, on the reverse strand, counting down.
GTTGACGATAAAGTATAATGTATTGATAAAGCTCAGAAAAAGAGGAGGTTTGGAACTGGAAAATGGATTGAGCAAAGTATGAAGGAAGGTGTGGATAAATTACAAGAACTGAATCCGCTTTCAAAGAATCCAAACGATTCAGTGCCTGCTGAAACTGTTAGTAAGAACCCTACTCCTTATTCTAAACCTTTCTAGATGATATTCATCATCATCATCTTATCGTAGATATTATAAGATATCTTCATATCTTCCGTTATACATATTCTCCATATTTCTGGAGATATTTTCACAACTATTCTTATCGAAAATTCTTTATCACTCCGTAACATCTGCGTTACAACATAAAAGAAACTGTGTTAGTTTCTAAATTCTAAAATCTTCGAGTTTAAAATGGGAATGTTCTGAAGCAGTGTTGGAAACTGATGCATGAATTAGTATAATATAATGAAACTTGATCAACTTCATTATATTACAGTAAGTCATGTTAAGTTTCTAATGGAATGTGATGATTCACAGTACCATCATCATATGCCATGTTACACGGCTCTTACATTCTATCCAATTTTGAAACGTATTAAGAACAAATCATTTTGATAGTTCTATCTTTCTGAATATTCTGGTAATTTGACAAATCAAAATCGTACCATTACCATTCCTTTCTGAGAACAATAGCTATGTTCATTCCAAATCTTATACCTACGAATTCCGGACCATTGCTCGCTTGGCTTGAGGACGGGAAGAGGAAATGAAAGAATGAAGCTTCAAAATAGAAATTAGAGTATAAATCGCAGCAAATAGGAGAGAGCATTAACTATGGATGACAATGGTTATAGGAGACAGAAGCAGGGATATCGAAGTATAAGGGAAGATATAAAACCCAACAACCACCCAGAATTTACAAACCGTGTATATTGAGGCAGATAGCAATATAGAGACACGGGAAAAACTAGAAACACTACAAACACAAGAGTATAGTAAAAGTAAATAGATTCTTCTGGTAGTAGATGAAAGAGAAGGATGACAGATGTGAAAATTAAAAGTATATCAAGGATTAGAATGGGATGGAGCATATTGACGAATGTTTTAAGGTAAGAATTGAGGAAGAAAGAATAGAAGATGTGAAGTATGGAAATAAGGAAAGAAGGAGATAGATTTATAGTGAAATAACCGACAGAGCAATCGAAACAGAATGGCGCATTAAATCAAAGAAGATCATAATTTCCTTATTCGCCGAAGAATCAAATCTTTTAGATTTCCAAGATTTCCTTGTAAATCCCTTAAATTTCCGGAAATTCATTATGACTACGTCAAAAGTCAAATCTCTATCTCAATCTCTGGTGACAGCTTCACTCGTACGCTTCACATAATCGAATCGTTTTATCTGTATATCTCAATAATAATAAACCTCCATTATTATCTCATATTCGTCATGAAAACATTTTCATTGTTAGCCATGACGACCTCACTCAAATTTCGGGGACGAAATTTCTTTAACGGGTGGGTACTGTAACGACCCGGAGATTTCCGACCAAATTTAAACCCTAATCTCTATATGTTTCCGACACGATAAGCAAAAACCCTAATGTTGAGTCTAGAAAGTTTGAAATCTATATTCGGATAATCAGTTACCCTTTGACCATACCTGGCGATTCACGAACAATTATGTGTAAATAGATATGTGTGTGTATATATATGTATGTGTGGGTGTGTGTAAATTGATACGATTGGTTTGTTATATTATTATTATTACTAGTATTATTATTTTCAAAGTTAATACCATTTTTTTATTAATTATTAATCTTATAAATATTATAAATATAATTACTATTGATATTTATTATTATTATTTTTATTATTATTACTAAACATTAATTATTAATTAATTATACATAAATATATAAGAAGGTATTTGAATCCGTTCTTTCAACATCAACTTTTTTTTTAAATTTTGTCTGTGTCTCTAATATTGGATACAAAATCAACTCAAATTCAATAAGAATCGAATATTAGTACAAATCAATACACTGTTTTTATTTTTATTCTCTTTATCCCTTTCTGTTAAAGAATAATCTGTCGATACAACTGGATTATTAAGCAAACGTGTTCTCAACTCCATTATAAACATCATTCATCACATCATAAATTACTACCATCCTTTACCTCATAATCGATTCTAAACAGAAAATAAAGGAAGAACTCCAGAACCCACTATTCAAACGTTTCTTATCTTTGTGGTTCGTTGCTACAACTAATCGAGAACAACCGTTATTCTATACTTCCGTTCCTAATCTTGCAGCTGAGAACTCGACACCATATGTCTCTCTTCCTCTTACTGTATTCTGATTCGAATACCACATAACCATCCATTTATAAAGCTTGTTAACCGATGCGTTTTTTTAAACGAACCCAAGAATCAATGAACTTATATAGATTGTTACTACTTCAGTTAAGACCCATTTCAAACTATATCATCGTTTCTGTCTTGATCACAATCAACCGCCATCTTTATAAAAACCCTCACCCACGAGCTACCTTCATCATCGGTAAAGACCACCACCTACAAGCTACTACATACCATAAACCACCACCATACACTCTCTTTCTCGTTTTCTCTCTCTCATAACTGTAACCGAGAACTACCACGGTTCCACTATCATCGTGATTCAACCCTAATCACCATCACCTTCACGACGCTATCACAACTTCACCATCATCATTCTCCACCATCTAAACCACAACAACCCACTTTAACCACCTACAACTACCGCTAAATTTCTACTTCATATGTATTGTGTTCACCTCTATCTTCTATCGAAATTCAAACGTAAACTGCAAACTAAATGTTTCTGCTTCCTGTTCGAACCACCAAGCTGCCAGCCACCTGCAACAATTACGTCTCTGTCACTGTTTCGGGCCATCAAAATAGCCACCATAAACGCTCATTTGAGCTGTCCCTTTTTCTGTCGAACTCAAGAACCAAAACAGCCTGCGCTTTATTTATTTATTCATGTAACTGGTTAACTAATACAATGAGACTATGAAGATATTTGGGTATTAATATACAATACTTTATCAACAAAAGATATACAAGTGGGAGATTTAATGGCCGACAAAATGAATCAATTTAAAATGACATGGAGATGAGAACAACACTCTTGGATTCTAAAATCAACCCAGCAGCTTCCTATTTTTTTCCTAATCGTTTTAAAACTCGAATTAGAGGATTGTTGGGCCGAGGGACAAGTTATGATTACTGCTGGGCCGAGAATGAAATTAACATTTGGGCCGATATTTGATTGTTGGGCTTGTATTTTGGGTTTTCTAATTAGGCCACGAAGTGTAATGAAGTGATAATGATATTATCACAGAATGATCGATGATGATCATAAATGGAACGAAAAAGTGAGGATCATGATGTTATGACTATGGTGATGTAGGTTAGATGTTGATTAAAATAATTGTTAGTGAAATCAGGTTATAAGGTTATATTCGGATTTTAAAACAGAAAAGTCTAAATGGTGGAATGGTTAGGGGTGTTAGCGGTGAAAGAAGTGTCACGGGTTCGATTCTAAGGATTGTCATATATTTTTTTAAGGAATCCAATTCACTTAAGGTAGTTTTCTAATTCAATAATTTTTATTATTATTATTATTATTATTATTATTAATATTATTATTATTATTATTATTGTTAATATTATTGTTATTATTTACTAATATTATTATCATTATCTTAAAAGTATACATTTTTATAAAATTATTATTATTATAATTGCTAGTAATAATTATTAATACAAGTATCATTATAATTAACATTATTATTATTATTAACAAAAGTATTTTTATTAGAATTGTCATTTTTATTATCACTATTTTTATTATTTTAACATTAATATTATTTTCCATCATTATTATTATCATTAAATGTATCATTAAAAGTATCATATTTATTAAAAGTTAATAGTTAATATAACTTAAAATTTACTTGTTCGATTACGATTATATGTGTTAATGAATATATAAATGATATAGGTTCGTGAATCGAAGGCCAACCTTATAAGTTACCAATGGTGTTATATGTATTTTTACTACAAAATACATTAGGTGAGTATATAGTCCCCTTTTAAACTTTAAATATTTTGGGCTGAGAATACATGCGTTGTTTTTATAAATGATTTACGTTATGGACACAAGTGACTAAAATTACGTTCTACATGGGTTTGAATCAAAAATCCCCTAGCTTGGTAACTTTAACTATTGGTTTATGAACTGGTAGGCGCGAATCCTAAAGATAGATCTATCGGGTTTTACACCCCCACCCAGATGTTGTTCTAGTCACTACTAAACTAGAAGAACGGGTGTTTAGTACTTCGAGGTTAACAGAACGCACTTGATTCGGTGCACATATTATTATAACTCAGGGGTACACACTCTTGTTAAGGCTAGTTACCGGGTGCCCACTGCTTGGAATAATTTTATACACTTGCGAGTGTATTATATTTTTATATATGAAATCTTGTGGTCCATAGTTATAACCCTGCTAGCATCAAACCTATATATCTCACCAACTTTATGTTGACTTTTTAAAGCATGTTTATTCTCAGGTACGAATTAAGTCTTCCGCTGTGCATTAGCTCATACTAAAGATATTACTTGGAGTCGATCATCGCAATGGAACCAACTGTTGATGACTCCGTCCAGGAGGATTAGGACGGGTCTTTACAGCGGTTCTTGAAGATGAAGAGACGTTGGGTTATCGTTACCTCGATGAATCAGCTGAAGCAGCAGTTGAGGCATCAAGAGAAATACCGATGTCTCCAGAGTACCTCACGGATGGTGAAATGACTGGTGAACGCTACTTTGCAGATGACAATTGATGATGACGAGTAGTTTGATTGTAATCTTTTAATTTTTAATTGTCGTGATGTTTTAATTTTTAATTATTGTAATTTCAGTGTTGTTGTCGAGTTTTATATCTTCCTTTATGTTTCGGAGCTCTTCGTCTTTTTAATCTCCTCTCGATCTCTAGTAAAACGAGTAATGGTCTAGAATTTGTAAGTATGGAGTTTCGAATGAATTTAATGTTATAATCAAGAAAGAACGTAATAGCACGATTTGATTCGTCAAATTACCAGAATCATTGAGAATAGAGTTATCAAGAATATACTTTCTTGATATGTTCAGAAGTTAATTAGAATGAAAGAGTTATGTAACATGACACATGATGGTGGTATGATCTACTGTGAACCATCATGTCCCATTAGAACTCAGCATGACTTACTGTAACATAATCACGTTGATCAAGTGTCATTATATTATACTAACTCATGCATCAGTTCCCAACATTACTTCAATAACATTCATATTTTAAGCTCAAAAGTTACAGAATATAGAAACTAACAGTTTCTATATGATGTAACACTGATAGCACGAAGAGATAAATGATTTCAGATAGTATTAGTTATAAAGATATATTCAGAAATATCAAGGATATTTATAATGAAAGATACGATAATATCTTTGAATATCTAAGATCAGAGGATGATGGAGACTATTGTTTGCAAGGTTTTAGAGTAATGAGCAAAATATTCGCTAAAGACTTCAGTAGACATTGAATCATTTAGATTCTTTGAAGTCAAACTTATTCTTTGTGATTTGTTCACGGCTTTCTTCCTAGTTTCGCATAATCTGCTTTTCGGTACTAAATTTTCTATTGAACGTTTCCAATATAGTGATACACAGGAAGCACAAGAAGGTATATAATTTCGAACGAGAATATTTATGAAAATATCCTCAGAAATATCGAAGATATTGATGATGATATTTTGGAATTTCTAAGTTCGATGGTTGATGGAGAAAAGATTTTCTGCAAGATTTTAACATGACTTCGGAGCAAGATATTCTCTAAAGATTTCAACGGATCCAGAATTATCTGAATTCTTTGAATATAGGGTATGGTCCTTGTATTTGTCCTTGGTCTCCTTCATGGTTAACTCTATCCATTTTCCAGTTCCAACGTTTCTGAGCTTTTCCAACATATTATTCTTTATCATCAAACTTCCGACGATTAAAGTCGTTTATGGTTGTCTATGGTTTCTGCTGCTTCAATCAGCTTTTTCAACATTCAGAGTATTGATTTGTGACTGAGTGCTTTTCAGAATTTCAGAATGAGAGATCATAATTCTAAGAGATAAATGTCATACATATAACTGTTGATGTAGATATGCTGTAAGTTTTCAAAGTACTGATTTCTAATTCCCGGTAATTGTTATGGCAGTTCTCGTAACAAGGTACGGATGAGTATATGATAGGGTTTCAATGAATAAATATAAATATAATGATTTGTCAGAGAGATTTGAGCCAAGGAGCAACGAGGTTGCTGGTACGTCTACTGGTAATATAATGGAATATAAAAGAATTCTCCGGTATCAAAAGGGTAATCGTATATATCAGGATTATAGTAAGGCTACTTCGAATGAAAAGTCGAAGTTGACTTGCTGGAGCTGTGACAAAATTGGCTACTTTGAAAAGGGATCGTAAAGTTATTTTTGCTAATAATGCCAAAGGATCTGACGCGACTACGTGTTAAACTTTTACTCAGTTGTCGAGAATTTCTCTGGTGCATAACTATATGCATAAATCTTTCCTTCCGTAGATGGAGTGCGGTTGATTCATCCTATCGATTGAGGTGTTTTCAAAAATCATGAAAGGTTTGAACGCAGATTGTAATCGTCGAGATACAAATAAGGTTTAAGATGAAATCAAGTGGTAACTTGAAGAATTGTTTAATTTTATAGGTTATAATCAATATTTTAATTAATTTTAATTTGTCTAAGGTTGACAGTCCATAGTTGATAGTCCACAGTTAACAGTCCAATAATTCATATATAGTTTATTATACAATATTCGAATTAATTAATACGTGTCGTGACCCGTATACGTCTCAGACACGATCACAACTCAAATTATATATATTATTATAGAATCAACCTCAACCCTGTATAGAGAACTCGATCATTACTGCATATAGAGTGTCTATGGTGATCCCAAATAATATATATAGATGCGTCGATATGATATGTCAAAACCTTTTATACGTGTTCCGATATTTAAAGTGCGTAAAATAAATAACAGAAATTAAATGACGATAATTAAAATTGCGAGAATGTAAATTGCGAGAATGTAAATTGCGATAATTAAATTGTGATAAATAAATTGCGATAAATAAATGTAATCAGTTAGTTAGGAACAGTTAGCGTGGATTCTTAACAAAATTTTTCGTAGTTAATTTGTTGGTTTCTATCAAATTTTTATTTCGTCAAATGTTTTCTTCATTATGCCACTTGTTGGATTCTGATAGGTCAAAATCCAAATATGAATTTGAATGAAAATGGTTATTCTGCGGTGAACGGATACGTATATCGGTGGTTGTATGTATGATAGTAAATGACTGTTGAATCAGATTTGAAGAATGTACAGTGTAACTTATTAATGCGAAATCTAAATATTCCCCGGGTATTACCTACCCGTTAAAATATTTTCACCATTAACAGTTTGTACAAAAAAAATTTAATTACAATCCCTATGAAAACGTATATACATATATATTTTCTTCAGATATAATCATGGATTTAATGAGTCAATATGATATTAAACTCATTTGATTTACCGTTAGAATAAGAATATATAATCTCTAAAACATTAGAGATTACATAATCGCCATGTCGAACGAAGATAACTGATGTGGAACGTCATGTAGAACTATGATTATGCTTGAGGTATAGAGTGCGAGGTTGTGACGTGTGATGATGTTGTTGTTGTTGGTACTAGTTATGTTACTAGTGCTGCTGATGATGGTACTGTTGCTGTCGGTGCTACAAATGTTGTTGGTGCTGAGGTTGATGATGATGTTGGTGATACTGTTGATGCCGGTGATGTTGTTGAAGCTGGTACATTTTGCACCATGTTTTCCAAATTGATTACTCGAGCGCGAAGTTCGTTGACTTTTTCTATTATTCCAGGATGATTGTCGGTCGGAACGAGCGAATGAATAAGATTCAGAATTTTGGATATCAGCTAGTCGTTGCGTGGTATCCAGGAAATGAGAGTGAAGATAATGTTTCGAATGGGTTCGCCGGTGTGTGTTTCAGGTTCACCGCCACGAGGGAAATTTGGTTGATGGAAAGCATCACCTTCTTCTTGTCTCTAATGATTAAGGAGGCTACGAATTCATCAGATAAATCAGGGATGGATGATTGGTTGATTCATTCTGATGCCACTGCTTTCGGATCTTGAGTGGAAATCTATATCGGAATAGCTGTCGAAATAACTATCGGAATAGCTATCGGAATCTGAGGGAATCGAACTGGTTGAGGGATTCATCTTGTACGATCAGATGAAGGATTTTCGATAAGAAAATAGATTATAGGATGTAGATTAGTACCCTGCAATACATAATTTACATATGCATATATAATACTAAAATTCCATAAGTTACGGAGGATTCTACGGAAGCTGTCAGGCAAAGATAACAATAACATATATGCTAAGATATGAATTAGCAGATACGGTAAGATACGAATTTTGTCTATACACTATTCATGCAATCATTGCAGCAAGATGTGTCTAGACTAAGAATGATAAGCAGGTAAATTCCTAAGGATGATAAACAGATTATTTCCGACAATAATGATAAGCAAAACTTTTGACATACAGACACGGTCGAAGTCCAGACTTACTAAAGCATCCTAATGACTATCAGTTAGGCACACTAATGCAAGACCTAGTTCACTAAGACCACCGCTCTGATACCAACTGAAAGGACCCGTCCTAATCTATCTGGACGAAGTCCATATCGATTACAAACGATTCACAATAGTTGATTACATCGCGAGGTACTTGACCTCTATATGATACATTTTACAAACATTGCATTCATTTTTAAAAGACAAACTTTCATTACATCTACAGTTGACGACATGCATATCATTTCAGAAAATATCTAACTATAATTGACTTAATAATAATCTTTGATGAACGCCACGACTCGAATGCAACGTCTTTTAAAATATGTCATGAATGACTCCAAATAATATCTTTAAAATGAGCAAAAGTACAGCGGAAGATTTCTTTCGTACCTGAGAATAAACATGCTTTCAAGTGTCAACCAAAAGGTTGGTGAGTTCATTAGTTTAACATAAATAATCATTTCCATCATTTTAATAGACCACAAGATTTCATATTTCCATTTCTCATAAACATACGTCCCGTGCATAGAGACGAAAATATCATTCATATGGATTGAACACCTGGTAATCGATATTCACAATATGTATATAAGAATATCCCCATCATTCTGGGATCCTCCTTCGGACATGATATAAATTTCGAAGTACTAAAGCATCCAGTACTTTGGATGGGGCTTGTTGGGCCCGATAGATCTATCTTTAGAGTTCGCGTCAATTAGGGTGTCTGTTCCCTAATTCTTAGATTACTAGACTAAAAGGGGCATATTCGGTTTAATAATCCAACCATAGAATGTAGTTTCGATCACTTGTGTCTATTTCGTAAAGCATTTATAAAAGCAGCGCATGTATTCTCAGTCCCAAAAATATATATTGCAAAAGCATTTAAAAAGGGAGCAAATGAAACTTACAGTACTGTATTTTGTAGTAAAAATACATATGACGACTTTGAACAATGCAGGGTTGACCTCGGATTCACGAACCTATATCATTTGTATATTTATTAATATTCATAGTTGTAATCGAATAAGTTTATATATATCTAATTTTATTTGTTATATCCTTTTATATATCATGTAATTATTTAGGATTTATTCTTCTAAATTTCAATAAAAACATATTCTTTATTTATATCAATCATATCTTAACTTATATGTTATATATATTTATTTTATATTTATATCATTACAATAATTAATAACTATACTTTTAGTTATCTTGATATCTATGTATATATTTATATACACATGTGATTAGTATTATATTTATAAAAAAAATGATATTGTATAAGTATTTTAAATGTTAGCCTATTTGATATATAATTATATGGAATATTATCTTAATCATAGTGAATGTAATAAATATCTTTTATGAAACTAATATGTATTTGTTAAAATGATAGTTTTGATATTAAATCTTATAATAATGGTAATAACAGTTTTTAAATGAAAAATTTAATAATAATAATAATATTAATTATAAATAGATTAATAATGCTAATGTTTAAAAATAATACTAATACTAATATAAATTACAAATAAGCATAATCATAATCATAATAACAATACTTAAATGATAACATTAATAATAATGTTAATAATAATTATATAAAAAATATTCTACTGATAATAACTTTTTTTTACTAATTATAAATATAACTATGATAATAGTAATAATAATTATAATTATAACAATCATAATAATATTAATCATAAAAAAATAGCAATAATTAATAATACACATAAAATAATAAAATGATAATAATCATGACAATAATATTTATAATCATAACAATACTAACTAATAATAATAATAATAATAATAATAATAATAATAATAATAATAATAATAATAATAATAATAATAATAATAATAATAATAATAATAATAATAATAATAAGGAAATGGTATACTACCTCAAAGAAATCGGCCTAAAAAAAATACACTGCCACTCCAGGGACTCGAACCCCGACCTCTCGAAACTCGTCGCTAGTCTAAACCAGCTGGACTGTCGCCCGTATTCTGAATTAATACTAATCCATATTGTTTCAACTCGTTCTGTTATTTGTTCATCTTCTTCACCTTCTTCACAGTCTGAGCCGATTATAGATAAATTCAAATCACTCCAGCTATTAAACGTTTTAATTGAGGATATAATCATTAAAATACAATTGATTATCTGTGGTAATCGGATTTACAGAAGAAAAAAAAAATCATAACAGCTCGTTATGAGCTTCAAGAATTCAAATTGAATTTTTAAAATTTAGGCTCTTTTAGGTTATACCTTCAACATGAAATTGATAGTAAATACCTCATGGAAACTTTCTGAATTCTTAATTTCAACGGAAACAACTTATAAAACTCCAATTTGATCTTCAAACATTCGGTTGACTTTTTATTCCAAATCTTTGGCTCAAAAATTGGGATTCGTTAAGAAGATTTGGAGCTTGTGACTTTGCAGAAAGTATAAATGAAGGATTTATAACAACTTTTCATTTATAGATTTTGAAAATTAACAAAGATTCGAGCTGTTTAAAATTTTTGACACAAACAGGGTTTGGAGCTGTATCTCTCAGGTTTCTGTTTAATTCAACATATGAAAGGAAGTGATTTCGATTGTAATTGATAATGGTATTAATAAGTTAACTGATATTGTTCAAAATACAGATGACTTCGTTTGTTTTATGGTATATGATGGTCGATAGATAATATTCCCCAAGGACAGATATAAACAAAAAAAATAAAAGTGGTTTACATGATATAACAGATCTTTGGAAGTTTTCTTTGGATTGTAGCATGATTGGTACTTGTTTGGAGATTTGGAAATCAATTAACAACAGAAGAAAAACAGATTACCTAATGAATGTGTATGTGTACGTTGGCATATATATATATATATATATATATATATATATATATATATATATATATATATATATATATATATATATATATATATATATATATATATATATATATATATATATATTCATTTTTATCTATATCTGATTTTATATATATATATATATTTTATATATGTATATATATAATTTACATCTAGTTAATATTACTAACTATTAATGTATTAATGATCATAATATTACTAACATATATATTAATTAGAATCCTAATATTAATAATAATAAATGATAATAATGAGATAATACTAGTATTACTAACACAAATTTTAATATTAATATATATATATATATATATATATATATATATATATATATATATATATATATATATATATATATATATATATATATATATATATATATATATATATATATAAAATATAATGAAAGTATTGATAATAATATTAATATATCAAGTTATTCAATTTTGTAACTTAACATATAATGCTATATAATACTACTACAGGTAATAATTTAGATATACAAGTTATATATATATATATATATATATATATATATATATATATATATATATATATATATATATATATATATATATATATATATATATATATATATATATATATATTCATTTTTATCTATATCTGATTTTATATATATATATATATATTTTATATATGTATATATATAATTTACATCTAATTAATATTACTAACTATTAATGTATTAATGATCATAATATTACTAACATATATATTAATTAGAATCCTAATATTAATAATAATAAATGATAATAATGAGATAATACTAGTATTACTAACACAAATTTTAATATTAATATATATATATAAAAAAATATAATGAAAGTATTGATAATAATATTAATATATCAAGTTATTCAAGTTTGTAACTTAACATATAATGCTATATAATACTACTACAGGTAATAATTTAGATATACAAGTTATATATATATACTAATTCCATATCTTTATATTTTATATCAGATATTGTAATATTGATACTACAGATATTAATATTAATAACAATAATAATGAGGATGAGAATAATATTATATACAATTATGTTTAAACTTATAATTAATTTCAATGTATTACTATTATATATTGTTATTCATGTCATATGGATAATAGATTCTATGATAATATATCCTGAATATTTATTATATTACAATATATGTGTATGTATTCATATTAATAGTAACTTAATTATTTTATATTATACTTTGAATATTCAATTTCGTTCAATGATTGAGTTGTATTTTATTATCTCAAATTATTATATATTCAATTATTTATATATATATACATATATATATGTACATATTTTATTTATAACAATTGTTTGTGAATCGTCGGGATTAGTCAAAAGTCAATTGAATATATGAAACAGTTCAAAATTTTTGTGACTCAACATTACAGACTTTGTTTATCATGTCGAAATCATATAAAGATTCAAGTTTAAATTTGGTCGGAAATTCTCGGGTCACTACAGTTCGGTCATCTTATTGTGGAAGTGAGTCTCGTGTAGTTCGGATTCACAATGACACGTGTGGATGCGGTCATTCTTTTGGGATAGTGATTCTCGTGTAGTTCGGATTCACTAGGGCCCGTGTAGTTCGGCCAATCCCGACTGTTGTGCAGTGAAGGTAGTGAGTCGCGTGTGGTTGCGAATTCACTAAGGCGCGTGTAGTTTTCGGCCAGCCTTCATGTTGTCTGATCTATTGGTTGTTTTATACGCCAATGGTGGGGTCGTAAGGAGCATGTTGTGTGATCTATTGGTTGTTTTATACGCCAATGGTGGGGTCGTAAGGACCATGTTGTGTGATCTGTTGGTTGTTTAATACGCCAATGGTGGGGTCGTAAGGACCATTTTGGTGTGAAAAGTGATGCAATAATCGTATTTTGCTCACGTGTTTGCGGTAGTTGCGTATTAGACGTGTTTGCGCACTACAAGGGATGTTAAGTGGCGAGTGTTATCCGTAAGAATTCGCATTGATTCGGTCTTCGTCGGTTTAGATGGTTGACCTTATGTTGGTATGTGGTTACTTTAGCATTGTACTTGGTAAGAGTACGCTAAAGGGTTGATATCTCGGTACGAGATTGGTTGAGTTTTCCCGATGCGAGGGATTGAGCAAGCACCTGTACTCGGATTGTGGTTTTGATAAATCGCGGGTGACGATTTTAGTTGTTAAGGGTGATTCATTGAGAAAAATTGCTTAGGGAAGTCGGTTTGGAACTTATGTTGAGGACCGTGGAATGTAGGTCTGGTCGGTTAAGCGATGAGAATCACGAGGACGTGATCGATGCTAAGTGGGAGAGAGTTGTAACACCCAAATATTTATGGTACATAGAGTTATAATGATGTACATTTAGTGGGTGAAGCATAGTGTAAATTAAAAGCTCAGAATCTGCTCAGACTGTTGTGCGCGCCGCGCACCATAAGGTGAGCACGCCGCGCACTATGCCAGCGACAGAATTATGCTTTTTTCTATTTGTGGGTTTACTGAAGGGATTTTTGGTCTTTTCACTTGAGACCGGATCTCAGGCCATATCAGCTAGTTTGGATCAACTTTTGGATCATATTTCACATCCACAAACACTCTCAACTATCTAGAGATAGGGGGAGAGTTCTAGAGAGAGAATTGGGGTTTTGGTAAAGAGGAAGCTCGAATTGATCAAAAGCCCGAGTGTTAAAGTTGTTCACCTCGTTTCTAGCTATGTTTTGGTTGTTGTGGTAAGTTCTAACTCCGAATTTCATTGTTTGATTTGATATTCAAAGTTAAGGTTTGAACTTTATTTATAGAAAAACCCATTTAAACTTTTGAAGTGAGTTTATTGATGCTAGTAATCGGGTTATTGGTTGTTGTTGGTTGGTTTTGGGTTGGTGATCAAAATTGGCCATGATTAGAACTTGTAATTGGGTTTAATCACTAGGTTTAGTGATTATGAAAGTGTTGGAACCCATTTAGAGTGTTTGAAAGACTAATCTTGAAATGAGTCAAAATTAGGATTTATGGGCGATTTTCAAAATTTTAAGTTTTTAACACTTATGATTGGGTTAAATTGGCATATTAGGACCATTGTCGCTAGTGTTAGTGATTATTGGTTAGTTTGGGCGCGATTTGTGTTTGTAAGTGCAATTGGTCGAATTTGCACTAAGTGTCGAATTGAGTTGGTTTGTAAATCCACACTAAGTGTGTTGTTGTATTTTTGATAATGGAATAGGTGCATTCCATTGGCGAGTTACGGATTTTTTGGTAGCATTCATCAAGGCGACAAGGTGAGTGTTAATATCCTATGTGCATATGTATGTGTAGGATGGGTGTGGGTCGGGTGAAGTGGTTCTCGGTTATAGAGCTCACTTCACATATAGGTGGATTTGATGGACTTGTGTATAGGTCCAATTGGCACGGTTGTGCGGTTTTGTTGACCACCTTTGGCGAGGTGTACACTTGTGTGCACGTTATCACATATATTGTGACGTGGATTTGTATAACCCCAATGGCGAAGGGTTGATATTGAGTTGGAGAAGTGGGTCACGTGTGGATGCGGATTCACGATGACGCGTGTAGTTCGATCATATTATTGAAGTAGTGATCTCGTGTGGTTGCGGATTCACTAAGGCTCGTGTAGTTCGGCCAACCTCGATGTTATTGTGGTAATGAAGATAGTAGTCTCGTGTGGATGGGGATTTACTAAGGCTCGTGTAGTTCGTCCAATCTTCATTGTGGTATTTGGTTTTAGGTATTGGGTTAAGGGGTTAACCTTGGGCGTTTATATATTGATGTATGTATATATCTTAACATATTGTTGTGATGTAGCTAACCCTACGGGTGTAGCTTATTTGGCGTTGTTCAATCGTCGTTGGTGAACTTACTTTATTGTGGATGTTTTTAGCTTGTTGCTTAGTGTAACTACGGTATGCTTAGATTAGCTTGCCTTTATGATTGGATGCTCCGGTATGTGTTATTTGATTATTTGTGTGGCGTGTCCATTTTATGCACATATATGTATGTAGTATATTCTCACTCACTAAGCTTTAGCTTACCCCCTCGTTGTTTACATTTTTATAGATTTGCATGGATGCGGTGACTCGGGTAAGCGTGGGAACTAGTGGACTCGCGTAGTTGCTTAGAAGACGTGCTTTTGGATTGATTAGGATTGGGTAGCGTATCCCCAATCACCATGCTCGGTCTTTATTTTGTATTAAAATCATGTGGTCGAAAACTTGTATTTTGTACGAAAGTCGTAAAACGGTCGATGTGGGCCCGGTGTTCTAAAACTTGTTTTATTATGAAAACATGTGAGTTTTACTTAGTATAATGTGTTGTGAAAACCGTTTCGTCTAAAGGTTTCGGGAAGTGGTAGATCATTAAACGAAAAATGGAAAATCCGGACAGAACGGATCAGGCTCTGTGTGCGCCGCGCACAGAGAGGGTTGCGCGCCGCACACCCTAACTGTTTAAAAAAAATTATTCTTGCGTAATTGGTTGGATAACGGGTTGGGTCGTTACAAGTGGTATCAGAGCATGGTCTAAGGGATTTAGGTGACTTGTGAAAGGTGCGTAGACTTAGACTTTTGTGTGTGCTTATTTGTTGCGGGACTTGTAGGAGTACGGGTCGGAATGGGAATTTGGTTAGTGCCTTAATTGGTAGGTGGACTAACGTTTATATAAATATGTGGATACTATTAATATATTATCGCGTTGTGGTTTGTTTATGTTGTGTTGGTTTATATCATCAAGCGAGGTGGTCGTTGTACTAACGAGTTGATACGGCGTGTGTGCGTAATAAGGACTTGCAAACCTTATTACGGATGCAAATCGTGTCTAACGAGTGATGTACGACGAGTGTTGAGCAAGATGGGGCGGTGTTGTGCGTGTGGTTTTATACGTTCATGGACTAATCGTTTTGCATTCTTTAGAATGAAGACGCGAAACGAGATCGAGACGAATGACATCGAGTTTAATGCTAGAGTTGCGGCCGCCGTTGCGGAGCAAATGGGTGCATTTCGAGAAGAAATGGATAGGAAGTATTCCAAATTTCGAAGTAGTAGTGAAATGGAGCGTTGTCTTAAGAGCTTCATGAGGACTAAACCCCCGATGTATGACGGAAAACCGGATCCTTTGGTAAGCACAACATGGATCTCGAATGTTGAAGGGTGTTTTTGTAGTATTGAATGTCCTCCCAAGAAGAGGACAAGACTCGCTACTAGTTTGTTGCGGGGTAGGGCGAAGGATTGGTTGGATGGTAAGATTGATCTTGTTGGTGGTGAACCGTTTATGGCGTTATCGTGGGACGAGTTTAAGGAGGAATTCTTCGAGGAGTTCCGGACTTTAGCCGATTTGTTGGAATTGCGTAGCGGGTTGCGAAATTTGCAACAGGGTTCTATGGATTTGAATACTCTCAAGACGACCTTTATGGCGAAGGCTCGTTTTTGCCCGGAGTATTTGGGGAATGATCGTTTGTTAATGGAAGATTTCTATCGGACTTTGAATGATGACTTGAAGAATAAAATTAGCCGGGGTTATGTGAAATCGTTTGCGGAATTATTCGCTGTGGCTAGAGGTTTCGAGTCGTATTCGCTATCGAAGATGGGTGAACCTTCAAGTGAGAGAAGGGTTGTTTCGTATGGTGCTCCAAGTAAGAGGACTAAGGGCTCGAGTATGAGCACGGATGGTACACGGACGGGTATATCGGACTCTAGTGCGTCTAGGTGTTACAATTGTGGCTTGAGGGGTCACAAGTCGTAGGAATGTTTGGTGCCAAAGGGGGATGGCATGGTGTGCTTCAATTGCCAAGAAGAAGGACATCGTAAGTCGGAGTGTCCCAAGTTAGCAGGGACGGGTGCGGCAAGGAGACGTTAAGGTACATTTTGTTTTAATAAATATGTCCTTTGATTATTTATTATGTGCCGATTGAGTTCGGATTTGTTAATTTCATCGTGTTGTGCATATTATTGTTAGGGGTGACATTCCTAATGGAATTACCCTATGGTGGCATTTTGATTAATGGGTGAAGGGCGTAAGACTTGGTGCAACCAAGCATTCCTTAGTGTCGAGAAATGTTTCTACCAAGCCATGGGTATGGGCTTTGGTGTTCGGTCGTTAAGCGCGTGTTTGCTTTCGTGTCGAAGTTGGTGAACCGTGAGGTTCGACGGGTAGATAAAACCCTAAGGATCGAGTGTTTGATCTCGATGTATGTTGGTAATGGAGTCTACGTGATGCGATATTAGGTGCCTCTTTCATACCTACTAGCGTGGTATTCGACTCCGGTGATGGTGCGGTTACATTATGCTTAGGGTATCGGGGAGAAACCTTTAGGTACATGAGTGACTAAGTGGAAATTTGACAAGCTAGAGCAATCGTAAGATTGCAAGATTAAAGTTTGTGTAAATTGTGGTGAACTCTTCGTTCAAAGTGTTTAAGGATAGGTTAAAATCCTTCGTGTGCTCAAGGATAGGGCAAGGTATTGTGAAGTGTATATCATGGGATACCTTTATCTCGATGATGTGGTTATGGAACGGAGTCTAAGTGGAAGAGTTTAAACTCTCGCACGAAGATTCTCTAGTATATTGATATTGGACGATGCTCGTATGGATTCAGAGCTAGTATTGAGACCTACGTTGGTCGATTGTGGCAAAAGTACGATTTGGAATAAATTGTACTTATGGTTGGATTTGAATTATCACCAAGGTGGTAATGTGGCAAATCTCGTTGAGAGATAATAGGCTTATTTGACGAGCAAGGTGAAATCGCTCAGTTAAGGGATGTGCGCGTCGGATTCTCTTCTAGGGAATTATTGTTTTGTGCCTATGTGCGTTATGGGCGGTTCTTGCTCGATTGTGTTGGCGTTGAGTACGCGTACGTATGATGCGCATATGCGTATGATGGATTTACTTGGTGGGTTAGTCGCGGTGTTAATACACCACCTGGTGTTTAGTGTTACGCGGTGTTAAGTACACTAATGGATATTTGTTGGCGTGGATGGTTAGTGTATTCCGTTAGGATTCACTATGGTGTAGCAGCGCGCGATGTTACACTACTCGTTGTACGAGGCCAAAAGAGAGTGTGTGATTGGTGGGTTATGGCCATTGACCCGGTCCGCTAACTTCACCATGGGAGTAGAGTTATATCGGTATGGTATAACGTTATCGGGAAATGCGAGTACCGATGAGGAATGGGAGTACCATTCCTGTGTTGAGATTTGAGTAATGGATCATGTGTGGATGCGGATTCACGATGACGCGTGTAGTTCGGTCATCTTATTGTGGAAGTGAGTCGCGTGTAGTTCGGATTCACGATGACACGTGTAGTTCGGTCATCTTATTGTGGAAGTGAGTCTCGTGTAGTTCGGATTCACAATGACACGTGTGGATGCGGTCATTCTTTTGGGATAGTGATTCTCATGTAGTTCGGATTCACTAGGGCCCGTGTAGTTCGGCCAATCCCGATTGTTGTGCAGTGAAGGTAGTGAGTCGCGTGTGGTTGCGAATTCACTAAGGCGCATGTAGTTTTCGGCCAGCCTTCATGTTGTGTGATCTATTAGTTGTTTTATACGCCAATGGTGGGGTCGTAAGGAGCATGTTGTGTGATCTATTGGTTGTTTTATACGCCAATGGTGGGGTCATAAGGACCATGTTATGTGATCTGTTGGTTGTTTAATACGCCAATGGTGGGGTCGTAAGGTCCATTTTGGTGTGAAAAGTGATGCAATAGTCGTATTTTGCTCACGTGTTTGCGGTAGTTGCGTATTAGACGTGTTTGCACACTACAAGGGATGTTAAGTGGCGAGTGTTATCCGTAAGAATTCGCATTGATTCGGTCTTTGTCGGTTTAGATGTTTAACCTTATGTTGGTATGTGGTTACTTTAGCATTGTACTTGGTAAGATTACGCTAAAGGGTTGATATCTCGGTACGAGATTGGTTGAGTTTTCCCGATGCGAGGGATTGAGCAAGCTCCTGTACTCGGATTGTGGTTTTGATAAATCGCGGGTGACGATTTTAGTTGTTAAGGGTGATTCATTGAGAAAAATTGCTTAGGGAAGTTGGTTTAGAACTTATGTTGAGGACCGTGGAATGTAGGTCCGGTCGGTTAAGCGATGAGGATCACGAGGACGTGATCGATGCTAAGTGGGGGAGAGTTGTAACACCCAAATATTTATGGTACATAGAGTTATAATGATGTACGTTTAGTGGGTGAAGCATAGTGTAAATTAAAAGCTCAGAATCTGCTCAGACTGTTGTGCACGCCGCGCACCATAAGGTGAGCACGTCGCGCACTATGCCAGCGACAGAATTATGCTTTTTTCTATTTGTGGGTTTAATGAAGGGATTTTTGGTCTTTTCACTTGAGGCCGGATCTCAGGCCATATCAACTAGTTTGGATCCACTTTTGGATCATATTTCACATCCACAAACACTCTCAACTATCTAGAGAGAGGGGGAGAGTTCTAGAGAGAGAATTGGGGTTTTGGTAAAGAAGAAGCTCGAATTGATCAAAAGCCCGAGTGTTAAAGTTGTTCACCTCATTCCTAGCTACGTTTTGGTTGTTATGGTAAGTTCTAACTCCGAATTTCATTGTTTGATTTGATATTCAAAGTTAAGGTTTGAACTTGATTTGTAGAAAAACTCATTTAAACTTTTGAAGTGAGTTTATTGATGCTAGTAATCGGGTTATTGGTTGTTGTTGGTTGGTTTTGGGTTGGTGAACAAATTGGCCATGATTAGAACTTGTAATTGGGTTTAATCACTAGGTTTAGTGATTATGGAAGTGTTGGAACCCATTTAGAGTGTTTGAAAGACTAATCTTGAAATGAGTCAAAATTAGGATTTATGGGCGATTTTGAGAATTTTAAGTGTTTAACACTTATGATTGGGTTAAATTGGCATATTAGGACCATTGTCACTAGTGTTAGTGATTATTGGTTAGTTTGGGCGCGATTTGTGTTTGTAAGTGCAATTGGTCGAATTTGCACTAAGTGTCGAATTGAGTTGGTTTGTAAATCCACACTAAGTGTGTTGTTGTATTTGTGATAATAGAATAGGTGCATTCCATTGGCGAGTTACGTATTTTTCGGTTGAATTCATCAAGGCGACAAGGTGAGTGTTAATATCCTATGTGCATATGTATGTGTAGGATGGGTGTGGGTCGGGTGAAGTAGTTCTCGGTTATAGAGCTCACTTCACATATAGGTGGATTTGATGGACTTGTGTATAGGTCCAATTGGCACGGTTGTGCGGTTTTGTTGACCACCTTTGGTGAGGTGTACACTTGTGTGTACGTTATCACATATATTGTGACTTGGATTTGTATAACCCCAATGGCGAAGGGTTGATATTGAGTTGGAGAAGTGGGTCACGTGTGGATGCGGATTCACGATGACGCGTGTAGTTCGGTCATATTATTGAAGTAGTGATCTCGTGTGGTTGCGGATTCACTAAGGCTCGTGTAGTTCGGCCAACCTCGATGTTATTGTGGCAATGAAGATAGTAGTCTCGTGTGGATGGGGATTTACTAAGGCTAGTGTAGTTCGGCCAATCTTCATTGTGGTATTTGGTTTTAGGTATTGGGTTAAGGGGTTAACCTTGGGCGTTTATATATTGATGTTTGTATATATCTTAACGTATTGTTGTGATGTAGCTAACCCTCCGGGTGTAGCTTATTTGGCGTTTTTCACATCGTCGTTGGTGAACTTACTTTATTGTGGATGTTTTTAGCTTGTTGCTTAGTGTAAGTACGGTATGCTTAGATTAGCTTGCCTTTATGATTGGATGCTCCGGTATGTGTTATTTGATTATTTGTGTGGCATGTCCATTTTATGCACATATATGTATGTAGTATATTCTCACTCACTAAGCTTTAGCTTACCCTCTCGTTGTTTACATTTTTATAGATTTGCATGGATGCGGTGGCTCGGGTAAGCGTGGGAACTAGTGGACTCGCGTAGTTGCTTAGAAGACGTGCTTTTGGATTGATTAGGATTGGGTAGCGTATCCCCAATCACCATGCTCGGTCTTTATTTTGTATTAAAATCATGTGGTCGAAAACTTGGATTTTGTACGAAAGTCGTAAAACGACCGATGTGGGCCCGGTGTCGTAAAACTTGTTTTATTATGAAAACGCGTGAGTTTTACTTAGTATAATGTGTTGTGAAAACTGTTTCGTCTAAAGGTGTCGGGAAGTGGTAGATCATTAAACGGAAAATGGAAAATCCGGACATAACTGATCAGGCTCTGTGCGCGCCGCGCACAGAGAGGGTTGCGCGTCGTGCACCCTAACTGTTTAAAAAAAATTATTCTTGCGTAATTGGTTGGATAACGGGTTGGGTCGTTACACTTAGCCCAACCTTAACTAGCTGAGTCTCGGCCCAATATTACAATAGCATATGGCCCAATAACCGATTTACAAGCCCAAGTATATATTACGGAGTAAAACCCACTTCATATGTTTTAGTTTGTTGTACAAAAAAAAATTAAAAAAAAAAAGAAACGGCTGTAGCAAAAGCAAATACCAACACCCATCGATCTCATCATTATTCCATTACCACTCTCGTTAAAATAGGATGTTATACACAGAAATTCAGAAGTGTATCATCATCTTCATCAATTATAACATAAAATCACATAAACTCATAAACACTATTCATCATCTTCATCATTATTTTGTCGGTTGGGTGAGGGTTCGATCCAAAACAGAAACATATATAAAGAAGTAGCATAAGTTATCAAATTGGGTTTCGTTTGAGGTCTGATCGAATAACAACTGTTGACTTGGGTTTTGAGGTGGTATTCGAACAAAGGTTTGGTTTCCATGTTGACCGAACGGGTACAGTAAACAAAAGTAAATGGTAGCTCACGATGATGATGGTTCTCGAGTGATAACCAATTCGTAACAGTAACGTGTATAAACAAGTTGCAGGTTAATAGTAATAAGGTTATGGCTTCGGTGACAACTTTGGTTAGAACTTGGAGAGAGAATTATATAGATAGAGAGAGAGAGAGGGAGAAGAGATTGGGGTGGTGGTTGATGTTGGTAGGGTGGCGGTCGGTGGTGAGCAGGGTGGCTACGGTGGTGTTGGTGGTGATGGAGTGCCGACTGTAGGTGATGGTTTGTTGTGATGGTGATTGTTCGAAGTGGGTTTTAGGTGATAGTGTGAAGATGATGACGGTTTACAGGTCACGGTGGTGGACGGAGTCAGAGGATGGTTGTTCGTGGTGGTTTCGTTGGTGGTTCTTGATGGTATTCACACATAGCCAAGGTGACACAAATAGGAAATAAAAACATGAAATGGGTGTTTGGTTTCGATGAGTTTTAATGGTTTTTGGTTGATATATCTCATACATACATGTATATATATAGAATTCATGTCAATCATGAATTAGTAATAAATATCAAACTTTGCACAGTAAAAACCAATAGTTCAACAGCCAACTACATGTCATTTAGTGCCGACGGTTTTCGCGTACTCCGTTGTTAATCAGTGGCGGATAAAAAATATCTTCGAAAATATCCCATATTTTTAATTTAAATAGTATTATTTATATTGGTCATTATGGTATAAAATTTGATCATTAATTTATTAAATAAAAATTACATCAGTTGTCCCTCTCAATTCTGGGTAAAATATAAAAAGTTCTAAAATTTAGCAAACAGCTCCTAAATACATTTTTAATAAGTCTATGATTTATAGAACTCATTTTCGGATCACCGTTTATTTTAAAATCATATAAGTTTGAATTTAGTTTGCTTAATATCAATCGGAACATCAAACGAATATTACAATCATTTATTTTTACTATACTTTATTTATATATAATTATGTTGTAAATAATAATAATTATAATATTCTATTTTTATTTTATTTTACGTAATTCGTTTTAATAACAACAACATATAATGTTTCGAATTATATTTCAAATTATTTATATATATATATATATATATATATATATATATATATATATATATATATATATATATATATATATATATATATATATATATATATATATATATATATATATATATTCACACATAACTATTTACAAATAGTGGTTCGTGAATCGTCGGGAATGGTCGAAGGTTAATTGAATATATGAAACAGTTCAAATTTTTTGAGACTTAACCTAACAGACTTTACTAATCGTGTCAAAAATATAATATCGTATCGAGAGTTTGATTTAATATTAGTCGAATTTTTCCGGGTCGTCACAGTACCTACCCGTTAAAGAAATTTCGTACCGAAATTTGATCGAGGTGGTCTAGGTTAACAATAAGAACGTTTTCCTGACGTATATGAGTTGATAAATAAATTTTTATCACCATTGAGTAATAAGGATAAAACAATTTGATTTCTCGAAGCGTACGAATGAAGCTACCACTTAAAGAGTGAATCTAGAAAATAAAGCTTGTCTTAACTTTTGACGTTGTCACGTTTGAATTTAGAAAATAATGTGCATCTAATCTTTTGACGTTGTCTTGGTTGAATTTCCGGAATCCAAGGGACTAAGGAAATCTTCGAAATCTAAATAAGATCTGAATCTTCGAAACTTAAGGAAATTAGGATCTTTTTAATTAAATGTGGTCATCTGTCTTGATTGCTACGTCTGATATTTTCATTATAAATTAAACCCTTCCGTTCCATTATTTTCACCACTCCTATACTTTCTTTCTTAATTCTTACTTCTAAGAGATTGTGAAAATGCTTCATCCAGTTCTAATCCTTGATATTTTCCTAATCATCATTTCTGTCATCCTTCTTTTTAATCTTCCACCAGAAGAATCAGTTTACTTCTACTATTACCTTGGGGTGATACTATTCTTAATTCTACCATGTCTTTATATTGCTATTTGTATTAATATCCACGGTTTGTAACCTCCGTGTTGTTATTGGGCTTTATATTTTCTCTTATATTTTGGAGATCTTTGCCTTTTTATTTTCTTCTCGACCTCTAGTAAAGCGAGTAATGGTCCATAATTCGTAAGTATGGAGTTTCGAATGAACTTAATGTTCTAAACAAGAAAGAACGTAATAGCACGATTTGATTTGTCAAAATACCAGAATCACTGAGGATAGAATTATCAAGAATACATTTTCTTGATATGTTCAGAAGTTAAGCAGAATGAAAGAGTTATGTAACATCGCACATGATGACGGTATAGTCTGTGAATCATCATGTTTCATTAGAACTTCCAGCATGACTTACTGTAATATAATCACGTTGGCTAAGTGTCATTATATTATACAAACTCATGCTCAAATTCTTAACACTTCTCCAGAATTCATTCGTAATTATACTTAGATTTTACAGAAGTTTCCAATGAAATACAGAAAGCACGAAGAGGTATATAATTTCGGACGAGAATATTTATGAAAATATCTTCAGAAGTATCGAAGATATTTATGTTGATATTTTGGAATTTCTAAGTTCGAAAGATGATGATGAAAAATTTCCCGCAAGATTTTAACATGATCTCGGAGTAAGATATTCTCTAAAGATTTCATCGGATCCAGAATTACCTGGATTCTTTGAATATAGGGTTTGGTCCTTGTATTTGTCATTGGTCTCCTTCATGGTTAGTTCAAACCGTTTTTCAGTACCAAATTTTCTATCGAGCGTTCCCAACATTCCATTCTTTATTATCAAACTTTTGACCATTTAGATCATCTACTATTTTGCTGTTTCCTTTGCATCTAATACTACCATACCTGAATCATCGGTTATCAATCCGAGGTGGTTTCAAGAGAACTGTGTTTTTAGATGATTAAACACTGATTGTAATCGTCAAGATACAAAAGATGTTTAAGATGAAATCTGTAGTGACCCGAACTTTTCCATGTTTATATATATATTAAATGAAATTGTTATTTACATGATTAAGTGTTTCCAACATGTTAAGCAATCAAACTTGTTAAGACTTGATTAATTGAAATAGGTTTCATATAGACAATTGACCACCCAAGTTGACCGGTGATTCACGAACGTTAAAACTTGTAAAAACTATATGATGACATATATATGGTTATATATATAGTTAACATGATTTTATTATAAGTATGTATCTCATTAGGTATTTTAACAATGAGTTATATACATAAAAATGAGACTATTAATTTAAGAAACTCGAAAACTATATATATGACGATTATCGTTATAACAACGTCTTACTAGGTACATATGAATCATATTAAGATATTGATACACTTGGTTAATTATGTTAAATGATAAGTAAATATATTATTAAGTGTATTAACAATGAAATACATATGTAAAAATAAGACTACTAACTTAATGATTTCGAAACGAGACATATATGTAACGATTATCGTTGTAACAACATTTAACTGTATATATATCATACTAAGATATATTATATATCATAATATCATGATAATATAACAATTTAACATCTCATTTGTTATAATAAATAATGGGGTAACAACATTCAACAAGATCGTTAACCTAAAGGTTTCAAAACAACATTTACATGTAACGACTAACGATGACTTAACGACTCAGTTAAAATGTATATACATGTAGTGTTTTAAAATGTATTCATACACTTTTGAAAGATTTCAAGACACTTATCAAAATACTTCTACTTAACAGCCTTTAGATGTATGTACTATTGGTATATACACTCTAATGATCAGCTCTTAGCAGCCCATGTGAGTCACCTAACACATGTGGGAACCATCATTTGGCAACTAGCATGAAATATCTCATAAAATTACAAAAATATGAGTAATCATTCATGACTTATTTACATGAAAACAAAATTACATATCCTTTATATCTAATCCATACACCAATGACCAAAAACACCTACAAACACTTTCATTCTTTAATTTTCTTCATCTAATTGATCTCTCTCAAGTTCTATCTTCAAGTTCTAAGTGTTCTTCATAAATTCCAAAAGTTCTAGTTTCATAAAATCAAGAATACTTCCAAGATTGCAAGTTTACTTCCAAGTTTTCTAAATCCATTCCAAGTAATCATCCAAGATCAAGAAACCTTTGTTACTTATAGTAGGTTATCTTTCTAATACAAGGTAATAATCATATTCAAACTTTAATTCAATTTCTATAACTATAACAATCTTATTTCGAGTGGAAATCTTACTTGAAATTGTTTTCGTGTCATGATTCTGCTTCAAGAACTTTCAAGCCATCCAAGGATCCTTTGAAGCTAGATCTATTTTTCTCATTTCCAGTAGGTTTATCCAAGGAACTTGAGGTAGTAATGATGTTCATAACATCATTCGATTCATACATATAAAGCTATCTTATTCGAAGGTTTAAACTTGTAATCACTAGAACATAGTTTAGTTAATTCTAAACTTGTTCGTAAATAAAAGTTAATCCTTCAAACTTGACTTTTAAAATCAACTAAACACATGTTCTATATCTATATGATATGCTAACTTAATGATTTAAAACCTGGAAACACGAAAAACACCGTAAAATCGGATTTACGCCGTCATAGTAACACCGCGGGCTGTTTTGGGTTAGTTAATTAAAAACTATGATAAACTTTGATTTAAAAGTTGTTATTCTGGGAAATTATTTTTATTATGAACATGAAACTATATCCAAAAATTATGGTTAAACTCAAAGTGGAAGTATGTTTTCTAAAATGGTCATCTAGACGTCGTTCTTTCGACTGAAATGACTACCTTTACAAAAATGACTTGTAACTTATTTTTCCGACTACAAACCTATACTTTTTCTATTTAGATTCAAAAAATAGAGTTCAATATGAAACCATAGCAATTTGATTCACTCAAAACGGATTTAAAATGAAGAAGTTATGGATAAAACAAGATTGGATAATTTTTCTCATTTTAGCTACGTGAAAATTGGTAACAAATCTATTCCAACCATAACTTAATCAACTTGTATTGTATATTATGTAATCTTGAGATACCATAGACACGTATACAATGTTTCGACCTATCATGTCGACACATCTATATATATTTCGGAACAACCATAGACACTCTATATGTGAATGTTGGAGTTAGCTATACAGGGTTGAGGTTGATTCCAAAATATATATAGTTTGAGTTGTGATCAATACTGAGATACGTATACACTGGTTCGTGGATTGATTCAAGATAAAATTTATCGATTTATTTCTGTACATCTAACTGTGGACAACTAGTTGTAGGTTACTAACGAGGACAGTTGACTTAATAAACTTAAAACATCAAAATATATTAAAAGTGTTGTAAATATATTTTGAACAAACTTTGATATATATGTATATATTGTTATAGGTTCATGAATCAACCAGTGGCCAAGTCTTACTTCCCGACGAAGTAAAAATCTGTGAAAGTGAGTTATAGTCCCACTTTTAAAATCTAATATTTTTGGGATGAGAATACATGCAGGTTTTATAAATGATTTACAAAATAGACACAAGTACGTGAAACTACATTCTATGGTTGAATTATCAAAATCGAATATGCCCCTTTTTATTAAGTCTGGTAATCTAAGAATTAGGGAACAGACAACCTAATTGATGCGAATCCTAAAGATAGATCTATTGGGCCTAACAAACCCCATCCAAAGTACCGGATGCTTTAGTACTTCGAAATTTATATCATATCCGAAGGGTGTCCCGGAATGATGGGGATATTCTTATATATGCAGCTTGTTAATGTCGGTTACCAGGTGTTCACCATATGAATGATTTTTATCTCTATGTATGGGATGTGTATTGAAATATGAAATCTTGTGGTCTATTGTTACGATTTGATATATATATAGGTTAAACCTATAACTCACCAACATTTTTGTTGACGTTTAAAGCATGTTTATTCTCAGGTGAATACTAAGAGCTTCCGCTGTTGCATACTAAAATAAGGACAAGATTTGGAGTCCATGTTTGTATGATATTGTGTAAAAACTGCATTCAAGAAACTGATTTCGATGTAACATATTTGTATTGTAAACCATTATGTAATGGTCGTGTGTAAACAGGATATTTTAGATTATCATTATTTGATAATCTACGTAAAGCTTTTTAAACCTTTATTTATGAAATAAAGGTTATGGTTTGTTTTAAAAATGAATGCAGTCTTTGAAAAACGTCTCATATAGAGGTCAAAACCTCGCAATGAAATCAATTAATATGGACCGTTTTTAATCAATAAGAACGGGACATTTCAGTTGTTATCCGAGCGTTGGTCTTAGAGAACCAGAAAATTTGCATTAGTGTGTCTTATCGAGTTTGTTAGGATGCATTAGTGAGTCTGGACTTCGACCGTGTTTTCTTTAAAAATGATTGCTTAACATTTTTGTTGGAAACTATATATTATTAACATGTATATATTATGTGATATATTAATCTCTTAACATGTTTGATATTGTGTGATAGATGTCTACCTCTAGCACAAATCCCATTGACTCACCTAATAATAACGAAGAGTCGAATATATATTGGACCGATTCACAAGTTCCCGAAGAAGAACCGGAAGAAGAATCAGAACCGGAAGAGGAGGAACCGGAGGAGGAAATAGAACCGGTGGGGGAAATAATAAAACGGTTAAGTAAAAGAAAATTCTCAACCAACCGACCAAGGTTAATTATGGTCAATGGTGTTTCTGCCAAGGAAGCAAAATATTGGGAGGATTACCAATTCTCCGATGAATCGGATTCCGACGAGAATTCCGATGATGTTATAGAAATTACCCCAACTGAATTTAAAAAGGCAAAAGAAAATAATAAGGGAAAGGGCATAAAAATAGAGAAATCTAATTCCAACCCTGATGAAATTTATATGTATCGTCAACCCCCGAAGCCCTTAAGTTGTAACAATGACCCGAGAACCTCTAAACCACCAGGTTTTTCTAAACCGTTGTGGAAAACGACAGCTCGTATTAGGGGAACATCATATATCCCTAGAAACTTAGCAAAACGAACCAAAACCGGAGAAGAAAAAATGAGCGAGTCGGAATAAGATAGTTGTATTCGTGTGGTGTAATATATGTTATATATTGTGCTTATACTTTATGAAATATGAAAAAATTGCTTGTATTAATAAGTATTTTTTTTATGAATCTAACTCTTGTCTATTTTACAGTATAAAAACACAAAATGGATAGACAACCCAATATTTTAAGAGACCTACCCGGAGACATGATTGATGAAATCTTGTCTAGAGTCGGTCAGAATTCTTCAGCACAACTATTTACGGCGAAATCAGTTTGTAAGACATTCGAAGAACGTTCCAAGAATGTCTTGGTTTATAAGAGACTTTTGTTTGAAAGATGGGGGATATCACATTGGGAAACCCATAAGTTACGATGTGTTTACTTTGACGCATATATTGCGGGGAACCCAAATGCTATTTTACGTAACGGGTTAAGAAATTATTTTGACTCAATGTATCCGAATATAGGACTTCATGATTTAGAAAAAGCGGCTAACATGCAACATAAAGAAGCATGCTATGCTTACGCGTTAGTAATGTTCGCTTCTCACCAAAGTGAGAAAAAGAACATCGGGCTACAACTATTAAACAAAACGTTCCCACAAGTGACGGAGTCGGTAATTGGGGTAAGAAATGAGGTTTTTAGGTTATTACGAGACTGTTGGTCATTACGTAACCCTCGTCCCTTTGACGACGTTACAACACGCTGTCTTATCAACGGCCATAACGGTTATGTTCCACAAGACCAAGGATGGGAAGTAGTCCTAGTAAAACCAGAATGCATGACTTGTTTCTAGACGTATGAATTACGTGTCTTTATTGCCTTTGCTGAACGACTTGTGTACTAGCTAGAATTATCTTCACAACTATCTTGTATCAAAGTTATTATGTGCAATATTTCATGCTTTATGTAAAATAAGCGGTATTGTAAGTTTGTAAAATATTGTATAAAAGTTTGAACGCGAAATATTATTATAATCAGTTTTTCATATAGAATTGTAGTAGTTGAATTGTATATTAGCTACTAAGTATGAACTTAACGGGTAGGTACTACCCGAATTTAAACTTATAAAATGCTAATATGAAGAAAAAGCTTTTATAAATGAGTTCATATTATGCTACGAAATACTATTAACTACTCTTAATATTCTGTATGATTAACTTGTTTCATTTGACTATTTTGAAGGAAATGGCACCGACTACTCGACACACCGTGAATATGAATGAAGAGGAATTCGGTACTTTTCTAGCTTCAAACATAGCCGCAGTACAGGCTGTGCTACATACCAACAATAATCTTGGATCTAGCAGTACAGGAAATTGTGTAGGATGCACCTACAAAGAATTCACTGCCTGCAAACCTTTGGAATTTGATGGAACCGAAGGACCGATCGGATTGAAACGGTGGACCGAGAAGGTCGAATCGGTGTTTGCCATAAGTAAGTGTACTGAAGAGGACAAAGTGAAGTACGCTACGCATACCTTCACAGGTTCTGCGTTAACATGGTGGAATACCTATCTAGAGCAAGTGGGACAAGATGATGCGTACGCACTACCGTGGTCAGCATTCAAGCACTTGATGAACGAGAAGTACCATCCCAGAACCGAGGTCAATAAGCTCAAGATAGAACTTAGAGGGTTACGAACCCAAGGATTTGATATTACCACGTACGAAAGATGATTCACAGAATTGTGCCTATTGTGTCCGGGAGCGTTCGAAGATGAGGAAGAGAAGATCGACGCGTTTGTGAAAGGATTACCGGAAAGAATCCAAGAAGATATAAGTTCACATGAGCCCGCCTCCATACAACATGCATGTAGAATGGCTCACAAACTAGTGAACCAGATTGAGGAAAGAATTAAAGAACAGACGACTGAAGAGGCCAATGTGAAGCAAGTCAAAAGAAAGTGGGAGGAAAACGGTGATAAGAATCACCAATACAACAACAACAGCAATTACAATAATAATCGCAACAATTATCCCAACAATCGCAACATCAATCGCAACTACAACAAACGGCCCAACAACAACAACAACAACAACAACAACAACAACAGCAACTACAACAATCATCCCAACAACAATAACAACCGCAACAACAACAACAATCAGAAGCAGCTATGCCAAAGGTGTGAAAAGTATCACTCGGGGTTCTGCACCAAATTTTGCAACAAGTGTAAAAGAAATGGTCATAGCGCGGTGAAGTGTGAGGTCTACGGACCAGGGGTTAACAGAACGAAAGGAACAAATGGTGTTGGAACGATTAATGGCGGAGCAAGTAGTGTTGGAGCAAGTTATGCCAATGTAGTTTGTTATAAATGTGGAAAACCGGGCCACATTATTAGAAATTGCCCGAACCAAGAGAACACGAATGGACAAGGCCGCGGAAGAGTTTTCAATATTAATGCGGCAGAGGCACAGGAAGACCCGGAGCTTGTTACGGGTACGTTTCTTATTGACAATAAATCTGCTTACGTTTTATTTGATTCGGGTGCGGATAGAAGCTATATGAGTAGAGATTTTTGTGCTAAATTAAGTTGTCCATTGACGCCGTTGGATAGTAAATTTTTACTCGAATTAGCAAACGGTAAATTAATTTCAGCAGATAATATATGCCGGAATCGAGAAATTAAACTGGGTAGCGAAATATTTAAGATTGATTTGATACCAGTAGAGTTAGGGAGTTTTGATGTAATAGTTGGCATGGACTGGCTGAAGAAGGTGAAAGCAGAGATCGTATGTTATAAAAATGCAATTCGCATTGTACGAGAAGAAGGAGAACCCTTAATGGTGTACGGAGAAAAGGGCAACATGAAGCTACATCTTATTAGTAATTTGAAGGCACAAAAACTAATAAGAAAAGGTTGCTATGCTGTTCTAGCACACGTCGAGAAAGTACAAACTGAAGAAAAGAGCATCAATGATGTTCCCGTCGCAAAAGAATTTCCCGATGTATTTCCGAAAGAATTATCGGGACTACCTCCACATCGATCTGTTGAATTTCAAATAGATCTTGTACCAGGAGCTGCACCAATAGCTCTTGCTCTTTATAGACTCGCACCCAGCGAGATGAAAGAACTGCAAAGCCAACTGCAAGAACTATTAGAACGTGGTTTCATTCGACCAAGCACATCACCATGGGGAGCTCCTGTTTTGTTTGTCAAGAAGAAGGATGGTACATTTAGGTTGTGTATTGACTACAGAGAGTTGAACAAACTTACCATCAAAAACCGTTATCCACTGCCGAGAATTGACGACTTATTTGATCAACTACAAGGCTCGTCGGTTTATTCGAAGATCGATTTACGTTCTGGATATCATCAAATGCGAGTAAAGGAGGATGATATTCCAAAAACTGCTTTTAGGACGCGTTATGGTCATTACGAGTTTATGGTTATGCCGTTTGGATTGACTAACGCACCAGCTGTGTTCATGGACCTTATGAACCGAGTGTGTGGGCCATATCTTGACAAGTTTGTCATTGTTTTCATCGATGACATACTTATTTACTCAAAAAATGATTAAGAGCACGAAGAACATTTGAGAAAAGTGCTAGAAGTATTGAGGAAAGAAAAACTGTACGCTAAGTTTTCAAAGTGTGCATTTTGGTTGGAAGAAGTTCAATTCCTCGGTCACATAGTGAACAAAGAAGGTATCCAAGTGGACCCGGCAAAAATTGAAACCGTAGAAAAGTGGGAAACCCCAAAAACTCCGAAGCATATACGTCAATTTTTAGGATTGGCTGGTTACTACAGAAGATTCATCCAAGATTTCTCCAAAATAGCAAAACCCTTGACTGCATTAACGCATAAAGGGAAGAAATTTGAATGGATGGATGAACAAGAGAAGGCGTTTCAATTATTGAAGAAAAAGCTAACTACGGCACCTATATTGTCATTGCCTGAAGGGAATGATGATTTTGTGATTTATTGTGACGCATCAAAGCAAGGTCTCGGTTGTGTATTAATGCAACGGACGAAGGTGATTGCTTATGCGTCTAGACAATTGAAGATTAACGAGCAAAATTATACGACGCATGATTTGGAATTAGGCGCGGTTGTTTTTGCATTAAAGACTTGGAGGCACTACTTATATGGGGTCAAAAGTATTATATATACCGACCACAAAAGTCTTCAACACATATTTAATCAGAAACAACTGAATATGAGGCAGCGTAGGTGGATTAAATTGTTGAATGATTACGACTTTGAGATTCGTTACCACCCGGGGAAGGCAAATGTGGTAGCCGACGCCTTGAGCAGAAAGGACAGAGAACCCATTCGAGTAAAATCTATGAATATAATGATTCACACTAACTTTACTACTCAAATAAAGGAGGCGCAACAAGGAGTTTTAAAAGAGGGAAATTTAAAGGATGAAATACCCAAAGGATCGGATAAGCATCTTAATATTCGGGAAGACGGAACCCGGTATAGGGTTGAAAGAATTTGGGTACCAAAATTTGGAGATATGAGAGAAATGGTACTTAGAGAAGCTCATAAAACCAGATACTCAATACATCCTGGAACGGGGAAGATGTACAAGGATCTTAAGAAACATTTTTGGTGGCCAGGTATGAAAGCCGATATTGCTAAATATGTAGGAGAATGTTTGACGTGTTCTAAGGTCAAAGCTGAACATCAGAAACCATCAGGTCTACTACAACAACCTGAAATCCCGGAATGAAAATGGGAAAACATTACCATGGATTTCATTACTAAATTGCCAAGGACTGCAAGTGGTTATGATACTATTTGGGTAATAGTTGATCGTCTCACCAAGTCAGCACACTTCCTGCCAATAAGAAAAGATGACAAGATGGAGAAGTTAGCACGACTGTATTTGAAGGAAGTCGTCTCCAGACATGGAATACCAATCTCTATTATCTCTGTTAGGGATGGCAGATTTATTTCAAGATTCTGGCAGACATTACAGCAAGCATTGGGAACTCGTCTAGACATGAGTACTGCCTATCATCTACAAACTGATGGGCAGAGCAAAAGGATGATACAAACGCTTGAAGACATGCTACAAGCTTGTGTTATTGATTTCGAAAACAGTTGGGATCGACATCTACCGTTAGCAGAATTTTCCTACAACAACAGCTACCATTCGAGCATTGAGATGGCGCCGTTTGAAGCACTTTATGGTAGAAAGTGCAGGTCTCCGATTTGTTGGAGTGAAGTGGGGGATAGACAGATTACGGGTCCGGAGATAATACAAGAAACTACCGAGAAAATCATCCAAATTCAACAAAGATTGAAAACCGCCCAGAGTCGACAAAAGAGCTACGCGGACAGTTTAAGAAAAGATATAGAGTTTGAAATTGGAGAAATGGTCATGCTTAAGGTTTCACCTTGGAAAGGCGTTGTTCGA
Organism: Rutidosis leptorrhynchoides; assembly: GCF_046630445.1. Classification (NCBI taxonomy): domain Eukaryota; kingdom Viridiplantae; phylum Streptophyta; class Magnoliopsida; order Asterales; family Asteraceae; genus Rutidosis; species Rutidosis leptorrhynchoides. Next base: position 469,499,112 of record NC_092335.1, on the reverse strand, counting down.
TTTGGTAAAGGGAAACTAAATCCAAGGTACATTGGACCATTCAAGATTATAGATCGTGTCGGACCAGTAGCTTACCAACTGGAGCTAGCTCAACAACTCGTGGCTGTACATAACACTTTCCACGTCTCAAATTTGAAGAAATGTTTTGCTAAAGAAGATCTCACTATTTCGTTGGACGAAATCCAAATCAATGAAAAACTTCAATTCATTGAAGAACCCGTCAAAATAATGGATCGTGAGGTTAAGAGACTTAAACAAAACAAGATACCGATTGTTAAGGTTCGATGGAATGCTCGTAGAGGACCCGAGTTCACCTGGGAGCGTGAAGATCAGATAAAGAAGAAATACCCGCATTTATTTCCAGAAGATACGTCAACACCTCCAACTGCTTAAAATTTCGGGACGAAATTTATTTAACGGGTAGGTACTGTAGTGACCCGAACTTTTCCATGTTTATATATATATTAAATGAAATTGTTATTTACATGATTAATTGTTTCCAACATGTTAAGAAATCAAACTTGTTAAGACTTGATTAATTGAAATAGGTTTCATATAGACAATTGACCACCCAAGTTGACCGGTGATTCATGAACGTTAAAACTTGTAAAAACTATACGATGACATATATATGGTTATATATATATATATATATATATATATATATATATATATATATATATATATATATATATATATATATATATATATATATATATATATATATATATATATATATATATATATATATATATATATATATATATATAGTTAACATGATTTTATTATAAGTATGTATCTCATTAGGTATTTTAACAATGAGTTATATACATAAAAATGAGACTATTAATTTAAGAAACTCGAAAACGATATATATAACGATTATCGTTATAACAACGTCTTACTAGGTACATATGAATCATATTAAGACATTGATACACTTGGTTAATTATGTTAAATGATAAGTAAATATATTATTAAGTGTATTAACAATGAAATACATATGTAAAAATAAGACTACTAACTTAATGATTTCGAAACGAGACATATATGTAACGATTATCGTTGTACCGACATTTAACTGTATATATATCATACTAAGATATATTATATATCATAATATCATGATAATATAACAATTTAACATCTCATTTGTTATAATAAATAATGGGGTAACAACATTCAACAAGATCGTTAACCTAAAGGTTTCAAAACAACATTAACATGTAACGACTAACGATGACTTAACGACTCAGTTAAAATGTATATACATGTAGTGTTTTAATATGTATTCATACACTTTTAAAAGACTTCAAGACACTTATAAAAATACTTCTACTTAACAAAAATGCTTACAATTACATTCTCGTTCAGTTTCATCAACAATTCTACTCGTATGCACCCGTATTCGTACTCGTACAATACACAGCTTTTAGATGTATGTACTATTGGTATATACACTCCAATGATCAGCTCTTAGCAGCCCATGTGAGTCACCTAACACATGTGGGAACCATCATTTGGCAACTAGCATGAAATATCTCATAAAATTACAAAAATATGAGTAATCATTCATGACTTATTTACATGAAAACAAAATTACATATCCTTTATATCTAATCCATACACCAACGACCAAAAACACCTACAAACACTTTCATTCTTCAATTTTATTCATCGAATTGATCTCTCTCAAGTTCTATCTTCAAGTTCTAAGTGTTCTTCATAAATTCCAAAAGTTCTAGTTTCATAAAATCAAGAATACTTCCAAGATTGCAAGTTTACTTCCAAGTTTTCTAAATCCATTCCAAGTAATCATCCAAGATCAAGAAACCTTTGTTACTTACAGTAGGTTATCTTTCTAATACAAGGTAATAATCATATTCAAACTTTAATTCAATTTCTATAACTATAACAATCTTATTTCGAGTGGAAATCTTACTTGAAATTGTTTTCGTGTCATGATTCTGCTTCAAGAACTTTCAAGCCATCCAAGGATCCTTTGAAGCTAGATCTATTTTTCTCATTTCCAGTAGTTTTATCCAAGGAACTTGAGGTAGTAATGATGTTCATAACATCATTCGATTCATACATATAAAGCTATCTTATTCGAAGGTTTAAACTTGTAATCACTAGAACATAGTTTAGTTAATTCTAAACTTGTTCGCAAATAAAAGTTAATCCTTCTAAATTGACTTTTAAAATCAACTAAAAACATGTTCTATATCTATATGATATGCTAACTTAATGATTTAAAACCTGGAAACACGAAAAACACCGTAAAACCGGATTTACGCCGTCGTAGTAACACCGCGGGCTGTTTTGGGTTAGTTAATTAAAAACTATGATAAACTTTGATTTAAAATTTGTTATTCTGGGAAAATGATTTTTATTATGAACATGAAACTATATCTAAAAATTATGGTTAAACTCAAAGTGGAAGTATGTTTTCTAAAATGGTCATCTAGACGTCGTTCTTTCGACTGAAATGACTACCTTTACAAAAATGACTGGTAATTTATTTTTCTGACTATAAACCTATACTTTTTCTATTTAGATTCATAAAATATAGTTCAATATGAAATCATAGCAATTTGATTCACTCAAAACGGATTTAAAATGAAGAAGTTATGGGTAAAACAAGATTGGATAATTTTTCTCATTTTAGCTACGTGAAAATTGGTAACAAATCTATTCCAACCATAACTTAATCAACTTGTATTGTATATTATGTAATTTTGAGATACCATAGACACGTATACAATGTTTCGACCTATCATGTCGACACATCTATATATATTTCGGAACAACCATAGACACTCTATATGTGAATGTTGGAGTTAGCTATACAGGGTTGAGGTTGATTCCAAAATATATATAGTTTGAGTTGTGATTAATACTGAGATACGTATACACTGGGTCGTGGATTGATTCAAGATAAAATTTATCGATTTATTTCTGTACATCTAACTGTGGACAACTAGTTGTAGGTTACTTACGAGGACAGCTGACTTAATAAACTTAAAACATCAAAATATATTATAAGTGTTGTAAATATATTTTGAACATACTTTGATATATATGTATATATTGTTATAGGTTCATGAATCAACCAGTGGCCAAGTCTTACTTCCCGACGAAGTAAAAATCTGTGAAAGTGAGTTATAGTCCCACTTTTAAAATCTAATATTTTTGGGATGAGAATACATGCTGGTTTTATAAATGATTTACAAAATAGACACAAGTACGTGAAACTACATTCTATGGTTGAATTATCAAAATCGAATATCCCCCTTTTTATTAAGTCTGGTAATCTAAGAATTAGGGAACAGACACCCTAATTGACGCGAATCCTAAAGATAGATCTATTGGGCCTAACAAACCCCATCCAAAGTACCGGATGCTTTAGTACTTCAAAATTTATATCATATCCGAAGGGTGTCCCGGAATGATGGGGATATTCTTATATATGCAGCTTGTTAATGTCGGTTACCAGGTGTTCACCATATGAATGATTTTTATCTCTATGTATGGGATGTGTATTGAAATATGAAATCTTGTGGTCTATTGTTACGATTTGATATATATAGGTTAAACCTATAACTCACCAACATTTTTGTTGACGTTTAAAGCATGTTTATTCTCAGGTGAATACTAAGAGCTTCCGCTGTTGCATACTAAAATAAGGACAATATTTGGAGTCCATGTTTGTATGATATTGTGTAAAAACTGCATTCAAGAAACTGATTTCGATGTAACATATTTGTATTGTAAACCATTATGTAATGGTCGTGTGTGAATAGGATATTTTAGATTATCATTATTTGATAATCTACGTAAAGCTTTTTAAACCTTTATTTATGAAATAAAGATTATGCTTTGTTTTAAAAATGAATGCAGTCTTTGAAAAACGTCTCATATAGAGGTCAAAACCTCGCAACGAAATCAATTAATATGGAACGTTTTTAATCAATAAGAACGGGACATTTCAAAATCAAGTTACAAAGGATGTTTAAGATGAAGTCAAGTGGCAAACTTGAAGAAATGTTTAGTTTCATATGTTATAATCAATATTTTAGTTCATTTTAATTGTCCAATGTTAGTAGTCCACAGTTAGTAGTCCACAATTAGTAATTCAATAATTCATATATAGTTTAATATGTAATATTCGAATTAATTAATACATATCGTGACCCATTGTATACACGTCTCAGACTCGATCACAACTCAAAGTATATATATTATTTTAGAATCAACCTCAACCCTGTATAGCTAACTCGATCATTACCGCATATAGAGTGTCTATGGTTATTCCAAATAATATATATAGGTGCGTCGATATGATATGTCAAAACATTGTATATGTGTCCTGACGATATTTAAAGTGCGTAAAGTAAATAACAGAAATTAAATGACGATAAATAAAATTGCGAGAATTAAAATTGCGATAAATAAATTGCGATAAATAAATGTAACAAGGAATTAACAGTTAGCTAGGAAAAGTTAGCTAGGATTTTGTTAGCGTGGATTCTTAACAAAATTTCTCATAGTTAATTTGTTTGTTTCTAACAAATTTTATTTTGTCCAATTTTTCTTCATTATGCCACTTGTTGAATTCTGATAAATCAAAATCCAAATATGAAATTGGATGAAAATAGTTATTTTGTGGTGAACAGATTCGTATATCTGTGGATGTAAGTAGGATAGTAAATGACTGTTGAATCAGATTCGAAGAATGTACAGTGTAACTTATTAATGTGAAATCTAAATATTCCTCGGGTATTACCTACTCGTTAAAATATTTTCACCATTAACAGTTTGTATAAAAGAATTTTTAATTACAATCTTTATAAAAACATATATACATATATATTTTCTTCAGATGTAATCATGGATTTAATGAATTAATACAATATTGATCTCATTTGCTTTCGGTTGGAACTAGAATGAATAATCTCTAAGACTTTAGAGATTTCATAATTGACGCAGAATGGTTCTCTAATGAAGTTATGAATCAATACTTCATCGGTTATTGTTGTTGGTATTTCTTGGTATCTATGGTGCATATGACATTGATGTTCGAGGTACAGATTGTGTTGTTGAGGTATGGGATGCGGATGTTGCTGTTAGTGGTACTGTTGCTGCCAGTGCTGCTGCTGGTGCTTGTAATCTTTGCACTATATTCTCCAAAGCCACTACCCGAGAGCGAAGCTCGTTGACTTCTTCTATTACACCGGGATGATTGTCGGTTCGGATGAGCGGATGAATAAGATCTAGAATTTTAGATAATATGTAATCGTGGCGAGATACTCTGGAAATGAGAGAGAAAAGAGTGTTTCGAACAGGTTCGCCGGTAAGTGCTTCAGGTTCTTCACCGAGAGGGCAATAAGGTGGATGGAAGGGATCACCTTCTCCTTATCTCCAGTGATTAAGTAGGCTACGAACACATCCCCAATTCATACAGAACAGGTGATGGCTGATTGGTTGATCCATTCCGGTTACACTGTCTTCAGAGTTCAGATGAATATCCACATCGGAATAGCTGTCAGAATAACTATCGGAATAGCTATCGGAATCTGAGGGACTCGAACTGGTTGAGGGATTCATCTCGTACGATCAGATGAAGGATTTTTGATAAGAAATAGATTATAGGACGTAGATTTACATATGCATATATAATACTAAAATCTCGTAAGTTACGGAGGAATCTACGGAAGTTATCAGGCAAAGTTTACAGTAACTGATACGCTAGGATATGAATTTACCTATACACTATCAATGCAATAAGTGCAGGAAGTCGTGTCTATACTTTGGAATGATAAGCACGGAATTTTCCATTAGGAATGATAAACAATACTTATATTATGCAGCTAAGGTTGAAGTCCAGACTCACTAATGCATCCTAACAACTATCAGTTAGACACACTAATGCAAGACCTGGTTCGATAGGACCAACACTCTGATACCAACTTTAACAACCCTTCCTAATCCACCTGGACGAAGTCATCAACATTTGGTCCCATTACGAGGTGATGTCCTAAATATTCCATGAATGACTCCATGTAATATGAGCAAATGCACAGCGGAAGATTTCTTTCATACCTGAGAATAAACATGCTTAAAAGTGTCAACCAAAAGGTTGGTGAGTTCATAGGTTTATCATAACAATCATTTCAATATATTAATAGACCACAAGATTTCCGTTTATAAATATATGTACACTCGCAAGTGTATAAAAGTATTCTATAAGTTGTTGAGCGCTTCGGTAACCATACTTAACAATTAATGTGGCATATTCCCTTTATTATGGAATCTCCCTACACTGTACCAAGTGTAGTAAAAACGAAGTACTAAGCAACCGTTTACGATACTAGAGCGACTAGCCCGGTTGGGGTGGTCAAACCCGATAGATCTATCAATAGGATTTGCGCTTACATGTTCTTCCAACATGTAAATATTAGTTACCAAGCTATTAGGGAAGATATGCAAAGTGGTACAACTCAACGTAGAATATATTTTAAGTACGTGTGTCTGTTTCGTCAAACATAAAAGCAGCGCATGTATTCTCAGCCCAAAAATATATACTGCAAAAGCAATTAAAAAGGGAGCAAATGAAACTCACAATACGATATTTTGTAGTAAAAATATTCATACGACGAAACTGCACAATGCAGGGTTGGCCTCGGATTCACAACCTATATCATTTATATATATATTAACACACATAATATTAATCAAATAAGTTTATAGATTTTATAATGTATTATGATTAATATCCTTATATATAATTATATTTTATATAAAGAATATTTATTGTAAAAAAATAATTATAATACCAGTAGTAATATTAGTAATACAATTAATGATAATAATAATAATAATAATTTTAAAAATAATAATTTTAATGTTAAAAATAATAATGATAATATTCATAAAAATAATAATAATAGTAACTTTCATAAAAATAATAATAATGATGACAATTTTAATAATAATAATAATAATGATAAAAATAGTTATTAATAATGATAACATTAAAAATGATAGTTTTTAATAATAATAATAATAATAATAATAATAATAATAATAATAATAATAATAATAATAATAATAATAATAATAATAATAATAATAATAATACTTATATTAATAAATAAATGATAATAATCATAATAATAATAATAATGTAAGACCCAAATATTTGTTGTGTACATAAGTGTACATAAGATGCTTGAAGTGGGGGTTCGTTGTACTTTTTAAAATGAAAAAGAAGCTGATCTGGGGGAGTGGCGCGCCGCGCGGCCTTATGGCGCGTCGCGCCGTTTGTCTGTGACAGATTCCTTCTTTCTTTTAAATAGATATTTTAAGGGCAATTTGGTAAAATCACTTGGAACCCGAATCTAAGGCCCTAGATCAGTAGTGGAGCCTCATTTACTCCATTTTCCACCTACCTTATCTTCATCCATTCAATTCTAGAGAGAGAGTGATAACCTAGTGTGAGAAAACTCATTTTGGAGAAGAAGAAGGAGGATTCTTGCCTAAGCTCAAGTTCTAAAGTTGTTTATCTACTTCCTAGCTACGTTTTGGTGGTAGTGGTATGCTCTAATCTTGATTTCTCAATTTAATTTTGTGTAAGGGTTAGAGTTAGGGTTTATGGTGAACTTAAAACCCACTTTGTTAGTAAATTGGGTGTTTTGGGTGAATTTGGGTTTATGTTGACTCAAAGGTGACTAACTAGGGTTTTTCAAGTATTAATTGTTGTTAATGAACCTTAAGTAGTTAGTGAATTGCTAGAACACCGATATATATGTAAATGGATGTTAAGTGGGTTAGTGGATGGCCCAAAATGGGTATGTTGACTTTAAATTGGTCAAATGGGTCAAAATGGACCTAAATTAGTTAACGTTTGTGGCTAATGCATAAACCTAGTGTTAAAAGGTGTTTTAAGACCTAACTTGGCTAACGCTAGTGTTTTGGCGAAAGATGACCCAATTTTAGGATTAAGTGTCCAAATGGGTCAAAATGACCTAGTAGTGGTGAGTGTTGTGAGTTTGACCTACTTGGATGGTTGATTGATTATATGTACATTATAATAGGTGCGTTACCTTGAAGATTCAAGCTTGGTTTATTGATTCACCGAAGGCGTAAGGTGAGTGGAATAAGTATACATGTGCGTATATGATGTGTTTACTTGTAGAAATGGATATGTGTTGTCCAAGTTAGTGATATATGCGTTGTACACTAACGTTTTTAAGGACGGATATATGTTGTCCAATTTAGTGTTATATGTGTTGTACACTAATGATTTATGAATGGATATGTGTTGTCCGATTTAGTGTTATATGTGTTGTACACTAACAATTTTATAAACATATATGTGTTGTCCAAGGGTTAGTGATATATGTGTTGTGCACTAACGGTTGTTATGAACACCGATGGGAAATTTGAGTACCATTCCTATTACGATTGGTTAACCATGGTTGTATGAATTGTGTATTAGCATATTTAATTATGAACTATATGCTTTTGTTATTGCTAGCTCAAATGTGAATTGCGGTTATTAGTATATGCATAATGTTGTGCATGGTTGTCAAATTGCTAGCTTGTGTACGGTATTGTGTAAGTGTTTGCAAGTAGATATATTATATATGTATATGTATAATTATTGCATTCACTAAGCTTTGCTTACCCTCTCGTTGTTTACCTTTTTTATAGGTTCGGTTGTGGACAAGGGTAAGGGCATTATTTTGGAGTAGAGTTCCCGCTTTATTGATAGGGGATGCCTTTTTGGAAGTGTTGGCTATTTGGAGTTTGATCGAGACTTGGGTAGTTTAACCCCAAACACCATGCTCGTTGAGTCGTTTGGCATTTAAACTTTTTGGTGGTCGAAGCTCTCGTTATGTATTAAACTCGTAAAACGGCCGATGTGGGCCCCGCTGTAGTGACCCGAACTTTTCCGAACCTTTCTATGATTATATGTTTAATGAAAACTATATTTACATGATTAAATGTTTCCAACATGTTAAGCAATCAAACTTGTTAAGACTTGATTAATTGAAATAGGTTTCATATAGACAATTGACCACCCAAGTTGACCGGTGATTCACGAACGTTAAAACTTGTAAAAACTATACGATGACATATATATGGTTATATATATATAGTTAACATGATTTTATTATAAGTATGTATCTCATTAGGTATTTTAACAATGATTTATATACATAAAAAATGAGACTATTAATTTAAGAAACTCGAAAATGATATATATAACGATTATCGTTATAACAACGTCTTACTAGGTACATATGAATCATATTAAGATATTGATACACTTGGTTAATTATGTTAAATGATAAGTAAATATATTATTAAGTGTATTAACAATGAAATACATATGTAAAAATAAGACTACTAACTTAATGATTTCGAAACGAGACATATATGTAACGATTATCGTTGTAATGACATTTAACTGTATATATATCATACTAAGATATATTATATATCATAATATCATGATAATATAACAATTTAACATCTCATTTGTTATAATAAACAATGGGTTAACAACATTCAACAAGATCGTTAACCTAAAGGTTTCAAAACAACATTTACATGTAACGACTAACGATGACTTAACGACTCAGTTAAAATGTATATACATGCAGTGTTTTAATATGTATTCATACACTTTTTAAAGACTTCAAGACACTTATCAAAATACTTCTACTTAACAAAAATGCTTACAATTACATCCTCGTTCAGTTTCATCAACAATTCCACTCGTATGCACCCGTATTCGTACTCGTACAATACATAGCTTTTAGATGTATGTACTATTGGTATATACACTCCAATGATTAGCTCTTAGCAGCCCATGTGAGTTACCTAACACATGTGGGAACCATCATTTGGCAACTAGCATGAAATATCTCATAAAATTACAAAAATATGAGTAATCATTCATGACTTATTTACATGAAAACAAAATTACATATCCTTTATATCTAATCCATACACCAACGACCAAAAATACCTACAAACACTTTCATTCTTCAATTTTCTTGATCTAATTGATCTCTCTCAAGTTCTATCTTCAAGTTCTAAGTGTTCTTCATAAATTCCAAAAGTTCTAGTTTCATAAAATCAAGAATACTTCCAAGATTGCAAGTTTACTTCAAAGTTTTCTAAATCCATTCCAAGTAATCATCCAACATCAAGAAACCTTTGTTACTTACAGTAGGTTATCTTTCTAATACAAGGTAATAATCATATTCAAACTTTAATTCAATTTCTATAACTATAACAATCTTATTTCGAGTGGAAATCTTACTTGAAATTGTTTTCTTGTCATGATTCTGCTTCAAGAACTTTCAAGCCATCCAAGGATCCTTTGAAGCTAGATCTATTTTTCTCATTTCCAGTAGGTTTATCCAAGGAACTTGAGGTAGTAATGATGTTCATAACATCATTCAATTCATACATATAAAGCTATCTTATTCGAAGGTTTAAACTTGTAATCACTAGAACATAGTTTAGTTAATTCTAAACTTGTTCGCAAATAAAAGTTAATCCTTCTAAATTGACTTTTAAAATCAACTAAACACATGTTCTATATATATATATGATATGCTAATTTAATGATTTAAAACCTGGAAACACGAAAAACACCGTAAAACTGGATTTACGCCGTAGTAGTAACACTGCGGGCTGTTTTGGGTTAGTTAATTAAAAACTATGATAAACTTTGATTTAAAAGTTGTTATTCTGGGAAAATGATTTTTATTATGAATATGAAACTATATCCAAAAATTATGGTTAAACTCAAAGTGGAAGTATGTTTTCTAAAATGGTCATCTAGACGTCGTTCTTTCGACTGAAATGACTACCTTTACAAAAACGACTCTGACTATAAACCTATACTTTTTCTGTTTAGATTCATAAAATAGAGTTCAATATGAAACCATAGCAATTTGATTCACTCAAAACGGATTTAAAATGAAGAAGTTATGGGTAAAACAAGATTGGATAATTTTTCTCATTTTAGCTACGTGAAAATTGGTAACAAATCTATTCCAACCATAACTTAATCAACTTATATTGTATATTATGTAATCTTGAGATACCATAGACATGTATACAATGTTTCGACCTATCATGTCGACACATCTATATATATTTCGGAACAACCATAGACACTCTATATGTGAATGTTGGAGTTAGCTATACAGGGTTGAGGTTGATTCCAAAATATATATAGTTTGAGTTGTGATCAATACTGAGATACGTATACACTGGGTCGTGGATTGATTCAAGATAATATTTATCGATTTATTTTTATACATCTAACTGTGGACAACTAGTTGTAGGTTACTAACGAGAACAGCTGACTTAATAAACTTAAAACATAAAAATATATTAAAAGTGTTGTAAATATATTTTGAACATACTTTGATATATATGTATATATTGTTATAGGTTCGTGAATCAACCAGTGGCCAAGTCTTACTTCCCGACGAAGTAAAAATCTGTGAAAGTGAGTTATAGTCCCACTTTTAAAATCTAATATTTTTGGGATGAGAATACATGCAGGTTTTATAAATGATTTACAAAATAGACACAAGTACGTGAAACTACATTCTATGGTTGAATTATCGAAATCGAATATGCCCCTTTTTATTAAGTCTGGTAATCTAAGAATTAGGGAACAGATACCCTAATTGACGCGAATCCTAAAGATAGATCTATTGGGCCTAACAAACCCCATCCAAAGTACCGAATGCTTTAGTACTTCGAAATTTATATCATATCCGAAGGGTGTCCTGGAATGATGGGGATATTCTTAAATATGCATCTTGTTAATGTCAGTTACCAGGTGTTCACCATATGAATGATTTTTATCTCTATGTATGGGATGTGTATTGAAATATGAAATCTTGTGGTCTATTATTATGATTTGATAATATATAGGTTAAACCTATAACTCACCAACATTTTTGTTGACGTTTTAAGCATGTTTATTCTCAGGTAATTATTAAGAGCTTCCGCTGTCGCATACTTAAATAAGGACGAGATTTGGAGTCCATGCTTGTATGATATTGTGTAAAAACTGCATTCAAGAAACTTATTTTGTTGTAACATATTTGTATTGTAAATCATTATGTAATGGTCGTGTGTAAACAGGATATTTTAGATTATCATTATTTGATAATCTACGTAAAGCTTTTTAAACCTTTATTGATGAAATAAAGGTTATGGTTTGTTTTAAAATGAATGCAGTCTTTGAAAAACGTCTCATATAGAGGTCAAAACCTCGCAACGAAATCAATTAATATGGAACGTTTTTAATCAATAAGAACGGGACATTTCAGTTGGTATCCGAGCGTTGGTCTTAGAGAACCAGAAAATTTGCATTAGTGTGTCTTATCGAGTTTGTTAGGATGCATTAGTGAGTCTGGACTTCGACCGTGTTTTTTTAAAAATGATTGCTTAACATTTTTGTTGGAAACTATATATTATTAACATGTATATATTATGTGATATATTAATCTCTTAACATGTTTGATATTGTGTGATAGATGTCTACCTCTAGCACAAATCCCATTGACTCACCTAATAATAACGAAGAGTCGAATATATATTGGACTGATTCACAAGTTCCCGAAGAAGAACCGGAAGAAGAATCAGAACCGGAAGAAGAATCAGAACCGGAAGAGGAGGAACCGGAGGAGGAAATAGAACCGGTGGGGGAAATAATAAAACGGCTAAGTAAAAGAAAATCCTCAACCAACCGACCAAGGTTAATTATGGTCAATGGTGTTTCCGCCAAGGAAGCAAAATATTGGGAGGATTGCCAATTCTCCGATGAATCGGATTCCGACGAGAATTCCGATGATGTTATAGAAATTACCCCAACTGAATTTAAAAAGGCAAAAGAAAATAATAAGGGAAAGAGCATAAAAATAGATAAATCTAATTCCAACCCCGATGAACTTTATATGTATCGTCAACCCCCGAAGCCCTTAAGTTGTAACAATGACCCGGGAACCTCTAAACCACCAGGTTTTTCTAAACCGTTGTGGAAAACGACAGCTCGTATTAGGGGAACATCATATATCCCTAGAAACTTGGCAAAACGAACCAAAACCGAAGAAGAAGAAATGATCGAGTCAGAATAAGATAGTTGTATTCGTGTGGTGTAATATATGTAATATAGTGTGCTTATGCTTTATGATATATGTAAAAATTGCTTGTATTAATAAGTATTTTTTTTTATGAATCTAACTCTTGTCTATTTTACAGTATAAAAACACAAAATGGATAGACAACCCAATATTTTAAGAGACCTACCCAGAGACATGATTGATGAAATCTTGTCTAGAGTCGGTCAGAATTCTTCGGCACAACTATTTACGGCGAAATCAGTTTGTAAGACATTCGAAGAACGTTCCAAGAATGTCTTGGTTTATAAGAGACTTTCGTTTGAAAGATGGGGGATATCACATTGGGAAACCCATAAGTTACGATGTGTTTACTTTGACGCATATATTGCGGGGAACCCAAATGCTATTTTACGCAACGGGTTAAGAAATTATTTTGACTCAATGTATCCGAATATAGGACTTCATGATTTAGAAAAAGCGGCTAACATGCAACATAAAGAAGCATGCTATGCTTACGCGTTAGTAATGTTCGCTTCTCACCAAAGTGAGAAAAAGAACATCGGGCTACAACTATTAAACAAAACATTCCCACAAGTGACGGAGTCGGTAATTGGGGTAAGAAATGAGGTTTTTAGGTTATTACGAGACTGTTGGTCATTACGTAACCCTCGTCCCTTTGACGACGTTATAACACGCTGTCTTATCAATGGCCATAACGGTTATGTTCCACAAGACCAAGGATGGGAAGTAGTCCTAGTAAAACCAGAATGCATGACTTGTTTCTGGACGTATGAATTACGTGTCTTTATTGCCTTTGCTGAACGACTTGTGTACTAGCTAGAATTATCTTCACAACTATCTTGTATCAAAGTTATTGTGTGCTATATTTCATGCTTTATGTAAAATAAGCGGTATTGTAAGTTTGTAAAATATTGTATAAAAGTTTGAATGCGAAATATTATTATAATCAGTTTTTCTTATAGAATTGTAGTAGTTGAATTGTATATTAGCTACTAAGTATGAACTTAACGGGTAGGTACTACCCGAATTTAAACTTATAAAACGCTAATATGAAGAAAAAGCTTTTATAAATGAGTTCATATTATGCTACGAAATACTATTAACTACTCTTAATATTCTGTATGATTAACTTGTTCCATTTGACTATTTTGAAGGAAATGGCACCGACTACTCGACACACTGTGAATATGAATGAAGAGGAATTCCGTACTTTTCTAGCTTCAAACATAGCTGCAGTACAGGCTGCGCAACATACCAATAATAACCTTGGATCTAGCAGTACAGGAAATCGTGTAGGATGCACCTACAAAGAATTCACTGCCTGCAAACCTTTGGAATTTGATGGAACCGAAGGAGCGATCGGATTGAAACGATGGACCGAGAAGGTCGAATCGGTGTTTGCCATAAGTAAGTGTACTGAACAGGACAAAGTGAAGTACGCTACGCATACCTTCACAGGTTCTGCGTTAACATGGTGGAATACATATCTAGAGCAAGTGGGACAAGATGATGCGTACGCACTACCGTGGTCAGCATTCAAGCACTTGATGAACGAGAAGTACCGTCCCAGAACCGAGGTCAATAAGCTCAAGACAGAACTTAGAGGGTTACGAACCCAAGGATTTGATATTACCACGTATGAAAGACGATTCACAGAATTGTGCCTATTGTGTCCGGGAGCGTTCGAAGATGAGGAAGAGAAGATTGACGCGTTTGTGAAAGGATTACCAGAAAGAATCCAAGAAGATATAAGTTCACACGAGCCCGCCTCCATACAACAGACATGTAGAATGGCTCACAAACTAGTGAACCAGATTGAGGAAAGAATTAAAGAACAGACAGCTGAAGAGGCCAATGTGAAGCAAGTCAAAAGAAAGTGGGAGGAAAACGGTGATAAGAATCGCCAATACAACAACAACAGCAATTACAACAATAATCGCAACAATTATCCCAACAATCGCAACATCAATCGCAACTACAACAAACGGCCCAACAACAACAAAAACAACAACAACAACAACAACAACAACAACAACAACAACAGCAACTACAACAATCATCCCAATAATAATAACAACTGCAACAACAACAACAACAACAACAACAACAATCAGAAGCAGCTATGCCAAAGGTGTGAAAAGTATCACTCGGGGTTCTGCACCAAATTTTGCAACAAGTGTAAAAGGAATGGTCATAGCGCAGCGAAGTGTGAGGTCTATGGACCAGGGGTTAACATAATGAAAGGAACAAATGGTGTCGGAACGAGTAATGGTGGAGCAAGTAGTGTCGGAGCAAGTTATGCCAATGTAGTTTGTTATAAATGCGGAAAACCGGGCCACATTATTAGAAATTGCCCGAACCAGGAGAACACGAATGGACAAGGCCGCGGAAGAGTTTTCAATATTAATGCGACTGAGGCACAGGAAGACCCGGAGCTTGTTACGGGTACGTTTCTTATTAACAATAAATCTGCTTACGTTTTATTTGATTCGGATGCGGATAGAAGCTATATGAGTAGAGATTTTTGTGCTAAATTAAGTTGTCCATTGACGCCGTTGGATAGTAAATTTTTACTCGAATTAGCAAACGGTAAATTAATTTCAGCAGATAATATATGCCGGAATCGAGAAATTAAACTGGGTAGCGAAATATTTAAGATTGATTTGATACCAGTAGAGTTAGGGAGTTTTGATGTAATAGTTGGCATGGACTGGCTGAAGAAGGTGAAAGCAGAGATCGTATGTTATAAAAATGCAATTCGCATTGTACGAGAAGAAGGAGAACCCTTAATGGTGTACGGAGAAAAGGGCAACATGAAGCTACATCTTATTAGTAATTTGAAGGCATAAAAACTAATAAGAAAAGGTTGTTATGCTGTTCTAGCACACGTCGAGAAAGTACAAACTGAAGAAAAGAGCATCAATGATGTTCCCGTCGCAAAAGAATTTTCCGATGTATTTCCGAAAGAATTACCGGGACTACCTCCACATCAATCTATTAAATTTCAAATAGATCTTGTACCAGGAGCTGCACCAATAGCTCGTGCTCCTTATAGACTCGCACCCAGCGAGATGAAAGAACTGCAAAGCCAACTGCAAGAACTATTAGAACGTGGTTTCATTCGACCAAGCACATCACCATGGGGAGCTCCTGTTTTATTTGTCAAGAAGAAGGATGGTACATTTAGGTTGTGTATTGACTACAGAGAGTTGAACAAACTTACCATCAAAAACCGTTATCCACTGCCAAGAATTGACGACTTATTTGATCAACTACAAGGCTAGTCGGTTTATTCGAAGATCGATTTACGTTCTGGATATCATCAAATGCGAGTAAAGGAGGATGATATTCCAAAAACTGCTTTTAGGACGCGTTATGATCATTACGAGTTTATGGTTATGCCGTTTGGATTTACTAACGCACCAGCTGTGTTCATGGACCTTATGAACCGAGTGTGTGGGCCATATCTTGACAAGTTTGTCATTGTTTTCATCGATGACATACTTATTTACTCAAAGAATGATCAAGAGCACGAAGAAAATTTGAGAAAAGTGCTAGAAGTATTGAGGAAAGAAAAACTGTACGCTAAGTTTTCAAAGTGTGCATTTTGGTTGGAAGAATTTCAATTTCTCGGTCACATAGTGAACAAAGAAGGTATCCAGGTGGACCCAGCAAAGATCGAAACCGTTGAAAAGTGGGAAACCCCAAAAACTCCAAAGCATATACGTCAATTTTTAGGATTCGCTGGTTACTACAGAAGATTCATCCAAGATTTCTCCAAAATAGCAAAACCCTTGACTACATTAACGCATAAAGGGAAGAAATTTGAATGGAAGGATGAACAAGAGAAGGCGTTTCAATTATTGAAGAAAAAGCTAACTACGGTACCTATATTGTCATTGCCTGAAGGGAATGATGATTTTGTGATTTATTTTGACGCATCAAAGCAAGGTCTCGGTTGTGTATTAATGCAACGGACGAAGGTGATTGCTTATGCGTCTAGACAATTGAAGATTCACGAGAAAAATTATACGACGCATGATTTGGAATTAGGCGCGGTTATTTTTGCATTAAAGACTTGGAGGCATTACTATATATGGGGTCAAAAGTATTATATATACCGACCATAAAAGTCTTCAACACATATTTAATCAGAAACAACTGAATATGAGGCAGCGTAGGTGGATTGAATTGTTGAATGATTACGACTTTGAGATTCGTTACCACCCGGGGAAGGCAAATGTGGTAGCCGACGCCTTGAGCAGAAAGGATAGAGAACCCATTCGAGTAAAATCTATGAATATAATGATTCACACTAACCTTACTACTCAAATAAAGGAGGAGCAACAAGGAGTTTTAAAAGAGGGAAATTTAAAGGATGAAATACCCAAAGGATCGGAGAAGCATCTTAATATTCGGGAAGACGGAACCCGGTATAGGGCTGAAAGAATTTGGGTACCAAAATTTGGAGATATGAGAGAAATGGTACTTAGAGAAGCTCATAAAACCAGATACTCAATACATCCTGGAACGGGGAAGATGTACAAGGATCTTAAGAAACATTTTTGGTGGCCAGGTATGAAAGCCGATATTGCTAAATATGTAGGAGAATGTTTGACGTGTTCTAAGGTCAAATCTGAACATCAGAAACCATCAGGTCTACTACAACAATCTGAAATCCCGGAATGGAAATGGGAAAACATTACCATAGATTTCATTACTAAATTGCCAAGGACTGCAAGTGGTTATGATACTATTTGGGTAATAGTTGATCGTCTCACCAAGTCAGCACACTTCCTGCCAATAAGAGAAGATGACAAGATGGAGAAGTTAGTACGACTGTATTTGAAGGAAGTCGTCTCCAGACAAGGAATACCAATCTCTATTATCTCTGATAGGGATGGCAGATTTATTTCAAGATTCTGGCAGACATTACAGCAAGCATTGGGAACTCGTCTAGACATGAGTACTGCCTATCATCTACAAACTGATGGGCAGAGCGAAAGGACGATACAAACGCTTGAAGACTTGCTACAAGCTTGTGTTATTGATTTCGGAAACAGTTGGGATCGACATCTATCGTTAGCAGAATTTTCCTACAACAATAGCTACCATTCAAGCATTGAGATGGCGCCGTTTGAAGCACTTTATGGTAGAAAGTGCAGGTCTCCGATTTATTGGAGTGAAGTGGGGGATAGACAGATTACGGGTCCGGAGATAATACAAGAAACTACCGAGAAGATCATCAAAATTCAACAACGGTTGAAAACCGCCCAAAGTCGATAAAAGAGCTACGCTGACATTAAAAGAAAAGATATAGAATTTGAAATTGGAGAGATGGTCATGCTTAAAGTTGCACCTTGGAAAGGTGTTGTTCGATTTGGTAAACGAGGGAAATTAAATCCAAGGTATATTGGACCATTCAAGATTATTGATCGTGTCGGACCAGTAGCTTACTGACTTGAGTTACCTCAACAACTAGCGGCTGTACATAACACTTTCCACGTCTCGAATTTGAAGAAATGTTTTGCTAAAGAAGATCTCACTATTCCGTTGGACAAAATTCAAATCAATGAAAAACTTCAATTCATTGAAGAACCCATTGAAATAATGGATCGTGAGGTTAAGAGACTTAAACAAAACAAGATACCGATTGTTAAGGTTCGATGGAATGCTCGTAGAGTGTGACGACCCGGGAATTTCTGATCAAATTTAAACTTAATCTTTATATGTTTCAGATACGATAAGCAAAGTCTGTAAAGTTGAGTCTCAAAATTTTGGAATAGTTTACGTTAATGCATTTGTCCTTTGACCATTCCTGACGATTCACGAAAAACTTGTTGTAAATAGATATGTATATATAAATATATGTATATATATAATAAATTGATATACGTTAAAAATCTAATATATGATTTTATTTGTTAGTGGAAACTGAAATCATTTTTTTATATTTGTTTTCATATTAACACATTAATAAATATCATAATTGTGTTATTAACAATATATATATATACCCTACATGCATAAGCATGACAAAACCAACTACTATATGTTCTTGTTTTCATTCGAACACCACATCACAATTTTTGTTTCTCTGCTTTTGTTTCTTTCAACACTTTAACTTTACAACACACACATGCATGCATTATACCTACTTGTTAACCATTATTGATAATCGATTGTTTCTACTTCTATTTATCTTTGACAATCAACACCATCACTAATTAAAGTACTTGCCAGATAAACTACAAACTGAAATTACGAGATTATGAGTTGGTTGCAAAATTTAAAAGTGGGGCTTGATTTCGTATTTTATAATTTCTTTTATAACTTCATGATTGAAAACATGTTGGAATATAAACATATTACTGTTCTTATTAACTTTATATTTATATATAGATATGATATGATATACATATACAATATATATATCACAATCATTTGACTCTCTCTTGTAACCAAGAGTCACCACCACATCAAATCCACTCCTCTTTGTATTCTATTTCTTTTTCTTGCATGACAGCTACTCTTGTTTTGATGCTACTTGACAAGCTTTACACATAAATGTATTAACACTATATCTTTTTCTATATATATATATAATACTCCCTTCTCTATATCGAGTATTAACTTAAACCATCTCTCTATTTACTATTTTTGTTTATCAACTCAAGAACCATTAACCTTCACCACCATCAATTATCCATATCTTCCATCAAGAAACCATGAATAATGTCGATGAACAAGATCACTAAGCACCCATAACAATTACCGTTACTTGTATTCGATGCTACTTCTTACTCGAACCACCACCTTACCATCACTCTTCGTTTCTTTGGTTCAAACCCAAACCGAGATCACCACCCATAGGATTTATTGCTGCATACTTCTGCCCATTGTTCAATTACTACTTGCTACTGTTTTACTGCTACTACGACTGTATATATCTCAAACTGAAGCTCCACATCCACCATCATCAAGCCACAACCACCATTATATCCTAACATAACCACCACTCATAAACAAACATTGTGAAACCTACCACCACGACACTCTCACTGCCTTACTCCTACAACTTCTGCAGTTTCTATTTTGATTTTAAAACACGAAAGGAATGGCAGATGAACCCACTGCTGCAGCTAGGTTACCCTTATTCGTGCTGCTACTAAAATCCTGTTTAAGTGAACATCAAATCAAACTATCACCACCTCCTCTATCTTCACTCTTTATTCGATCCTTTTTGCAACAACAAATTTTTTATTTTCTGTTCAACCACCACACGCAGCCTATCATATTTTTTTTTCTGTCTCCTGTTCGTTGTAAACCCAGAATCCAAAATCACCTGCAAGTTGTTCCAACTTCTGTCCATACCATCTTGTGTCTAATCAAATAGGAAGACCATCCATTAACAGTCATATAATTAGTCAATTATCACTATCTACACAAATTGATCAATTACCACTACATATACAAATCAATATGTTATTTTTGGTACAATTAATGAGTAACGAGTGTTCTATGGAAGATTCTAAACCCTTTTCATGAAGAAATTATACCTGTTACGCCTTGGACTTCAATCTCTGATTTTTCAAGTTCTTCATCACCGACGCCATTGTTAACAAAAATTAGAATTTGTTGTTGTTTTAGCCTGGAATTCTCCTTCACAAAACCCCTAAAGCATGAATCCAAGAAACAAGTTCAGTGATCTTGTAACTTGATTTTATGGAAATTTAATCTTAGAAAAAAAATTAGGGTATCGATGGGCAGATGAACAGATTGACTGGTACACCATAGAACTCGAAACTATTTAATTATCTGGCAAACCATCGAATATGTTTCAGATTTAAAGGAAACAATGGATTGGGTTTAATATTTGGGTTTTGCTTTTGGGCTTGATTAATGTTGGACCAAATTTTTCGATGGGTTGTTAGCATACTAGAAATGGATCCAGGAATCGAATGGTATATTGATTTCATGTTTATTTTTTTTATTTTTTCATTTTTATTTTATTATTATTATTATTATTATTATTATTATTATTATTATTATTATTATTATTATTATTATTATTATTATTATTATTATTATTATTATTATTATTATTAACATTATTTTAGTATTAGTAAAGTCATTGTTTTTAATAAACCAAAAGTTAATTATATAAAAATATACCAAATACATATATAATATTTATATAAATATTACATTACTAAATTAAATAAGTAATATATAATTTAAAATATACAAACGAGTTTGATTATTAATACATGTTAATTATATGTGTTAAAATAAATTATATAGGTTCGTGAATCCGAGGCCAACCCTGCATTGTTCAGTTGTTCATTATGGTCATATGTATTTTTACTACAAAATACATTAGGTGAGTTTCATTTGCCTTTTTACCCTTTATATTTTTAGGCTGAGAATACATGCGCAATTTTTATAAATGTTTTACGAAATAGACACAAGTAATCGAAACTACATTATATGGTTGAATTATCGAAATCGAATATGCCCCTTTTTATTTAGTCTGGTAATCTAAGAATTAGGGAACAGACACCCTAATTGACGCGAATTCTAAAGATAGATCTATCGGGCCGAACAAGCCCCATCCAAAGTACCGGATGCTTTAGTACTTCGAAATTTATATCATGTCCGAAGGAGGATCCCGGAATGATGGGGATATTCATATATGCATATTGTGAATGTCGGTTACCAGGTGTTCAATCCATATGAATGATATTTTTGTCTCTATGCATGGGACGTATGTTTATGAGAAATGGAAATATGAAATCTTGTGGTCTATTAAAGTTATGAAATGATTATTTATGATAAACTAATGAACTCACCAACCTTTTGGTTGACACTTGAAAGCATGTTTATTATCAGGTACGAAAGAAATCTTCCGCTGTGCATTTGCTCATTTTAGGAATATTACTTGGAGTCATTCATGGCATATTTCAAAAGACGTTGCATTCGAGTCATTGAGTTCATGAAGATTATCATTAAGTCAATTATAGTTAGATATATTATGAAATGGTATGCATGCCGTCAACTTTTGATGTAATGAAAGATTGTCTTTTCAAAAACGAATGCAATATCTGTAAAATGTATCATATAGAGGTCAAGTACCTCGCGATGTAATCAACTGTTGTGAATCGTTTATAATCGATTAGGACTTCGTCCGGATGGATTAGGACGGGTCTTTACATATAGGACCCGAGTTCACCTGGGAATGAGAAGACCAGATGAAGAAGAAGTACCCGCACTTATTTCCAGAAGATGAGCCAACACCTCCAATCGCTTAAAATTTCGGGACGAAATTTATTTAACGGGTAGGTACTGTAGTGACCCGAACTTTTCCGAACCTTTCTATGATTATATGTTTAATGAGAACTATATTTACATGATTAAATGTTTCCAACATGTTAAGCAATCAAACTTGTTAGGACTTGATTAATTGAAATAGGTTTCATATAGACAATTGACCACCCAAGTTGACCGGTGATTCACGAACGTTAAAACTTGTAAAAACTATACGATGACATATATATGGTTATATATATAGTTAACATGATTTTATTATAAGTATGTATCTCATTAGGTATTTTAACAATGAGTTATATACATAAAAAATGAGACTATTAATTTAAGAAACTCGAAAACGATATATATAACGATTATCGTTATAACAACGTCTTACTAGGTACATATGAATCATATTAAGATATTGATACACTTGGTTAATTATGTTAAATGATAAGTAAATATATTATTAAGTGTATTAACAATGAAATACATATGTAAAAATAAGACTACTAACTTAATGATTTCGAAATGAGACATATATGTAACGATTATCGTTGTAATGACATTTAACTGTATATATATCATACTAAGATATATTATATATCATAATATCATGATAATATAACAATTTAACATCTCATTTGTTATAATAAACAATGGGTTAACAACATTCAACAAGATCGTTAACCTAAAGGTTTCAAAACAACATTTACATGTAACGACTAACGATGACTTAACGACTCAGTTAAAATGTATATACATGTAGTGTTTTAATATGTATTCATACACTTTTGAAAGACTTCAAGACACTTATCTAAATACTTCTACTTAACAAAAATGCTTACAATTACATCCTCGTTCAGTTTCATCAACAATTCTACTCGTATGCACCCGTATTCGTACTCGTACAATACACAGCTTTTAGATGTATGTACTATTGGTATATACACTCCAATGATCAGCTCTTAGCAGCCCATGTGAGTCACCTAACACATGTGGGAACCATCATTTGGTAACTAGCATGAAATATCTCATAAAATTACAAAAATATGAGTAATCATTCATGACTTATTTACATGAAAACAAAATTACATATCCTTTATATCTAATCCATACACCAACGACCAAAAACACCTACAAACACTTTCATTCTTCAAATTTCTTCATCTAATTGATCTCTCTCAAGTTCTATCTTCAAGTTCTAAGTGTTCTTCATAAATTTCAAAAGTTCTAGTTTCATTAAATCAAGAATACTTCCAAGATTGCAAGTTTACTTCCAAGTTTTCTAAATCCATTCTAAGTAATCATCCAAGATCAAGAAACCTTTGTTACTTACAGTAGGTTATCTTTCTAATACAAGGTAATAATCATATTCAAACTTTAATTCAATTTCTATAACTATAACAATCTTATTTCGAGTGGAAATCTTACTTGAAATTGTTTTCGTGTCATGATTCTGCTTCAAGAACTTTCAAGCCATCCAAGGATCCTTTGAAGCTAGATCTATTTTTCTCATTTCCAGTAGGTTTATCCAAAGAACTTGAGGTAGTAATGATGTTCATAACAACATTCGATTCTGATAATGCTAAAAACGAACATATATTTCATAGCATTATTCCTCAAGAAAGACAAGCTTTTAGTTGCAATTGTTCTATTTACAAGTGATATTCGTTTAAATAATAAAAGGTGAAGACAAAAGACAGATTCGACGAATTGAAGACGCAAACGACCAAAAAGCTCAAAAGTACAAAAGACAATCAAAGAGGTTCCAATTATTAATAAGAAACGTCTCGAAATTACAAGAGTACAAGATTCAAAACGCAAAGTACAAGATATTAAATTGTACGCAAGGACGTTCGAAAATCCGGAACCGGGACCAGAGTCAACTCTCAACGCTCGACGCAACGGACTAAAAATTACAAGTTAACTATGTATATAAATATAATATAATATATAATTAATTATATTAATTATATATATATTATATTTATAAATAAATCGTCGGCAAGAAAGACTCCAAAAGGGACTGAGCTGTATTTACAAACTCCGCGACTCGCGGAGTTTGAAAGCCAAAAGGGCCGCGAGTCGCGGAGCCCCAAGTTTTGAAAGTCCCTATAAAAGCAACCGAATTCTGAGCATTTTTAATCATCATATATCATTCTCTCTATCTATATACGTAAAATATATATATATAATTTATATTTTAATTTTAATTTTAATTTTAATCCTAATAATAAGGGTATGTTAGCGAATGTTGTAAGGGTGTAAGTCGAAATTCTGTCCGTGTAACGCTACGCTATTTTTAATCATTGTAAGTTATGTTCAACCTTTTTAATTTAATGTCTCGTAGCTAAGTTATTATTATGCTTATTTAATCCGAAGTAATCATGATGTTGGGCTAATTACTAAAATTGGGTAATTGGGCTTTGTACCATAATTTGGGTTTGGATAAAAGAACGACACTTGTGGAAATTAGACTATGGGTTATTAATGGGTTTTATATTAACTAAACAATACCTTGTTAATTTAATATACAAACTTATAATTCGACGTATTTATATATAACCACATACGCTTGACTGGGTACGGTGGGCGGGATATCTATAAATACCAATAATTATTCATTTTACCGGACACGGAACTGGATTAATAGTTAATAGACTTGTTGAAACAGGGGTGAATTACATTCAAGGGTAATTGGTGTAATTGTTAACAAAGTAGTAAAACCTTGGTTTACACGCAGTCGATAACCTGGTGTATTCATTAAACAAAGTATTAAAACCTTGTTACAATTCGAATCCCCAATTAGTTGGAATATTTGACTTCGGGAATAAGAATAATTTGACGAAGGCTTTCGCTCTTTATATTTATGACTGATGGACTATTATGGACAAAATCCGTATGGACATATTAAATAATCCAGGACAAAGGACAATTAACCCATGGGCATAAAACTAAAATCAACACGTCAAACATCATGATTACGGAAGTTTAAATAAGCATAATTCTTTTATTTCATATTTAATTTCCTTTATTTTATATTTAATTGCACTTCTAATTATCGCATTTTTATTGTTATTTTATTTAATTGCACTTTTAATTATCGTACTTTTATTATTCGCAATTTCATTATCGTTATTTACTTTCCGCTTTAATTTAAGTCTTGTATTTATTTTTAATATTTTACATTTGGTTTTAACTGTGACTAAAGTTTTAAAATCGACAAACCGGTCATTAAACGGTAAAAACCCCCCCTTTTATAATAATAATATTACTTATATATATATTTGTATTTTTATAAAAGTAAACTAATATAGCGTTAAGCTTTGTTTAAAGATTTCCCTGTGGAACGAACCGGACTTACTAAAAACTACACTACTGTACGATTAGGTACACTGCCTATAAGTGTTGTAGCAAGGTTTAAGTATATCCATTCTATAAATAAATAAATATCTTGTGTAAAATTGTATCGTATTTAATAGTATTTCCTGTAAAAATATAAGCTATTTTATATACTACTCTGCTAAAACATCAAGTATTTTTGGCGCCGCTGCCGGGGAATCTCTTAAAAGCCGGAAGCGCAACGCTAATATAAAAAATAAAAAATAAAAAAAAAAGATTTTTAGTTTACTTTTATTAAAATTCGTTTTTATAAAAATACGTTTTAAATATTCGAAAATATAAAAAGAAAAACAAAAATATAAATATTTTTAGGAGTTTGATAAATATTTAAGTTTTATAAAGTTTCTTTAGTTTGTAAAAATATAAGTTTTATTTAATTTATTTTATAAATATATTTTATAAATATAAAACAGAAAAAAAAATAATTATATATAAATCTATTTTTTAGATTGTTATTTATAAAATTATAAAGTATTTTATTTTTATCTTAGTTTTTAAGATAAGTCTTATTTAACTTATATAAATAGATTAATTAAATTTAAAACAGAAAATAAAAAAATAAAAAATAAAATAAAAAAAACGCGTCAGTTTTAAACTGTTCCAGGTTTGAATTTTGAAACCTCGCGACTCGCGGGGTTTGCTGTTTAAAATACCGCGACTCGCGGAGCTTTTTCTGACACGCCTGCCAGAAACCCTAACTGCAATTAATACGGAGTAATAATTATTATTATTAATTAATTAAGATTTAGGTTTTAATTAAATTAATATTTAATTTTAATCATTTAGTTATATTAAGTTTTAATTAGTTTTATTTATATATTTAAATTAATACTTTTATAAAATAATATAAAAATAATATTTTTATAAAAAAAATTGTACTTTTTACAACTTTTTGTATATTTTTATATTTTGTCCATTTTTAATTGTTTTAGCGTAATATTTGTATTTTTCGCTCATATTTAGTTTTAAACTTAGTTTTTGCCATAGTTATTTTTACTTCTAGATTTTTAGTCTTTGCCGTAAAATTCCTTAAGTGCTTTTTCTTTAGACTAAGATTTAGGTACTTTAGAATTTTGCGACGCCTTTTTAAGTTTTAGTTTCTTTTTAAGTTATTTCCATTTGGGATTTAGTTTTTCCTGTAAGCTTTAATATTTTTAGACGACTTTTTCCTATGTATCAATTATCATTCCAATTAGTAATCTCAATTTGCGATTATAATTTTAAGTTAGTTGTAGTAATAAGGTTAGGTTAGTCAAGTGTTTTTAAGTTTTATAAGTTTCTTTTATTTTTCCGTCACCTTTTATTTTTCAACCATTTTTCTTTTTCGACCTTTTTCCGACGAACTCTTTTTCTTTCTTATTTCTCGCTATTCTAGTTTTAGGACATAGATTTTTATTCTACTTCTTATCTAAATTTCTTAAAATTACGAAAATTTATTTTAAGTGGTTAAATTGATAGACATCAAAATTTTCTGGTTCGTAGTAATAGTTGGATTTGTACGTGGACCGGGTTATTGGAGCCAAACAGTCCTCAATTATATTGAGACCAAACGAATCCTGCCCCTCTGCTGCATCTTTTGGCTATTCAAAACGTGGGCAAAATCAGAAAAGTCTATTGATTGGATAACTTATTATAATTTTTCTTTCCTTTTAAAAACTAATAGGATATTCAGTGAATGCACCGAGCAAGACGTTCACCACCTTTTGTACGTTCACCACCTGTAACTAGATCAAGACATTTAGCAAATATTACTACCGTTGATTTTTCTTTAGAATCTTCATCCAGTCGACCAAGTACTCCAGTTCAAATTTCCGATAATCCATTTTTTGAACCCGACCTCACAATTGAGAATCCGGAGAATATTCAGGAACGATTCGTAGATCCTGAACCACTAAACTTTCCTCCGGAACCACCAATCATTCAAACAGAGATTGTTGAGGAACGAACCATAAAATCAGAATCCTCTAGTGATTCCGATTCAACAAATTCAATTATGGAGAATTTGGAACCTTTAAGTATGGAAGACCGAATGAGAGCTAAACGCACTGGCCAAGGTCACGCAATTACTCATCCAGACATTAATGCGCCAGATTATGAAATCAAAGGACAAATTCTACACATGGTGACTAATCAATGCCAATTTAGTGGTGCGCCGAAGGAAGATCCAAATGAACATCTACGTACCTTTAATAGGATCTGCACACTATTTAAAATCCGAGAAGTGGAGGATGAACAGATATATCTCATGTTATTTCCCTGGACTTTAAAGGGAGAAGCCAAAGATTGGTTGGAATCGTTACCTGAAGGGGCGATCGATACATGGGACGTTTTAGTTGAAAAATTTCTTAAACAATTCTTTCCGACATCTAAAGCCGTAAGACTTCAAGCAGAAATTGTTACGTTCACACAAAAGCCGAATGAAACTCTATATGAGGCGTGGACTAGATATGGAAAGTTATTAAGAGGATGTCCGCAACATGGTTTAGACACCTGTCAAATAGTACAAATATTCTACCAAGGATGCGACATCACTACAAGAAAAGACATAGATATAGCAGCTGGTGGTTCTATTATGAAGAAAACCGAAACTGATGCTTACAAAATTATTGATAACACTGCTTCCCACTCACATGAGTGGCACCAAGAAAAAGATATCGTTAGATCATCTAAAGCAGCTAGAGCCGATTCTAGTCATGACTTAGATTCCATTTCCGCAAAGATAGATGCTGTGGAGAGACGAATGGAAAAGATGACTAAAGATATTCACTCAATACGAATTAGTTGTGAGCAGTGTGGAGGACCACATTTGACAAAAGATTGTCTCAGTATTGAATTAACAATGGAACAAAGAGAGAATATTTCATACATAAACCAAAGGCCTGGAAATAATTATCAGAATAATTATCAACCGCCAAGACATATTTACAATCAAAACCAGAATTATAACAGAAATATTCCATACAACAACCAACAAGGTCCTAGCAATCAACAAGTATCCAATAATACTTACAATCAGCAAAGACCTAATTTTCAAAACAAACCACCACAACAAACCGATGATAAAAAGCCGAATTTAGAAGATATGATGACGAAGCTAGTTGAAACTCAAACGCAGTTTTTCACATCTCAGAAACAAACTAATGAACAAAATGCTCAAGCATTTAGAAATCAACAAGCTTCTATTCAAAATCTGGAACAAGAAGTAAGTAACCTAGCAAGGTTAATAGGTGAAAGAAAACCGGGAAGTCTACCTAGTGATACAAATGCTAACCCCCGGAATGAAACAGCTAAAGCCATTACCACAAGAAGTGGTACAACACTTAAACCACCTGAAATACCTGTAACTTCTGATGAAGCTATTCCTACTCCACAAGAACCACAACCTGATCAAGATAAGGAAAAAGAACCGGTAGTTGAAAAGGTTAATGAAGATAACACAGTTAAGGCTAAACCCTATGTTAAACCATACCAACCACCACTTCCTTACCCGAGTAAAATGAAGAAAGAGAAACTTGAAGCCGAGCAATCCAAATTCTTGGATATGTTTAAACAGATAAATGTAAATCTTCCTTTCATTGATGTGATTTCAGGAATGCCTAGATATGCTAAATTCTTGAAAGATCTAATTTCAAATAGAAAAAAATGGAAGAACTCTCGGGTGTTACTATGAATGCTAATTGTTCAGCAGTGCTGTTGAATAAGATACCAGAAAAACTATCTGATCCAGGAAGTTTCACAATTCCATGTTTTCTGGGTAGTCTTAATTCAATAGAAGCATTAGCAAATTTAGGTGCTAGTATAAATCTAATGCCGTATTCACTATACGCTAAACTAGACCTTGGAGAATTGAAACCAACCAGAATAAGCATACAACTAGCCGATAGATCAATAAAATATCCTAGAGAGATAATGGAGAACATGCTAGTTAAAGTTGGTACTTTAGTATTTCCAGTAGATTTTGTTGTTTTGGACATGGAAGAAGATTCTCAAGTTCCTCTCATATTAGGAAGACCATTCTTAAACACGGCTAAAGCAATGATAGACGTGTTCGGTAAGAAATTGACCCTAAGTATAGAGGATGAGAGTGTTACCTTTTCAGTTGATAGAGCAATGCAACAAGCACAATCTGCAGATGATACATGTTATTATATTCAAACTATAGATGCACATGCAGAATTGTTAGAAGAATTTCCAGAATTACAAGGAATAGGAGAATGTTCTTTAGGAGAAGGTAATGAACCAATTGATGAAGCTGAAATGTTAGCTACACTTATAGCTAATGGATATGAACCAACAACAGAAGAAAATCAAATGCTAAATGAAGAAGATAGATATCGATATAAATCATCGATAGAAGAACCTCCGAAATTAGAGTTAAAGCCACTTCCAAACCATTTGGAATACGCTTATTTACATGATGAATCTGAATTACCTGTAATAATATCGTCTTCTCTTACTGAAAATGAGAAATCACAACTCATTTCTGTGTTGAAAGCTCATAAACCAGCCATTGCATGGAAGATTCATGATATTAAAGGAATAAGTCCTTCGTATTGCAAACATAAAATCCTTATGGAAGAAGGTCATAAAACGTATGTGCAAAGCCAACGAAGACTAAATCCTAATATGCAAGATGTAGTTAAGAAAGAGATTATTAAACTGCTAGACGCAGGTTTAATTTATCCAATTTCTGATAGTCCATGGGTAAGCCCAGTTCAATGCGTGCCTAAGAAGGGTGGCATGACTGTCATTACAAATGAGAAAAATGAGCTTATTCCTACTAGGACTGTAACAGGATGGCGTGTATGTATTGATTATAGAAAATTAAATGACGCCACCAGAAAAGATCACTTTCCCTTACCTTTCATAGATCAAATGTTGAAAAGATTAGCCGGAAATAGTTACTATTGTTTTCTAGATGGATTTTCCGGATATTTTCAAATTCCAATAGCACCCGAAGATCAAGAGAAAACCACATTCACGTGCCCTTATGGTACTTTTGCTTACAAACGCATGCCATTTGGACTTTGCAACGCCCCAGCAACCTTTCAAAGGTGTATGATGACGATTTTTCACGACATGATAGAAGAATGCATGGAAGTATTCATGGATGGCTTTTCAGTCTTCGGTGATACATTTGAATCATGTCTAGTTAATCTGGAACGAATGCTTATTAGATGCGAACAATCAAATCTAGTTCTTAATTGGGAGAAATGCCATTTCATGGTTAAAGAAGGCATCGTTCTTGGACATAAAATTTCAAAAGAAGGAATTGAAGTGGATAGAGCTAAAGTAGATGTAATTGCTAAACTTCCACATCCCACCAATGTTAGAGGAGTTAGGAGTTTTCTAAGGCATGCCGGTTTTTACCGACGTTTCATAAAAAAATTTTCTAAAATTGCCACTCCTATGAATAAACTCCTAGAAAAGGATGCTCCATTCATCTTTTCAGATGAGTGTATCAAATCTTTTAATATTCTTAAAGAGAAACTAACTAATGCGCCGATCTTGATAACACCAAATTGGAATCTACCATTTGAACTAATGTGCGATGCAAGTAATTTTGCAATGGGAGCCGTTTTAGGACAAAGGATTGAAAAATGATTTTAACCTATATATTATGCTAGTAAGACGTTACAAGGAGCACAAACGAACTATACAACTACTGAAAAAGAACTCCTTGCTATTGTCTTTGCTTTTGACAAATTTCGATCATATCTCGTTCTAGCAAAAACGGTGGTCTATACCGACCATTCTGCTCTTAGATACCTATTTTCGAAACAAGATGCTAAACCAAGATTAATCCGTTGGATCTTACTCTTACAAGAGTTTGATATTGAAATCCGAGATAAAAGAGGAGCAGAAAATCTCGCCGCTGATCATCTTTCTCGTCTTGAAAATCCCGAATTAGAAGTTCTAAATGAATCGGCCATACAAGACAACTTTCCTGATGAATATCTATTGAAGATAGATTATAATGAAATTTCATGGTTTGCAGACTATGCAAACAACTTAGTTTGTGGATTCCTTGAAAAAGGATTATCGTACCAAAGACGAAAGAAATTCTTCAGTGATATAAAACACTATTTTTGGGAAGATCCACATCTGTTTAAAAGTTGTCCCGATGGAATAATACGCCGATGTGTATTTGGAGATGAAGCTAGTAAAATATTAAACCATTGTCACACAGGACCAACAGGAGGGCATTATGGGCCTCAATTAACAGCAAGAAAAGTTTATGATGCTGGATTTTATTAGCCTACAATTTACAAAGACGCACACCTTCTTTGCAAATCCTGTGATGCTTGTCAAAGGGCCAGAAAAATAAGTCAACGTGATGAAATGCCACAAAATGTCATCCAAGTATGTGAAGTATTTGACATTTGGGGTATTGACTTTATGGGTCCATTTCCAAAATCTCATAATAATCTATATATACTCGTAGCCATTGATTATGTATCTAAATGGGCGGAAGCACAAGCTCTCCCAACTAACGATGCACGAGTTGTAGTCAACTTTTTAAAATGTCTTTTTGCAAGGTTTGGAACACCGAAAGCTTTAATAAGTGATCGGGGTACTCATTTCTGTAATAATCAACTTGAGAAAGTTCTTAAAAGATATGGAGTAACTCATAAAATCTCCACCGCATATCATCCACAAACAAGTGGACAAGTTGAAAATACCAACCGAGCTTTAAAACGTATTCTAGAGAAAACCGTAGGATCAAATCCGAAGGAATGGTCCATTAAATTGGAGGATGCACTCTGGGCTTTTAGAACAGCCTACAAAACTCCAATTGGAACCACACCTTCTAGACTTGTTTATGGAAAAGCATGTCATCTTCCAGTAGAAATTGAACACAAAGCATTTTGGGCTTTGAAGACATGTAATCTTGATTTACATGAAGCTGGACGTCTACGATTAAGTCAACTAAACGAATTAGAAGAATTAAGACATGAAGCATACGAAAATTCGTTAATCTATAAAGAAAGAACGAAGAAATGGCATGATAAAAGAATCAGAAGTTCAAAAGAATTTAAAGAAGGAGACAGAGTTCTTCTTTTCAATTCACGATTCAAGCTATTTCCTGGAAAATTGAAATCAAGATGGTCTGGACCATTCATAGTCAAAAGAGTTTTCCCATACGGAACAGTAGAATTGATAAATTCAAATGGGATTGAATTTAAAGTTAATGGTCACAGAGTTAAACACTACATACATGGTCCGATGGAAGTTGACAACGAAGTTTATCACAATTTCGACACCAAGGCTAACTAAGTGTGGGGAGAATCAAGTCTTTAAAGGATAATATGTATTTCTGTTAGAGTTAGATTGTCTATTTTCGTGTAGTTCTCGAAAATGGAATCCGAATGGTCTTTCCCTAGCAGACCCTAAAGAACTAGTCTTCTCCCCCCATTCTGAATTTTTATTTTTTTTAGGTTTTTACAAAATGAAGACTGCCTGTGAACTAAACCATGGTCTAATGCTACACGCTTTGATCACTAAACGTAATAATGACATACTACCGAGTGAACTAGTATCAGTAATCAGAGAAAGAATGGACGGAGTTAGAAAAGAATCCAGATGCGAAGATAATAAGTTACAATTTGGTAAAGGAAAATCAAAATCCGCAGTAAAAATAAGAGCACGACACCTAGAAAGATGTCACAAATGCGGAAAATGGTCACATGGAGGTAAATGTTCAAATAATCAAACCTATTCAAATACCGAATTTGTTACTTTATGCAGAGACGGACCGTTCATATGTTTAGAAAAAAAGACACTGAATGCTCGAGGTTACGCCTATGTAGCCATGGAAAACCAATTAAACCGACTATCTTATGAATGGGATAGATCATATAACTAAGAAATCTATTTCACAGGTATGTCTGTACAGTTTTTATTTTATTTTTTTATTTTTTTTTAACCTTTTGATAATAAACGCTAATTTGTTCGCTAAAAAGTATTAAATTGGTATTGAATAAAATTAGGTTTGGCGACCAAAATTATTGATATCATTCAAAAATTTATTACATCACTGCGAAATTTAACGTTTATTCTTAAGGTATAAATATCTTTAATCAATCAACTCAAAATATTTCAAAAATTCGTCATGAGTTAAATTAGGTCTTGGAACCAAAATTACTTTACCGAAAAGAGGGGCGCATATTTTTGATAATATTTGATTGATTAAAGTGGGATAAAAAGCCAAAAAGATTTTTAATTTTATTTTTACCATGTTTTTAAAATTAATATTTAAATCTTAAATTAATATTGTAAACTTTGTAAAAACAATATTTTTAAAATTGTAAATATTTGAAAAATTAATATAAGTTTGGTGTGAATTTATAATATGAATTTTTAAATTAAGTTTGGTGTGATTTTTTAATTTTTAAAATATGAATTTTAATTTTATGCATTTTAAATTTTAAGTTTGGTGTGAATTTTTAATATTAATTTTGAATTTTATATTTAAGTTGTGTGAATTTGAAAACAAAAATTTACTTTATCTCATTAAGTTAAAGATATGATTTTTAAAATTCGTCGTAAGTTGAAGACTAGGTCTTTGAACCGAAATTGCTTTACCCAAGGGAGGGAGGAGAACTTTTACTATCATTATTTTTAATCTTATTGAATTAAAGTATGCCAAAAACATTAAAAAACTCAAAAATCTTAGCTTTTAAAACAATCGCTACAAAAAGACAAATTTTAAAATTTTGTCGAAGGACGGACTAGGACATCAATCCGAAACGACCTCGTCCTAAATAACAAAGGAAACAAAATTTTAAAAATTAATTACTTAATTGTTTTATAAGTTAAAAAAAAAATATACCAAACTCCGCGACTCACGGAGTTTGAAGGTTTAATCTCCGCGACTCGCGGGAACATCGAATTACAGAAGAAAAAAAATATAAGAGCTGTAACAGCTCAGTTGCACACCTCAAACAAGAAAACTGCGAAAATAACCCTCGAAAATACCCGAAAAATACACCCCAAAATCACAATTTTTTACCGTTAATCACCAAATCTTTTACTAAAATCATGTTGAGAAGGATGCTATCAAGGAATTACTCAAGAAAAACGGTAAATTTCTACACCTAAACACCATTTAATCCGAAATTAGTGTTCTTGAGCAATTTTTTTCCCCAATTTGATTTTGATGCTTTTTAGTGTAATTAAGCTTAAATTGTTTATGTATTATGCTTGTATAACCTAGATTGATGCCATTTAACATGATTAGAAGCCTTAAACTTCAAATTTTGAGTAATCTAGGGTTTGTGTTCTTGAGCAAATTTGGGGCTTTTTGATATAAACAGGTTATGGCCGATTTTTGTCATGAATTATTGCTAAATTAAGTAGTGTAACATGTCTAGGTCGTTAAATGATCCAAACTTTGAGCCTAAACATGATTTTGAGAATTAAAGTGGACTTTTTCAAGTCTAAAATTCATGAACTTGATTTTTGAGAGATAATGCCATTTGAAACTTGTTTAATTGCTAGTAATGATTATTTTGACATGTTGTTTGAGTTGAATGCTTATGAACTTGGCAAACATTTTCGTATATGCTTATTTGAAAAAGTGTAGATTTGATGAAAATATGAAAATGAGCTTAAGTTTGATATAAATTGATCATGTCATTGTAATTATTTTGATTGATGATTTTGCTGACACTAATGCATATTTGGATGCACAAAAATTGTGTTTGATGTGTTTTGCAGACTGAAAGGGGTGAATCTTCATCCCAAGCCCGCAATGCTCCTGCTGAGAATGCGGAACAACAGGAGGTGGATAACTACTACAAGCAAGATATACCTCACCCAGTCATGACATTTTCTGATATGCACTTGGAAGAGTTGCACCCGAACCTGAGATTTGACAGACTTTGGATAGATTATCCAAAATACCAAAGGGGTTTGCATACTCTTCATTCCAAAGTTGTTGAGGTACCAAGGGTCATAGAATGGGGACCCTTAGAAGCTGTAGAATTGGCCAGGCCAATTAGGGAATTACTTGTACAGAGGTATGGTAATTCTACTTTTAATGACTGGGTACGTTTATTCACCATGCGTAGACCTGTATATAAAGTATGGTGTGAAGAATTGTTGTGTAGTATAGAGTTGAATGATCGGGTAGCTAGTTTAACCGATCGATCTTTTATTAGATTTTTGTTAGGAGGTTCGATGCGCCACATGTCTTTACTAGACATGGCTCAGGCTTTACGTATATATACGCCTGAGGAGTTAGCATCTGCCGATTGTAGAGGGTTGATACTAAATGGTAGAAAGATAGATGAAAATTTTGATACAAACGGTGTGTGGAGTCAAATGACAAGCCATCACCGTTTCAAAGGGGGAAATTACTCTTATTTGGATATAGATAGAGCTGAATTAAGAGTAATTCATAGGTTTTTAGCTAATTCGATTACACAAAGGGGTAAGAACAAGGAAAAGGTAAATGAACAGGATTTGTTTTACCATATGTGTATTCGAGACCCACAAAGCGCTGTAAGTATACCGTATTGTGTGGGTTATTATTTATCAGCTATGGTTAGGGGGATGAGACCGCATAGCATAATAGGAGGTGGTATTTTTATTACTTTGATTGCTGAATATCTCGGTGTGGATATAAGTCGGGGGGGATTATTAGTGGAAGAACCAGAACCCCGCGATACTATAGGTTTAAATGTATACCATGGTGCGAAAGTTTTGAAGAGGCGAAATAACGCCGCAGTACAATACCATGGAAGACATCCACAGGTTGAGAGAAACCAACAGCAAGGTAATGTAGGAGGTGTTGGGATTTAACAAGTTCATATACTCTTAAAACCATTTATGATTATAAGAAAAACGGAAGCGTGTAATTACCAATTTAAACTTGTTAATCTTTAAACCAATTTAAAGTTAAACCCCATGGATCAAGTTGTGAAATAATACTTACAAACTAACAAGAAAGGATAGAGATTATACCTCCTCAAAACTAGTTTGAGGGCTGTTTAGAAGGCTTAAGATGATGATGGAGATGATAGAACAATACACCAAACCACTCTTGAGTTAGTTAAACCTTTATCACCTTGAAACCTAGCTTGAAACCCACTTTTCTACCCTTGTTAAAACCGAACAGCAGCAGCAGTGTTTTTGAGCTGAATGTTTGATGATGTTGAAGAGTTTATAGCTTCTAACTTGAAGCCTCAAGTGTAGCATACCCCAAGCTTTCAATCACCAACACCCTCTATTAATTTGGTTAGGATTTAGACACTTGAAAGACCAAGATAAACAAGCTAATCCCTCTCCTTCTCTCCCAAAATTTCGGCAGCAGCTATATGGGAGAGAATTCGAGTTTGTTTTTCAAACTTGCATGTATGAAAAAACTAGTCAATAACTTGGTATATGTGTGTCACATGCTCCTAAGGAATTGTGTTACTAAAATAACATAAAAACAAGCATGGGTGGTGATTTGGTCTTCCCCAAAACCGTCCACTATGGGGAATTATTAAAAAAAAATTAATTCCTTTTTAAAACAAGACAAAACCCATGCATATTATTTAGTTACTTGTACATTTATAAACCAATTTATAAATATAACACAACATAATTATTTAAACCTATAAATAATTGATATCCTTAATATTTATAAATTATCCAAATAATTTATCTCAAGTGATAACATTTTAGAAATCTGATTTTCTAAAATCCAAGTGTCACGTATTTGTTTAATGAACCAATCGTTAAAATCAAATACGTTTAAGGTGTCGGTAAGCTTGTTATTGGGTATGACCCGACTTGGATCAAAACATATTATCCACATTGATTTAATATGTCTCTCGGGCATACGAAATACCTTCAATCTCCCACTTGCACGAGAAACATAAGAAATTAATGCAAGTGATGGATACAGCCTAACACACTGTCCATCACCACTAATATGTTATGACTTTGTGCCATTCAATAACATCATCCCTTTCGAGCTCCCTACTCGAACTGATATATGTAGGTGAATCTTTCATTATATCCTTTCATCCTAGATGTCATGTTAAATCCAAGAGATACAGAATGATCACTCTCCTATAGATTTAACTTTATCAGGCCTTAGACATCTGACTCTCAACGAATAAGAGGGACAAATTCCATCTTGACTACATACGTCCTAGATACACACTTTTGTATTATACCTGAGTTCTTCCTTATGTACTACCATATTTCAGAATAGCGAGGAAAGAATCAAGGCATAATACTCGATGAATATCAGGACCCAATATGTATCTCAGGTCAGAGGATACGATGATATTCGCCTTTACTCAAGATTACATGTGATCAACCACAAAGGCTCCATACAGTAAATCTTGAGAGCGGGTCTTCCAATATTTGTATCCCACAAATATCTAT
Organism: Rutidosis leptorrhynchoides; assembly: GCF_046630445.1. Lineage (NCBI taxonomy): Eukaryota > Viridiplantae > Streptophyta > Magnoliopsida > Asterales > Asteraceae > Rutidosis > Rutidosis leptorrhynchoides. Next base: position 469,460,827 of record NC_092335.1, on the reverse strand, counting down.
GAACCTTGGTAGCAACCTTGCCCCACATTCATTTCGTGAATGTATACCAATCCAAGTTCATAATAGTCTAAACCTCACACTTGTTCCGACAAATGTGATCGACTACGGAATTTAGAATAATAGCTTATTCATGGATAAAATATGCAAAATAGGAACATAACTCAAATAAATTAACACCATAGTTATATTAATGAGTTTGAACCACTTCGTTCCGTTACAATACTTAAAACAGATCATAACCAATCACTAGAATATTGAAGCACTAATGCAAAACATGTCCTTCATGTTTTGCTCCATGTAAGAGCTTCATGAGTGGATCCGCTATATTAAGATCTGTGTGAACTTTGCGAATACATATCTTTCCCTTTTCAACTTCATCCCTTATGTAGTTGAATCTCCGCTCAAAGTGACGGGTCTTTTGGTGAGCACGAGGTTCCTTGATTTGAGCAATCACACCCTCGTTATCACAAAAGATCTCAAGAGGGTCCTGAATGGAAGGGACCACTCCTAAGTCGTCGATGAATTTCTTCATCCATGCAGCTTCCTTAGCTGCCAATGAGACGGCGATGTACTCTGATTCTGTAGTGGATAAAGCAACAACCTCCTGTTTCGAACTCTTCCAAGAGACCGCACCACCATTTAACATGAAGACATAACCGGATTGTGATCGAGAGTCATCTCGATCAGTTTGGAAACTCGCGTCCACGTAACCTTTTACGGCGAGTTCCTCCTCACCAGACCCATATATTAGAAACATATCCTTAGTTCTCCTAAGGTATTTCAATATACTTTTAACAGCAATCCAATGACTGTTTCCTGGGTTATTCTGGTATCTACTTGTCAAGCTTAGAGCGCATGACACATCCGGTCTAGTACATATCATCGCATACATGATAGACCCAAAAGCAGATGCGTATGGGACTTTCTTCATTCTCTCTTGTTCATCTTTCGTGGTAGGACACTGAGATGAATTGAGAACGGTTCCTCTTTGAATAGGTACCAAACCTTTCTTAGAGTTTTCCATCTTGAACCTTTTCAAGATTTTATCAATGTATGTACTTTGACTTAAACCTATCAATCTCTTGGACCTATTCCTATAGATCCCTATCCCCAATATGTATTGTGCGTCTCCAAGATCCTTAATGGAGAAGCAACTCTTTAGCCAAGTTTTGACTCCTTGCATTGTGGTAATATCATTCCCAAATAATAATATATCATCCACATATAGCACAAGGAACATTGTAGAGCTCCCACTAGTCTTCTTGTACACACAAGCTTCATCACCATTTTTAATGAAGCCAAATTTCTTTGCCTCTTCATTAAAGCGATGATTCCACATTCTAGATGCTTGTTTCAATCCGTAGATTGATTTCTTCAACTTGCATACCTTTTTAGGATTTTTCGGATCAACAAAACCTTCGGGCTGTACCATATAGACATCTTCCTCAAGATATCCATTTAGGAAAGAGGTTTTGACATCCATTTGCCATATTTCATAGTCATAGTGAGCAGCAATGGCAAATAATATCCTAATAGACTTTAGCATTGCCACTGGCGAGAAAGTTTCATCATAATCAACCCCTTGAGTTTGAGTGAAACCTTTTGCTACAAGTCTAGCTTTGTATGCATCCAAGTTTCCATGTATGTCAGTTTTCTTCTTGAAAGGCCATTTGCAATCAACTAGCTTGGAGCTAGGAGGTTGCACAACAAGTTCCCAAACTCGGTTTTCATACATGGATTGCATCTCGGCGTTCATGGCTTCCTGCCATTTATCTTTATCAATTCTTGATAAAGCATCTTTGTAGTTTGTCGGTTCATCCAAATCAACCGTATAGCAACCTTCCACGAGAAACCCATATCTCTCGGGAGGATTACTAATCCTACTAGATCTTCGAACGTCTTGTGTACCTTGATCATCCACTTGATCATTTTCAACATCCTCATGTTGAGTACTAGTGCCAACCAATTGTGTATCATCGGCTTGATCTTGTACCTCTACAAGATCTATCTTCCTTTCACCATCACCTTCCATAAGGAACTTGGTTTCAAGGAACTCCGCTTTCCGAGCAACAAATACGGTCTGCTCGGATGGATCATAGAAGTAATATCCCATGTCATCTTTGGGATATCCTATGAAGATACACTTTGTGGATCGAGCATGTAGCTTATTTGCTACATAACGCTTAGGATAAGCTTCACATCCCCATACTTTCAAGTATGAAAGAGAAGGAGGTTTTCCAAACCACATCTCATGAGGAGTTCGTTCCACTTTCTTGGTTGGGGCCATATTTAGAATACGAGCCGCGGAGCAAAGACAATAACCCCAAAATGTATTGTTGAGTTGTTTTGTACTTCGTTTTGATATTCTTTGAATGCTTCAAAAGTTTCATCCTTATGTTTTAACAAGTAGACATATCCGAAATGACTGAAGTCATCAATGAAAGTAACGAAGTATCTTTCATCATTCCTAGTCATGGGCTTAAAGGGTCCACATACATCCGAATGTATTAATCCCAATAATTCCTTAGCCTTTTCATAGGTCCCTTTGAAAGGTGCTTTAGTCATTTTGCCTTGTAAACAAGATTCACATACATCAAATGAATCCAGCTCACTTGATTTTAAAAGACCATTCTTTTGAAGTGTATGCATTTGTTTATGTGACCAAGGCGACAATGCCATAAGTAGGAATCACTCAAATCCTTTTGAGTTCCTTGGTGTTTACTTAGTATATTGAGCTATCGAACGATGTGTTATCATGAACCAATTCATAATTACTATTTAAAGGCAAAGCCTTAAAATAGAACACATTATCTAAAGAAACATGGATATCATCATTAATAAAATTAAGATTATAACTACATTTTCTTAAGCGGGATACAGAAATAATGTTTTGAGTCAAATCAGGAGCATACAAAACATTTTTCAAAATAAGTTCCAAACCACTTGGAAGTTGTAACATAAAGTCTCCTTGAGCTTGTACGTGCACTTTTGCACCATTTCCCATAAAGAGACTTGATGTTCCCGCATCTAGTTTACTTCTTTTGAACCCTTGCAAAGAATTGCAAAATGTGAGTTCCACATCCTGTGTCTATTACCCATGTATTAGAAGAAGTAATACTAAGCTCAATGTATTCCATATATACATTACTTGAGGTTTGCCCTGCATCCCTCTTTGTTTTCAACTCCTTTAGGTAGACCGGGCAGTTGCGTTTCTAGTGACCCATCACATCGCAACCATAGCACGGATCTATCTTGGGGTTTCCTTATCCTGCAACCTTTTGCTTTTATTTTATGTTGGTTGGGGTAACCAACTTCCTTTTTCCCTTGTTCTTGCCTTGGTAGGTGGGTCCTTTCCTCTTAGCCCCTTTGGCTTAGAGGTGGAATTGTCCTTGGACCTACCTTCATTGATCATAAGCACGGGTGAAGCCCTTTTACCTATGCTTGATTAGCCATCCTAAGCATGGCATGTAATTTGCCAATGCTCTTATCCCAACCATTCATGTTTTAATTCAAAACGAATGTGTCAAACCTTTTGACAAAGAGTTGAGGATAAGGTCCGTGGCTAATCCATTAGACACATTATAATTTAGACGGTCCAATCGATCAATAAGGCTTTTCATCTTTAGTACATAAGATGAAATGGATTGGGTGTTATTTTCTTTTTCGAGGATGGTCCTCAATGATAGGTTGTTTAGGTTAAGTGGTGCATTTTGCATGTTGTTGTTATTTGCGGCCAGCTACAAAATTTGACAAAGTTTGTTTAAGCATTGATTTATAATTTAACAATCAATACCCTTTTAGTTTAATTGATCCATGTTAAATTTTAGAATCCAACGGTAAACCAAATTTCGGTTAGGTGACCTTTATCCCGTTATTTGATTTAGCTAGGTAGTCATTCCATGACAATTGCAATCCTTTTGCAACTTCTAAGGTATGGGATCATGCAATCCTTTTGCATGGCATATTTATCCCATCAACGCCTATTTGTTCCTCATGCTTCGGTGACCCTAAGTTCATGATTCCCAAATCATGTCGTCCTACTTGTGTAAACATGTGAACTTAACATACAAGTGGTTAGGTGACCTTTATCCCGCAAGCATGTCAAATTCACCTTAACCACATTAGTTTGTTCATGACGGTTAGGTGACCTTTATCCCATCATGAGTTCCCTAATATGTTTAAGTGTCGCACAAAAGGATGGCGTTAAACTTGTTTACCTTGTTTGTAAAAGGGATTTTAAGTTTTCATTAATTCTAGTTTTAGAAAACTTTTATGCCATACACCAACATGCATTTAGTGTATGGTACTTATGAAAAACCATTTTCATGTCTTGTAATTAGCCAATTACTTGATATAAACCATTTTATATATATGTGATCATATCCTTGTTCTTATTCTTAATAACCATTTATTAAGGTCCTTTTGCCATTTATATTTAACCATTTAAATTGTCGTTTTGCATGTCGTTAATTAATGTATAATTTAACCAATTAAATTTCCATTTTGCTTGTTGTTAACTTGTGTGATTTACTTGTAGCATACAAACATACAATCCACAATCATACAATAAACAACCATGCATGCAAAACAAATATGTTCACAATCAAGCCATTTTGGTAGACATTTGTTTAGCCGAAAACAAATGCCACCGGATAAGGGGTAATTACACAAAGTAGGAGATTTCAAATCTCCCACTTAACCTTGCATCCAAATGCTTCTTCATGTGTTCTTCAAGTCTTCATCATTCTTCATCATTTTACAAAATATATCCTAATACATTTTGTCTAAAAAAATGAAATTACAACCTAATCTATTTTACATACCAAATATAAAATAAATTACATAACCAAATGAATTATTACATGCCAAATGAATAAATATTATTACAAACCAATTGAATAAATATCAATCAACCATGCATGCAACCAAACACTAGGTCAAGGCTTAGATTGTGAACATCATCAACATAAGTGATAGGCAATACAGAATCACAAGTGATTGGAAACACAGAATCACAAGTGATCTGTAACACAGAATCACAAGTGATTGGCAATACAGAATCACAAGTGATCGGAAACACAGAATCACAAGTGATTGGCAGTACAGAATCACAAGTGATCGGCAACACAGAATCACAAGTGATTGGCAGTACAGAATCACAAGTGATCGGCAACACAGAATCACAAGTGATTGGCAGTACAGAATGCAGAATCACAAGTGATTTTGGCCAAAATGACAACCACCCAAAACCGAAAATTTTACATTCTACTTCATGCATGTTCATAGAATGCAAAATTATAGTGGGTTTAATAACCATCTCGAAGCATATTTCAACAACTTCGGCTCCTGATACCATTGTTGGGATTTAACAAGTTCATATACTCTTAAAACCATTTATGATTATAAGAAAAACGGAAGCGTGTAATTACCAATTTAAACTTGTTAATCTTTAAACCAATTTAAAGTTAAACCCCATGGATCAAGTTGTGAAATAATACTTACAAACTAACAAGAAAGGATAGAGATTATACCTCCTCAAAACTAGTTTGAGGGCTGTTTAGAAGGCTTAAGATGATGATGGAGATGATAGAACAATACACCAAACCACTCTTGAGTTAGTTAAACCTTTATCACCTTGAAACCTAGCTTGAAACCCACTTTTCTACCCTTGTTAAAACCGAACAGCAGCAGCAGTGTTTTTAAGCTGAATGTTTGATGATGTTGAAGAGTTTATAGCTTCTAACTTGAAGCCTCAAGTGTAGCATACCCCAAGCTTTCAATCACCAACACCCTCTATTAATTTGGTTAGGATTTAGACACTTGAAAGACCAAGATAAACAAGCTAATCCCTCTCCTTCTCTCCCAAAATTTCGGCAGCAGCTATATGGGAGAGAATTCGAGTTTGTTTTTCAAACTTGCATGTATGAAAAAACTAGTCAATAACTTGGTATATGTGTGTCACATGCTCCTAAGGAATTGTGTTACTAAAATAACATAAAAACAAGCATGGGTGGTGATTTGGTCTTCCCCAAAACCGTCCACTATGGGGAATTATTAAAAAAAAATTAATTCCTTTTTAAAACAAGACAAAACCCATGCATATTATTTAGTTACTTGTACATTTATAAACCAATTTATAAATATAACACAACATAATTATTTAAACCTATAAATAATTGATATCCTTAATATTTATAAATTATCCAAATAATTTATCTCAAGTGATAACATTTTAGAAATCTGATTTTCTAAAATCCAAGTGTCACGTATTTGTTTAATGAACCAATCGTTAAAATCAAATACGTTTAAGGTGTCGGTAAGCTTGTTATTGGGTATGACCCGACTTGGATCAAAACATATTATCCACATTGATTTAATATGTCTCTCGGGCATACGAAATACCTTCAGGAGGGGGAAATGAGATGCAAGAAATGCAAAGGTTTATAGCTTCACATGAGTACGAAAATGCTAGACAGAGAGCATTTGAAGATTGGCAAGTTCATCAGAACCAAATCATAGCTCATTGCCAACATATAGGTAGAAACTATATTCCTACACCGAAACCCATCTTCCCTCCCTGGTCTATAGAGATGCAACCACCGTATCCTACGTATAACCCTGCCGAAGCATTCTATAGCACCTATGGTTATGCCTGGAACCCCTATTGGTACCAGTATCATCCCTAGTCTACTTAGTTTTATTTATTTTGTAATTTGTAATGTTGATACGTTTAATACTTATGTTAATATTGTAATAGTTTTTATAATTTTCTAACTTTTATTCTTAGATTTTAATAATTTTTGAATGTGGGGTAATATACCAAACTTCAAAAATATGTATATATGTTTGCAGTTTATCTTATGTACACAACAGGGTAAAACAATGCATTTTCAAAGACTGGCATTAAGTTCAGCAAAAGCAACTAATTTTAACGACAAGATGCAAAATATATGTGAAATAACAACAAGACGGAATGAACAAATGATGTGCACCACTTATCATTCAGCAAACAAACGTCAATATATTTGGAAACTTTGGTAAAATTTAATCATTTTCACACAAATCACCCTCAATAATTTAAATTGTTACTGATTTCTTGCAAATGAGGGCATTGCAAGATCTTAAGTGTGGGAAGGGGTTAAATTCTTTCGGATTTTAAAATTTTTACTTTATACACTTGGTTACCATTAAAAATACTAGTAAAGCAGTAGTTGTATTAGAATCTAGTGCTCTCTGATAATAAAGAACAGCCCTAGTCTTATATACTGAGTACCCAATTCTAGTAAAATTTTACAAAATTTTCAATTAAATGAACTCAAAATCATGTTTATACATATTTATGAACGATAAAACTAGGTTTTAACACCGAAATTATTGTTACCTCGGAAAGGACATAAATTGAGAAACAAACTAAAATGTTAAAATTCATTTAAAATGGAATAGAGGACGATAAAAAGGAAAATAAAAGCCAAGTGTGGGAAAATTTACCAAGTTATCTTAAACATATGTCACATATATCTGTAACAAATAACTGAAAATACTTTTACTTTGGACTAAACTAAACTGTTTTACCCGATGAAAGAAAAGAAGAGATAGATCTACACGATGAATCAATTCCATCATTAAAAGGAAGTAAAGTCTTCCGAAAACGAAACGCGCTTCTTGATTTAAGTCAGGAAGTTGTCGTCCAGACCAGCTGTAGGTTGACGAAAAATCTAGAAAAGTCATCACTAAAATCAGCAGGAAATCCACGGACCTCAGCATTAAACAGGGTCGCCAAGTGGTCAGATTTATCCTAACCATGAGAAGGATTTATCTCGTAAAATGGGGGGGGGCACCATGCAAATTAGCTGGATAAGACTAATAAATCAGATCCCCAGAAAGGATAATCTCCTTAAAAGATCAAAAATTAGCTTTTAAGCCTGATATTACTTAATCCTTGAGATTGACCTTAAAGATTGAGAATTACAAACTCATGGAATTCAATGATATCTAAACTCGAGCTTGAACGAGAAAATATTTTGATCAAAATTACAAACCGATTTGTTTTCTGAAAACTCATTTTTAATGCGTTCATTACCATTGAACGTAAAATCCTAGGAATTTACCTGGAATTCATTAGGTCACCTGAACTAAATCGGGTGTCAACCGGAAGAACGGTGGTTGCATAGCATGGTCAAAGACAGGACCTTGTGCCAGACCGAAAAATCATAAGGGTGAGCTTTACTATTGCTCCTACCAAGGATAGTAATTGCGTCCGACACGTTATAGACCATAATTAAAAGCATGTCAGGGGACATTGCCTTAACAGTTGCTTGTTCAACGCTTTCCTTTACAACCGGACGGTAGTTTACCGAAAGGTAATATACGGGACAAGTAAACTGGATGTGTTGCTTTCCAAATACAAGGTTAGCAAGTGGGTGACACAAAACCGCAAGTTTTGAGCTAAAATTTTCAAATCTGAAACCCACCAAACCCACAAAAATATTTTGCAAACACCGGTAAAGGGTTATTCCGGAAAACTTATCTAGGGTAAAAACTAGATTTAATTTTCAAAAGATCAAATGTTTTCATAAAGATCCAATTTCCTTAATGGATCTAAATTTTTATAGTCATGTGGGACTGTAAACCATATCGTTACTACCATTGTTTATACCGCCGTATAGAAATCACTGATGTACAAAGTGTGAAGAATAAAGAAGTGATTCTAGTATTTCAAGACGATATTGCTTGAGGACAAGCAACGCTCAAGTGTGGGAATATTTGATAATGCTAAAAACGAACATATATTTCATAGCATTATTCCTCAAGAAAGACAAGCTTTTAGTTGCAATTGTTCTATTTACAAGTGATATTCGTTTAAATAATAAAAGGTGAAGACAAAAGACAGATTCGACGAATTGAAGACGCAAACGACCAAAAAGCTCAAAAGTACAAAAGACAATCAAAGAGGTTCCAATTATTGATAAGAAACGTCTCGAAATTACAAGAGTACAAGATTCAAAACGCAAAGTACAAGATATTAAATTGTACGCAAGGACGTTCGAAAATCCGGAACCGGGACCAGAGTCAACTCTCAACGCTCGACGCAACGGACTAAAAATTACAAGTTAACTATGTATATAAATATAATATAATATATAATTAATTATATTAATTATATATATATTATATTTATAAATAAATCATCGGCAAGAAAGACTCCAAAAGGGACTGAGCTGTATTTAAAAACTCCGCGACTCGCGGAGTTTGAAGGCCAAAAGGGCCGCGAGTCGCGGAGCCCCAAGTTTTGAAAGTCCCTATAAAAGCAACCGAATTCTGAGCATTTTTAATCATCATATATCATTCTCTCTATCTATATACGTAAAATATATATATATATAATTTATATTTTAATTTTAATTTTAATTTTAATCCTAATAATAAGGGTATGTTAGCGAATTTTGTAAGGGTGTAAGTCGAAATTCTGTCCGTGTAACGCTACGCTATTTTTAATCATTGTAAGTTATGTTCAACCTTTTTAAATTAATGTCTCGTAGCTAAGTTATTATTATGCTTATTTAATCCGAAGTAATCATGATGTTGGGCTAATTACTAAAATTGGGTAATTGGGCTTTATACCATAATTTGGGTTTGGATAAAAGAACGACACTTGTGGAAATTAGACTATGGGTTATTAATGGGTTTTATATTAACTAAACAATACCTTGTTAATTTAATATACAAACTTATAATTCGACGTATTTATATATAACCACATACGCTTGACTGGGTACGGTGGGAGGGATATCTATAAATACCAATAATTATTCATTTTACCGGACACGAAACTGGATTAATAGTTAATAGACTTGTTGAAACAGGGGTGAATTACATTCAAGGGTAATTGGTGTAATTGTTAACAAAGTAGTAAAACCTTGGTTTACACGCAGTCGATAACCTGGTGTATTCATTAAACAAAGTATTAAAACCTTGTTACAATTCGAATCCCCAATTAGTTGGAATATTTGACTTCGGGAATAAGAATAATTTGACGAAGGCTTTCGCTCTTTATATTTATGACTGATGGACTATTATGGACAAAATCCGTATGGACATATTAAATAATCCAGGACAAAGGACAATTAACCCATGGGCATAAAACTAAAATCAACACGTCAAACATCATGATTACGGAAGTTTAAATAAGCATAATTCTTTTATTTCATATTTAATTTCCTTTATTTTATATTTAATTGCACTTCTAATTATCGCATTTTTATTGTTATTTTATTTAATTGCACTTTTAATTATCGTACTTTTATTATTCGCAATTTCATTATCGTTATTTACTTTACGCTTTAATTTAAGTCTTGTATTTATTTTTAATATTTTACATTTGGTTTTAACTGTGACTAAAGTTTTAAAATCGACAAACCGGTCATTAAACGGTAAAAACCCCCCTTTTATAATAATAATATTACTTATATATATATATTTGTATTTTTATAAAAGTAAACTAATATAGCGTTAAGCTTTGTTTAAAGATTTCCCTGTGGAACGAACCGGACTTACTAAAAACTACACTACTGTACGATTAGGTACACTGCCGATAAGTGTTGTAGCAAGGTTTAAGTATATCCATTCTATAAATAAATAAATATCTTGTGTAAAATTGTATCGTATTTAATAGTATTTCCTGTAAAAATATAAGCTATTTTATATATTACTCTGCTAAAACATCAGATTCATACATATAAAGCTATCTTATTCAAAGGTTTAAACTTGTAATCACTAGAACATAGTTTAGGTAATTCTAAACTTGTTCGCAAATAAAAGTTAATCCTTCTAATTTGACTTTTAAAATCAACTAAACACATTTTCTATATCTATATGATATGCTAACTTAATGATTTAAAACCTGGAAACACGAAAAACCGGATTTACGCCGTCGTAGTAACACCGCGGGCTGTTTTGGGTTAGTTAATTAAAAACTATGATAAACTTTGATTTAAAAGTTCTTATTTTGGGAAAATGATTTTTATTATGAACATGAAACTATATCCAAAAATTATGGTTAAACTCAAAGTGGAAGTATGTTTTCTAAAATGGTCATCTAGACGTCGTTCTTTCGACTGAAATGACTACCTTTACAAAAACGACTTGTAACTTATTTTTCTGACTATAAACCTATAATTTTTCTGTTTAGATTCATAAAATAGAGTTCAATATGAAACCATAGCAATTTGATTCACTCAAAACGGATTTAAAATGAAGAAGTTATGGGTAAAACAAGATTGGATAATTTTTCTCATTTTAGCTACGTGAAAATTGGTAACAAATCTATTCCAACCATAACTTAATCAACTTGTATTGTATATTATGTAATCTTGAGATACCATAGACACGTATATAATGTTTCGACCTATCATGTCGACACATCTATATATATTTCGGAACAACCATAGACACTCTATATGTGAATGTTGGAGTTAGCTATACAGGGTTGAGGTTGATTCCAAAATATATATAGTTTGAGTTGTGATCAATACTGAGATACGTATACACTAGGTCGTGGATTGATTCAAGATAATATTTATCGATTTATTTATGTACATCTAACTATGGACAACTAGTTGTAGGTTACTAACGAAGACAGCTGACTTAATAAACTTAAAACATCAAAATATATTAAAAGTGTTGTAAATATATTTTGAACATACTTTGATATATATGTATATATTGTTATAGGTTCGTGAATCAACCAGTGGCCAAGTCTTACTTTCCGACGAAGTAAAAATCTGTGAAAGTGAGTTATAGTCCCACTTTTAAAATCTAATATTTTTGGGATGAGAATACATGCAAGTTTTATAAATGATTTACAAAATAGACACAAGTACGTGAAACTACATTCTATGGTTGAATTATCGAAATCGAATATGCCCCTTTTTATTAAGTCTGGTATTCTAAGAATTAGGGAACAGACACCCTAATTGACGCGAATCCTAAAGATAGATCTATTGGGCCTAACAAACCCCATCCAAAGTACCGGATGCTTTAGTACTTCGAAATTTATATCTTATCCGAAGGGTGTCCCTGAATGATGGGGATATTCTTAAATATGCATCTTGTTAATGTCGGTTACCAGGTGTTCACCATATGAATGATTTTTATCTCTATGTATGGGATGTGTATTGAAATATGAAATCTTGTGGTCTATTATTATGATTTGATAATATATAGGTTAAACCTATAACTCACCAACATTTTTGTTGACGTTTTAAGCATGGTTATTCTCAGGTGATTATTAAGAGCTTCCGCTGTCGCATACTTAAATAAGGACGAGATTTGGAGTCCATGCTTGTATGATATTGTGTAAAAACTGCATTCAAGAAACTTATTTCATTGTAACATATTTGTATTGTAAATCATTATGTAATGGTCGTGTGTAAACAGGATATTTTAGATTATCATTATTTGATAATCTACGTAAAGCTTTTTAAACCTTTATTGATGAAATAAAGGTTATGGTTTGTTTTAAAATGAATGCAGTCTTTGAAAAACGTCTCATATAGAGGTCAAAACCTCGCAACGAAATCAATTAATATGGAACGTTTTTAATCAATAAGAACGAGACATTTCACCCGGTTTTTAAAACTTATTTTATGTTTGAATCGTGTTAGTTTTACATGTTTGGATATGTGGTTAAAAGCGTTTTGTCTAATTATGTCGGGAAGTGGCCGATCTTTTTCTCAAAAATGGAAAAATGGGACAGACTGTTTTGGCGCGCCGCGCCATTAGCTGATCAGTGAAAAAAAAATTTGTGACATTTTAAGCGAGTTTGTTCGTGGTTTGGTTTGGGTTGTTACAAGTGGTATCAGAGCATGGTCTAAGGGATTTAGGCGACTTGAGATTGGTGCCTAGACTTAGACTTTATTGTGTGTACGCTTTATGCGGGACTTGTAGGGCTTTGGGTCTAATCTGGAATTGTTAGTATTTTGGTTTATGTGAACTAACCTTGTGCTAATGGTTTTGTGTTGTGTTTAGCAATCATCAAGCTAGATGGACGTGGTACTTGCAAGTTAATGCGACGTGCTCGGTTAACAATGATTAGCTACCATTGTTACGGGTGCAAATCGTGTCAAACAAGTAATGTAATTGTTGAGCAAGATGGAGTAGTGTGGCGTATATGCATATACAATTGTGTTATGTCCTTTTGTTTCGTTGTTTAATCTAATTCATTTTATAGAATGAAGATGAGAAACGGACACGACACCAATGATGGAAGTACGAGTGAGGACGTTGAGTTCACGGCCAAAGTTGAGGCCATCTTTAAACGTCAAAAGGCGGAGTTCCTCGAGGATGTTAAGAAAATATTTCTAGATACGATTGACGAGCAATTAGTCAATGTAGTCAAGGAGCAAGTGAAGGCCGTTCATCAAGAGGATAATGTGGGGAGACGGGACTTCTTCTATAAGAATTTCAAGGACTCTCAACCTCCCACCTTTGATGGTGAACGGGACCCACTTAAGAGTGCCCGTTGGATCTTCGATATGGAGGGGGCTTTTAGTACGTGTGAATGCTCTCTTGATAAAAAGATGAGATATGGTTGTAGCATATTAAGAGGTGATGCTAAATTGTGGTGGGATGCGAAGATCCGACTTTATGGCGAAGAACAATGCATGGAGTTCACATGGGATGAATTCAAGGTGGAGTTTTTCGATGAATACCGAACTTCGGCCGATCTTACAAGGATTAAGGATGAACTACGTTCCTTGAGGCAAGGGTCGATGGATTTGAACACTCTCAAATCCGTGTTTTTGTCCAAGACCCAATTTTGCTCGGAGTATGTCGGGAATGATAAAATATTGAAAGAAGATTTCTATCGAATCTTGAATGATAACTATCAAGAGAAAATTAGTGTGAACGTGGTGCAGAGCTTTGATGAATTGTTAAATATGGCGAAGGGTTTTGAAACGCTTGTGTTGAGAAAGAGTAGTTTTACTTTTGGAAAGAGGAAGTTCGAGAATTCGAGTCAATCGAGCTTTTCAAACAAAAATAATAAGAAGGGCTCCGAAAGTGTTAATAGTGTGAAGAAAGGTGGCTCCGGTGGTCATGTACCCACTTGCTATACTTGTGGACAAAAAGCTCACATCTCTCGTAATTGCCCCAACTCACCTTCCACACCCAAATTTACTTGTTTCAATTGTGGTAAAGAAGGGCACAAGAGGCCCGAGTGTCCCGAGATGCACAATGATAATGTTAAGCGGTTAAAAAAGGCGGCGGGTACGGCTAGAGGTCGAAATTATTTGATGACCAACGACGAAGCCAAGCAATCGAATGAAGTTGTTTCAGGTACTTTTATGGTTAACTCTAATCCGGCAAGGATCCTATTTAATAGCGGTGCAAATCTGTCGTTTGTATCTCCAAAATTTGTGCCTAGACTTAATAGATCGTTAGCTAAGTTAAGTCGTCCGGTAGAAGTCGAAATAGCGGACTGTAAGACGGTGCTAGTGGTTGATGTGTGTAAAAATTGTGATGTCGTTTTTGGTGCCGAAAACTTTAAGATCGATCTTATCCCGATGACTTTGGGCGATTTCGATATCGTTGTTGGTATGGATTGGCTCGATCATAATAGAGCCGATATTGCATGCCATGAAAAATTTATTCGTGTAAAGGCCCCAAGTGGGGGAGAGTTAATTATTCAAGGCGATAAACGAAGAAGACTTATGCCGATATGTTCTTTTGCACGGGCACGTCGTTTTCTTGTTAGTAAACTAAGTTAAATTATGAAAATCGAAAGGCGATAAATTATTGATGTGTAAAATCGTGTCTATAATTTATCAATGGAAATACCGGTTATTAAAAGATTACACACTAACGGGCAGTGTACCCGATCGTGTAGCAGTATAGATATTGGTAAAATCCAAGATCGTTCCAAGGACAGTATTAAGTGAGAATTAAGTTTGCAACTAATAAAAGTAAACTAAGTTAAATTATGAAAATCGAAAGTACGAGAATATTTGTTTTGTGGCTATTTAACGATTAGCCAAATCAAAGATAGATCAAAAGTAAAAGACAATATTTTTGGGTTTTTAAGTTTAAGTAAATCAAATTGCAGACTCAACGGAAAATAAAGATAGTATTAATTCAATAGACAAAAGAATGTTCGCCAAGATCTCCTATTCGCAGTGTCGGATGATTTGTTATTAAGCACTAGTTCTATTTATCAATGCATGCAATTACAGAGTCGGTTCACCCAGAGTTCTCTTTTAGGAAACACTTGAAACTAGGATTTATTGGCTTAGGGTTCCCTTTCACCAAAGACCTCTTTCGTTTGTGACTTAGTAATTAGCTAATTATAAGATTAAGATTCAATTGGTTACGCGTTCGCTCCACACAATTCACCCCTATTTTGTTCAATCAATGTTACCCGGTTTACCCCCTTGGTCCAGTAAGCACCCAATCTGTTAAGACAAATCAATTGGAAATTAGATCACTAAATTGAAACAGGGTTCCCTTTGTTCAAACAAGATTCACTAATCAACCTAGTAAGAATAATCAACACCCACAAGAATGGTTCTTAATCAAAACTCATAATTATCATGCATTAATCAATAAAACATTAAAGTATCATCCAAACACATGCAAATATTCAATCTAGACAAACATTAAAAGCTTAGCCAACAATCATGGCTAAAACTAAAATCAGAAATAAATAAAGGAAAGAATTCATTGTTTATGACAAAGAAATCAACCTAATTAAATAAGCAATCGCGGATGATGAACGGATTGAATGTTGAATCTGGAATGATTGAAGTGATTGAATGATCTTGGAGTTCTCCAAGAATCACCAAAAATGGCCCAAAAACTGCTACAATTCGTCTGGATGGAAGAATGATAAATTAGGGTATTTTTCGGGCCTTAAATACCTGGCAAAATAATCTGGACCGACCAACCGCCGCGCCGCGGCCCATAATGTCGTGCCGTGACAAACAACGTACCCTGGAACCCTTTTTAAACCCTTTTCTGATCTGGAAATTAAGTATATGCCGCGCCGCGGCCAGATTGTCGCGCCGCGACAAACAACTGTCGCTGATTCTCACATTTATTTATCTCTTTTTCCTTACTTTAACTAACTCACCGCCTCATTAACTAATAAGTACTTAACGTTTTAATCCTCGGTGCACCAATAATAACAACCGATCAACAAAATGCCTCAAAAGCTTCAAAAACCGCATCTCTTCTACAAATAGCTCTTCAAACTCGAACATTCCCAATATTATCAAAATAAACACCAAATCGTATCCAAACGGACTAAATTATGATCGATATCGCTAAGGAAAACGTGTATAAAATATGCGATATCAAACCACCCCACACTAGAGTTTTGCTTGTCCTCAAGCAATTAAACTCAATAATAATCTTCTACCATATAATAACGTCTTCAAACATGTATGTAGAACCAAACGAACAAGAAACCAAACCAACAACAACTAGCGTGGGCATGATTTGGAGTAAATAACAACCATGGTTCCCACTTGCATTCCCCCGAAATAACTTCCCAAACCGCAATCAATATGTAATGGATATAGTAACCAAAAATAATCTCGAATAACGTACCATACTGATAAAGTAGAGAATCTCGAATCATAAATAAATCTTCAAAGAAAACGGGAATCAAGTGGAAACCAAGCACCAACAAGTATAGCAATCGAACAAATGTGCCAAAAGAACGCACGGGCTACCCCGCAATTGGTCAAGTCAAGCCTCCCACAGTACCTAACATCGCGAGATGTTGGTAAGAAAATAATGTGCTTAGGAGGATACACATTACGTCCAGATATCATCGATAATCATGAGGTGATCATCTAATCCGTTAAGTCAACCATAAATATTGAGGTTCATCAGGCTTAAAAGTTGATATCTTACCTTTCCGGAGGTTATCCACTGGGAATCTGATCAATCACTGACATTTTGTGTATCATGGTGCGCTTCCCATTTGGCTAGCAAATCTCCCTCATTGAGATAAGCTTTGACTACCAGTTTCCCTATTTGACGTTGAGGCCTGGTAGATTTCCAGTCGATTTTAGCAATGACTTTTCAAGATTTTTCGTCACCCTACAACTGGTCTGGACTACATCTTCTTAAACAAATCAGCAAGTGTGTCGTTCAGGAGATTTGACTCCCTTAAGGATGGAAAAGATACATCCTGTGTGGTTAAATAAGGTGGTTGGGTGCAACATTGTCCTTGTTAGGAGAAACAATGAGGATCGCCCTGTTTAAGTTTTCGATCTAGTGAATGGTCCGGTTTCGACTACACGCTACTATCACCGTTCATACGGTTGACACCCGCCTTGGTGCAGATGACCTACGTATGAATTTTATGTTCATGTAGGATTTCACATTCAAAATAATGAACATGTTTCGAAAGTTCAAGACTTTCTCCTCTAACAGTACCTCGTCGTGAAATGATGGGTAATGAAATGGCACACTTAAGAGGTATACGTACCAAGTGAAACGGTCGGAAGACTTTACTTCCTTAATGAGTGGATCTGAGTCACTCGGGAATGTCAATCTATTTCAATTGACACTCGGTTTAAATCCCAAAAACCTTTGGGTGCCATAGCTTTTAACTATGAGTTATGTTGTCTAAGCAAACATAAGCACGTAGTTATTGTTCCTAAAAAGGACAACACTGGTGAAGCTCTAGGCTCCTCTTCCCACAGTATCACACCATTAGATGATGTAATTATAAAATGATATAATTTCGGAAGTCTGCTATACCAAGTAACCAAAAGTTTGTGATCTGGCACGTGATTCGGTCATAATCACGCTATGCAATCACCGCTCTCTCACGGTTTACACCCGTTATGGTACAGGTGACCTACTATTGAGTTCTACGAACTCGTAGGATTTCATGTCCAAAATAATGAACATGTGAAACACTTTTGGCTTCTTTCAAATAATGAAATATAATATAAATTACCAAGCCATATCATAAACAAAGGTTTTGGTCGAATTTTTAATTGTTTTTCTTTTTTTTTCTTTTTAAACTAACTTTTCTCATTTTTTTTAATTTTACCCCTAATTTTTCAATTTTTTTTTACGCCCAAAACCCCGTGAAACGTCAAGTCTTTTAATATCAAAACTAGTATGATGATGATTTCATTAACAACCAACCCGAGAGATTTTACATCCCCACCCCACACTTGAGATCAAGTAATGTCCCCATTACTTGAGATCAAAAATAGATTAAAATCGAAAGGGTAAGAAAAATAAAAACTTATCGAGTTAACCACTGATCGTGGAATGACAGTGACAGATGGCGCTGAACTGACTGCCAGCATAAGAACATCGTCCATTCCCGATCCTCACACCAATATCATCAATCAAGTAGTTTTGCTGAACTTAATGCCAGACTTGAAAAATCGTTTCACCAACAAAAATAAGAAAATAAAAACATACGAATTACATAAACGGGACAAGGTGGCACCACCCGGTACCGAAACGCCTTGTCCCCGAATAAATCCACAGTACATAATGAAAGTAAATAATTATCCAAGTACATAACCAAATAAAAATGTTTGCACACAAAATACAACATGATCTTCGGGCTCGCAGGCCCTCCTCACTAATAACCATCATACGGCCAATTGCCGTGCAGATACTGCTGCTGAAACCTCTGATGCGCATCCTCAAACCTTTCTTCCTTACTGTAAATCGAGGCCTGCACTCGTGGCCGAACTGGACTGCGATAATACACGGGTGGCTGAGCAGTAGTACCATAATAATGATCCGGGTTGTAGTAGAAAAGACGAGCATTGTGCCTTTGCCAATCGCTTCCATATGCCATCCATTGCTGGTCATGCAAAGACTCAGCCGACCTCTCATCGACCCTCTACTGACTTTCCCACATACGATCATTATGCGACCGTTGTTCTCCCCGAAACTCATTAAAGTTATCTGAAACACCGATTTGCACGTTATCAACCCGCGAGACTAAGTTATCCCAAATTTCTTGGGAAATACCCCAAGGCTGACCCCCCGCTAGCACATTCGGAGTAACCGGCTCCGCCTCATCACCTCCTTGAACATTACCACTGGCCTCGGGCTCTTGTGGCTCAACATATGCGACCAAGCCAACTCGATTTGCATCCCACATTACAAAACGCACATTAAGATAAAAACTTAAATTAAAAGGTTTCATTACTTGCAATGGGTCGGTCAATTTTGTACACCTGCTAAAATTGATGTTGAAAAACCTCGCAATTTTCATAACAAAATGACCACCAAGAAGTGGCCTCGATGAGCGTGTCTCCCTCGACTGATTAGATAAATACGTAGCAATTAACATACACAAATCAACATGCGCATTAGCCCGAAATCGATGCATTATCCATAACTCAGTAGAATTAACTTTATCGTTCCCATTTCTGCGTCCACAAAAAGTATACGACAACAGTTTATGGAGTAACCGTAGATCTCTGCTTCGAATATCGGACCCTTTCGACTCATTAGACACAAATGGAGTCAACCCCGAAATTTCAAACCAAAAGTCTCGCTCGTTATAATCATCCTGATTCCCGATGAACTTAGTTTCTTTTTTCAAAATAGCGTGTCAAAGACTTCTCATCCAATTCTTCATACAAATTTAGTGCTCGAGACAAATCAATTCGACTCATGGCTCGACTTTCTCCTCCTAAATGAAATGTCAAAAAGGCTTGATCCGTCCCATCCCTTCGAGAACGGAAACTTAAAGAGGAGAACTCAACAATTAACTCATGGCAAAGATCGTCTCTCAAAGAAAAAGCACGTTCCCAAGTGCCAAGATCGACCCCTTGTCTCGACATCACCACCATATAAGCAATATCCTCCTTTATCTCACTAGATGCACTATTCAACTCATCCCAACTAAAATACCAGGTCGCTTGAATATTTCGAGCTGAAATGTATCCAAAATATTACGAGAATTGCTCCTCAACTTTTTGTAACCAAATCTCCGGATTAGTTCTTCGCTCTTCATCCCTTCGGGATTGAGCAGTGGAGGATGATGGAGCATCAACTCTGCTTCTCTACACACATGAAACAAAAAACCAAACCAAACACAAAACATTGAAAAGTTAGCGTTAGGAAAATCAACATGTTCCACATACTTGCATCAACTACCATTAATACTCGTCTCAACTTCAATTAGGCATTTAGATAAAAGCAAATATTCACAACATATGTTTGTGTTCCATGGTATCAAATTCAAACCAATTCTCAAAACACTATATCATGTAAGTGCCCCATTAAACAACCCCTATTTAACCCAATTTCACAAACTCATCTAGTTAATTAACCAATTCCAAGAAGAATAAACCATTCCAACAACCAAAAAAACATCTCACAAATCACAAAAATCATCATGCTTTACCAAATTCCAAAATCACATATGACCCGCCCAAATCACCCCACACTATCTTAAAACATGTATCTATTAGCAAACATCTCCCTCACAAACAAAATCCCCAAACATTCAACATCAAATTCGGATTTATCACTACCCTAATTTCAAGAATCAATATTATGCATAAACTACACAAGAATTCGTGAAGAAAACACAATAATATCATATTCATCAGCAATGCATCACATATTAAGGCATAAAAGTTTCAATTAAACAAACCCCTTAAAATTTCTAACATGAACCCTAGAATTAATAAAATTAATCAAGAAACATGAGAGAAAAAGCAAGAGAATAGCAAAATCGGACCTTAACCGGCATGATTGAACAAGGAATTGAAGAAATTAGGTAAGAATTAGTGTTAATTGAAATTAGGGTTTTAGAGTTCAAAGTATGTTTGAGAGGTAAGTGTGAGAATGGTGGGTGAAAATAGATTTAAAAACCCCTAAAAAGGGTGAAATCCCGTCGGGTTACATAGTGGGTCGGGTTGACCCATTCGAGTTAAAAGATTGACCGACGGGTTAGAATCTGTGCGACAGAAACGTCGCGCCGCGAAATTAGTGGTCGCGTCTCGGCCATATGCTATACCTGATACTAATTCTTTAAAAACTCGTGAACCTCAAAACCTATGAAACCTCGCGCCGCGACCACATTCCTCGCGACGCGGAGATGAACGTGTTTAAAACCCATTTTTAAATGGCTTTCTGTTACCAAAACCCTTGTTATGTCGCGCCGCGGCTATGTTTGTCGCACCACAGCAATGTGCTGGACCTGATACCTGACGTTTCTAATCATGCAGCAACCTCAAATTACCTTTAAAGACCCAAACAGCCAACAAAATAACAAGTAATCTATCATAATTAATCATTTAGCATTTAAGACTCAGCAAACCCGTGATCAAACCTATTAATACAAACTATACAACAATGTGAACCATGTTTAACGAGTCGTTCACAAAACTCGTTTCCAACTTCAAGTAACCTTAGGATCGGGTTCAACGTGAACCCCGTCATCAATCTCCATCGGACCAACAAAATATTTCTTTACACGATGTCCGTTAACCTTAAAAGTAGTACCGCTTACATTTTTCAACTCAATCATACCGTATGGGTACACCTTAACAACCTCAAATGGTCCCGTCCACCGGGACTTAAGTTTTCCCGGTAAAAGCTTTAATCTAGAGTTAAACAAAAGCACTCGATCGCCTTCATTAAACTCTTTTGGACCCTTTAACTTCCTATCATGCCATCACTTGGTTTTCTCCTTATAAATCAATGAATTTTCATACGCATCAAGGCGTAATTCACCAAGCTCATTCAATTACCCCGCCCTTAGGCGTCCGGCTTCCTTTAAATCCAAATTGCACTTTTTAAGTGCCCACATAACCTTATGCTCAATCTCCAACGGAAGATGGCACACTTTTCCATAAACTAACCGATAGGGAGTTATACCAATTGGCGTTTTGAAGGCGGTTCGAAACGCCCACAAAGCTTCATCGAGCTTATTCGCCCACTCCTTCGGATTTGACCCCACAGTTTTCTCAAGAATAATTTTAAGAGCTCGATTGGTATTCTCAACTTGTCCGCTCGTTTGGGGATGGAATGAAGTAGAAACTTTATGGAGAACTCCATATCGCTTCAATACCTTCTCCATTTGAGCGTTACAAAAATGAGTACCCCTATCGCTAATTAAAGCTTTAGGAATTCCAAATCGAGAGAATAAACGCTTAAGGAAGGAAATCACAACTCGTGCATCGTTTGTGGGTAAAGCTTGTGCTTCAGTCCATTTAGACACGTAGTCAATGGCAACGAGTATGTAACTATAATTCTGAGATTTCGGAAATGGCCCCATAAAGTCAATCCCCCAAACGTCAAATACTTCACAAACTTGGATGCTTTGTTGAGGCATCTCATCCCGTTTGGTGACCTTACCGGCCCTTTGACAAGAATCGCACGATTTGCAAATCCGGTGGGCATCCTTGAAAATTGTCGGCCAAAAGAAGCCCGCATCATAGACTTTACGCCCCGTGATTTGGGGTCCAAAATGCCCACCGGTAGGCCCACTATGGCACTCGATCAAAATACGCATACACTCATCACCGGAAACACACCGGCGGATAACCCCATCGGGACAACAACGAAAAAGATAGGGAGCCTCCCAGAAATAGTACTTAAGGTCACTGAAGAATTTCTTCCTCTTTTGATGCGACCACCCTTTTTCCAAGAATCCCCCAACAAGATAATTAGCAATGTCCACGTACCACGGCTCATCCACCTTGTCCATCGCCATGAGATATTCATCAGAAAAATTATCATGGATACTCGATTCGTGAAGGACTTCGAGATTCGGATTCTCGAGTCTAGACAAGTGGTCAGCCGCTAGATTTTCAGCACCCTTCTTATCCCGGATCTCGATGTTGAACTCTTGCAAAAGCAAGATCCATCTAAGCAGTTGAGGTTTTGCATCCGGTTTCAAAAATAGGTACTTCAGAGCAGAATGGTCCGTAAAAACTATAGTCTTAGACAAGACTAAGTAGGACCGGAACTTATCAAATGAAAAGACCACCGCAAGGAGCTCCTTTTCAGTGGTAGTATAATTCAATTGCGCTCCCTGCAAGGTCTTGCTTGCATAGTAAATGGGTCGGAAGTGTTTCTCGACCCTTTGACCCAAAACAGAGCCAACAGCAAAGTCAGAAGCATTCCACATAAGCTCGAATGGAAGGGACCAATTCGGAGCAATTATGATTGGTGCATTGATCAGTTTCTCCTTAAGAAGATTGAATGCCTTTAGGCATTCTTCAGAGAAATTCCAAGGCGTGTCCTTTTCGAGGAGTTTATTCATCGGGTTAGCAATTTTAGAAAAATCCTTAATAAATCGCCGGTAAAAACCGGCGTGCCCGAGAAAACTCCAAACACCCTTAACATCAGTGGGAGGTGGAAGGTTCTTAATAGCCGTTACCTTCACGGGATCCACCTCAATACCATCCCTAGAAATCTTGTGCCCGAGAACTATGCCCCCTTGAACCATGAAATGACACTTTTCCCAATTGAGCACAAGATTAGACTTCTCACACCGTTCCAACATCCATTCTAAATTAAGAAGGCATGAATCAAAAGTGTCACCGAAGATCGAAAAGTCATCCATGAACACCTCCATGCAATCCTCTATCATATCGTGGAATATGGCCATCATGCACCTTTGAAAAGTGGCCGGAGCATTGCAAAGGCCAAAGGGCATGCGTCGGTATGAAAATGTGCCATACGGGCACGTGAAACTAGTTTTCTCCTAGTCCTCGGGCGAGATAGGAATCTGGAAATAGCCCGAAAAACCATCAAGAAAACAGTAAAAGCTGTTCCCTGCTAACCTTTCTAGCATTTGATCCATGAAAGGTAACGGGAAGTGGTCTTTGCGTGTGGCGTCGTTCAACTTTCGATAGTCAATACAAACACGCCACCCCGTGACAGTCCTAGTGGAAATTAACTCATTTTTATCGTTGGTGGTAACAGTCATACCACCTTTCTTAGGTACACAGTGTACCGGGCTAATCCAAGGACTGTCAGAGATCGGGCAAATCAGACCTGCATCGAGGAGCTTAATAATCTCTTTCTTCACGACTTCTTGCATGTGCGGGTTCAACCTCCTTTGTCGTTGCACCACAGGTTTGGAGTTATCCTCCATTAGGATTTTGTGGGTGCAATAGGAGGGACTAATACCCTTGATGTCGTGAATTTTCCATGCAATGGCTGGTTTATGGGCCTGCAACATGGTTACAAGCTCAGTTTCCTGACCTGTAGTAAGAGAAGAAGAAATAATTACCGGGAGCTTAGATTCCTCCTGCAAATAAGCGTATTCCAAATTATCAGGAAGTGGCTTCAATTCTAACTCGGGAGGTTCTTCAATTGAAGACTTGCTCTGGTAATCTGCATCGCGTTCGAGTTCTTTGAACTCCTCCTCAGTCGGCTCATAGCCGTTTTCCATCAAGGTGGTTAAAATATCCACCTCCTCAACCTGCAACTCTTCATCAATTTCAACCAATGAACATTCTCCTGAACCCTGTAACTCTGGAAATTCCTGCAACAACTCAGACTGACATTTACAGTGTTAAGAAAATAAAATGTATCATCAGTGTGGGCAGGGTATTTTAAAGCATGGTCGATTGAGAAAGTTGCATGCAAATCATCTATCCTAAGGGTCAACTGTTGGCCATAAACATCCATGATACACCTAGCAGTATTTAAAAATGGCCGACCCAAAATCAGTGGAATCCTCTCATCCACTTCCATATCCAACACCACGAAATTGGCCAAAAAACCAACGACCCGGTCTTAACTAGCATATTCTCGATAATTCCATGAGGGAATTTAATGGAGTGGTCCGCTAGCTGAATAGCCATACACGTGGGTTTCAACTCCCCGGGGTCTAGCTTCAAATAAATAGAATAGGGCATTAAATTTATGCTAGCTCCCAAATCTGCCAATGCCCTCATACAATCCAAATTACCCAGTAAACAAGGAATGGTAAAACTCCCAGGATCCTTAAGCTTCTCGGGAAGCTTGTTTGCAACCACCGCTGAGCATGCGGCATTCAACCTGACTGAAGACACGTTCTCCAGCTTCTTCCTGTTAGTTAGCAAGTCCTTAAGAAACCTTGCATACTTGGGCATACCTGCAATCACATCAATAAAAGGCAAATTAATGTTAACTTTTTTAATCAAGTCCATGAACTTGGACTTTTCTGCCTCCAGCTTCTCCAGTCTATACTTCCTCGGGAATAGGAGCGGTGGTTGGTACTCTTTAACTACTGGTTTAGCAGCAACAGTTTCCGGTACCCTCACAACTTTCTCAATCACCTGTTCCGACTCCTTATCCCCCTCCGGTTCACTAACAACAACCGGCTCACTATCCTTAACCAACGGCACTCGTAAATCATACTCATCGGCCTTCCGCGGTGAATCATATGCTAAACCACTTCAGGTGGTGATAGCATTAACGTGCCCATTCTTCGGGTTAGTATCTGTCTTACTCGGTAACTCCCCCGGTTTCCTCACATTATTCTGACTAGCAAGCTGACCAATTTGTTTCTCCAAATTCTGAATAGCTGCTTGTTGATTTCGAAACATTTGATCATTCTTCTCATTGTTCTGAGTAACAGTAGTAACAATGTGAAGACCCTCCTAATCCATCCGAACGAAGTCCATATTGATTATAAACGATTCATAACAGTTGATTACATTGCGAGGTACTTGACCTCTATATGATACATTTTACAACATTGCATTCGTTTTTGAAAAGACAATCTTTCATTGCATTGAAAGTTGACGGCATGCATACTATATTATAATATATCTATCTATAATTGACTTAATAATAATCTTGATGAACTCAACGACTCGAATGCAACGTCTTTTGAAATATGTCATGAATGACTCTAAGTAATATCTTTAAAATGAGCAAATGCACAGCGGAAGATTTCTTTCATACCTGAGAATAAACATGCTTTAAAGTGTCAACCAAAAAGGTTGGTGAGTTCATTAGTTTAACATAAATAATCATTTCATAATTTTAATAGACCACAAGATTTCATATTTTCATTTCTCATAAACATACGTCCCATGCATAGAGACAAAAATATCTTTCATATGGATTGAACACCTGGTAACCGACATTCACAATATGTATATAAGAATATCCCCATCATTCCGGGATCCTCCATCGGACATGATATAAATTTCGAAGTACTAAAGCATCTGATACTTTGGATGGGGCTTGTTGGGCCCAATAGATCTATCTTTAGAGTTCGCGTCAATTAGGGTGTCTGTTCCCTAATTCTTAGATTACCAGACTTAATAAAAAGGGGCATATTCGATTTCGATCATTCAACCATATAATGTAGTTTCGATTACTTGTGTCTATTTCGTAAAAATATTTATAAAAGCGCATGCATTCTCAGTCCCAAAAATATATATTGCAAAAGCATTAAAAAGGGAATAATGAAACTCACCATACTGTATTTTGTAGTAAAAATACATATGACGACATTGAACAATGCAGGGTAGGCCTTGGATTCACGAACCTATATCAAGTATGTATATTAACACGTATAATTGTAATCGGATAGATTTATTTATTATTAGTGAATTAAATGTTACCTCATTCTTATTATATAATAATATAACTTTTGTTAATAATAATAATAATAATAATAATAATAATAATAATAATAATAATAATAATAATAATAATAATAATAATAATAATAATAATACTAGTGACAATAATATTAATAATAATAATAATACTTCTAATAATAATATAAACAATAATAATAATATTAATAATTGTAATATTAATATTAATAATAATAATATTAATAATAGTAATAATAATAGTAATAATAGCAATATCAAATAAATAATAATATTTGTAATAATAATAAAATTAATAGTAATAATAATAATAATAATAATAATAATAATAATAATAATAATAATAATAATAATAATTATAATAATTATAATTATAATAATAATTATACTCCACCGTACCTAATAAAAGAGGGGAATCTCTTTGACTGTCGACTGAACAGATCGGTTTAGCAGAACACACTAAGAAGAGGAAAAAATATCAAGTGTTCTTCGATTCAACAAATGGATTCAATCAAGCAAATATCATAAATGTTTATGAGGTCATCGATTTCTCTTCATTCATCGTTCACAGTCATCATCAACCTTCACCGCCTTCGTTAATCCTCATTCTTCCATCGATCAGTCATGAATCGACTAATCAATTGATTCAAGTAAGTATCCGATCCAATGATTATACTATTAATTCCTTTAATTCCTTCATTAATTTATCAAAACAAAAGTAGCAATTTATGATATCCTTGGTGGTTTAGTGATGGTAATCGAAGAGAAGGAAAAAAAATAAGAGATTGTTTGATCTACACAGTAATAGTCCGAGGTTGTCTGGGTCTCGATCAGAATTCATAGGAGCAGTCAATAGTAATTATAGATTCTATTTTTTTTTTTTTTTTGAATGATAAAAATTATCGAATAAAGATGAAAATAAAACAGTATCAAGTTTTAATAATGTTTCTTGATATTTTGGCTATGGTGCAGATGGTTTGCAGGTTTGTTTGATTGTTTATCACTGAAGTATAAAATAGAACACAACAGGAAGCAGCATAGTAATCGTATAGCAATGAAAATTTTACAGTATTGGAGTTGTTTTGGCTTACTATGGTTTAAACAGGAACACAGGAACGAGTATAGCAGCTGTAGTAGTGCTCCGGACAGGAAAACAGAAGGTTTTATAGCGTAGCAGTAGTTAATTAAAGAGATAAGCAACAAGTTTTGAGTCGTAGTTGTGATGGTGGTCTGTGGATAGTAGCATTTTGAAACAGTGTTAATTGCAGGTATGTGTGTGTTATTCTATCATGAAGAATTCTTACAGCTGCACTAATTGACAAAACTATGAAGTTAAATAGTGGGTTGTGGTTCGTTATTTGCAGAGCAGTGAGCAGCAACTTTGATTTGTTATTTGATAGCTTTAAACAGAAATAATTATCCAGGTAGCAGTGGTAAAAACACGCTAGGTTGTTGTGGTGTTGATGGTGATTTACAGCTGCCACAGCAGCTTAAAACTATTGTTTTGGGTGGTTCAAACTAAGATGGTGGGTTTGATGTTGTTGATGGTTTGATGATTGCAATATGGTGAAGGGTTCAGGTGGTTGGGTTGTTGGCGATCAAACAAAGGGGAAAGGTAAAGAATGTTTGGTTTTTAATTGATATCTTCCTTATTGTTTTTGTGTTCGAGTTGTCACGAGGAAGGATAAGAAGAAGTGAATGTTTTTATGTCTTGAATGTATATATGTATATTATATGTAGAGAGGATGTTTTGATTATTTATATAGATATATATTATATGTGAATAATGTGAGTGGGGTGGTTTGAAAAACAGAATCATAATCTCAATTATATGTACATAATGTAACTTATGTGTGGAGTCTTTTTATGATTGGATGAATGTGAAGTTCTAGTTATTGAATAAAACAAGTAAAAGAGAATCCAAGAAGCAAGTTGTAAGATGAGATTGTAAGTAATAATATATATATATATATATATATATATAAGTGTAATTTACATAAAGGTATTGATCATTGAAACGAAAACAGCAATACAATACATATACATTATGATATAATTTGGTTGTTCAATTAAGCAATATGATTACATAGTAATCTCAATTAATTTACGATTGTAAAATGAAACAAGTGGTTTGTGTTTGTGTTAATCCAAAAGAAGAAGGATAAATTTAAGAATAAACAAATTTAATATAATATCATGTTTTCATTACTTCACAGGTAGACACAAGGAAAAACAAATAAGGTTGGGAGAGATGTCTAACTGATTCATACCAATTATTACATCTTTAATTAATATTAATGATTAAAATATATTAGTAATAATAATATTTATATATATATATATATATATATATATATATATATATATATATATATATATATATATATATATATATATATATATATATATATATATATATGCATCAAAGAAAAATGATAT
The DNA here is from genome assembly GCF_046630445.1 of Rutidosis leptorrhynchoides. Lineage (NCBI taxonomy): Eukaryota > Viridiplantae > Streptophyta > Magnoliopsida > Asterales > Asteraceae > Rutidosis > Rutidosis leptorrhynchoides. The sequence continues at coordinate 469,431,815 of NC_092335.1, read as the reverse complement.
TAACCATACTGATATTACTATTAATATTAATATTAATATTAATATTAATAATGAAACTAATAATAATAATATTGATATAACAACTATATTTTATCTTGTAATTAAATTAAATTTATTAATTAACTCATTTAATATTTTAAATTATATTTCAAATTAACATATATATAATATATATATGTATATGTTTCTATTTACAAATAGTTGTTCGTGAATCGTCAGGTTTAGTCAAAGGTCAATTGAATACATGAACATAGTTTCAAACTTTTCTAGACTCAACATTACATATTTTGCTTATCTTGTCGAAATCATATAAAGATTAAGTTTAAATTTGGTTGGAAATTCCCGGGTCATCACAGTACCTACCCGTTAAAGAAATTTCGTCTCGAAATTTGAGTGAGGTGGTCATGGCTAACAATAAAAATGTTTTCATGACGAATATGAGTTGATAAATTGAGTTTTATCAACATTGAGTAATATGGATAAATCAATTCGATTATTCGCAGAGTACGAGTGAAACTATCATGAAAGAGGTCCCAACGGGCATCGTCCACCTTCGCCCAAAAACTTGCCCAAATTTTTAGCCGTTAGTAAAAAAAAATAAAAAAAAATTTCAACGGCTATCTCAACGGTCACGTTTACACTATAAAAACACCAACCATATACTTCATTTTATACACTCAAACATATATTTCTTTTATATTTCCACCTTTCTCAAAATCAAAATCACACACTCCCAAACTGCAAAATGTTAACACTTCCCCCAATGATTGTTTCATTCGATGTTCATTACGGAGGTGATTTCCGTAATCAAATGAAGGAATATAAGTGGGGCGACAGTATTTCGTTTGAAGATATCGACATTCGTGATGTTGGTTTACAAGACTTGCTATTCTTTCTGAAGGAAAAAGTTCCGTGTGAATTCACGTCTGTGTTCTTTTATAAAGACGATTATGATGCGGATTGTAGGGCAAGTTTTCTGTGTACCGATGATCAATGGTACTTTATAAAAGATACCATTGAAGATCGCAGTAAACACGTTTCTTTATATGCGGTTCTTGAAGATGAAGAGATGTTGGATTATCGTTACCTCGATGAATCAGCTGAAACAGCAGTTGTAGCATCAAGAGAAATACCGATGTCTCCAGAGTACCTCACGGATGGTGAAATGACTGGTGAACGCTACTTTGCAGATGACAATTGATGACGACGAGTAGTTTGATTGAAATCTTTTAATTTTTAATTGACGTGATGTTTTAATTTTTAATTATTGTAATTACAGTGTTGTTGTCGCGTTTTATATCTTCCTTTATGTTTCAGAGCTCTTCGTCTTTTTAATCTCCTCTCGATCTCTAATAAAACGAGTAATGGTCTAGAATTTGTAAGTATGGAGTTTTGAATGAATTTAATGTTATAATCAAGAAAGGACGTAATAGCACAATTTGATTCGTCAAATTACCAGAATCATTGAGAATAAAGATATCAAGAATATACTTTCTTGATATGTTCAGAAGTTAATTAGAATGAAAGAGTTATGTAACATGACACATGATGGTGGTATGATCTACTGTGAACCATCATGTCCCATTAGAACTCAGCATGACTTACTGTAATATAATCACGTTGATCAAGTGTCATTATATTATACTAACTCATGCATCAGTTCCTAACATTACTTCAATAGGTTTCATATGTTAAGCTCGAAAGTTTATAGAATATAGAAACTAACAGTTTCTATATGATGTAACACTGATAGTACGAAGAGATTAATGATTTCAGATTAGAATAGTTATGAAAATATCTTCAGAATATGGAGGATATTTATAATGAAAGATACGATAATATCTCGGAATATCTAAGATCAGAGGATGATAGAAAATTATTGTCCGCAAGGATTTAGAGTAAGGAGCAAGATATTCACTAAAGACTTTAGCAGACATTGAATCATTTGGATTCTTTGAAGTCCAATTTATTCTTTGTGATTTGTCCACAGCTTTCTTCATAGTTTCGCATAATCTGCTTTTTGGTACTCAATTTTCTATTGAATGTTTCCAATATAATGATACACAGGAAGCACGAAGAGGTATATAATTTCGGACGAGAATATTTATGAAAATATCCTCAGAAATATCGAAGATATTGATGATGATATTTTGAAATTTCTAAGTTCGATGGTTGATGGAGAAAGATTTTCCGCAAGATTTTAACATGACTTCGGAGTAAGATATTCTCTAAAGATTTCAACGGATCCAGAATTATCTGAATTCTTTGAATATACGGTATGATCCTTGTATTTGTCCTTGGTCTCCTTCGTGGTTAGCTCAATCCGTTTTCCAGTTCCAATTTTTCTGAGCTTTTCCAACATACCATCCTTTATCATCAAACTTTCGATGATTAAGGTCGTTTACGGTAGACTACGGTTTCTGCTGCTTCATTTAGCTTCTTCAACATTCAGAATATTGATTTGTAGACTGAGTGCTTTTCAGAATTTCATAATGAAATATCATAACTCTAAGAGATAAACGTTATACATATCACTGTTGATGTAGATATGTTGTGAGTTTTCAAAGTACTGATTGATGATTCCCTATAATTGGTATGGCAGTTCTTGTTACAAGATGCGGATGAGTATATGAATAGTTTTTAACGAACAACTATAATGGTTCTTCGGAGAGACTTAAGACAATGAGTAATGAAGTTGCTGGTAAGTTTACTGCTAATGTGGTGGAATATAAACGGTTCCCGGGTAACGATGACGACAGGCAAACTTATATATCGAGGTTATAATAAGGCTAATTCAAATGGAAGTCGGAGTTGATTTGTTGAAGCTGTGACAAAATTGGCTAATTTGAAAAAGAGTTGCAATGTTATTTTCGGTAATAAATGCCAAAGGAGCTAGCACATATATGTGTTAAACGTTTACTCAGGTTCTGAGTGTTTTCAGGTGCATTACTATATGCATTAATCTTTTCTTCCGTAGCTGGAATGCGGTTGGTTCATCCTCTCGATTGGGGTGTTTTCAAGAATTATGAAAGGTTTGAACGCAGATTATAATCGTCAAGATACAAATGAGGTTTAAGATGAAATCAAGTGGAAAACTTGAAGAATTATTTAGTTTCATATGTTATAATCAATATTTTAATTCATTTTAATTGTCCAATGTCATTAGTCCAAAGTCAATAATTCACAGCTAACAGTCCAGTAATTCATATATAGTTTAATATATTATATTCGAATTAATTAATACGTGTCGTGACCCGTATACGTCTCAGACTCGATCACAACTCAAAGTATATATATTATTATAGAATCAACCTCAACCCTGTATAGAGAACTCGATCATTACTGCATATAGAGTGTCTATGGTGATTCCAAATAATATATATAGATGCGTCGATATGATATGTCAAAACCTTGTATACGTGTCCCGATATTTAAAGTGCGTAAAATAAATAACAATAATTAATTAATGATAAATAAGGTGCGTAAAGTAAATAATAGAATTTAAATGACGATAAATAAAATTGCGAGAATGTAAATTGCGATAATTAAATTGCGATAAATAAGATGTAATCAGTTAGCTAGAAATAGTTAGCTAGGATCAGTTAGCGTGGATTCTTAACAAAATTTTCGATTAGTTAATTCGTTTGTTTCTAACAAATTTTATTTTGTCCAATGTTTTCTTCATTATGCCACTTGTTGGTTTCTGATAAATCAAAATCCAAATATGAAATTGGATGAAAATGGTTATTCTGTGGTGAACGAATTTGTATATCGGTGGATGTAAGTAAGATAGTAAAGGACTGTTGAATCAGATTCGAAGAATGTACAGTGTAACTTATTAATGTGAAATCTAAATATTTCCTCGGGTATTACCTACCCGTTAAAATATTTTCACCATTAACAGTTTGTACGAAAGAATTTTTAATTACAATCTTTATGAAAATATATATACATATATATTTTCTTCAGATGTAATCATCGATTTAATGAGTCAATGTGATATTAAACTCATCGGATTTATGGCTAGAACTAGAGTACATAATCTCTAAAACATTAGAGATTACATAATAGTCATGAAGAACGAAGATAATAGATATAGAACGATACGTAGAATGATGATTATACTCGAAGTCCAGATAGTGATATTGAAGCATGGATTGTTGATGGTACTGGTGCTGTTACTGATGGTACTGTTGGTGTAGTGACCCGAACTTTTCCATGTTTATATATATTAATTGAGATTGATATTTACATGATTAAATGTTTCCAACATGTTAAGCAATCAAACTTGTTAAGACTTGATTAATTGAAATATGTTTCATATAGACAATTGACCACCCAAGTTGATCGGTGATTCACGAACGTTAAAACTTGTAAAAACTATATGATGACATATATATGGATATATATATATAGTTAACATGATACTATGATAATAAAACATATCATAAAGTATATTAACAATGAACTACATATGTAAAAACAAGACTACTAACTTAATGATTTTTAAACGAGACATATATGTAACGATTATCGTTGTAAAGACATTTAATGTATATATATCATATTAAGAGATATTCATACATGATAATATCATGATAATATAATAATTTAAAATCTCATTTGATATTATAAACATTGGGTTAACAACATTTAACAAGATCGTTAACCTAAAGGTTTCAAAACAACACTTACATGTAACGACTAACGATGACTTAACGACTCAGTTAAAATGTATATACATGTAGTGTTTTAATATGTATTTATACACTTTTGAAAGACTTCAATACACTTATCAAAATACTTCTACTTAACAAAAATGCTTACAATTACATCCTCGTTCAGTTTCATCAACAATTCTACTCGTATGCACCCGTATTCGTACTCGTACAATACACAGCTTTTAGATGTATGTACTATTGGTATATACACTCCAATGATCAGCTCTTAGCAGCCCATGTGAGTCACCTAACACATGTGGGAACCATCATTTGGCAACTAGCATGAAATATCTCATAAAATTACAAAAATATGAGTAATCATTCATGACTTATTTACATGAAAACAAAATTACATATCCTTTATATCTAATCCATACACCAACGACCAAAAACACCTACAAACACTTTCATTCTTCAATTTTCTTCATCTAATTGATCTCTCTCAAGTTCTATCTTCAAGTTCTAAGTGTTCTTCATAAATTCCAAAAGTTCTAGTTTCATAAAATCAAGAATACTTTCAAGTTTGCTAGCTCACTTCCAATCTTGTAAGGTGATCATCCAACCTCAAGAAATCTTTGTTTCTTACAGTAGGTTATCATTCTAATACAAGGTAATAATCATATTCAAACTTTGGTTCAATTTCTATAACTATAACAATCTTATTTCAAGTGATGATCTTACTTGAACTTGTTTTCGTGTCATGATTCTGCTTCAAGAACTTCGAGCCATCCAAGGATCCATTGAAGCTAGATCCATTTTTCTCTTTTCTAGTAGGTTTATCCAAGGAACTTAAGGTAGTAATGATGTTCATAACATCATTCGATTCATACATATAAAGCTATCTTATTCGAAGGTTTAAACTTGTAATCACTAGAACATAGTTTAGTTAATTCTAAACTTGTTCGCAAACAAAAGTTAATCCTTCTAACTTGACTTTTAAAATCAACTAAACACATGTTCTATATCTATATGATATGCTAACTTAATGATTTAAAACCTGGAAACACGAAAAACACCGTAAAACCGGATTTACGCCGTCGTAGTAACACCGCGGGCTGTTTTGGGTTAGTTAATTAAAAACTATGATAAACTTTGATTTAAAAGTTGTTATTCTGAGAAAATGATTTTTATTATGAACATGAAACTATATCCAAAAATTATGGTTAAACTCAAAGTGGAAGTATGTTTTCTAAAATGGTCATCTAGACGTCGTTCTTTCGACTGAAATGACTACCTTTACAAAAATGACTTGTAACTTATTTTTCCGACTATAAACCTATACTTTTTCTGTTTAGATTCATAAAATAGAGTTCAATATGAAACCATAGCAATTTGATTCACTCAAAACGGATTTAAAATGAAGAAGTTATGGGTAAAACAAGATTGGATAATTTTTTCTCATTTTAGCTACGTGAAAATTGGTAACAAATCTATTCCAACCATAACTTAATCAACTTGTATTGTATATTATGTAATCTTGAGATACCATAGACACGTATACAATGTTTCGACCTATCATGTCGACACATCTATATATATTTTGGAACAACCATAGACACTCTATATGTGAATGTTGGAGTTAGCTATACAGGGTTGAGGTTGATTCCAAAATATATATAGTTTGAGTTGTGATCAATACTGAGATACGTATACACTGGGTCGTGGATTGATTCAAGATAATATTTATCGATTTATTTCTGTACATCTAACTGTGGACAACTAGTTATAGGTTACTAACGATGACAGCTGACTTAATAAACTTAAAACATCAAAATATATTAAAAGTGTTGTAAATATATTTTGAACATACTTTGATATATATGTATATATTGTTATAGGTTCGTGAATCAACCAGTGGCCAAGTCTTACTTTACGACGAAGTAAAAAATCTGTGAAAGTGAGTTATAGTCCCACTTTTAAAATCTAATATTTTTGGGATGAGAATACATGCAGGTTTTATAAATGATTTACAAAATAGACACAAGTACGTGAAACTACATTCTATGGTTGAATTATCGAAATCGAATATGCCCCTTTTTATTAAGTCTGGTAATCTAAGAATTAGGGAACAGACGCCCTAATTGACGCGAATCCTAAAGATAGATCTATTGGGCCTAACAAACCCCATCCAAAGTACCGGATGCTTTAGTACTTCGAAATTTATATCATATCCGAAGGGTGTCCCGGAATGATGGGGATATTCTTATATATGCATCTTGTTATTGTCGGTTACCAGGTGTTCACCATATGAATGATTTTTATCTCTATGTATGGGATGTGTATTGAAATATGAAATCTTGTGGTCTATTATTATGATTTGATATATATAGGTTAAACCTATAACTCACCAACATTTTTGTTGACGTTTTAAGCATGTTTATTCTCAGGTGATTATTAAGAGCTTCCGCTGTCGCATACTTAAATAAGGACGAGATTTGGAGTCCATGCTTGTATGATATTGTGTAAAAACTGCATTCAAGAAACTTATTTTGTTGTAACATATTTGTATTGTAAACCATTAAGTAATGGTCGTGTGTAAACAGGATATTTTAGATTATCATTATTTGATAATCTACGTAAAGCTTTTTAAAACCTTTATCTATGAAATAAAGGTTATGGTTTGTTTTAAAAATGAATGCAGTTTTTGAAAAACGTCTCATATAGAGGTCAAAACCTCGCAACGAAATCAATTAATATGGAACGTTTTTAATCAATAAGAACGGGACATTTCAGTTGGTATCCGAGCGTTGGTCTTAGAGAACCAGAATTTTGCATTAGTGTGTCTTATCGAGTTTGTTAGGATGCATTAGTGAGTCTGGACTTCGACCGTGTTTACTTGAAAATGATTGCTTAACAAATTTTGTTGGAAACTATATATTTTTAACATGTGAATATTATGTGATATATTAATCTTTTAACGCGTTTGATATTATGTGATAGATGTCTACCTCTAGAACAAGTCCCATTGACTCACCTAATAATAATGAAGAGTCAAATGTAAATTGGAATGATTCGTGGACTGATTCACAAGTTCCCGAAGAGGAACCGGAAGAAGAGTCGGAACCGGATGAAGAGTCGGAACCGGAAGAAGAATCGGAACCGGAAGAAGAATCGGAACCGGGTGAAGAAATAGAACCGGTGGGGGAAATAATAAAACGGTTAAGTAAAAGAAAATCCTCAACCAACCGACCAAGGTTAATTATGGTCAATGGTGTTTCCGCCAAGGAAGTAAAATATTGGGAGGATTACCAATTCTCCGATGAATCGAATTCCGACGAGAATTCCGATGATGTTATAGAAATTACCCCAACTGAATTTAAAAAGTCAAAAGAAAATAATAAGGGAAAGGGCATAAAAATAGAGAAATCTAATTCCAACCCCGATGAACTTTATATGTATCGTCAACCCTCGAAGTCCTTAAGTTGTAACAATGACCCGGGAACCTCTAAACCACCAGGTTTTTCTAAACCAATGTGGAAAATTACGGCTCCTATTAGGGGAACATCATATATCCCTAGAAACTTGGCAAAACGAACCAAAACCGAAGAAGAAGAAACAAGCGAGTCGGAATAAGATAGTTGTATTCGTGTGGTGTAATATATGTAATATAGTGTGCTTATGCTTTATGATATATGTAAAAATTGCTTGTATTAATAAGTATTATTTTTTATGAATCTAACTCTTGTCTATTTTACAGTATAAAAACACAAAATGGATAGACAACCCAATATTTTAAGAGACCTACCTGGAGACATGATTGATGAAATCTTGTCTAGAGTCGGTCAGAATTCTTCGGCACAACTATTTAAGGCGAGATCAGTTTGTAAGACATTCGAAGAACGTTCCAAGAATGTCTTGGTTTATAAGAGACTTTCGTTTGAAAGATGGGGGATATCACATTGGGAAACCCATAAGTTACGATGTGTTTACTTTGACGCATATATTGCGGGGAACCCAAATGCTATTTTACGCAATGGGTTAAGAAATTATTTTGACTCAATATATCTGAATATTGGACTTCGTGATTTAGAAAAAGCGGCTAACATGCAACATAAAGAAGCATGTTATGCTTACGGATTAGTAATGTTCGCTTCTCACCAAAGTGAGAACAAGAACATCGGGCTACAACTATTAAACAAAACGTTCCCACAAGTGACGGAGTCGGTAATTGGGGTAAGAAATGAGGTTTTTAGATTGTTACGGGACTGTTGGACATTACGTAACCCTCGTCCCTTTGACGACGTTACAACACGCTGTCTTATCAACGGCCATAACGGTTATGTTGCACAAGACCAAGGATGGGAAGTAGTCCTAGTAAAACCAGAATGCATGACTTGTTTCTGGACGTATGAATTACGTGTCTTTATTGCCTTTGCTGAACGACTTGTGTACTAGCTAGAATTATCTTCACAACTATCTTGTATCAAAGTTATTGTGTGCTATATTTCATGCTTTATGTAAAATAAGCGGTATTGTAAGTTTGTAAAATATTGTATAAAAGTTTGAACGCGAAATATTATTACAATCAGTTTTTCATATAGAATTGTAGTAGTTGAATTGTATATTAGCTACTAAGTATGAACTTAACGGGTAGGTACTACCCGAATTTAAACTTATAAAACGCTAATATGAAGAAAAAGCTTTTATAAATGAGTTCATATTATGCTACGAAATACTATTAACTACTCTTAATATTCTGTATGATTAACTTGTTCCATTTGACTATTTTGAAGGAAATGGCACCGACTACTCGACACACCGTAAATATGAATGAAGAGGAATTCCGTACTTTTCTAGCTTCAAACATAGCCGCAGTACAGGCTGCGCTACATACTAACAATAACCTTGGATCTAGCAGTACAGGAAATCGTGTAGGATGCACCTACAAAGAATTCACTGCCTGCAAACCTTTGGAATTTGATGGAACCGAAGGACCGATCGGATTGAAACGGTGGACCGAGAAGGTTGAATCGGTGTTTGCCATAAGTAAGTGTACTGAAGAGGACAAAGTGAAGTACGCTACGCATACCTTCACAGGTTCTGCGTTAACATGGTGGAATACCTATCTAGAGCAAGTGGGACAAGATGATGCGTACGCACTACCGTGGTCAGCATTCAAGCACTTGATGAACGAGAAGTACCGTCCCAGAACCGAGGTCAATAAGCTCAAGACAGAACTTAGAGGGTTACGAACCCAAGGATTTGATATTACCACGTACGAAAGACGATTCACAGAATTGTGCCTATTGTGTCCGGGAGCATTCGAAGATGAGGAAGAGAAGATCGATGCGTTTGTGAAAGGATTACCGGAAAGAATCCAAGAAGATATAAGTTCACACGAGCCCGCCTCCATACAACAGGCATGTAGAATGGCTCACAAACTAGTGAACCAGATTGAAGAAAGAATTAAAGAACAGACTGCTGAAGAGGCCAATGTGAAGCAAGTCAAAAGAAAGTGGGAGGAAAACGGTGATAAGAATCACCAATACAACAACAACAGCAATTACAACAATAATCGCAACAATTATCCCAACAATTGCAACATCAATCGTAACTACATCAAACGGCCCAACAACAACAACAACAACAACAACAACAACAACAACAACAACAGCAACTACAACAATCATCCCAACAACAATAATAACCGCAACAACAACAACAATCAGAAGCAGCTATGCCAAAGGTGTGAAAAGTATCACTCGGGGTTCTGCACCAAATTTTGCAACAAGTGTAAAAGAAATGGTCATAGCGCGGCGAAGTGTGAGGTCTACGGACCAGGGGTTAATAGAACGAAAGGAACAAATGGTGTCGGAACGAGTAATGGCGGAGCAAGTAGTGTCGGAGCAAGTTATGCCAATGTAGTTTGTTATAAATGTGGAAAACCGGGCCACATTATTAGAAATTGCCCGAACCAGGAGAACACGAATGGACAAGGCCGCGGAAGAGTTTTCAATATTAATGCGGCAGAGGCACAGGAAGACCCGGAGCTTGTTACGGGTACGTTTCTTATTGACAATAAATCTGCTTACGTTTTATTTGATTCGGGTGCGGATAGAAGCTATATGAGTAGAGATTTTTGTGCTAAATTAAGTTGTCCATTGATGCCTTTGGATAGTAAATTTTTACTCGAATTAGCAAATGGTAAATTAATTTCAGCAGATAATATATGTCGGAATCGAGAAATTAAACTGGTTAGCGAAACATTTAAGATTGATTTGATACCAGTAGAGTTAGGGAGATTTGATGTGATAATCGGTATGGACTGGTTGAAAGAAGTGAAAGCGGAGATCGTTTGTTACAAAAATGCAATTCGCATTATACGAGAAAAAGGAAAATCCTTAATGGTGTACGGAGAAAAGGGCAACACGAAGCTACATCTTATTAGTAATTTGAAGGCACAAAAACTAATAAGAAAAGGTTGCTATGCTGTTCTAGCACACGTCGAGAAAGTACAAACTGAAGAAAAGAGCATCAATGATGTTCCCATTGCAAAAGAATTTCCCGATGTATTTCCGAAAGAATTACCGGGATTACCCCCACATCGATCCGTTGAATTTCAAATAGATCTTGTACCAGGAGCTGCACCAATAGCTCGTGCTCCTTACAGACTCGCACCCAGCGAGATGAAAGAACTGCAAAGCCAATTACAAGAACTTTTAGAGCGTGGTTTCATTCGACCAAGCACATCACCGTGGGGAGCTCCTGTTTTGTTTGTCAAGAAGAAAGATGGTACATTCAGGTTGTGTATCGACTACCGAGAGTTGAACAAACTTACCATCAAGAACCGCTACCCACTACCGAGAATCGACGACTTATTTGATCAACTACAAGGCTCGTCTGTTTATTCAAAGATTGACTTACGTTCCGGGTATCATCAAATGCGGGTGAAAGAAGATGATATTCCAAAGACTGCTTTCAGAACACGTTACGGTCATTACGAGTTTATGGTCATGCCGTTTGGTTTAACTAATGCACCAGCTGTGTTCATGGACCTTATGAACCGAGTGTGTGGACCATACCTTGACAAGTTTGTCATTGTTTTCATTGATGACATACTTATTTACTCAAAGAATGACCAAGAACACGGTGAACATTTGAGAAAGGTGTTAGAAGTATTGAGGAAGGAAGAATTGTACGCTAAGTTTTCAAAGTGTGCATTTTGGTTGGAAGAAGTTCAATTCCTCGGTCACATAGTGAACAAAGAAGGTATTAAGGTGGATCCGGCAAAGATAGAAACTGTTGAAAAGTGGGAAACCCCGAAAACTCCGAAACACATACGCCAGTTTTTAGGACTAGCTGGTTACTACAGAAGGTTCATCCAAGACTTTTCCAGAATAGCAAAACCCTTGACTGCATTAACGCATAAAGGGAAGAAATTTGAATGGAATGATGAACAAGAGAAAGCGTTTCAGTTATTGAAGAAAAAGCTAACTACGGCACCTATATTGTCATTGCCTGAAGGGAATGATGATTTTGTGATTTATTGTGATGCATCAAAGCAAGGTCTCAGTTGTGTATTAATGCAACGAACGAAGGTGATTGCTTATGCGTCTAGACAATTGAAGATTCACGAACAAAATTATACGACGCATGATTTGGAATTAGGCGCGGTTGTTTTTGCATTAAAGACTTGGAGGCACTACTTATATGGGGTCAAAAGTATTATATATACCGACCACAAAAGTCTTCAACACATATTTAATCAGAAACAACTGAATATGAGGCAGCGTAGGTGGATTGAATTATTGAATGATTACGACTTTGAGATTCGTTACCACCCGGGGAAGGCAAATGTGGTAGCCGATGCCTTGAGCAGGAAGGACAGAGAACCCATTCGAGTAAAATCTATGAATATAATGATTCATAATAACATTACTACTCAAATAAAGGAGGCGCAACAAGGAGTTTTAAAAGAGGGAAATTTAAAGGATGAAATACCCAAAGGATCGGAGAAGCATCTTAATATTCGGGAAGACGGAACCCGGTATAGGGCTGAAAGGATTTGGGTACCAAAATTTGGAGATATGAGAGAAATGGTACTTAGAGAAGCTCATAAAACCAGATACTCAATACATCCTGGAACGGGGAAGATGTACAAGGATCTCAAGAAACATTTTTGGTGGCCGGGTATGAAAGCCGATGTTGCTAAATACGTAGGAGAATGTTTGACGTGTTCTAAGGTCAAAGCTGAGCATCAGAAACCATCAGGTCTACTTCAACAACCCGAAATCCCGGAATGGAAATGGGAAAACATTACCATGGATTTCATCACTAAATTGCCAAGGACTGCAAGTGGTTTTGATACTATTTGGGTAATAGTTGATCGTCTCACCAAATCAGCACACTTCCTGCCAATAAGAGAAGATGACAAGATGGAGAAGTTAGCACGACTGTATTTGAAGGAAGTCGTCTCCAGACATGGAATACCAATCTCTATTATCTCTGATAGGGATGGCAGATTTATTTCAAGATTCTGGCAGACATTACAGCAAGCATTAGGAACTCGTCTAGACATGAGTACTGCCTATCATCTACAAACTGATGGGCAGAGCGAAAGGACGATACAAACGCTTGAAGACATGCTACGAGTATGTGTTATTGATTTCGAAAACAGTTGGGATCGACATCTACCGTTAGCAGAATTTTCCTACAACAACAGCTACCATTCAAGCATTGAGATGGCACCGTTTGAAGCACTTTATGGTAGAAAGTGCAGGTCTCCGATTTGTTGGAGTGAAGTGGGGGATAGACAGATTACGGGTCCGGAGATTATACAAGAAACTACCGACAAGATCATCCAAATTCAACAACGGTTGAAAACCGCCCAAAGTCGACAAAAGAGCTACGCTGACATTAAAAGAAAAGATATAGAATTTGAAATTGGAGAGATGGTCATGCTTAAAGTTGCACCTTGGAAAGGCGTTGTTCGATTTGGTAAACGAGGGAAATTAAATCCAAGGTATATTGGACCATTCAAGATTATTGATCGTGTCGGACCAGTAGCTTACCGACTAGAGTTACCTCAACAACTCGCGGATGTACATAACACTTTCCACGTCTCGAATTTAAAGAAATGTTTTGCTAAAGAAGATCTCACTATTCCGTTAGATGAAATCCAAATCAACGAAAAACTTCAATTCATCGAAGAACCCGTCGAAATAATGGATCGTGAGGTTAAAAGACTTAAGCAAAACAAGATACCAATTGTTAAGGTTCGATGGAATTCTCGTAGAGGACCCGAGTTCACCTGGGATCGTGAAGATCAGATGAAGAAGAAATACCCGCATCTATTTCCAGAAGATTCGTCAACACCTTCAACAGCTTAAAATTTCGGGACGAAATTTATTTAACGGGTAGGTACTGTAGTGACCCGAACTTTTCCATGTTTATATATATTAATTGAGATTGATATTTACATGATTAAATGTTTCCAACATGTTAAGCAATCAAACTTGTTAAGACTTGATTAATTGAAATATGTTTCATATAGACAATTGACCACCCAAGTTGATCGGTGATTCACGAACGTTAAAACTTGTAAAAACTATATGATGACATATATATGGATATATATATATAGTTAACATGATACTATGATAATAAAACATATCATAAAGTATATTAACAATGAACTACATATGTAAAAACAAGACTACTAACTTAATGATTTTTAAACGAGACATATATGTAACGATTATCGTTGTAAAGACATTTAATGTATATATATCATATTAAGAGATATTCATACATGATAATATCATGATAATATAATAATTTAAAATCTCATTTGATATTATAAACATTGGGTTAACAACATTTAACAAGATCGTTAACCTAAAGGTTTCAAAACAACACTTACATGTAACGACTAACGATGACTTAACGACTCAGTTAAAATGTATATACATGTAGTGTTTTAATATGTATTTATACACTTTTGAAAGACTTCAATACACTTATCAAAATACTTCTACTTAACAAAAATGCTTACAATTACATCCTCGTTCAGTTTCATCAACAATTCTACTCGTATGCACCCGTATTCGTACTCGTACAATACACAGCTTTTAGATGTATGTACTATTGGTATATACACTCTAATGATCAGCTCTTAGCAGCCCATGTGAGTCACCTAACACATGTTGGAACCATCATTTGGCAACTAGCATGAAATATCTCATAAAATTACAAAAATATGAGTAATCATTCATGACTTATTTACATGAAAACAAAATTACATATCCTTTATATCTAATCCATACACCAACGACCAAAAACACCTACAAACACTTTCATTCTTCAATTTTCTTCATCTAATTGATCTCTCTCAAGTTCTATCTTCAAGTTCTAAGTGTTCTTCATAAATTCCAAAAGTTCTAGTTTCATAAAATCAAGAATACTTTCAAGTTTGCTAGCTCACTTCCAATCTTGTAAGGTGATCATCCAACCTCAAGAAATCTTTGTTTCTTACAGTAGGTTATCATTCTAATACAAGGTAATAATCATATTCAAACTTTGGTTCAATTTCTATAACTATAACAATCTTATTTCAAGTGATGATCTTACTTGAACTTGTTTTCGTGTCATGATTCTGCTTCAAGAACTTCGAGCCATCCAAGGATCCATTGAAGCTAGATCCATTTTTCTATTTTCTAGTAGGTTTATCCAAGGAACTTAAGGTAGTAATGATGTTCATAACATCATTCGATTCATACATATAAAGCTATCTTATTCGAAGGTTTAAACTTGTAATCACTAGAACATAGTTTAGTTAATTCTAAACTTGTTCGCAAACAAAAGTTAATCCTTCTAACTTGACTTTTAAAATCAACTAAACACATGTTCTATATCTATATGATATGCTAACTTAATGATTTAAAACCTGGAAACACGAAAAACACCGTAAAACCGGATTTACGCCGTCGTAGTAACACCGCGGGCTGTTTTGGGTTAGTTAATTAAAAACTATGATAAACTTTGATTTAAAAGTTGTTATTCTGAGAAAATGATTTTTATTATGAACATGAAACTATATCCAAAAATTATGGTTAAACTCAAAGTGGAAGTATGTTTTCTAAAATGGTCATCTAGACGTCGTTCTTTCGACTGAAATGACTACCTTTACAAAAATGACTTGTAACTTATTTTTACGACTATAAACCTATACTTTTTCTGTTTAGATTCATAAAATAGAGTTCAATATGAAACCATAGCAATTTGATTCACTCAAAACGGATTTAAAATGAAGAAGTTATGGGTAAAACAAGATTGGATAATTTTTTCTCATTTTAGCTACGTGAAAATTGGTAACAAATCTATTCCAACCATAACTTAATCAACTTGTATTGTATATTATGTAATCTTGAGATACCATAGACACGTATACAATGTTTCGACCTATCATGTCGACACATCTATATATATTTTGGAACAACCATAGACACTCTATATGTGAATGTTGGAGTTAGCTATACAGGGTTGAGGTTGATTCCAAAATATATATAGTTTGAGTTGTGATCAATACTGAGATACGTATACACTGGGTCGTGGATTGATTCAAGATAATATTTATCGATTTATTTCTGTACATCTAACTGTGGACAACTAGTTATAGGTTACTAACGAGGACAGCTGACTTAATAAACTTAAAACATCAAAATATATTAAAAGTGTTGTAAATATATTTTGAACATACTTTGATATATATGTATATATTGTTATAGGTTCGTGAATCAACCAGTGGCCAAGTCTTACTTCCCGACGAAGTAAAAAATCTGTGAAAGTGAGTTATAGTCCCACTTTTAAAATCTAATATTTTTGGGATGAGAATACATGCAGGTTTTATAAATGATTTACAAAATAGACACAAGTACGTGAAACTACATTCTATGGTTGAATTATCGAAATCGAATATGCCCCTTTTTATTAAGTCTGGTAATCTAAGAATTAGGGAACAGACACCCTAATTGACGCGAATCCTAAAGATAGATCTATTGGGCCTAACATACCCCATCCAAAGTACCAGATGCTTTAGTACTTCGAAATTTATATCATATCCGAAGGGTGTCCCGGAATGATGGGGATATTCTTATATATGCATCTTGTTATTGTCGGTTACCAGGTGTTCACCATATGAATGATTTTTATCTCTATGTATGGGATGTGTATTGAAATATGAAATCTTGTGGTCTATTATTATGATTTGATATATATAGGTTAAACCTATAACTCACCAACATTTTTGTTGACGTTTTAAGCATGTTTATTCTCAGGTGATTATTAAGAGCTTCCACTGTCGCATACTTAAATAAGGACGAGATTTGGAGTCCATGCTTGTATGATATTGTGTAAAAACTGCATTCAAGAAACTTATTTTGTTGTAACATATTTGTATTGTAAACCATTAAGTAATGGTCGTGTGTAAACAGGATATTTTAGATTATCATTATTTGATAATCTACGTAAAGCTTTTTAAAACCTTTATCTATGAAATAAAGGTTATGGTTTGTTTTAAAAATGAATGCAGTTTTTGAAAAACGTCTCATATAGAGGTCAAAACCTCGCAACGAAATCAATTAATATGGAACGTTTTTAATCAATAAGAACGGGACATTTCAGTTGGTGCCGGTGATGTTGCTGAAGCTGGTACATTTTGCACCATATTCTCTGAATTGATTTTTCGATCGCGAAGTTCATTGACTTCTTACTCCAGGATGATTGTCGTTCAGAACGAGCGGATGAATAAGGTTCAGAATTGTGGATAGAATATAATCTTGTCGAGTTACCCTGGAAATGAGATTGAAAATGGTGTCTCGAACAGGTTCGCCGGTAAATGCTTCAGGTTCATTGTCAAGAGGTGAATTCGGTTGGTGGAAGGGATCACCTTCTTCGCGTCTCCATTGTTTAAGTCGACTACGAACTCATCAAATGAATTGGGGATGGTTGTTTGGTTGAATTCATTCTAGTGACGCTGCTTTCGGAGCTTAGGTGAAAATCCATATCGGAATAGCTGTCGGAATCCGAGGAATTTGAACTGGTTGAGGGATTCATCTCGTACGATCAGTCATGAATATCAAGTGTTCTTCGATTCAACAAATTTAAGAATAAACAAATTTAATATAATATCATGTTTTCATTACTTCACGGGTAGACACAAGGAAAAACAAATAAGGTTGGGAGAGATGTCTAACTGATTCATACCAATTATTACATCTTTAATTAATATTAATGATTAAAATATATTAGTAATAATAATATTTATATTTATATATATATATATATATATATATATATATATATATACATCAAATAAAAATGATATTACTATTAATATTAATATTAATATTAATATTAATATTAATATTAATATTAATAATGAAACTAATAATAATAATATTGATATAACAACTATATTTTATCTTGTAATTAAATTAAATTTATTAATTAACTCATTTAATATTTTAAATTATATTTCAAATTAACATATATATATATATATAATATATATATGTATATGTATCTATTTACAAATAGTTGTTCGTGAATCGTCAGGTTTAGTCAAAGGTCAATTGAATACATGAACATAGTTTCAAACTTTTCTAGACTCAACATTACATATTTTTCTTATCTTGTCGAAATCATATAAAGATTAAGTTTAAATTTGGTTGGAAATTCCCGGGTCATCACAAACAATCTGAGTTTGAGAAATCACAAGCTTTTCTATCATAGCTTCAAGATTGGACTTTTTCTCTTCGGCTTGGGGTTTCTGAAAATACCCGGGAGCTTGCTGTTGATATCCTCCACTAGAACCTGGCTGGAACCTCGAACCTTGATTACCTTGAGGATTATAGGGATTGTTGAAATTCATATTAAACTGTGCACGTCCCTGAAACTGATTGTTGTTCTGTTGACTAATATAAGCTATCTCTTCCTTCTGATTCATAGTCAAACCTGCATCACAATCTTTTGCCAGATGTAATCCCCCACAATACTCACAACCAACCTTCATACCATGAATATCCTTATTTATCTTCTCCAAATTCCTACTAAAGGAATCCAACTTAGAACTTATAGACCAAAATCATCATATGCACCATAGGTTTCGGTTCTCTTAACTGAAGCTGAATGGAATGACTCATGATCTTGATGCCATTCGTGAGAATAAGCAGCTTGCTTTTCAATTATCTCTAGCACCTCTTCTTCGGTCTTATCCATTAACGTACCACCTACTGCTTGATCAATAGTCTGACGAGTTGGGATATCACAACCCTTGTAGAAAATCTGGACCTTCTGTAAATCATTCAACCCGTGTCGCGGACACGAGCTTAGCATATTAGAATAACGCTCCCAAGCATCAAATAATGTCTTGCTGCTCTTTTGTCTGAATTGAGAAATTTCTGCCTGAAGTCTAGCAGCTCGAGACGCAGGGAAAAACTTCGATAAAAACTTATCCATCAAAATCTCCCAAGAGGTAATCGTACCCTCTGGTTGCTTATCTAACCATCTCTTTGCTTCTCCCTTAAGAGTCCAAGAAAAAAGCCTTGTCTTGATCGACGTATCGGCAACCTCATGCAACTTAAACAAATTGAAAACATCATTGAAAACACGAAGATGCTCGTTAGCATCCTCACTATCCTTGCCATGAAATTGGCAGTCAGAAGAAATCAAACTCAGGATCGACCCTGTAATTTGAAAAGGCTGAGTGATGTTCGGTTGAGTAATCGAATTTCCTTGGCCCCCTCGTGTGGCCTTCAACTTTTCTGCCATAGTTTGAGGATGAGGTGGTTGTTCTTGGTCAGCCATATCTTCAGTCTCGAAAAGATCTAATGAAATGTAAGATTCTTCTTCTTCTCTGATTTCAAGTGGTGTATCGGGCACCACAGTCTCAGAACTACTTCCCAAATTAATTATATTAGCACTCGAAGAAAAAGATGAATCCACTGTAGACTGTTGCTCTTAACTTAAAGCTCTGAATAACTCTCTTTTGGGTTCTGCAAATGGTTGAAGAATCGGAGAATTAGAAGAACGCGTATGTGACATGTACTACCTGTTATCTGCGAAATCACAACTAACAACTGATTAAACGCACCGATTCAACTGAGAATAACGAAAAGAAATAATAAACTATAACTAACTAAACTAAAAACAATTAGATAACAATCTTAATTTTCGACACAACTGTCCCCGACAGCGGCGCCAAAAACTTGATGTGTAAAATCGTGTCTATAATTTATCAATGGAAATACCGGTTATTAAAAGATTACACACTAACGGGCAGTGTACCCGATCGTGTAGCAGTATAGATATTGGTAAAATCCAAGATCGTTCCAAGGACAGTATTAAGTGAGAATTAAGTTTGCAACTAATAAAAGTAAACTAAGTTAAATTATGAAAATCGAAAGTACGAGAATATTTGTTTTGTGGCTATTTAACGATTAGCCAAATCAAAGATAGATCAAAAGTAAAAGACAATATTTTTGGGTTTTTAAGTTTAAGTAAATCAAATTGCAGACTCAACGGAAAATAAAGATAGTATTAATTCAATAGACAAAAGAATGTTCGCCTAGATCTCCTATTCGCAGTGTCGGATGATTTGTTATTAAGCACTAGTTCTATTTATCAATGCATGCAATTACAGAGTCGGTTCACCCAGAGTTCTCTTTTAGGAAACACTTCAAACTAGGATTTATTGGCTTAGGGTTCCCTTTCACCAAAGACCTCTTTCGTTTGTGACTTAGTAATTAGCTAATTATAAGATTAAGATTCAATTGGTTACGCGTTCGCTCCACACAATTCACCCCTATTTTGTTCAATCAATGTTACCCGGTTTACCCCATTGGTCCAGTAAGCACCCAATCGGTTAAGACAAATCAATTGGAAATTAGATCACTAAATTGAAACAGGGTTTCCTTTGTTCAAACAAGATTCACTAATCAACCTAGTAACAATAATCAACACCCACAAGAATGGTTCTTAATCAAAACTCATAATTATCATGCATTAATCAATAAAACATTAAAGTATCATCCAAACACATGCAAATATTCAATCTAGAAAAACATTAAAAGCTTAGCCAACAATCATGGCTAAAACCAAAATCACAAATAAATAAAGGAAAGAATTCATTGTTTATGACAAAGAAATCAACCTAATTAAATAAGCAATCGCGGATGATGAACGGATTGAAGGTTGAATCTGGAATGATTGAAGTGATTGAATGATCTTGGAGTTCTCCAAGAATCACCAAAAATCGCCCAAAAACTGCTACAATTCGTCTGGATGGAAGAATGATAAATTAGGGTATTTTTCAGGCCTTAAATACCTGGCAAAATAATCTGGACCGACCAACCGCCGCGCCGCGGCCCATAATGTCGCGCCGCGACAAACAACGTACCCTAGAACCCTTTTTAAACCCTTTTCTGATCTGGAAATTAAGTATATGCCACGCCGCGGCCAGATTGTCATGCCACGACAAATAACTGTCGCTGATTCTCACATTTATTTATCTCTTTTTCCTTACTTTAACTAACTCACCGCCTCATTAACCAATAAGTACTTAACGTTTTAATCCTCGGTGCACCAATAATAACAACCGATCAACAAAATGCCTCAATAGCTTCAAAAACCGCATCTCTTCTACAAATAGCTCTTCAAATTCGAACATTCCCAATATTATCAAAATAAACACCAAATCCAAACGGACTAAATTATGATCGATATCGCTAAGGAAAACGTGTATAAAATATGCGATATCACTTATCTTGCCCATGTTGTTGATACTCGTGATGAGCCACCACCCATTCATGAAATTTTGATGGTTAGTAAATTCGAAGACATTTTTTCGAACGAGTTACCGGGTGTTCCGGCGGAAAGGCAAGTTGAATTTCGCATTGAGTTGGTTCCGGGGGCTACCCCCATTGCTAAAACTCCTTATCGTTTAGCACCGACGGAAATGCAAGAGTTGTTAAGTCAAACCCAAGAGTTACTTGAGAAGGTTTTTATTCGACAGAGTGCTTCGCCATGGGGCGCTCCGGTTTTATTCGTGAAAAAGAAGGATGGTAGTATGCGGATGTGCATCAATTACCGGGAGTTGAATAAAGTGACGATCAAGAATCGTTATCCTTTGCCTAGGATTGACGATTTATTTGACCAACTCCAAGGTGCAACGTATTTCTCTAAAATCGACCTACGGTCCGGCTATCACCAAATGCGGGTCCGTGAGGAAGATATTGAGAAAACGGCTTTTCGAACACGTTATGGGCATTTTGAGTTTGTGGTTATGCCTTTTGGTCTTACGAATGCACCGGCGGCATTTATGGACCTTATGAACTGAGTGTGCCAACCTATGTTGGACAAGTCGGTGATTGTGTTCATTAACGACATACTAGTGTACTCGAAAAGTATGAATGAACATGAACGTCATTTGCGTGAAGTATTGAAGACGTTAAGAAAGGAGAAGTTGTATGCCAAGTTCTCCAAATGTGAATTTTGGCTAAGGGAGGTTCAATTCCTTGGCCACATTGTGAACAAAGACGGTATTCAAGTAGATCCAGGGAATATTGAGACGGTGAAGAGTTGGAGACAACCTACTACGCCTACGGAGGTTCGAAGTTTTCTCGGATTGGCCGGTTATTATCGTCGGTTTATCCAAGACTTTTCTAAGATCGCTTCTTCGTTGACGAAATTAACACGGAAGAACGCGAGGTTTGTTTGGGAGGACGAGCAAGAAATTGCTTTTCAGTTGTTAAAAGAGAAGTTGTGCCAAGCTCCGGTGATAGTTTTGCCGGAAGGGGTGGAAGACATGACGGTTTATTGTGATGCTTCGTTAAATGGGCTCGGGTGTGTTCTAATGCAAAGAGGTAAAGTCATCGCTTATGCCTCTCGACAATTAAAGGAACAAGAAACGAGATATCCGACTCATGATCTTGAGTTGGCAGCGGTTGTGCATACGTTGAAAATTTGGCGCCATTACTTGTATGGTGTCAAGAGTACGATTTATTAGGATCATAAGAGTTTGAAACACCTCTTTAATCAACGAGATTTAAATTATCGTCAACGTAGGTGGATGGATGTAGTGAAAGATTATGATTGTGAAATACTTTATCATCCGGGCAAGGCGAATGTGGTCGCGGATACGTTAAGTCGAAAGAGTCATCACCCGGCGTTACGATTGGGATTGTTACGTATGATTATTACTAACGATTTTCTTGAAAAACTTGGTGTGATTCAAATAGAGGCTTACGTTCACAACAAGCATGCGGAGCGAATTGTGGGGCAATCGGAATTCATTACCATGGGTTCGCGTGGTTTGTTGTCCTTTCAAGGAAGAGTGTGGGTGCCTAAGATGGGTGAGTATCGACAAGTGCTACTTGATGAAGCACATAAGTCAAGGTATTCCATTCATCCGGGCGCAACGAAGATGTATCTTGATTTGAGGAAGGATTATTGGTGGCCGGGCATGAAACATGATGTTGTAAAGTATGTTGAGCAATGCGTCACGTGTTTGCAAGTTAAGGTCGAGCACCAAAAGCCGTATGGTAAGTTAGTTAGAAATTCCAAAATGGAAATGGGAGCACATTACCATGGATTTCATCACAAAGTTACCTAAAACGGCGAGAACCCAATTTGATTCAATTTGGGTGATAGTTGATCGATTGACGAAAAGTGCTTTGTTTCTTCCCATTCAGGAAGCGATATCGTCGGAGACTTTGGCTAAGTTGTTTATCAAGGAAGTCATCTCTCGACACGGTGTTGCTATATCTATTATTTCGGATCGAGATACTCGTTTTACACCTCGGTTTTGGGAAAAGTTTCATGAAGATATGGGTACGCAATTAAAGTTGAGCACGGCGTATCATCCTCAAATGGACGGTCAAACCGAACGTACGAATCAAACATTGGAGGATATGTTACGGGCATGTATTATTGATTTTGGTGGTAGTTGGGACGAGCACTTACCTTTGGTGGAATTCTCGTACAATAATAGTTATCATACTAGTATTGGGATGCCACCTTACGAGATGCTTTATGGGCGTAGGTGTCGAACCCTGATTTGTTGGGGTGAAGTGGGACAAAAGGAAATCGGAAGTACCGATTTGGTTTTGGAGACGAATAACAAGATTGATATTATTCGGGATCACTTGAAGAAGGCTCAAGATAGGCAAAAGTCGTATGCCGATAAACGAAGACGAACGATCGAATTTCAAGAAGGGGACATGGTGATGCTTAAGGTTTCGTCATGGAAAGGTATTATTCGATTTTGAAAACGGGGAAAGTTAGCTCCTCGGTTTATTGGGCCATTTAAGGTTTTAGCTCGTATTGGTGAAGTCGCGTATCGTTTGGAATTACCCGAAGAGCTTGCGGGGATTCATAATACTTTCCATGTCTCCCATCTCCGTAAGTGTCTTGCGGATGATTCATCTTGGGTACCATCAGACGAAATTGAGATAAACAATAAGTTAGAGTATATTGAGGAGCCGATTGCCATACTTGATGAGAAGGTCAAAAGGTTGAGACATAAAGAAGTTAGGACTTTTAAAGTTCAATGGCGTCGTAGTAAGGGTTCCGAGTTTACTTGGGAGCCCGAAGAGTTTGTGTTGGTTTATCTTCCTTCTTGTCATGCGGCTTGAATCGCGAGGACGCGCTCCGATTCAAGTGGGGGAGAGTTGTAAGACCCAAATATTTGTTGTGTACATAAGTGTACATAAGATGCTTGAAGTGGGGGTTCGTTGTACTTTTTAAAATGAAAAAGAAGCTGATATGGGGGAGTGGCGCGCTGCGCGGCCTTATGGCGCGCCGCGCCGTTTATCTGTGACAGATTCCTTCTTTCTTTTAAATAGATATTTTAAGGGCAATTTGGTAAAATCACTTGGAACCCAAATTTAAGGCCCTAGATCAGTAGTGGAGCCTCATTTACTCCATTTTTCACCTACCTGTTCTTCATCCATTCAATTCTAGAGAGAGAGTGATAACCTAGTGTGAGAAAACTCATTTTGGAGAAGAAGAAGGAGGATTCTTGCCTAAGCTCAAGTTCTAAAGTTGTTCATCTACTTCCTAGCTACGTTTTGGTGGTAGTGGTATGCTCTAATCTTGATTTCTCGATTTAATTTTGTGTAAGGGTTAGAGTTAGGGTTTATGGTGAACTTAAAACCCACTTTGTTAGTAAATTGGGTGTTTTGGGTGAATTTGGGTTATGTTGACTCAAAGGTGACTAACTAGGGTTTTTCAAGTATTAATTTTTGTTAATGAACCTTAAGTAGTTAGTGAATTGCTAAAACACCGATATATATGTAAATGGATGTTAAGTGGGTTAGTGGATGGCCCGAAATGGGTATGTTGACTTTAAATTGGTCAAATGGGTCAAAATGGACCTAAATTAGTTAACGTTTGTGGCTAATGCATAAACCTAGTGTTAAATGGTGTTTTAAGACCTAACTTGGCTAACGCTAGGTTTTTGGCGAAAGATGATCCAATTTTAGGGTTAAGTGTCCAAATGGGTCAAAATGACCTAGTAGTGGTGAGTGTTGTGAGTTTGACCTACTTGGATGGTTGATTGATTATATGTACATTATAATAGGTGCGTTACCTTGAAGATTCAAGCTTGGTTTATTGATTCACCGAAGGCGTAAGGTGAGTGGAATAAGTATACAATGTGCGTATATGATGTGTTTACTTGTAGAAATGGATATGTGTTGTCCAAGTTAGTGATATATGCGTTGTACACTAACGGTTTTAAGGACGGATATATGTTGTCCAATTTAGTGTTATATGTGTTGTACACTAATGATTTATGAATGGATATGTGTTGTCCTATTTAGTGTTATATGTGTTGTACACTAACGATTTTATAAACTGATATGTGTTGTCCAAGGGTTAGTGATATATGTGTTGTGCACTAACGGTTGTTATGAACACCGATGGGAAATTTGAGTACCATTCCTATTACGATTGGTTAACCATGGTTGTATGAATTGTGTATTAGCATATTTAATTATGAACTATATGCTTTTGTTATTGCTAGCTCAAATGTGAATTGTGGTTATTGGTATATGCATAATGTTGTGCATGGTTGTCAAATTGCTAGCTTGTGTACGGTATTGTGTAAGTGTTTGCAAGTAGATATATTATATATGTATATGTATAATTATTGCATTTACTAAGCCTTGCTTACCCTCTCGTTGTTTACCTTTTTTATAGGTTCGGTTGTGGACAAGGGTAAGGGCATTATTTTGGAGTAGAGTTCCAGCTTTGTTGATAGAGGATGCCTTTTTGGAAGTGTTGGCTATTTGGAGTTTGACCGAGACTTGGGTAGTTTAACCCCAAACACCATGCTCGTTGAGTCGTTTGGCATTTAAACTTTTTGGTGGTCGAAACTCTCGTTATGTATTAAACTCGTAAAACAGCCGATGTGGGCCCCGCTTTGTAAAACTTATTTTATGTTTGAATTGTGTTAGTTTTACATGTTTGGATATGTGGTTAAAAGCGTTTTGTCTAATTATGTCGGGAAGTGGCCGATCTTTTTCGCAAAATGGAAAAATGGGACAGACTGTTTTGGCGCGCCGCGCGGCCATATGGCGCGCCGCGCCATTAGCTGATCAGTGAAAAAAAACAAAAATTGTGACATTTTAAGCTGGTTTGTTCGTGGTTTGGTTTGGGTTGTTACAAATAATAATAATAATAATAATAATAATAATAATAATAATAATAATAATAATAATAATAATAATAATAATAATAATAATAATAATAATAATAATAATAATAATAATAATACTTATAATAATAATAATAATAATAATAATAATAATAATAATAATAATAATAATAATAATAATAATAATAATAATAATAATAATAATAATAATAGAAAACTACCTCAAAAATAAGTTCCAATCAAAAATAAGTGCCCCTGCCCGGGCTCGAACCCGCGACCTCTCGTTCACCCAACATCTCCTCTAACCACTCCTCCATCCCTTTTTATCTAATTATATCGTAAACCATATATATATATATATATATATATATATATATATATATATATATATATATATATATATATATATATATACCCCGTTTTATTTGTCTTAGCCCAACCTTAACTAGCTGAGTCTCAGCCCAATATTACAACAGCATATGGCCCAATAACCGATTTACAACCCCAAGTATATATTACGGAGTAAAACCCACTTCATATGTTTTAGTTTGTTGTACAGAAAAAAAAAAAAAAGAAACGGCTGTAGCAAAAGCAACAACCAACACCCATCGATCTCATCATCATTCCATTACCACTCTCGTTAAAATAGCAGTAAACACAGAAATTCAGAAGTGTATCATCATCTTCATCAATTATAACATAAAATCACATAAGCTCATAAACACTATTCATCATCTTCATCATTATTTTGTCGGTTGGCTGAGGGTTCGATCCAAAATAGAAACAGGTATAAAGAAGTAGCATAAGCTATCAAATTGGGTTTCGTTTGAGGTCTGATCGAATAAGAACTGTTGACTTGGGCTTTGAGGTGGTATTCGAACAAAGGTTTGGTTTCCATGTTGACCGAACGGGTACAGTAAACAAAAGTAAATGGTAGCTCACTATGATGATGGTTCTCGAGTGATAACCAATTCGTAACAGTAACGTGTATAAACAAGTTGCAGGTTAATAGTAATAAGGTTATGGCTTCGGTGACAGCTTTGGTTAGAACTTGGAGAGAGAATTAGATAGATAGAGAGAGAGAGGGAGAAGAGATTGGGGTGGCGGTTGATGTTGGTAGGGTGGCGGTCGGTGGTGAGGAAGGTGGCTACGGTGGTGTTGGTGGTGATGGAGTGCCGACTGTAGTTGATGGTTGGTTGTGATGGTGATTGTTCGAAGTGGGTTTTAGGTGATAGTGTGAAGATGATGACAGTTTGCAGGTCACGGTGGTGGACGGAGTCAGAGGATGGTTGTTCGTGGTGGTTTCGTTGGTGGTTCTTGATGATATTCACACATAGCCAAGGTGACACAAATAGGAAATAAAAACATGAAATGGGTGTTTGGTTTCGATGAGTTTTAATGGTTTTTGGTTGATGTATCTCATACATACATGTATATATATAGAATTCATGTCAATCATGAATTAGTAATAAATATCAAACTTTGCACAGTAAAAACCAATAGTTCAACAGCCAACTACATGTCATTTAGTGCCGACGGTTTTCGCGTACTCTGTTGTTAATCAGTGGCGGATAAAAAATATCTTCGAAAATATCCCATATTTTTAATTTAAATAGTTTTATTTATATTGGTCATTATGGTATAAAATTTGATCATTAATTTATTAAATAAAAATTACATCAGCTGTCCCTCTCAATTCTGGGTAAAATATAAAAAGTTCTAAAATTTAACAAACAGCTCCTAAATACATTTTTAATAAGTCTATGATTTATAGAACTCATTTTCGGATCACCGTTTATTTTAAAATCATATAAGTTTGAATTTAGTTTGCTTAATATCAATCGGAACATCAAACGAATATTACAATCATTTATTTTTACTATACTTTATTTATATATAATTATGTTGTAAATAATAATAATTATAATATTCTATTTTTATTTTATTTTTACATAATTCGTTTTAATAACAACATATAATGTTTCGAATTATATTTCAAATTATTATATATATATATATATATATATATATATATATATATATATATATATATATATATATATATATATATATATATATATATATATATTCACACATAACTATTTACAAATAGTGGTTCGTGAATCGTCGGGAATGGTCGAAGGTTAATTGAATATATGAAACAGTTCAAAGTTTTTGAAACTTAACCTAACAGACTTTACTAATCGTGTCAAAAATATAATATCGTATCGAGAGTTTGATTTAATATTAGTCGAATTTTTCCGGGTCGTCACAGGTAATGGCTACTCGTTTTCTTCCTCCGAAGGTAAACAGATCTGGCAAGAAACAGAGTGGATTACGGGTTACTTTATCTGGAAAAATAGAAACGCCGCTACTTTCACTAGATCAAAGCTCACTAACGCCATGGTATTCAAGGAAATCAACTGAAATCTTTTGAATAGATCTTGAACAGGAATAAAAAATTTAAAATGGAGTGGGATCAATGGCTATCTAACCCGTGCTCCTTTGATTCGATTGTGACTCGGAGATCGGGCATTAGTTAATTGTCAGATTGTGCTACCATGACTGCTGCGTGTTTTTCTCCCATACGTGTTGTCATCTATAGGGTGAAATAAGTCTAGCTCGAAATACTTTGTCGCTGAATTGCTAGCACTGTATCCCATCCTATGCTCTACTTGTTTGTCAAGTCTACTTCTATACTTGATGATCGTATGGGGGGATGCACTGTCTTCTTCGATTGTTTCTTTCGAATTTTATGCTTATAGTTTTGTCATAAACTTGTATATTGCTGTTTGTTTTTCGTTTTTTGCTGGAGCGATACTCCCTTACATTTACATGTAATTATCCATTAATATTAATAAAATTCCTTTTCTGCCTTTAAAAAAAAAATTGTGTTTTTGATTAGTTAAAATACAGAAAATTAATTTATGCGGATTCGTTAATTTTAATGTGTATTACCCGCATCAACGTGCATGTTATGCACATGAAATCCACTTAATAATGAATTCATAGGGAGATCGGTTGGTCATGGTTCTCATGGGTGTTAGGCGACGACAGGGCTTTCGGGTCCTAAATTTTCAAATATGGATTATGCAATTTTAAATAATGCCTATGAAATTTATTCTATTTGAAATTGCATAGTAATAATTTGAGATTGCATATTGATATTATTATTGCATATTGAGATTGCATAAGAATAGTTGAGTAGGGCTACTTTTATTATTATTATTGTTATTGTTATTGTTATTGTTATTACTGTTATTACTGTTATTACTGCTATTACTGCTATTACTGTTATTATTCTTACTATTACAATTATTAGTATTGTTATTGTTATTATTATTATTTTTTGTATCACTATTATTAATTATTAGTGTATTAGTATTTGTATTACAAATATTTATTACTATTAATATTTATATGAACTATTATTATTACTATTATTTGTATTACTATTACTATCGTTTTTATTAGTTTTATGTATTGTTACTAATAGTATTAAATGAGTATGTTTTTGGTATCTTTGGTTTTGGATGTATGCATGCTTGCTTGGTTGTTTGTACGTATGCACGTAGGTTCTTGTATGTTTGTATGTACGTATGCATGCATGTAGGTTTTGTAATGAAGGTGTGATGCAGTTACACACGTTTTTATATGTGAGTTTGTTTTTTATGTATGTATATTTGTAGGTAGGTATGTATGTATGCTTGTTTTTTACTTGTCTGCAGGTGTGGTATATTCACTCATGTATGTATGTTTTGCTAATAGGTTTATGTAGGACTGGGTGTTTATGCTATGTATGTATGGTTGTATGTGTGGCTTTATGCATGTATGTATGTACGTAGGTATGTTTCATACTTGTACGTAGGTATGTCTCATGTATTTACGTAGGTATGTCTGGTGTGTATGTAGGTTTAGGTATGTGTGTATGTATGTACGTATGTATGCATGTATGTATGATCAAGTGATTCGCATCGCTCGGTGCATCTTGGGACCATTATGGCTGAGGACGACTTCCCTTGCTCTAGAACTTGGTTGGTTCCTCTTAGTTGGGTGGTTTCGGGGGTGTCTACCGTAAAGGTGCATGAGTAGTTTTTGGTTTGCTAAGGGTGGTTGGCTCTTTGCTTGCGCAACAACTTCCACCCGGCATGCCCTCGAGTTGCTGTCCACAAGGTCTTTTGGCTCTATTTATTGAGGCAACGACAAGCGTCGTTTTAGTGGCGTCTTGACTGCCGCTCAGAGCCTAAATTGATTCTTAGGCATGCTTTAAACCCCATGAAAATCTGATTCTACCATTTTCATGGCGTCCCCCCTATATTTTATTATTATTATTATTATTATTATTATTATTATTATTATTATTATTATTATTATTTTTTATTTATCTTTGTATGTTTTAATTTATTTTTTAATTTCTATTTTCTAGTTTTTAAAAAAAAAAAAAAAAAAAAGAGTCTTTTTTTTAGCCGGAGGTCTTCACGGAAGCAATCTCTCTACCCTGGAGTAGAGAGGGGGATGAATTTCCTTTACCGTGGGTGGAGAATTCTCTCGACTCGTGGTAACAGAAACGACTTCTCTTCTAGTTTAGGGTAGAGGAAGGATTGTCTACACCTTACCTCCCCCATACCTCGCAGGCGCGGGATTGGGTATTGTTGTTGTTGTTGTTGTTGTGTATTGCATATTGATATTGCATAGTCATTATTCAAAATTGAAGTATCATACGTGTTCGTAGCTTGATCGGAGGTCAAGACTATGGTTCGGCGGAAAAACATAAATCGTACGTATCAAGTAATACGTGAATTGCTCAATAGTGTTTCGCCGCTACCGTAGTTGGATAAAATAGCTTAATTGGTAGATCATACCCCTGCCAAGGTTGAGGTTTAGGGTTCCACTCCCGACTTCGATGTTTAATGGTAACGAGTGTGCGCCATTAGGAGTGACCAACAAGTAGCCCCTAATAAGAAGAAAGGAGCAAGCTAAAACCTAGTCTTAACAAGTTGCTGTAACGAGTGGTTTTTCATCAACCCTTACTAGTAAGGGGCTGCTAGTTGTAGCACGCATTGTTCGAAATTGCATTGTCATTATATGAAATTTAATTGCATATTGAAATTGTATTTGCATTATATGAAATTACATACACTATTTATTTTAAAGAGTAGAAACAATTTGAAATTGAAAACATAAATTTCCGCACTCCACGGCGAAGGGTGGACCCTACCTAAACTAGTTAGTTAATAAATTACGTAAGATGTAAAATGATAAAAATGTCTGACTCAACTACCCACACTTTTTAATTTTTCATAATTTGTTGTATATTTCTCTACTAAGCATCAACAAAGTTTGCACCTTCATATTCTCTTACTTAAACTAGGTGATAATAATTGTTAAGGTATCAATATTCATTCAGTTTAAATTTTTAATTAGCTGTATGTTATACTCAATCTTGCAAATCAAAGGGTTATAATCCAATGAACATATAAAACAAACAAATAAAAAGTTTTTACAGGGTATACAACAATGCAGGAGTGAAATATTGTATATAGATCCAGAGTATAATACAAATATAAGCTTAACTACTCTAAACTGTGGCTGCATTTCCTTCTATGCTACCAACCTACACGTATACAATGTATAATTGTCAATTAATTTTTTCATCCTATACAACAAAATTTACTCCCTTCACCTACTGGGACCCGCTGCAAACTCATCGAGATCCTCGTCCTCTCGTGAACGTTGCTTTAATCTGGCAAATATTTCATCTAGAGATTCAGACGTTGAAACTTGAGATTCTCGTGTATCTTGAGACTGGCGCAACGGCATAAATTTCTTAGCCCCAATATTAGATCTCAAATTTTGGAGATTTGACTTCATTGACTCCCAGGTTAACGATATCTTAGATGGTTGACCATGTCTCATATTGGGATCGGTGTCTGTATTTACATCTGAGCTGGTTCGAGCTAACGTTTGATCCATTCGTAATGCTTTGTATTTGCTGGTGACATCGTTGGGTCGTTCTATGTAACCGCTCTTACCATCTTCGATTGAATGAGTTGGTCTTGAATCGGCAGCAACCTAAACCAATATGATGATACCATGAGACTTAATTTTTTAATAATTAATTAATAATAATAAAATATATATGAACTATATAGCAATATCGCTCAAGGTTGCAAAATATCTCTACTCGGGAAGTACTCGGGAGGGACTATTTAGGGAGCAATAGGACGTTGACCAAGTTTGACTTTTAACAAATTTGACTGAGTTTTGACCGATTTCCGAGTAATCCCGAGTTTTGGATGTGTAATCCCAGTTGACAAAAGGTTGACCCCGTTTTGACCGAGTACTCAAGAGTCAAGAGTAATCGGATTAGACCAAGTTTGACTTTGACCGATATTTCCAAGTAACCCCGAGTTTTGGCCGAGTAATCCCTATTGACAAAAGGTTGACCAAGTTTTGATCAAGTACTTGACAGTAACGGATTTTGACCAAGTTTGACTTTGACCGATTTTGACTGGGTTTTGACCGATTTTCCAAGTAACCCGAGTTTTGGCGAGTAATCCCTGTTGACAAAAGGTTGACCAAGTTTTGACCGAGTACTTGGACTGAACCTTTTAACGAGTACTCGGCCACTTTTTCCAAGTTTTGCAACCTCGCCCGGAATTGCTGATAACTGAAAATCACTTACGGTGCTACTGTTTCCATATTCGATATCTGAAGTCGTGTCATTAAAATATCTCGCCAGGGGAATCACAAGTTCCCCAACTTCATGTCCGTTCATAATGGAGGAGCGTTCTAAGGATAAAAAGAAAAACCAAAATTAAAAAAATTATTAACATGCAATACGTAAAAAGATGGTTAGGGTTTAGAACTTGCCTTTCTGCAAAATCATTAATCCTGATGAATCAAATCCATCAAGATCATCATCACCAGCTTCGTTTCTCAGCTTGAATATTTTCCAGTTTCCAAAGTAACTCATAATTCGGTCAAAAAAATTGCTAGCTATCATTATAGTATACACAACCATGATTAGCGGATAGATCTTGTTAAAGTTTTCCCCAAAAAAGGGGACTGCGTCATCAATTTTTCCCATTCTCTGCATGTTATTGGCATATATTAGTCCAAATATGATTTTCTAACCATAAACATTGATATTGATATAATTTTTATTAGACACATAAAAAGATATTATAAGATGAAAATCTAACCCGCTCAAAGACAGTAGTGGCGTCTTGTGGTAAACGGATAAGATTTAGAAAGTTATATGATATCGGAGGTGCATATAGTGCCACCTGTCTGGTACACATTAAAATTTATAATGTCAATATCATAATAGAGATTTAATCAAAAGGAGATTCAAATGAAATCTGACGACTTACGAGCAAATCATTAATAGGCTGACTGAACTTGTTTGACCGGGAGTAAGTGAGTAGAATGTCAACCTTCCAATTTTGAATAATGAATAATAAGTGCATACACACATATACATTAGGGGAATGAATCCAAGAACCTGAAAACAAATACAATCGAGTAATTGAAGTCCAAGTCATTATGCTTTCTTTCTTATATCTATACATACAAATCAATGCATCATTTGACTTGGTACATGAATAAATGATGATAATAATAAATTTTATTAACTTTCACAATAGGAAATACAGAGTGAAGCCAAATAGGGAATTATTGGGTCGATTTGGGATTAGGGAAGTAAATAATTAGTTGACCAATATTAAACTTTTGAAAATATTAAGAAAAAATAATAATAATAATTACCTGCACAAGCACTCCATTTGTTTTAACAGCATTAATTAAAATAGAAAAAAGTGAAAAGTCAACTCCACTTGGAAGTATAGTGGCTTCTGCTAGAAGAATTGCAACAGTTAAGCAACCGAGTATTATAGCTGAAAGTTTTTTAAGTTGCTTCTTCAAAATACACCGCCATACGAACTCTGCAAAATAACACACAGCAATATATTATTTTGATCTATATTAAATACATACAAACTCATATCAGTGTTTTAGGTATACTCCAAAAGGAAATTCATATTCATATTTGACTTAAAACGTAGGGAATAGATAAACAATTAGGGAACATAAAAAAGATTACCAATCGTATCAAGAATATACCCTATCTTCCCAGAACGCTCAGGTCTAAAGCTTGAAATATATCTCCTGCAGGTTAAACAAAGTGAAAATAATGGAGAAGTATTCAAACCTGCAGTATGAATGAGTAAAATTCTCATAAATTTTGTTCAAATAGTAAAATTTCAACAGTCGCTACATAAATGTTTGTTTGTTTACAGTACTACTATATATAAAATAAACAGGTTATCATCTGAAGTTATGCAAGCATCGGTCGTAACGTGATGTCACGTAAAATGTTTCTTTCAGTTATAAATCAGCACCATTTCTAATATTATTCACATGGAATAAATTTGTTTGATTCGTTCAAGAATGTTACATTTTCAACACAAACATGCTCAAGATACACGATGGGAAGAAAAACAAGCCTGAATTTAGAGGGCGAACCATCCAGTAGCATCACGACGTTCATAATTCTTCAGTGTGTCCTCTAAATCAAGAGATTCCATCACGAAACTCATATATTCACTGATCATGAAAAAAAAAATATACAAGTGAGTAAGCAAACATCATATGACATTTAAAACACTTAAAAAAGTAAAAATTGATATTTTACCTTTTACAACGGTAATATTCTCCTTTAGCTCTTCTAAGTTGACGTCTGAGTGTTGCCATAGATTTTTCATCAGTATCATAATCCATATCATTTTCACCTAACCTTCCTCCTTGGGGTTTAAACGAAGGATCTTCATTTAGCTGAATATCAGATTATAATATCAGTAAGTCTATAATCTTTTTTTTTTTTCGAAAAGCAATTATTCCAACATATTAGAAATAAAATAAAAAATAATCCGTAACGAATATTTACCATGTTCGACAACATTTTATCAATGATATTCATATACGGTCTCAATGGATCACGTTTTGACATTTGCTTGGATGTTGCTTGAGCAACCTAGTGCAAAACATGATTATTTGTTAGTGAAACAACAACAACCCCCCATGTGTGGGGTATATGTTAGAAAAAGAACACCCAAATCTTTGTACAAAGTGATGTCGTTAAGGTGCATTAATGTGTTGTACAAAGTGGTCAACGTTGACTTTTACATGACGGTTATTAAAAAGTGCAAGTCTTTTTTGCACCTTGACGACATTAGAAAAATCCAAAACATATATACACTAATTGAAAATTTGGAATTGGTAACAACTACGATGCATGAAAATAATGGCACTTACAACAATAGCATTTGACAAGTTTTGATGAGCATCATCAAGTTTTAAAGCCGCCCTAGCCACTTTATGGGAAAGAACTTTTTGGCGAGTTAAATGATCAGCATTAATCCAAATGCCCTTTGGAATTTCACTTAAACCAAAGCCAAGGAGAAATGCACCAGTAACGAGTCCAAACGTATTCGAACAAGCCATCGCAAACCCAATAATACCACCACTCCTATAAACGAATGAAAAGAAAAGTGTTTTAAACAATCATGAAACTAAGGAAAGTATACTGGAATACTAGCTAAACTCTATACGGTCTTAGAAACAATACATAAATTTCGTGTATATGTTAATATATACAACAAAATAGAATGAGCTGACATCAACTAAATGACTAAGTAAGGGTATCAAGAAGCTAACCAGTTATGGTGCAATAATATTAGTAGTATAAGTCCAATGAGTGCAACAGAGCCAACAATAACGTAAAACAGCAAATTCACATGTAAACTGGTTTTTAATCTTTCGGTCACTGTGAAATCGCCAGCATCTTCGTAACCCTGAAGTATAGGCACCACGGCCCTGTTTATAAAAAAACCATTTAGTTATAGTTTATGACAAAAATGATTAAATCCACAAGCCGATATGTTATGTACCTAAGAAATATTATAGCTAACAAGAAAATGACAAATGTATAACAGAGTGGAAATCTATAAAGTGCAAGTCTCATATATAAATAGTTTACAGATAGCAGATTAAAAATTAACTTAAAGCATACCAAGTTAGTAAGAATGTACTCCAATATGACCAACTCCAAAAGAAAGAAACACCTCCTATCTCTTGATTACTCATAGCCTGCAAAACAGAAGAAACATGCATACAACTTAAAATAACTATAACTATATTAAATCAATCAGGAGCATGGTTTTAAAAAACGGTTGAGGCGTACGCCTCGAGGCGCGCCTCGGTGCGATTTTCATTTTTTGCGTGTTGGAACGGGCGCCTCACAGCTCAGATAAAACGTACGCCTCAAAATTGAAAGGCGGTTCGATTTTGGAAAGAGGCGGTTCGATGGCAGAGGCGTGCGCCTCACAGTGTTTACCAAAAAAGTAGCGGCAAAATTGTGTTTAGCAAAAAAGTAGCGGCAAAATTACTAGCTTGTTTCTGATTGTATACAAAATTGCATATAATTTCAAATTACCTTGACCTTCATTAGTGTATGTTCTTGGTAGTCGGCCTTCATGTTCGATGTCGGAAGATGCTAGTCTAAATTCGTCACACTTGCATTCGCTATTCTTAAATCCTCAAAATTCTTTTATTTGTTTTGCAAAATCATTACTAGTATATGTTTGTTTTGAAAATGAGAATGGTTCTCTAACCAGTTATATATAGTATATAGTATGTTGTAGATGTAGATGATCAAGATATATATTGTGGGTAGTTGACACTTCTAGCAATTTAGAGAAGCTGCTTGCACGTGGCACCTAACTTTTATATTTCTATTTAATTAATATTTAATTTCAAATTTAATAACTAACAACTACGTGCCAAATAATTATTGATTGTTACTAGCCATCATGTTCCATTAATAGAATTAAACGACAAAAGTTTAATTTTGTTAATTTTGATTAATAAGTAAAATAGAATAATATAAACAATCATTTTAAAGTGAGTTAATCAGTTGTTAGTGTGTAATAAAAATAAGTAATTTACAGATATTTTGAGACGGTTGAAACTTGTAATGAACTTATAATTTTCTATGTATTTTTTTTTAACTCCGCCTCGAACGAACGCCTCGGTTCGCCTCGAGGCATACGCCTCGCCTCACAAAGGGAAAACGCCTCAAGGCGCGTTTCCGTTTTTTAAAACCTTGATCAGGAGTTTCACAAAAATTGATGCCATATTCAATACAAAACTATATTTAACTATAATACGAATCAAGAGCTAGTATTGTGATAAAAACTAATTAAATAGTAAATAAGATAATTAATTGGTATTCGAGAGAATGATCAACTCTCCCATGGTTTACTTTTGATAGATAAACCAACTCTCCTATGATATCAACATCAATGATCCCTAACATTCAGCATAATAGGAACTACAATCCTTAATGACATGTGTCGAACGTTGGACGTATTTATAATTTTGCTAGACAGAAGTTAAGTTTATAAAAAGACTTCTTGCAATCTCACAGAACAATTATATAAAGTAGAGAACCCATATGAATTTCATTAACAATACAATATGATTAAATCTGGTGATACACATAGATAGTTTTCTACTAAACATCATCTTATTCACTGAACATCAAAACACTAACTTCAATTGAGTTTATATACACCAATAAGTTGCATAAACTGTGCCTCGCACAATAACCTATGTGAACAAAATGGTCTAGCAACAGCAACAAGCCTGTTACCCCCAAAATGGAAATGAAAGCTAGCAGTTAGTAAGCAAACATATGTCATCGTTCGCCATTTATTTGCAGGGCAAAGCACATAAAAAAAAAAAAAAAAAAATGTGTCCAGCTGAGCCTATATTGTTATTGTATGTATTCAACTTTAAGAGTTACAATCTAGTGTTTTGTATGCATAAGTTGATTATCTCTTCAGCATATAACAGGTCAAAATGCATCTTAGGGTTAACAATTTACATGCCAATTTTGAGATAAACGACATCTTAGGGTTAATAAATTGCAAAAGCTCATCTAATTGGTAACAGATGAATAAATGAAATCAAATAATAATTAATTAATTGATCGATTAGGTAAAGGAAAAGGATAATAGAAACGTACAGCCCAAATATCAGCAGGAACAAGGATGATGAAGGAAAGAGAAGAAAACCAGGTGTAACCGACGGTGAATAGTACGTAACGAGGGATATCAGGTCCGGCGAAGTAACGTAACGTTAATATCACCATTCCCATCGTTAACGGTAACGATATCAGATAGAATACCCACATGATTTCTATTCTATTTATAATTATAGTTATAATTATAATTATAATTATAATTTATATTATTATATTTCTGAACAGGAATTGGTGATAGTTGAAAAGATGATGATGATCGAGAATTGGTGTTGAAAAGCAGCTACTTTCTTCTTCTTCTTCTTCCTTTTTCCCCAATTCTAACTTGTTTCTCATTTGTACCTTGTGGTAGTGTTTGTTTTTACGTCTATAAACCAAGGGTTGATTTTGTATTTTTACTACTTTCTAGGCTCATTATGTAAATATTTATTTTTTATTTTTATTCTCCCACTCTATATTGACCCAACTAAATGGAGCCCTCCATTGATTGAGACCCATTTTGACAACTGTTCATAATTAAATAGTAACCCAAAATCGAAGTCCACTGTAGCATAGTAGAAATCTCAAATAGTAGTGTTTGGCAAAAAAAAAACAAAAAAAAAAAAAAAACCGGATGACATGTTTTTATGTTTTTATGTTTTTAATTACAACTCAAACTGTTGATATGTGTGTAACCGTTAAACATTTTACTATGTAGATTATGTTTGTAATGAATCGCCGGCAAAGTAATCGTTGGCAATTTTCAGCTGCGAAGCGCGCACCCTTTATCTTGTTTATACATCAAAACATAAAAATAAATTTTCGGCCACCGAATTGAATCTTCCTATTGTTGTGTTTAGTTATTGATCACTTTAATTGGAAATTATGTGTATATGTGACGGTTTTAGGATGATGCTTACGAGTCTTTCTCAAATAACTATGACTGATTTGGGTCCATTAAATTACTTATTGGAGACTTCAGTGACGCACAATTCTACTGACATATTACTTTCTCAGAGAAAATATGCTACTAAGATTCTCGAGCGTGCACGTATGCTTAATTGTAAACCTTGTCGGACTCTTGTGGAAACTAATTCAAAGCTTGGGACTGCTGGTCCAACTGTGTCGGACCCAAGGTTGGAGAACTCTGATCTAGGGGAGATCTCGTTTGGACATTTTGGGAGAGATCTCGACATCTCGAAAAAATCTCCGGGAGATCTCGGACGTTGACTTTTGTAGTATTTTTAGTATAAATTTATATATATATATATATATATATATATATATATATATATATATATATATATATATATATATATATATATATATATATATATATATATATATATATGTATATTTATATACATTATTACGACATTTTCCAAAAAAAAAAATCAAATCCGAGAATTGAATGAGAAAATCCGAGAAATTACAAGATTTTACGAGAAAATTCGAGAAATGAGCAAGAAAAACCGAGAAATCGTGGCTTTGACCAAGTTTGACCCCATTGACAGGGAAATCTCGGGAGATGGACATCTCGTCTCGGTTGCTTTCTTAAAACAAGATCTCGAAGAGATCTCGGGGAGAAATAATGAGATTTACAACACTGGTCTGACCCCACATTGTATCGGAGTCTTGCAGGTGCACTTTAGTATCTCACTTTTACTCATCCAGACATTACTTATGTTGTCCAACAGATATATCTATTCATGCATGATCCTCGAGAGCCCCATTTGGCAGCTCTCAGATGGATTATGCGCTACATTCGAGGGACTCTTGATCTTGGCCTACAATTGTTTGCTTCCTCGACTACTTCTCTTGTGGCTTATTCGGATGCTGATTAGGCAGGATGCCCCTTCACACGCACAGCTACGTCTGGTTATTGTGTTTTTATTGGCAATAACTTGTTATCTTGGTCATCTAAGCGACAACACACACCTTCTACATTTAGTGTGGAGGTCGAATATCGGGGTGTCGCTAATGCAGTTGATGGTTGGCTGCGTACTCTTCTTCGTGAGCTTCATTGTCCTCTATTCTAGGCCACTATGGTATAAAATGATAATGTGAGTGTTGTTTACCTCTCATCGAACCCAGTCCAACATCAACGAACAAAGCACATTGAGATTGATATTCACTTTGTTCGTGCTCTGGTTGCTACAGGACAAGTCCGAGTTCTTCGTATCCCATCTCGGTATCAGTATGCAGACATTTTTACTAAGGGTCTACCGGCATGCCTTTTTGAGGAGTTTCGTTCCAGCTTGATCGTCCGCTCTACTCCCTTTCCAACTGCGGGGGGCTGTTAGAGGCTTTTGAGTTATCCTCATTTATTTGTATTTGTAGTCCTTTAGTATACCCTAATTGTAAGTATATATGTTTGTGTGTGTTGATACGGATCAAGGAAAAACCTTAATATTATCATGGTATCCAAGCAATACGATCCAGATTGAACCACTTCTCTCAATGGCAACCACCTAGCCGTACCTTCTTTCTTCCTCGTATGGCTACGTTTCTCTACTTTTTTTCATTTTACTTTAAATAATAGAATAATCTCTTGGGGATGAGCCGCCTAGCAAACCACGAATAACAAATCAGAATATATGTCAAAACTCTTTTTTGTTGCGTTGAAGAAAATTGTTATTGTCGACAAAGTTGTTATTAAAATACAGTTTAATCCTTCGACAAAGCAAGCACGATGACGTTACGGAAAATGAGAAAAGTGTTCAATCCTTCGGCAATGCAAGCCACGACCTCATCACGAAAAAGGAGAAAGTCGAAACGATAGCAACTATGTCGTCGGTATTAGTCTACTTCATGCAACGAATAAAGAAAAAAATTATCTAGTTTAGCCGTCCGATCATTTCTCACTCCAACTGTGGGGATGTTAAGAGGCTCTTGATTTGTCCTTATTTATTATAATCCTTTCGCTTTACCATATATATATATATATATATATATATATATATATATATATATATATATATATATATATATATATATATATATAGTTACAAGAGCCTCTATAAATATAATAAGGACAAATCAAGAGCCTATATATATATATATATATATATATATATATATATATATATATATATATATATTGTTATGGAATCAAGGAAAAATAATGAAAGTTATCACTTTTCACAATGGCTTTTGGATGTTGCGGACGATGGGTGTTGTGTAGGGACTCACACTTGTTTTGCTTCTGGTGGCATCGTGGCGGCATGTGTCGATGGTGTTGGAGTTATAATTGGGTTACTATCTTATTGGAGACGGGTTTGATTTGTTTTAACTGTAGTTGTCAATTCCTGTATTGTTCAATGTTTTAAGATGTTTGTGCGGCTTGTTATATTGATTAGTCGTTTTACTATGTCGGTTCTTTGTCTTGTTTCTTACGGAGCTAGGTTGTTTGTTAAACCACATGTTATGCCGCATTAAAAGGGCGTGAGATTCCACCGTGGTGAAATTCTCCGCCCCTAACGCATGTGGTAACGTGAAAAAAAGTTGACGTGAGATCCACATGACAAGTTTTAGTTGGTTGGTTCAATCTATTCGTTTTCAAATGGCTAACTTGATTTTTTTATTCTTTTTTCAGTTATAAATAACCATAACTTCTACTTATCTTTTCACAAAACTTTACCTCAATTTCTACTATTTTTACAATCTCCAAATAACTCAATATATATATATATATATATATATATATATATATATATATATATATATATATATATATATAATGGAATCCTACGATTTAATTTTTGAGCTAGAAGTTGGAGACGAAATAATAACGAATTTTGTTCGAATTACGTGGGTGAATCTTCACAATCACGAGTCCCACATAACTCTACATTTTGAGGGAACGTGAAGTACGAATCAACGATTATAGCAGGATTACTTTTCAGAGACGCTTAAGTA
Organism: Rutidosis leptorrhynchoides; assembly: GCF_046630445.1. Classification (NCBI taxonomy): domain Eukaryota; kingdom Viridiplantae; phylum Streptophyta; class Magnoliopsida; order Asterales; family Asteraceae; genus Rutidosis; species Rutidosis leptorrhynchoides. The sequence goes on along the minus strand of NC_092335.1, from coordinate 469,389,439 downwards.
TCTACAAAATATTTTTCGGAGACGTTTTCATATGCGCTCCAAGTTACCAAAGACATAATTATATTGAATACACCGCATTAAGTTGTTTGTTAACCACAATAAAAAATTATGATAGCCCAAATCAAACATAGACCATGTATTGTTAGAAGTAATTGAGTTTTTTGTTAGAAGTAATTGAGTTTTCATTTTCCAATTTTCGCCGGTGGCGAATTTAGTTAGTAGTTTGTGGGTCACGAGACACCATTAATTTGAAAACTTTTAGTATAAAATACACTTTAAATTGTATATGATATTACTAAAATTAAATGCAGGACCATATATATATTTCAAATTTATAGTTTTTCTTTTAAATTGTATATATAACACCACTAAATTTAACTACTTCGACCCAATATATATATTTTTAAGTAAACTACCATTAAAATGAATTCAATTATAATTAGTACTCAATAAAATTTCGGAACCTCATTGAGTTATAATAATGGAATCACCACCGAGTTCCAAATAGAAAATGGAAAAATCACATTCTAAATATTGTTGGAAAATTAATAGTTTTGAATGAAATTGAAGTTGGGAAAGGTTGAAGGTTTGTCACTAAATGTAGCTTTCATGTTACATTAAATAAAACCTTTTCATCTTATGAAACTTACGATCACTAATGGTGATTAATTGAGTATTGATTTCATTATTAACTCTCTATTGAGCAATATATATTTGCATGATTTTTCTAAGTTAAGTAGAGAAAAATATAGAGAGATGAATTCTTGGCTCAAGGAAAGAAAAACACATATAAAATGTTTATACCGAGATTGATAGATATCCAACTCTGTTCTAGTTAATATTGAATCAAATGATTCTGATCATACTAGAAACAATAGTTGTGTTAGTGTATGACGAACATTGTGACAAAGTTTTCAGGAAAGTGTTCAAGTCTGACAGTACTACTGTTTCGGCCGTTGTACCCTGGGAAACAGACGATGTATAGATGGCGGAACTGTTTTAAGGGAACCGTGTTAAACACGGGCCTCAGCTTCTCTTGGTGATACGATTCATATATCCTTTTGACTACATCTTTTACTAGGCCGTGATGAGGTTATGAAGATATATTATATATCTCATGATTGTGAAAGACATTTTGGTTTAACCTGTTTTGTTTACCCGTTTGGGTTAAAACCTGTTTGATTTAACCGTTTGGGTTAAAACCCGTTTGGTTTATCCGTGTAGGTTGAACCTGTTTGGTTTACCCGTGTAGGTTGAAACATGTTTGGTTTACTCGTTTGGGTGGAAACCTGTTTGGTTTACCCGTTTGGTTTACCCGTTTGAAACCTATTTGGTTTACATATGGTTGAAACTAGTTAGGTTTAACATTTATAGTCGATAAATCTCTGGTTTAGCCTAATTGTGATCCTTGGAGCTTCCGTGATAGTTCTGTCGATGATCACGAGCGAGAAATGACATGTTATGTCATTTTCTTGTTGTGTCATTTATCATTTGAATGGATTAATGATAATCATGAGTACTAGTGACATATATTTTATAAAAGTGAAAAAGACATTGCTAATGTCTATGGTTTCTCTTTGTAGTTTGTCATGAAATGTTTTTGTATCCGTTAAAATTTTAATTATAATAATTGAGTATAAAACTTGATTTTTTTCCAAGTGGTTTATGTTAAACGTGTATTTGTTTAATTATATATGTAAACCAAGTACGTTTCAAGAAAGAGAATTGTCCAAAAAAAAAAATTTGTATCTCCCCTTTAAATAAGTGTATTTTAACGGAGTATTATAAGAAAATATTTGTGATGTATTGGTTTTTAAATTTTGTCATGACAATAACTAAAAGAGAACGCAATAATGTCATTATGACTTAGACTAAATGATGAAGATATGTTCGAACACATTAAGTTGAATGTGATTCAAACTTGTGATAATGAAAAACATGTTATTGTATATAATATGGTTTGAGGATATGTTATCATATGAGAAAATTCCATGTGTGAATTTAAGATATGACATTATAATGTAGAGTCTTGCGAGATTCATATTTCGGTTGGTAGATGTTTTTACCATTTCCTGTCCGATTAAATGTCGAGAGTATATTATGAATGACTTGAAAGTACTGGGGTAAAAATTGTAATAAAGGGATTGATTGTATCCTTTATAATATCATAAGATTATGATGCCAAAAAGTCAATTTATCTTGTGATGATAAACTGATTTATGTGATTGATTAGACTCCCCCAAGTCTAAGAAAAATTCTTTTGCAGAAGAATTAAAGAAACTTTATAAATTCTTTTTGGGGAGAATTAAAGAAACTTCATTTATAAGTGAGATACATTTATGATTATGAAGAAAGTGAGACTAAATGGTTAATATTAGACATGATTTATAAGATACTTATAATGATGTCTTAGTCTCAAGTGGATTTTGTCATGATACAAGGGACGTGATATGAGATTCCTTGTGAGAAAAAGGTATGAGAATTTAAAATGATGCATCTTATATTCTCATGCTTTGACCTTAAAGTCTATGGCATGCTAGACTCAGACATGTTAATGATGATGATCTGGAGATATCTGTTAACAATGAATATTCAAGTGTGTGGAATTTTGTAAACACAAAATCAGAGTTTCATTCAGTTACTGAAAAAATTGACGACAATAATGTTGTAGATTATTTCCATTGTATATGGAACGTGATGAATTTAAAGATAGTTATAAATATAAAGATGTTTACCTTTATTACATTATCTATAATGTTGAATTGCCTTACTAGAATTAAAATTTGAAAGTATATTTTGAGTGCGAAAACTTTGTTAAGTTTTCTAAATCCGACGTCTCTAGGTCAAACCTAGAATATGACTAATAATTGCTCAAATGTGCTAAAATATGGATCACAAAAGATGCAAATCTTATGTGTGAACATTTGAACGCTTGATTGATTAGAATCATATGAGATATATATGATTGATATCAAGTTGCAAGACATGTGGGGGAAGCTTTGAAAGAATAAGCAGTAACCCTAGTTAGTTGTGTAAAATGAACACAATAGCTTGAAAATGTGGGGGTGTCTTGTATTTTGATATCAAGAACATGATTCACGATAACGCATTCTAATGTGTCTAATGAGTTGTACTAGATCCAACTTAGCATATGTTGTAAGCAAGCTAAGTAGATACAAGAGTAATCCAAGTACATCTCATTAGAGTTGTATGATTATGTTTAGGGATGGCACCCGCAGGTCTTGGGCGCGGATCCACTACATCCATCACCCGCACCAGCGGATATTTTTAGGATCCATTAGCCCGCGGATCTTGCTTAACGGATTTATTTTTAGATCCATGCCCGTACCCACGGATATTCACAGGTCGCGGGTTTACCCGCGGATCTTATTCATGAAGTATATATGTAGATTAAAGTATTCAATAAACAAAAATAAATATCATTATGCAATTCAAAGTGACATGAAAAATATCATCAAATCATATACCCATGTTTATGATATAATACAATGAGAAAACGTATATTAATTATACTTTTTTGCTAATATATGTGAAGCTACAATGTTTAATAGTAACAATCAAAATTTCGTAGCTAAAACTAATCATACAGTAGGTTGATGTAACATCCCTGTGATGACCCGGGAATTTCCGACCAAATTTAAACTTAATCTTATATGATTTCAACACGATAAGCAAAGTCTATTAAACTGAGTCTCATAATGTTTGAACTATTTCCATGAATGCATTTGACTTTGACTTTTCCCGACGATTCACGAACAATTATTTATAAATAAATATGTATATATTATATGAATATAAATATAAGAATATATAATATCTTGAGTTAATAAAGTATACTTTAAATAATTGGAATTTAAAATGTAAAATAACAATTAAAGTACTGTTAATATATATAAATATATATATGTTATTATAAATCTATGATTTCTATTAAATATATAAAAAATATATATTAACTATTCAGTAAATGTAATCATATAATATAATATTACATAATAAATAATTAAATAATATTATATTAAATTACAAGTTTAAATATAAGTGATATATTAAAATTATTATCATTACTTTCAATGTTATTGTTATTATTGATATTAATATTAATATTAATATTAATATTAGTAATATTATTATTTCTAATATAAACCATATATGTATAAAATCTGATATGTATAAGTTGTTATATTATTATTATTAGTATTATTATTATCATTAATAATATTATAACTAGTAATATTATTAGTATCATTAATAAGATTATCATTATCATTAGTATTAATTAAATTATGAAAATTTTCATTTATCATACTATTTATATAATAAGTGATATTAGTAAAAGTATTACTAATAATGCTAATATAATTATTAAGAATACAAAATTTATGAATTATATATATATATATATACAAATACATTAACAGATATAGGAAATCAGATATATATATATAAATACTTATATATAAAGTTCAGTTATATATTATATAGATATAGCAGATAAATATATATATGCACGGTTATATGCAATTATCATCTTTAAGAAATTTAATTTGTTATTTATACTAATGTAAACACAGATATATATTATGTCTTTTCTATCACTATCTAGCTGATTGAGGATCTTTGATTCTGTATCTATTTTGTTAACTGTCCTAATCCAATCCAGTACACAATCGAATTAGCTCACAAGCAAACCAACAAATTCTGTTAGATGTTGCAATCCCTTTTTTTTATTTATTTATATTTTTCTGTCCTTCCTCTGTTCTGATAGTCGAATTTGTGCACAATACTACAAATCATTCAAATCATTTTTATTAGATATATACTAGATTGATATCAGTGTCTAATACGATACCTTCTGCAATTTTTTTTAAAAAAAAAAAAAAAAACAAGAGTTAACAGCTCGATAACTCTGTATCATTACTTTTTTTCAAAAACTCCGAAAACGAATCGATTTTCAAAATGTAAAATTTCAGTTAGATTAGGAATCTTTTACTAAAACTATCTGCAAAATCTTAGTATCCAATTCCTACTATCGAATCTCAATTTTGGAGTCAAAGTTTTATATTCAAAAGTCAAACTTTTTGTTCATCGCAAAATTCATAATCGTTTTGATGTTTCTTGAACAATTGACGATTCCAATAGTTTATAGGATTGATTTATAACTTATTTCATGTTGAACTCATGAACTAAAACTTCCTTAAAATTGAAATCTTTATTTTTTTTTTTTTAAAGGAAACAGCGGCAGCAGCGAAGCTGTGTTTACACTATTTTTTTTTATTTTTATTTTCTTAATTTAACGAAAGTAACTTACTCAGGATATTTACAATTCAATTTCTATCTTAATTAAAACATTAAATCAGTTGTTTGATGATGAAGTTGTTCCTGGTCGACTAGTTCAATAAAGAAGATGAAAAAGGAGAATAGAAATATAATCTGGTTAAGTACAGTTGGGTTTGATATATATTCAGGAAAACAGAATCGGATGAGTGGTAAGCGTGTTTGTGTGTGTTCAAGTGGTCATGGGTTCGAGCCCGGTGGATGGCAATTTCTTTTCTTTTTATTGAGCTATTTCACTAAGGTAGTTAATTTACTTATTATATTTATTATTATTATTATTATTATTATTATTATTATTATTATTATTATTATTATTATTATTATTATTATTAATTATTGTTGTTGTTGTTGTTATATTTATGATTAAACTTATAATTAGGTGTAGATACAAAAATGAAATATTATTATCATTAAATTATTAGTATAACTACTACCATTAATATTATCACTATTATTATTAATATAAATTATTGAATACAAAAGATAATAAATAAAAATTAAAATGAATATATGTAAATGCTAGTAATTATAATATTAGAAATTTTGATGAGAATAGAACTATGAGGACGATATGTATGATATTACTAGGGATAAAATCATCAGTATTGACAATAGATAATATTAAGGATAAGTATGAAATTTATCTAAGTTCAGGAATTATGCATGTACGTATAACACAGCTTTAAAACTTTATTGTAAGTATTATTACTAATATTACCATAAGTATCATTTCATAATTATTAGTATTATTATTATTATCAACAAAATATTACTGATATTATCATTATTAGTATTAGTATGATTATCATTAATAGTATTGTTATTATTAAAAACTATTATCATTATTATCCTTTTTACAAAAATTATTATTTTGTTATCAATAAAACTATTAATATTATTATTATCAAGTATTATCGATATCATTATTATTAAGCTAATATTATTTATGAAAATGAAAAATTTCAAATGACGTTGTTAAGATTATAAGTATTAAAATAAAGAGTATAGATATAAAATTATATTTAAATTACATAACTTAGCTATATTAATAACTATATAGATATATATATAAAATGAAAATATATAAATAATTAATAAAACTTACAAATTATTAAATATAACAAATACAATAATAATAATAATAATAATATATAAACTTATTCGATTACAAAATATGTGTATTAATAAATATACGATGATATAGGTTCGTGAATCCGAGGCCAACCCTGCATTGTTCAGTGTCGTCATATGTATTTTTACTACAAAATACATTATTGTAAGTTTCATTTGCCTTTTTACCCTTTATATTTTTGGGCTGAGAATACATGCGCAATTTTTATAACTATTTTACGAATTAGACACAAGTACGTGAAACTACATTCTATGGTTGAATTATCGAAATCGAATATGCCCCTTTTATTAAGTCTGGTAATCTAAGAATTAGGGAACAGATACCCTAATTGACGCGAATCCTAAAGATAGATCTATCGGGCCCAACAAGCCCCATCCAAAGTACCGGATGCTTTAGTACTTCGAAATTAATATCATGTCCGAAGGAGGATCCCGGAATGATGGGGATATTCTTATATGCATATTGTGAATGTCGGTTACCAGGTGTTCAATCCATATGAATGATATTTTTGTCTCTATGCGTGGGACGTATGTTTATGAGAAATGGAAATATGAAATCTTGTGGTCTATTAAAATTATGAAATGATTATTTATGTTAAACTAATGAACTCACCAACCTTTTGGTTGACACTTTAAAGCATGTTTATTCTCAGGTACGAAAGAAATCTTCCGCTGTGCATTTGCTCATCTTAGAGATATTACTTGGAGTCATTCATGACATATTTCAAAAGACGTTGCATTCGAGTCATTGAGTTCATCAAGATTATTATTAAGTCAATTATAGTAAGATATATTACGAAATGGTATTCATGTTGTCAACTTTGGATGTAATGAAAGATTGTCTTTTCAAAAACGAATGCAATGTTTGTAAAATGTATCATATAGAGGTCAAGTACCTCGCGATGTAATCAACTGTTGTGAATCGTTTATAATCGATATGGACTTCGTCCGGATGGATTAGGACGGGTCACTTCAATCCCAACCCGTTATCCAACTGAATACGCGATTTTTTTTCTATACAATGTAGTGCGCGGCGCACAGCCCTTATGTGCGCGGTGCGCACAAGGCCTAGCAGCCCGCTGTCCAAAAAGTCCAATTTTCGTTTAAAGATCTCCCACTTCCCGACACCTTTAGACGAAACGCTTTTCACAACACATTATAATAGTTAAAACTAACACGATTCAATAATAAAACAAGTTTTACGAAACCGGGCCCACATATGCCGAAATACGAGTTTCGTACAAAATATAAGTTTTGACCACATTAGTTTAAATTCCAAACGACACTTTGAGCATGGTGTTTGGGTGTTAAACTACCCAAATCATGGTCAAACTTTAAAAGATAAACGTCCCAAAAAGCGTCTCCTATCAACACAAAGCGGGATCACTAGTCCAAAAGAGTATCCTTTCTCTTATCCATGCCGGACCCTATAAAAAGGTAAACAACAAGAGGGTAAGCAAATCGCTTAGTGAATGCAATAGTTATACACATACATATATAATATACCTACTTGCAAACACTTACTCACATACCGCATACATGCTAGCAAAATATTTAGCATACCATCTCAAGTACGAAGCTAAAAATCTCCAATACCGCAACTAGCATAAACAATAGCATATAATCGACATAATACAATACACTACAATGCAACACACAACCATGGTTAACCATACTCACGTCATTGTGCTACCGGCTCTTTGGTTCACACCATACACATCGGTTATGACACTACCGGCTCTTTGGTTCACATCACAACCTGAGTCATACTCGCGCTAAGTGCTACCGGCTCTTTGGTTCACACTACAACATACGTACTACGATGCTACCGGCTCTTTGGTTCATATCATAGCACAATCGCACATACTATGGCACTACCGGCTCTTTGGTTCATACCATAGCATACAAATAAATACATTATATACATACGCATATAATTATTCCACTCACCTTGTATTCAAAGCGAAGGTAAGCCAACAAGCTCTTCAACCATCAACGAAATCACCTATAATATTAATATAAAATCAACACTTATCTAAATGGGACTCTAAGCCCGCCCCAAATAGACACCTAGTGCAATTGTTCACCCTTTTGCACTCATAATGCCAACCATAGGCCTAACTCGCCAATAACCACTAAAACTAGTGACCATGGCATTAAATCACCCAACTACACACCACTAGGTCATTCAAAACTTGTTTGACCCATACCGAGGTCAACACACCCTTTTTGGGTCATCCACAACCCAAATAACACCCATTTACAAAACAACAAAGTGTGCTAGTGATTAACTATCCATTTAAGACTCATAACCACCAATTAACATTTTGAAACCCTAGGTTAGTTACTATTGAGTCCTCATGACCCAATCTTACCCAAGAACACTCAAAATCACCAAATATGGGTTTTATGTTCACCATTTACCCAAACCCTAACCCTTATGTAAATCAAAGTAAGTAAATCAAGGTTAGAACATACCACCACAACTAAAACGTAGCTAAAGGCTAGATGAACAACTTTAATACTTGAGCTTTAACCCGAATCAAGCTTCTTCCTCCTTGATTTGAGCTTTCTCTCTCTCAAAGGGTTTCTCTCTCTAAAATTGAAGTGGAATTGAAGATGGTGTTGGTGGTTATGTTGAATGTGTTTCAACCACTACAAAACTGGCCATAAATGACCTAAACCCGGTCTCATGTGAAAGGACAAGAATGCCCTTCATTTAACTTTAATTTAAAAAGCAGAAATCTGTGCACTCTGCGCACACTTAACCCTGCGTGGCGCGCACAATGGTCTGGGCAGTTTCTGACTTATGTATAACTACACAATATTTCCCACACTTTATGTATTCTATCTACATGTGATGACCCAGAAAAAATGGCATTAATAAATTAATTATAGGTTAAAATATTTCCGACACGATAAGCTAACGTATTATGTTGAGTCTTAAAACTTTTTGAACTAGTTTACACATTCAAGTACCCTTTGATCATTCCCGACGATTCACGAACAACAATTTTTAAATGGATATGTGTGTGTGTGTATATATATATATATATATATATATATATATATATATATATATATATATATATATATATATATATATATATATCATTGAAACTGGCAAGATAGTCTTTGGACAAAAATGTGGGACTTTTTATTTTTCACTTTTGATAAACATGCATATCTATATATATAATCGATCTGCGAGCACACCTAAAAACATACAACTATATTTTTACTTAGTATCATTCATCATCTTCATTCTTATTATTATTAATATGATTATTATTATTGTTAACGGGATATCAAATAACAGTACGTGAAAACATGAAGTCTAAATAATTAGAAAATTTATGTCGACATGTAAACAGTGAAAGATGGCTAAGACATCCTCCACGTTTTTAAAGTTTTATTATATTATTATATTATATTATTAATTATTATTATTATATTGTATTTATTATATCATTATAAAATTTAAAAATATCTATATAAACATTCATGCATGTATGGAGATAGTTAGTCTCCGATTGTTTTTATTTATTCATTTTATTTATATTTTAATTATTATGGTTATTATGGTTATTATGGTTATTATATTATTATTATTATTATTATTATTATTATTATTATTATTATTATTATTATTATTATTATTATTATTATTATTATTATTATTATTAGATATATACAAACACATATCTAATACTTTCCATAATAGTCAAACTTGGGAAAATTGCAAGAATGATATCGATGCAAGTTGCTGTCCACATTTTTTTTCTTTTCAATTTTAGTGGAACCCATATGTTACTTTGTAACTTGTATCTTAACTTACACTAAAATATCAATAGAGTAATAGTTACACCCGTGATCATCCATCCATAAATATCATAACAAATTCTCCCCTCTTTTCGTTACTGTGCGACAAAGAAAACAAAAACTCCAAGTGGGGCACGACTGCAAACCCCACTCCAAAACCTACTTTTCCCTTTATCTAAAAATCAAGTAATGTACATTCACGGATGGTTTATGTTAAGTCACAGATTGAAAAATTAATGGTGACTAGCTACATCACTTTTTGTTTCCAAGTTCTTTTACCTTTTGTTTTATATCGAGTATTATTATTATTATATTATATTATATGAAATTTTCTTTGTATATTATGAATATGGGTGTCGGCACATCAAAACAAGAGGTGGGGCGGCTATCTTTTTAATTGTTTCACGTGAATGTTTTTTTTGACATAATTATATGTCATGAGGTTTTAAAAAAATAAGACAGCTAAAATTTTAGGCACGTTCGATATTCATATATATATATATATATATATATATATATATATATATATATATATATATATATCATATCTAACGAAGGAGAAAGAAAACACGCACACACATACATAAAAATACTCCATTTTATTTTGTTAGTAATATCACACACTCACATAAATAAATCACTCCCTATATTTTCTAGCTTAAATTTTAAATTAGTAGTATGGTACTGTAACAAGTGATATACGAGTGTTTTAATTCGGGTTTCAAATCGATTATAACTAAGAAAATATTGGGTATTGTTCGTGAATCCAAGGCCAACCGTACAATCATCTACTATCATTACGTCTACACAATTTACCCACAGTATTGAATCTCAATATTGAACAGTGAGTTTATAGATCCCTTTTTAAATGCTTTAAATATTTTTGGGCTGAGAATACATGCAATTTATTTTAAAAAACAATGGATACAAGTACATACTTATTTTACACTGAGTAAAACCGAAAATCCCTTAGCTTTGGTAACTAGTAGCTGCCAGTACATAGGATGTGGACTGGTGGGCACGAATAATTGTATATGGATCCATAGGGCTTGACATCCCCGTCCGAGCTAGAGCGCTAGCCTTTTAACGGACGTATATTATTTGATTTTACGACACGTTGGTTTGCGTGTATTAAAACAAATAGGGTAATTATTATTATAGCGTTAAGTTTAGTTACCAGGGTGCTCTTTTATGTAGAATCTATTGATAAACTTTTGATGAAATCTTGTGATCCATCTTTATATACTTATGACTCGAGCAATTAAAACTATAACTCACCAACATTCGTGTTGACCTTTTTAGCATGTTTTGTTCTCAGGTCCTTAGACTGCTTCCATTGTGATGTGCTTGTTGCCTGCATGGAGTCTCTCATGCTTTGTATAAAGTTTATTGCATTCGAAACAAAACTACATTGTGTAATAAATAAATTGACTATGATGTCAACTTGTAAAATAAAGATTTATGTATTTGGGGGATTTGCTTATACTTAAGCACTCGCCCACATGTTTATAACTTTCTATGTTTAGAAAGTCATTTATTTTAATGAATGCAATATTTTATCAAAATGTATCATATAGAGGTCAAAACCTCACTATGGAATCAATGATTAACGTACCGCGTCAATAGCGATTTTGACGGGTCGTTATAGTTGGTATCCGAGTCTGATGCATTAGTGAGTCTAGACTATGACCGTATCTGTTATTACCGATTTTTGCTTATCATTTTGTCAAAAACATCATGTGTGATATATTTATATACTAACGTAATTGTTGTTTCAATTATGTGATAGATGACTTCTTCTAATCCTATCATTTTGTACGACTCGGAATCGGACACTGAATCTATTCTCTCCACAACTAAAAAGGGCGTTCCAATAACTATTAAAGAAGAAATTGTGGTAGCCCGGGAATCTCAATTCTCGGTTAACCCGGAGGAGGTCCCGGCTCCACCCAGCTCTAGTTTCCTGGAGCCACAGTATTGTTTCGATGGTACCGTGATCCCTGGGATAAACGAGGGCCATCCATTTCTTAACGAACATGGACACTGGGCCAGATACACCGCTGATAGGCGGGTTGTGCCGATTACGCCTGGCAGATATCGGTTCATGACCACCGGTACATATTCTCCTACACATGACTCAGACAGTTCATTAGGTGAGATCAGTGAGGAGGAGGAGGAAGTAAAGGAGATTACAGAAAAAGAAGTTAACAAAGGAAAGGAACCTGTAGTCACCAACCCAGAATTGCCAAATCTAAAAATTAATAAAACAATTGTTACTCCTAATATTGCTACCCCTAGTCACCCTTCTCTTACCAACTCTATTGAGGTATCAAGTACCTCAGAACCCCTTACAAAAATATAAACGTACCGCTCAAATAAGCGATATTCCAGTATCTGATAATAAGAAGCCTCGACGATTTAAAAAAAAAACCATTTCCGCTACGACGTCACTTCACGCATTGTATAATATTAATTAGTGTGTTTTATTTTATCTTACATATGTTTTATGTAAAATAAACTTATGTGAATAAGTGGTATTGTATGGTTGTACGATAATGCATTGAAGAATAAAGCGTGAAATGATAATGCATTAGTTTTTCATAATTGAATATTATTTGAATTGTAGTAGTTAATTGTTGTACTAAGCTATTATGTATGAACTTTAACGGGTAGGTAATACCCTAGAAATAATTATAAAATGCTAATAAGAAGAAAAGGCTTTTATAATAATTGGTTCATATTATTAATATGCTACAATTAACTATTGACTACTCATTATACCCATAATATTCTATATGATTAATTTTTCTCTGTTGTGTTTATTGAAGAAACATGTCTCAAATGTCGGATGCTGAGTTTGAGGAACTAGTCGAAAAACGTGTGAATGAAAGAATTGCAGCAGTCGAAGCAGCTGCAAAAGCAGTAGCCGAGGCAGCGGCCAAAGCAGCAGCCGAAGCAGCAACCGTGAATACAAACTCACGAAACGGATGCTCATACAAAACTTCTCAAGCATGCAAACCACAGACGTTTAGTGGAACTGAGGGACCAGTTGGTCTAACCCAATGGTTCAAAAAGATGGAGTCCGTTTTCAAAATCAGCAATTGTGCGGACGGAGACAAGTCAAAGTATGCTTCGTGCACGTTGCAAGACTGTGCACTTACTTGGTGGAACAATTATGCTAAAGCAGAAGGATTAGATACGGCATATGATATCTCTTGGGAAGAATTGAAAAAGATGCTTATCGAGGAGTACTTTCCTCGAAACGAGATCAGAAAAATGGAATCTGAGTTACGTAATCTGAAGGTTTTCGGCGCGAATCTCACCAACTATGAAAAATGCTTCATGGAACTAGCTTTGTTGTGTCCCGAATTAGTGCCAAACGAGAAGCAAAAGATTGAGATGTATATTAACGGTTTGTCACTCAATATCAAGGGAAATGTTACATCGTCCAAATCAAATACGATGTAGGAAGCCATGAGAATGGCACACCAACTCATGGACCAGATCACAGAGAGTTCGATTAAGGCACCAATTACCGAAGTCAAGACAACTGTAGGAAAAAGGAAATGGGAAGACTTTAAGGGCAAAAGTACTCACCTGAAGAGGCGAGAGACCTTTAAGGGCAAACAAGATGGGGAAATTGCTAGCCCAAATTACAAGGGACCCCATCCGTTCTGCAAAAGATGTTACACACATCATGCAGGTTATTGCCAAGTGGTCTGTGATAAGTACAACAAGAAAGGACATGTGGCGAAAGATTGTTATGCCACCGCTTCTGAAGTAAAGACAAAACCGACCGATGTCAAGAAATGTTTTGGATGCGGGAAGCCTGGTCACTTGATAAATCAATGCCCTGATAAGGAGAAGAACAAAGAACCCACACGTGGGAGGGCATTTAACATTAATGTCAGCGAAGCGCGTGAAGACGCCGATCTTGTTATGGGTACGTTTACCGTTAATAATCAACTAGCTTCTATTATGTTTGATACGGGTGCTGATAGAAGTTATATGTGTAAAGACTTTAGTTCTAAACTGAAATGTGCATCATTACCTCTAGACGATAAATATACTATTGAATTAGCTAATGGTAAACTGATAAAAGCCGATAAAATTTGCCATGGTTGTGAAATAAATCTCGCTGGTGAAACCTTCAAAATCGATTTGATACCCGTAGAATTAGAAAGTTTTGACGTAATCGTTGGTATGGACTGGATGTCCAAAACAAGAGCGGAAGTTGTATGCACTGAGAAAGCAATCCGCATCCCTCGAAAGGATGAAATGTCATTAATGATTTATGGGAGAAGAGCAACTCGAAGCTGAACCTTATCAGCTGTATGAAGGCCCATAAACTTATAAGAAAAGGTTGTTATGCTATTCTGGCACACGTGAAGAAGATCAATACCGAAGAAAGAAGCATTGATGACGTGCCGGTTGTAAGAGAATATCTCGAAGTATTTTCAGAAGAATTACCAGGGCTACGTCCACACAGATGTGTAGAATTCTAGATTGATCTCGTGCCAGGAGCCGCACCTGTAGCCCGATCCCCATATAGACTTGCACCTTCAGAAATGCAAGAATTACAAAACCAATTGCAAGAATTATCGGATCGTGGATTTATTCGCCCCAGTTTTTCACCTTGGGGTGCTCCTATTCTGTTTGTCAAGAAGAAGGATGGATCTATGAGAATGTGCATAGATTACCGAGAATTAAACAAATTAACGATCAAGAATCGGTACCCATTACCGAGAATTGATGATTTGTTTGATCAATTGCAAGGATCAAGTGTTTATTTTAAGATCGATCTACGTTCCAAATATCATCAGCTGAGAGTGAAGGAAGAAGATGTTCCTAAAACCAAGTTCAGAACCCGTTACGGTCACTATAAGTTTTTAGTCATGCCTTTTGGATTGACTAATGCTCCAGTAGTATTCATGGATCTAATGAATCGCATCTGCAGACCGTATTTAGACAAATTTATCATTATTTTTATCGAGGACATATTAATTTACTCGAGGAACAAAGAAGAACATGAGCAATACTTAAGACTGGTACTAGAAATCCTCAAGAAAGAAGAATTGTACGCAAAATTTTCGAAGTGTGATTTCTGGTTACAAGAAGTACAGTTTTTGGGCCATGTTGTCAGTAAATATGGAATTAAAGTTGACCCTGCCAAGATCGAAGCCATTAGTAAATGGAAAACACCGAAGACTCCAACATAAATCCGCTAATTTTTAGGTCTTGCTTGCTACTACCGAAGATTCATTCAAGAATTTTCTAAAATCGCCAAACCTTTAACCGCATTGACTCAAAAGGGAAAGAAGTATGATTGGTCCACGGAACAGGAGTCCGCATTTCAACTGTTAAAGAAGAAGTTAACGTCTGCACCCATTTTGTCATTACCGGAAGGAAATGATGATTTCGTGATCTATGGTGATGCTTCGCGCTAAGGTTTAGGATGCGGATTAATGCAACGCACAAAAGTTATCGCATACGCCTCACGACAACTAAAAATTCACGAAAGGAACTATACGACGCACGATTTGGAACTTGGAGCAGTAGTTTTTGCACTCAAAATATGGAGACACTATCTATATGGAACTAAGTGTACAGTGTACACCGACCATAAGAGTCTTCAGCATATTTTTGATCAAAAACAACTCAATATGAGGCAACGTCGCTGGGTAGAGTTATTGAACGATTACGATTGTGAAATCCGTTACCACCCCGGAAAGGCTAATGTTGTAGCTGATGCCCTAAGTCGGAAAGAAAGAGTAAAACCTCTTAGGGTTCGAGCTTTGAACATTACAATTCGTACTGATCTCACAAAGCAAATTCAAGCAGCACAGTTAGAAGCTTTAAAAGAAGAAAACGAAAAAGGCGAAATGAGCAAAGGGTTAGAAAAACAGCTTGAAGTAAAAGCCGATGGAACCCTGTATTTTGCTGGTAGGATATGGGTACCAAAACATGGTAACCTAAGACAACTAGTACTGGATGAAGCACACAAAACGAGGTACTCAATTCACCCGGGAAACGGAAAAATGTACCACAATCTCAAGAAATTCTATTGGTGGCCTAATATGAAGACAGAAATTGCTACTTATGTAAGCAAATGTTTGATATGTGCGAAGGTCAAAGCTGAGCACCAAAAGCCGTCAGGATTACTACAACAACCGGAAATTCCTCGGTGGAAATAGGAAAGAATAACCATGAATTTCATTATGAAATTTCCAAGGACTGCAAGTACTCACGATACTATTTGGGTGATAGTTGATCGCCTCACTAAATCAGCTCACTTTCTACCAATAAAGGAGACAGACAGTATGGAGAGATTAGCACGCCTATATTTGAAGGAAGTAGTTTCCAGGCATGGTGTACCTATCTCCATCATATCTGATCGTGACACCCGATTCACATCACATTTTTGGTAGTCATTACAAAAAGCATTGAGAACTCGATTAGATATGAGCGCCGCTTATCACCCACAAACATATGGTCAAAGTGAAAGAACAATACAAACATTAGAAGACATGTTACGGGCATGCGTGATTGACTTTGGAACCAGTTGGGATCGACATTTACCCTTGGCAGAATTCTCATACAATAACAGCTATCATACGAGCATCAACGCAGCGCCATTTGAAGCACTTTACGGTAGAAAGTGCAGATCTCCTATTTATTGGAGTGAAGTAGGAGAAAGACAACTTACAGAACCAGAAATTATTCATGAAACCACCGAAAAGATCATTCAAATACAACAGTGATTGAAAACGACCATGAGTCGCCAAAAGAGTTATGCTGATGTAAGAAGAAAACCGCTAGAAATTCAAGTGGGCGACAAAGTCATGTTGAAAGTATCACACTGGAAAGGCGTTGTACGATTCGGTAAGCGAGGAAAGCTAAGTCCTAGGTACGTAGGTGTAGTGACCCGAACTTTTCCATGTTTATATATATTAATTGAGATTGATATTTACATGATTAAATGTTTCCAACATGTTAAGCAATCAAACTTGTTAAGACTTGATTAATTGAAATATGTTTCATATACACAATTGACCACCCAAGTTGACCGGCGATTCACGAACGTTAAAACTTGTAAAAACGACATGACGATATATATAAATGGATAAACATATGGTTAACATGAGATTATGATAAGTAAGTATCTCCATAAGTATATTAACAATGAGTTATATACATATAAACAAGACTACTAACTTAAGGATTTCGAAACGAGACATATATGTAACGATTATAGTTGTAACGACATTTAAATGTATATATATCATATTAAGATATATTAATATATCATAATATCATGATAATATAATAATTTAACATCTCATTAGATATAATAAATAATGGGTTAACAACATTAATTGAGATCGTTAACTTAAAGGTTTCAAAACAACACTTACATGTAACGACTAACGATGACTTAACGACTCAGTTAAAATGTATATACATGTAGTGTATTTAGATGTATTAAAATACTTTTGGAAGACTTCAAGACATATATCAAAACACTCATACTTAACGAAAATGGTTACAGTTACTTTCCCATTCTTTTCTTTCATCAAGAATTCTAGTCGTATTCTTACCCGTATTATACACAGCTTCAAAACGTACTTACTATGGGTATATACCAATAGGAACTAGCATGGGATTCCACTCTTGATTATGTCATGTATGAATAATCAATTTTAACTTCTACCATGAGCTATTCAACTAACTAGAACTCCTTTTAACCCCACTCACCACTCACCAATTACCACTCATCATTCACTCCATTTCACTTCCAATTCTCTTTCTAATTCTCTCTCAACACACACACACTATTATGAACGTATTTTTCCAGTAGTTAATCATCATATTCATCAAAAATCACTTCAAGAATCAAGCTATAATCATCATAGGAAGAACACTTCAAGAACACTTCAAAAATCCCTTCAAGTTTACTAATTTACTTCCAAGCTTTCTAATCCATTCCAAGTAATCATCTAAGATCAAGAAACCTTTGTTATATACAGTAGGTTATCTTTCTTATTCAAGGTAATATTCATATTCAAACTTTGATTCAATTTCTATAACTATAAACTATCTTAATTCGAGTAAAAATCTTACTTGAACTTGTTTTTGTGTCATGATCCTACTTCAAGAACTTTCAAGCCATCCAAGATCCTTTGAAGCTAGATCATTTCTTGTCACTTCCAGTAGGTTTACCTACTAAACTTGAGGTAGTAATGATGTTCGTAACATCATTCGATTCATATATATAAAACTATCTTATTCGAAGGTTTAAACTCGTAATCACTAGAACATAGTTTAGTTAATTCTAAACTTGTTCGCAAACAAAAGTTAATCCTTCTAACTTGACTTTTAAAATTAACTAAACACATGTTCTATATCTATATGATATGCTAACTTAATGATTTAAAACCTGGAAACACGAAAAACACCGTAAAACCGGATTTACGCCGTCGTAGTAACACCGCGGGCTGTTTTGGGTTAGTTAATTAAAAACTATGATAAACTTTGATTTAAAAGTTGTTATTCTGAGAAAATGATTTTTATTATAAACATGAAACTATATCCAAAAATTATGGTTAAACTCAAAGTGGAAGTATGTTTTCTAAAATGGTCATCTAGAAGTCGTTTTTTCGACTGAAATGACTACCTTTACAAAAACGACTTGTAACTTATTTTTCCGACTATAAACCTATACTTTTTCTGTTTAGATTCATAAAATAGAGTTCAATATGAAACCATAGCAATTTGATTCACTCAAAACGGATTTAAAATGAAGAAGTTATGGGTAAAACAAGATTGGATAATTTTTCTCATTTTAGCTACGTGAAAATTGTTAACAAATCTATTCCAACCATAACTTAATCAACTTGTATTGTATATTATGTAATCTTGAGATACCATAGACACGTATACAATGTTTCGACCTATCATGTCGACACATCTATATATATTTCGGAACAATCATAGACACTCTATATGTGAATGTTGGAGTTAGCTATACAGGGTTGAGGTTGATTCCAAAATATATATAGTTTGAGTTGTGATCAATACTGAGATACGTATACACTGGGTCGTGGATTGATTCAAGATAATATTTATCGATTTATTTCTGTACATCTAACTGTGGACAACTAGTTGTAGGTTACTAACGAGGACAGCTGACTTAATAAACTTAAAACATCAAAATATATTAAAAGTGTTGTAAATATATTTTAAACATACTTTGATATATATGTATATACTGTTATAGGTTCGTGAATCAACCAGTGGCCAAGTCGTACTTCCCGACGAAGTAAAAATATGTGAAAGTGAGTTATAGTCCCACTTTTAAAATCTAATATTTTTGGGATGAGAATACATGCAGGTTTTATAAATGATTTACAAAATAGACACAAGTACGTGAAACTACATTCTATGGTTGAATTATCGAAATCGAATATGCCCCTTTTTATTAAGTCTGGTAATCTAAGAATTAGGGAACATACACCCTAATTGACGCGAATCCTAAAGATAGATCTATTGAGCCTAACAAACCCCATCCAAAGTACCGGATGCTTTAGTACTTCGAAATTTATATCATATCCGAAGGGTGTCCCGGAATGATGGGGATATTCTTATATATATGCATCTTGTTAATGTCGGTTACCAGGTGTTCACCATATGAATGATTTTTATCTCTATGTATGGGATGTGTATTGAAATATGAAATCTTGTGGTCTATTATTATGATTTGATATATATAGGTTAAACCTATAACTCACCAACATTTTTGTTGACGTTTTAAGCATGTTTATTCTCAGGTGATTATTAAGAGCTTCCGCTGTCGCATACTTAAATAAGGACGAGATTTGGAGTCCATGCTTGTATGATATTGTGTAAAAACTGCATTCAAGAAACTTATTTTGTTGTAACATATTTGTATTGTAAACCATTATGTAATGGTCGTGTGTAAACAGGATATTTTAGATTATCATTATTTGATAATCTACGTAAAGCTTTTTAAACCTTTATTGATGAAATAAAGGTTATGGTTTGTTTTAAAATGAATGCAGTCTTTTAAAAACGTCTCATATAGAGGTCAAAACCTCGCAACAAAATCAATTAATATGGAACATTTTTAATCAATAAGAACGGGACATTTCAGTTGGTATACGAGCGTTGGTCTTAGAGAACCAGAAAATTTGCATTAGTGTGTCTTCTCGAGTTTGTTAGGATGCATTAGTGAGTCTGGACTTCGACCGTGTTTTCTTTAAAAATGATTGCTTAACATTTTTTTTGGAAACTATATATTTTTAACATATGAATATTATGTGATATATTAATCTCTTAACGTGTTTGATATTATGTGATAGATGTCTACCTCTAGAACAAGTCCCATTGACTCACCTAATAATAATGAAGAGTCAAATGTAAATTGGAATGATTCGTGGACTGATTCACAAGTTCCCGAAGAGGAACCGGAAGAAGAGTCGGAACCGGAAGAAGAATCGGAACCGGAAGAAGAAATAGAATCGGTGGGGGAAATAATAAAATGGTTAAGTAAAAGAGAATCCTCAACCAACCGACCAAAGTTAATTATGGTCAATGGTGTTTCCGCCAAGGAAGCAAAATATTGGGAGGATTACCAATTCTCCGATGAATCGGATTCCGACGAGAATTCCGATGATGTTATACAAATTACCCCAACTGAATTTAAAAAGGCAAAAGAAAATAATAAGGGAAAGGGCATAAAAATAGAGAAATCTAATTCCAACCCCGATGAACTTTATATGTATCGTCAACCCCCGAAGTCCTTAAGTTGTAACAATGACCCGGGAACCTCTAAACCACCAGGTTTTTCTAAACCAATGTGGACAACGACGGCTCGTATTAGGGGAACATCATATATCCCTAGAAACTTGGCAAAACGAACCAAAACCGAACAAGAAGAAACGAGCGAGTCGAAATAAGATAGTTGTATTCGTGTGGTGTAATATATGTAATATAGTGTGCTTATGCTTTATGATATATGTAAAAATTGCTTGTATTAATAAGTATTTTTTTTATGAATCTAACTCTTGTCTATTTTACAGTATAAAAACACAAAATGGATAGACAACCCAATATTTTAAGAGACCTACCCGGAGACATGATTGATGAAATCTTGTCTAGAGTCGGTCAGAATTCCTCGGCACAACTATTTAAGGCGAGATCAGTTTGTAAGACATTCGAAGAACGTTCCAAGAATGCCTTGGTTTATAAAAGGCTTTCGTTCAAAAGATGGGGGATATCACATTGGGAAATCCATAAGTTACGATGTGTTTACTTTGACGCATATATTGCGGGGAACCCAAATGCTATTTTACGCAACGGGTTAAGAAATTATTTTGACTCAGTATATCCGAATATAGGACTTCGTGATTTAGAAAAAGCGGCTAACATGCAACATAAAGAAGCATGTTATGCTTACGGGTTAGTAATGTTCGCTTCTCACCAAAGTGAGAACAAGAACATCGGGCTACAACTATTAAACAAAATGTTCCCACAAGTGACGGAGTCGGTAATTGGGGTAAGAAATGAGGTTTTTAGGTTATTACGAGACTGTTGGTCATTACGTAACCCTCGTCCCTTTGACGACGTTACAACACGTTGTCTTATCAACGGCCATAACGGTTATGTTCCACAAGACCAAGGATGGGAAGTAGTCCTAGTAAAACCAGAATGCATGACTTGTTTCTGGACGTATGAATTACGTGTCTTTATTGCCTTTGCTGAACGACTTGTGTACTAGCTAAAATTATCTTCACAACTATCTTGTATCAAAGTTATTGTGTGCTATATTTCATGCTTTATGTAAAATAAGCGGTATTGTAAGTTTGTAAAATATTGTATAAAAGTTTGAACGCGAAATATTATTACAATCAGTTTTTCATATAGAATTGTAGTAGTTGAATTGTATATTAGCTACTAAGTATGAACTTAACGGGTAGGTACTACCCGAATTTAAACTTATAAAATGCTAATATGAAGAAAAAGCTTTTATAAATGAGTTCATATTATGCTACGAAATACTATTAACTACTCTTAATATTCTGTATGATTAACTTGTTCCATTTGACTATTTTGAAGGAAATGGCACCGACTACTCGACACACTGTGAATATGAATGAAGAGGAATTCCGTACTTTTCTAGCTTCAAACATAGCCGCAGTACAGGCTGCGCTACATACCAACAATAACCTTGGATCTAGCAGTACAGGAAATCGTGTAGGATGCACCTACAAAGAATTCACTGCCTGCAAACCTTTGGAATTTGATGGAACCGAAGGACCGATCGGATTGAAATGGTGGACCGAGAAGGTCGAATCGGTGTTTGCCATAAGTAAGTGTAATGAAGAGGACAAAGTGAAGTACGCTACGCATACCTTCACAGGTTCTGCGTTAACATGGTGGAATACCTATCTAGAGCAAGTGGGACAAGACGATGCGTACGCACTACCGTGGTCAGCATTCAAGCACTTGATGAACGAGAAGTACCGTCCCAGAACCGAGGTCAATAAGCTCAAGACAGAACTTAGAGGGTTACGAACCCAAGGATTTGATATTACCACGTACGAAAGACGATTCACAGAATTGTGCCTATTGTGTCCGGGAGCATTCGAAGATGAGGAAGAGAAGATCGACGCATTTGTGAAAGGATTACCGGAAAGAATCCAAGAAGATATAAGTTCACACGAGCCCGCCTCCATACAACAGGCATGTAGAATGGCTCACAAACTAGTGAACCAGATTGAAGAAAGAATTAAAGAACAGACTGCCGAAGAGGCCAATGTGAAGCAAGTCAAAAGAAAGTGGGAGGAAAACGGTGATAAGAATCACCAATACAACAACAACAGCAATTACAACAATAATCGCAACAATTATCCCAACTATCGCAACATCAATCGCAACTACAACAAACGGCCCAACAACAACAACAACAACAACAACAATCATCCCAACAACAATAATAACCGCAACAACAACAACAATCAGAAGCAGCTATGCCAAAGGTGTGAAAAGTATCACTCGGGGTTCTGCACCAAATTTTGCAACAAGTGTAAAAGAAATGGTCATAGCGCGGCGAAGTGTGAGGTCTACGGACCAGGGGTTAATAGAACGAAAGGAACAAATGGTGTCGGAACGAGTAATGGCGGAGCAAGTAGTGTCGGAACAAGTTATGCCAATGTAGTTTGTTATAAATGTGGAAAACCGGGCCACATTATTAGAAATTGCCTGAACCAAGAGAACACGAATGGACAAGGCCGCGGAAGAGTTTTCAATAT
This sequence comes from Rutidosis leptorrhynchoides, assembly GCF_046630445.1. Classification (NCBI taxonomy): domain Eukaryota; kingdom Viridiplantae; phylum Streptophyta; class Magnoliopsida; order Asterales; family Asteraceae; genus Rutidosis; species Rutidosis leptorrhynchoides. The sequence continues at coordinate 469,365,797 of NC_092335.1, read as the reverse complement.
TAATGCGGCAGAGGCACAGGAAGACCCGGAGCTTGTTACGGGTACGTTTCTTATTGACAATAAATCTGCTTACATTTTATTTGATTCGGGTGCGGATAGAAGCTATATGAGTAGAGATTTTTATGCTAAATTAAGTTGTCCATTGACGCCTTTGGATAGTAAATTTTTACTCGAATTAGCAAATGGTAAATTAATTTCAGCAGATAATATATGTCGGAATCGAGAAATTAAACTGGTTAGCGAAAAATTTAAGATTGATTTGATACCAGTAGAGTTAGGGAGTTTTGATGTGATAATCGGTATGGACTGGTTGAAAGAAGTGAAAGCAGAAATCGTTTGTTATAAAAATGCAATTCGCATTATACGAGAAAAAGGAAAACCCTTAATGGTGTACGGAGAAAAGGGCAACACGAAGCTACATCTTATTAGTAATTTGAAGGCACAAAAACTAATAAGAAAAGGTTGCTATGCTGTTCTAGCACACGTCTAGAAAGTACAAACTGAAGAAAAGAGCATCAATGATGTTCCCATTGCAAAAGAATTTCCCGATGTATTTCCGAAAGAATTACCGGGATTACCCCACATCGATCTGTTGAATTTCAAATAGATCTTGTACTAGGAGCTGCACCAATAGCTCGTGCTCCTTACAGACTCGCACCCAGCGAGATAAAAGAACTGCAAAGCCAATTACAAGAACTTTTAGAGCGTGGTTTCATTCGACCAAGCACATCACCGTGGGGAGCTCCTGTTTTGTTTGTCAAGAAGAAAGATGGCACATTCAGGTTGTGTATCGACTACCGAGAGTTGAACAAACTTACCATCAAGAACCGCTACCCACTACCGAGAATCAACGACTTATTTGATCAACTACAAGGCTCATCTGTTTATTCAAAGATTGACTTACGTTCCGGGTATCATCAAATGCGAGTGAAAGAAGATGATATTCCAAAGACTGCTTTCAGAACACGTTACGGTCATTACGAGTTTATGGTCATGCCGTTTGGTTTAACTAATGCACCAGCTGTGTTCATGGACCTTATGAACCGAGTGTGTGGACCATACCTTGACAAGTTTGTCATTGTTTTCATTGATGACATACTTATTTACTCAAAGAATGACCAAGAACACGGTGAACATTTGAGAAAGGTGTTAGAAGTATTGAGGAAGGAAGAATTGTACGCTAAATTTTCAAAGTGTGCATTTTGGTTGGAAGAAGTTCAATTCCTCGGTCACATAGTGAACAAAAAATGTATTGAGGTGGATCCAGCAAAGATAGAAACTGTTGAAAAGTGGGAAACCCTGAAAACTCCGAAACACATACGCCAGTTTTTAGGACTAGCTGGTTACTACAGAAGGTTCATCCAAGACTTTTCCAGAATAACAAAACCCTTGACTGCATTAACGCATAAAGGGAAGAAATTTGAATGGAAGGATGAACAAGAGAAAGCGTTTCAGTTATTGAAGAAAAAGCTAACTACGGCACCTATATTGTCATTGCCTGAAGGGAATGATGATTTTGTGATTTATTGTGACGCATCAAAGCAAGGTCTCGGTTGTGTATTAATGCAACGAACGAAGGTGATTGCTTATGCGTCTAGACAATTGAAGATTCACGAGCAAAATTATACGACGCATGATTTGGAATTAGGCGCGGTTGTTTTTGCATTAAAGACTTGGAGGCACTACTTATATGGGGTCAAAGGTATTATATATACCGACCACAAAAGTCTTCAACACATATTTAATCAGAAACAACTGAATATGAGGCAGCGTAGGTGGATTGAATTGTTGAATGATTACGACTTTGAGATTCGTTACCACCCGGGGAAGGCAAATGTGGTAGCCGATGCCTTGAGCAGGAAGGACAGAGAACCCATTCGAGTAAAATCTATGAATATAATGATTCATAATAACCTTACTACTTAAATAAAGGAGGCGCAACAAGGAGTTTTAAAAGAAGGAAATTTAAAGGATGAAATACCCAAAGGATCGGAGCAGCATCTTAATATTCAGGAAGACGGAACCCGGTATAGGGCTGAAAGGATTTGGGTACCAAAATTTGGAGATATGAGAGAAATGGTACTTAGAGAATCTCAAAAAACCAGATACTCAATACATCCTGGAACGGGGAAGATGTACAAGGATCTCAAGAAACATTTTTGGTGGCCGGGTATGAAAGCCGATGTTGCTAAATACGTAGGAGAATGTTTGACGTGTTCTAAGGTCAAAGCTGAGCATCAGAAACCATCAGGTCTACTTCAACAACCTGAAATCCCAGAATGGAAATGGGAAAACATTACCATGGATTTCATCACTAAATTGCCAAGGACTGCAAGTGGTTTTGATACTATTTGGGTAATAGTTGATCGTCTCACCAAATCAGCACACTTCCTGCCAATAAGAGAAGATGACAAGATGGAGAAGTTAGCACGACTGTATTTGAAGGAAGTCGTCTCCAGACATGGAATACCAATCTCTATTATCTCTGATAGGGATGGCAGATTTATTTCAAGATTCTGGCAGACATTACAGCAAGCATTAGGAACTCGTCTAGATATGAGTACTGCCTATCATCCACAAACTGATGGGCAGAGCGAAAGGACGATACAAACGCTTGAAGACATGCTACGAGCATGTGTTATTGATTTCAGAAACATTTGGGATCGACATCTACCGTTAGCAGAATTTTCCTACAACAACAGCTACCATTCAAGCATTGAGATGGCGCCGTTTGAAGCAGTTTATGGTAGAAAGTGCAGGTCTCCGATTTGTTGGAGTGAAGTGGGGGATAGACAGATTACGGGTCCGGAGATTATACAAGAAACTACCGAGAAGATCATCCAAATTCAACAACGGTTGAAAACCGTCTAAAGTCGACAAAAGAGCTACGCTGACATTAAAAGAAAAGATATAGAATTTGAAATTGGAGAGATGGTCATGCTTAAAGTTGCACCTTGGAAAGGCGTTGTTCGATTTGGTAAACGAGGGAAATTAAATCCAAGGTATATTGGACCATTCAAGATTATTGATCGTGTCGGACCAGTAGCTTACCGACTTGAGTTACCTCAACAACTTGCTGCTGTACATAACACTTTCCACGTCTCGAATTTGAAGAAATGTTTTGCTAAAGAAGATCTCACTATTCCGTTAGATGAAATCCAAATCAACGAAAAACTTCAATTCATCGAAGAACCCGTCGAAATAATGGATCGTGAGGTTAAAAGACTTAAGCAAAACAAGATACCAATTGTTAAGGTTCGATGGAATGCTCGTAGAGGACCCGAGTTCACCTGGGAGTGTGAAGATCAGATGAAGAAGAAATACCCGCATCTATTTCCAGAAGATTCGTCAACACCTTCAACAGCTTAAAATTTCGGGACGAAATTTATTTAACGGGTAGGTACTGTAGTGACTCGAACTTTTCCATGTTTATATATATTAATTGAGATTGATATTTACATGATTAAATGTTTCCAACATGTTAAGCAATCAAACTTGTTAAGACTTGATTAATTGAAATATGTTTCATATAGACAATTGACCACCCAAGTTGACCGGCGATTCACGAACGTTAAAACTTGTAAAAACGACATGACGATATATATATATATGGATAAACATATGGTTAACATGAGATTATGATAAGTAAGTATCTCCATAAGTATATTAACAATGAGTTATATACATATAAACAAGACTACTAACTTAAGGATTTCGAAACGAGACATATATGTAACGATTATAGTTGTAACGACATTTAAATGTATATATATCATATTAAGATATATTAATATATCATAATATCATGATAATATAATAATTTAACATCTCATTAGATATAATAAACAATGGGTTAACAACATTAATTGAGATCGTTAACTTAAAGGTTTCAAAACAACACTTACATGTAACGACTAACGATGACTTAACGACTCAGTTAAAATGTATATACATGTAGTGTATTTAGATGTATTAAAATACTTTTGGAAGACTTCAAGACATATATCAAAACACTCATACTTAACGAAAATGGTTACAGTTACTTTCCCATTCTTTTCTTTCATCAAGAATTCTAGTCGTATTCTTACCCGTATTATACACAGCTTCAAAACGTACTTACTATAGGTATATACCAATAGGAACTAGCATGGGATTCCATTCTTGATTATGTCATGTATGACTAATCAATTTTAACTTCTACCATGAGCTAGTCAACTAACTAGAACTCCTTTTAACCCCACTCACCACTCACCAATTACCACTCATCATTCACTCCATTTCACTTCCAATTCTCTTTCTAATTCTCTCTCAACACACACACACTATTATGAACGTATTTTTCCAGTAGTTAATCATCATCTTCATCAAAAATCACTTCAAGAATCAAGCTATAATCATCATAGGAAGAACACTTCAAGAACACTTAAAAAATCCCTTCAAGTTTACTAATTTACTTCCAAGCTTTCTAATCCATTCCAAGTAATCATATAAGATCAAGAAACCTTTGTTATATACAGTAGGTTATCTTTCTTATTCAAGGTAATATTCATATTCAAACTTTGATTCAATTTCTATAACTATAAACTATCTTAATTCGAGTAAAAATCTTACTTGAACTTGTTTTTGTGTCATGATCCTACTTCAAGAACTTTCAAGCCATCCAAGATCCTTTGAAGCTAGATCATTTCTTGTCACTTCCAGTAGGTTTACCTACTAAACTTGAGGTAGTAATGATGTTTGTAACATCATTCGATTCATATATATAAAACTATCTTATTTGAAGGTTTAAACTCGTAATCACTAGAACATAGTTTAGTTAATTCTAAACTTGTTCGCAAACAAAAGTTAATCCTTCTAACTTGACTTTTAAAATTAACTAAATACATGTTCTATATCTATATGATATGCTAACTTAATGATTTAAAACCTGAAAACACGAAAAATACCGTAAAACCGGATTTACGCCGTCGTAGTAACACCGCGGGCTGTTTTGGGTTAGTTAATTAAAAACTATGATAAACTTTGATTTAAAAGTTGTTATTCTGAAAAAATGATTTTTATTATGAACATGAAACTATATCCAAAAATTATGGTTAAACTCAAAGTGGAAGTATGTTTTCTAAAATGGTCATCTAGACGTCGTTCTTTCGACTGAAATGACTACCTTTACAAAAACGACTTGTAACTTATTTTTCTGACTATAAACCTATACTTTTTCTGTTTAGATTCATAAAATAGAGTTCAATATGAAACCATAGCAATTTGATTCACTCAAAACGGATTTAAAATGAAGAAGTTATGGGTAAAACAAGATTGGATAATTTTTCTCATTTTAGCTACGTGAAAATTGGTAACAAATCTATTCCAACCATAACTTAATCAACTTGTATTGTATATTATGTAATCTTGAGATACCATAGACACGTATACACTGTTTCGACCTATCATGTCGACACATCTATATATATTTCGGAACAACCATAGACACTCTATATGTGAATGTTGGAGTTAGCTATACAGGGTTGAGGTTGATTCCAAAATATATATAGTTTGAGTTGTGATCAATACTGAGATACGTATACACTGGGTCGTGGATTGATTCAAGATAATATTTATCGATTTATTTCTGTACATCTAACTGTGGACAACTAGTTGTAGGTTACTAACGAGGACAGCTGACTTAATAAACTTAAAACATCAAAATATATTAAAAGTGTTGTAAATATATTTTAAACATACTTTGATATATATGTATATATTGTTATAGGTTCGTGAATCAACCAGTGGCCAAGTCTTACTTCCCGACGAAGTAAAAATCTGTGAAAGTGAGTTATAGTCCCACTTTTAAAATCTAATATTTTTGGGATGAGAATACATACAGGTTTTATAAATGATATTACAAAATAGACACAAGTACGTGAAACTACATTCTATGGTTGAATTATCGAAATCGAATATGCCCCTTTTTATTAAGTCTGGTAATCTAAGAATTAGGGAACAGACACCCTAATTGACGCGAATCCTAAAGATAGATCTATTGGGCCTAACAAACCCCATCCAAAGTACCGGATGCTTTAGTACTTCGAAATTTATATCATATCCGAAGGGTGTCCTGGAATGATGGGGATATTCTTATATATATGCATCTTGTTAATGTCGGTTACCAGGTGTTCACCATATGAATGATTTTTATCTCTATGTATGGGATGTGTATTGAAATATGAAATCTTGTGGTCTATTATTATGATTTGATATATATAGGTTTAACCTATAACTCACCAACATTTTTGTTGACGTTTTAAGCATGTTTATTCTCAGGTAATTATTAAGAGCTTCCGCTGTCGCATACTTAAATAAGGACGAGATTTGGAGTCCATGCTTGTATGATATTGTGTAAAAACTGCATTCAAGAAACTTATTTTGTTGTAACATATTTGTATTGTAAACCATTATGTAATGGTCGTGTGTAAACAGGATATTTTAGATTATCATTATTTGATAATCTACGTAAAGCTTTTTAAACCTTTATTGATGAAATAAAGGTTATGGTTTGTTTTAAAATGAATGCAGTCTTTTAAAAACGTCTCATATAGAGGTCAAAACCTCGCAACGAAATCAATTAATATGGAACGTTTTTAATCAATAAGAACGGGACATTTCAGTAGGACCCTTTGAAATCACCGAAAGAATTGGAACAGTTGCTTATCGATTAAAGCTACCGCAAGAAATTAGTGGTGTTCACGACACATTTCACGTGTCAAATTTGAAGAAATGTTTAGCTGAAGAGGATGTCGTAATTCCTCTTGACGAAATACGAATCAATGATAAACTTCATTTTATCGAAGAACCTATTGAAATCATGGACCGTGAGGTCAAACAATTAAAACAAAGCAAAATACCGATAGTTAGAGTTCGTTGGAACGCAAGACAAGGACCCGAGTTTACTTGGGAATGTGAAGATCAAATAAAGCAAAAGTATCCACATTTGTTCACTGATATCGCTCATAAAACAGGTACTACTCAAAATTTCAGGACGAAATTTTCTTTAACGGTGGGGTACTGTGATGACCCAGAAAAAATGGCATTAATAAATTAATTATAGGTTAAAATATTTCCGACACGATAAGCGAACGTATTATGTTGAGTCTTAAAACTTTTTGAACTAGTTTACACATTCAAGTACCCTTTGATCATTCCCGACGATTCACGAACAACAATTTTTAAATGGATATATATATATATATATATATAATATTTTAAAAAAATATTAATTATATATTTTATATACATAACTCGATATATATATATATATATATATATATATATATATATATATATATATCATTGAAACTGGCAAGATAGTCTTTGGACAAAAATGTGAGACTTTTTATTTTTCACTTTTGATAAACATGCATATCTATATATATAATCGATCTGCGAGCACACCTAAAAACATACAACTATATTTTTACTCAGTATCATTCATCATCTTCATTCTTATTATTATTAATATGATTATTATTATTGTTAACGGGACATCAAATAACAGTACGTGAAAACATGAAGTCTAAATAATTAGAAAATTTATGTCGACATGTAAACAGTGAAAGATGGCTAAGACATCCTCCATTTTTTTAAAGTTTTATTATTATATTATATTATATTATTAATTATTATTATTATATTGTATTTATTATATCATTATAAAATTTAAAAATATCTATATAAACATTCATGCATGTATGGAGATAGTTAATCTCCGATTGTTTTTATTTATTCATTTTATTTATATTTTAATTATTATGGTTATTATTATTATTATTATATTATTATTATTATTAGATATATACAAACACATATCTAATACTTTCCATAATAGTCAAACTTGGGAAAATTGCAAGAATGATATCGATGCAAGTTGCTGTCTACATTTTTTTTTCTTTTCAATTTTAGTGGAACCCATATGTTACTTTGTAACTTGTATCTTAACTTACACTAAAATGTCAATAGAGTAATAGTTACACCCGTGATCATCCATTAATAAATATCATAACAAATTCTCCCTTCTTTTCGTTACTGTGCGATAAAGAAAACAAAAACCCCAAGTGGGGCACGACTGCAAACCCCACTCCAAAACCTACTTTTCCCTTTATCCAAAAATCAAGTAATGTACATTCACGGATGGTTTATGTTAAGTCACGGATTGAAAAATTAATGGTGACTAGCTACATCACTTTTTGTTTCCAAGTTCTTTTACCTTTTGTTTTATATCGAGTATTATTATTGTTATATTATATTATATGAAATTTTCTTTGTATATTATGAATATGGGTGTCGGCACATCAAAACAAGAGGTGGGGCGGCTATCTTTTTAATTGTTTCACGTGAATGTTTTTTTTGACATAATTATATGTCATGAGGTTTTAAAAAAATAAGACATCTAAAATTTTAGGCACGTTCGATATTCATATATATATATATATATATATATATATATATATATATATATATATATATATATATATATATATATATATATATATATATATATATATATATATATCTCCCATATTTATCGAAGGAGAAAGAAAACACGCACACACATACATAAAAATACTCCATATTATTTTGTTAGTAATATCACACACTCACATAAATAAATCACTCTGTATATTTCCTAGCTTAAATTTTAAATTAGTAGTATGGTACTGTAACAAGTGATATACAGGTGTTTTAATTCGGGTTTCGAATCGATTATAACTAAGAAAATATTAGGTATTGTTCGTGAATCCAAGGCTAACCGTACAGTCATCTACTATCATTACGTCTACACAATTTACCCACAGTATTGAATCTCAATATTGAACAGTGAGTTTATATATCCCTTTTTAAATGCTTTAAATATTTTTGGGCTGAGAATACATGCAATTTATTTTAAAAAACAATGGATACAAGTACATACTTATTCTACACTGAGTAAAACCGAAAATCCCTTAGCTTTGGTAACTAGTAGCTGCCAGTACATAGGATGTGGACTGGTGGGCGCGAATAATTGTATATGGATTCATAGGGCTTGACATCCCCGTCCGAGCTAGAGCGCTAGCCTTTTAACGGACGTATATTATTTGATTTTACAACACGTTGGTTAGCGTGTATTAAAACAAATAGGGTAATTATTATTATAGCGTTAAGTTTAGTTACCAGGGTGCTCTGTTATGTAGAATCTATTGATAAACTTTTGATGAAATCTTGTGATCCATCTTTATATACTTATGACTCGAGCAATTAAAACTATAACTCACCAACATTCGTGTTGACCTTTTTAGCATGTTTTGTTCTCAGGTCCTTAAACTGCTTCCGCTGTGATGTGCTTGTTGCCTGCATGGAGTCTCTCATGCTTTGTATAAAGTTTATTGCATTCGAAACAAAACTACGTTGTGTAATAAATAAATTGACTGTGATGTCAACTTTTAAAATAAAGATTTATGTATTTGGGGGATTTGCTTATACTTAAGCACTCTCCCACATGTTTATAACTTTCTATGTTTAGAAAGTCATTTATTTTAATGAATGCAATATTTTATCAAAACGTATCATATAGAGGTCAAAACCTCACTGTGGAATCAATGATTAACGTGCCGCGTCAATAGCGATTTTGACGGGTCGTTATACTACACCTCTGTACAATAACTTATTCGGGTCTTACAGTTGACGAATTACTAAAATGATAGATAAATTAGATTTATTAAGATAGTCTAATAAACGAAACAATCGATAACATGCTTTGATTATATAATACATGTGATGTGTAGTTGTGTGATGCTCTAGTTACTAAAAAGTTCGATACCACAATGATATGAGGAATGTAAAACCTTATACGGAGTAAATTATTACCTATTGTCCATTTATTCAAGGTGACGTTTTTCACATTTAGAACGGGTATATCCGCGGATTATTCAAGCGGGTATTACGGATTTGCGGATTGGATTTTACCCGCAACGGATCTATTACATCCATCACCCACCCGCGACCTGTCAACGGGTACAAGATTACATCCATCGCCCACCCGCGGGTCAAAATTTTTGATTTTATCCGCCCATTACGGGTGCGGGTACCCGCGGATCTCGGATTTTTTTAGATCCATTGCCATCCCTAATTATGTTACTTCAGTACTCGGAATTACGAGTTGCATTATAACAAATATCCTGCAGTGATCAAAGGACACTGTGATGCAAACTGGATATTTGATACAAATGATTCCAGAGCGACAAGTAGGTATGTATTCACTCTTGAAGGTGCTGCTATTTCGTGGAAATCGTTTAAACAAACGATTATTGCTAGATCCATGATCGAATCATAATTCATCGCTTTAGATAAAGCTGGTGAAAAGGGTGAATGGCTACGTCAATTCGTTGAGGATATACCAAGATGGCCTAAGCCGGTGTCGGTCATATGTATACATTGTAATAGCCAATCGGTGATTGGTAGAGCTCATATTACAATGTGTAATAGTAAGAATAAATATATGAGACGTAGACATAATAAAGTACGACAACTAATCTCTACAGAAATTATCACTATTGACTATGTGAAGTCAAAGGATAATGTTGCGGATCCACTGACAAAAGACTTAAGCAGAGAGTTGGTGTATAAGTCGTGTGTGGGAATGGGACTGAAGCCCTTGAAAGGCTAAGTTTATATGAAGGAAAACCTAACTCAGTTGACTGGAGATCCCAAGATCTGAGTTCAATAGGACAACCTACTTGTATGAACTAGCGAAAGTCATTGTGGGGGAGTTAATTACTAAACTAGCAACCCTTACAACTCTTAAAGGGAGTTTACTAAATAAGATTAGACTTCCTAGTCCATTCCTAAAAGTGACAAGTAAGAGGATAAGCCTATGGCATTTAATGATTCAACTGAAATAACCATGTGTGGTTAATCAGTAGCCATTCGGTGGTGAATCACCTATGTGAGAGAGAAGTGGGGTCGCTTCGAAGGGTATTATTGGGGCACAATACTTAATGGCTCTCGCAGAACCATGCTAGTATTTCAGGGGCATAATGAACACGACTATGAGGACTTGACTTTGTCAGGGAGAGTCTTGTGTGAAGCGTATTGTCGCCTACATAAATGGCAGACGAGTTCAAAGACATCACGGTGTACTCAGAGCCAGTAGACTAAGTGCGTTACATGAGCGAAGGTTCAAAGGGTAACACCTACCTATCGTATGCAAGATTCAACTGCTGAAAATTTTGTTTAAACATATGTGGTTTTTGAGATCGATGTTATTCATGTTGGAAAATCTAGGTGAGAAAGAGGTTTACACCTACTTTGGATTTTATATATGTTTGCACATATATACGTATGATGAATATCATTTTATATGGTTGTGTAGTCGGTGGCCAAGACTACGTAACTAGATATTATATGTCCAAAGCAGATTTCATGTGAATTAGATATCGATGCTCACATTGGGCAAAGTGATGAGAAAATCAACTTATTAGTTCTATTAATTATCAATTCCATTCATGTGGGGGATTGTTGAAAAATTAATAGTTTTGAATGAAATTGAAGTTGGGAAAGGTTGAAGGTTTGTCACTAAATGTAGCTTTCATGTTACATTAAATAAAACCTTTTCATCTTATGAAACTTACGATCACTAATGGTGATTAGTGGAGTATTGATTTCATTATTAAGTCTCTATTGAGCAATATATATTTGCATTATTTTTCTAAGTTAAGTAGAGAAAAATATAGAGAGATGAATTTTTGGCTCAAGGAAGGAAAAACTCATATAAAATGTTTATACCGAGATTGATAGATATCCAACTCTGTTCTAGTTAATATTAAATCAAACAATTCTGATCATACTAGAAACAATAGTTGTGTTAGTGTATGACGAACATTGTGACAAAATTTTCAGGCAAGTGTTCAAGTCCGGCAGTACTACTGCTTCGGCCGTTATACCATGGGAAACAGACGACGTATAGACGGCGGAACTGTTTTAAGGGAACCGTGTTAAACACGGGCCTCAACTTCTCTTGGTGATACAATTCATATATCCTTTTGACTACATCTTTTACTAGGTATGTGTCATTATATTTGAATTCTTATTATAATGAATATATAATATGTGTGTGTGTATATATATATATATATATATATATATATATATATATATATATATATATATATATATATATATATATACTAGTTTTATGAGCCCGTCCGTTGGACGGACACGATAAATATACGTTTCAGGTAAAAATAGTGAATATTATGAGCCCGTCCGTAAACAATAATTTTTACTGTGAACACATGATCATTTATTATACTCCTCGTCCTAAATCTATAGTCCACAATTCCATTTTAAGATGTCTCAAATTAATTATCCACGTCCATAAATGGAAACGAATAATGTGATAAAACTCTTTTTGCCCCTACTTTATTTATGTATGACAAAAAAGTAGGTAAAAAGTAAAGGGTAAGACTGGAAAGTTAACAAAAAAGTATTGTGATAAGTACTTTTTCTTAAACTATGTGTTGTTTGTCTGGGAACAATAGATTTGGGAGAAGGGAGTAGTACTCTTGACCAATCAAATGAAAACACCCCCTATTCTCATTGCTTAATAAGACAATTCGTTTGTTTTATTTTTCAATATATTAATAAAATTAATTAAATTAAAAAATGAAAAAAGGAACGTGATCATAATATAAATATATTATTATTATTTTAATATAAATCATATCCATATAACATATTGCTCGGGTTTTATTAAAGTGAAAATATTAATTTCATCGTATCCATAAAATCCAGTATAATTATTATATTTATATATAGTAATATAATAAAATTAGAAGTTTATCCATAAAATCCGATATTATTAATATTATATAATTATATTAGATAATGAATAAAATAAAATTAGAAGTTTCATTCCTAAGCTGACATGTAGGATAAAATTAGAAGATTAATTGTCAAGCTGACACTATATATATATATATATATGTATATATATGTATATATATATATATATATATATTTCGGGTACTAATTCCTACAAATATTAATTCACGATTATAGTTAAAAGAGGAAAAGATTTGTTTTATCAGAACACTCAAATTTAAATCTATGGAAAATCACAATTGAAATATTCACGATTATAGTTAAAAAAGGAAAAGATTTTTTAAATCTGTATTCTGATCTCAGAACAAAATTTTAAAGTTATATATAAAGAAACGCTATAAAGAAAAAATTTACATTGCTAATGTCTTGTCTCGCAAGAAACTTTAGCGTGTAACAAAACTACAAATTATCATTAGAGCTGTTACAATACGATACAATGTCGATTATATTGAAGAAGCTTGTTGTTACTCTATTCAGATCCTCCATGTTGCGGCGCCAACGTCCTCTCGTCTCTACTATATACAAGATTCTCTGTTTATTTAAGCCTACCAAATATATAACCGGCGTGTGAGACTCGTAGTTGCATTGTAAGTTGGAGGATTTGGCTGACAATGGTTTTGTAAATGCAGAAAGGTTTCAACCACGAACCACGTACCTTTGTGTTCTAAAGGCTACAACTGAAAATTATTACTGTATTATTGTTATAATTAGTGTACTATTATTATTGCCTACTGATGCTACCAGTTATTAAATTTAATAAAATACTAAAAAGTATGCTTAATTAATTGTTTGCATGGTGTCAATATGCATAGTGTTATGAATCTTGTTTGATGGTTGGAGGACCAGTCTGAAAATTTAAGTGCATAGAAGGAGGTAAAAAAAAGGTTCTTAGGCCTTAACGAATAATATAAGCGCTTTAACAAAAGATCTTTGAGTCTTGCTAGAATGCTAGTGGACATTGATTTTTATTATGGGGCTTATTGTGCTTCATTTGTGTCTACCCAGTGCAGTTTCTCAAATCTCCAATTGTGTCTTTATATGTAAAAAATTTGGCCTCCTGAAAACTTGAGCGGTCCATCCTTCCCCATTGAGCCGCCGCCCCTGGCTGGTTGTTGCACATGCACTTGTTCATAGGCATATACACTATGTGTAAAGCATTTTAACTTGATATCATACCATACATATTTATAGTAGAGATAGGAAGCGAGATTGTAACAGCTTGATGTAAAATCCATACTCACAATGAAGATAATTATTGGTTTAGGATTATGATTATGATTATAGAAATATAAATAATAGATAATAACTTGTGTGGAGACAAGAGTTGAAGCAATTGTAGATATAAATATGTCAAAAAAGTAATTAAGAATAAGCTTGCTCGTCTTGATGTTGGTGTTGGGGTGGATAATCAGAGGATGAATACAATATTACACATAATCACATATGAAAATGAATATGATGTGTTAATCACATGTCATGCCATTTTGTGAAAATTATTTTGCAAGTGTGATTGTAATATTCCTCTATAAAGATTTGTTTTATCTCCTATGGTTGTAATAAAATTTTTCTAACGACAAATTTTAAAGATATGCATAGGCGATTGACAGCAGCTCTAAGACGAAAAAGTGTGATTTTTGGGGAATTCCAAGATCATTCTAACGCATCAATCATTATGGGAACGTGTTTCGATTCAATCATCACTCAAGATTCATTCATCTATTAGGTTTATCTCTTTGTTTAAAACAATGAATTCATCTATTATTTTGATTGTGATTTTGGTTTTAGCCATTATTGTTGGCTAATTATTTAATGTTTGTCTAGACTAATAACCGAGGTTTTGGATGTTGATTTGAATTATCAAGGATTTTATGCATGTTAATTTGGTTTTGATTAAAAGACTCATTCTTGTTCATGTTTACATGTTTGCTCTCAATTGATTATTGTATTTGTTTGATCAAGGGAACCCTGAGTTAATTTAACACTTTAATTTACAACTATTTTGTCTTAGGTGGTTGTTTGCTAAACCGGATCAAGGAGGTAAATTGGGTAAACCGCACATATTAAAAATAAAAAATATGAAATTCGAGACTATTTAATTTTTTTATTTTTTTTGAAAGGCAAACTCACACACACTTAACACGAATATTTAAATTGAACTCCGATATACTATCTGGAGGCCGAGTATATTTTACATTTGAATAATTGCAAACAAAATGTCAAAATTAATAGTTATGTACAATAAGCTTTTGTATGTTAACGATTTTCTTTATATCTATTGTTAGAAGAATCCTAAAAAATAATCAAATGACAATCCTAAAAAATAATCAAATGACAACTCATTGTTTTTTCTTTAATACTCAAAAACATATAAATTCGTTTACCAATAATATAATATTAATATAATGTTATAATTCAGTAGGCTTATAACTACCTTTAATGGTTATAAGAACAAGGAGAGAAAAAGAGAGAAGAAAGAGAGAAGAAATATTGATATTGATATTTCAAGAGAAATGGTACACCTTAAATGGTTACCATACATGTCTATTTATAGTATAAAATATTACTATGCAAGAAATATAATAATAATAAAATTAACATCCAATCTAGATATTTTATAACACAATCTAGATATTTTATAACACTCCCCCTTGGATGACAATTTTATTAGAGAATAACTAGTACTGCCTCGTTAAAAACCTTGCTAAAGAAAACCCATTGGGATAAAACTTTAGCTAAGGGAAAAAGAGTGCAGCATAGAGTTGACTCCCCCTCAAGTAGGCAACGCCTGAGTTGTTACATCTTCTGAACATGCCTCATGCCAATATTATGAACGTGTGTTCTGAAAATAGCAGTTGGCAGTGCTTTGGTATAAAGATCAGCAGAGTTGTTGATTGAACGTATCTCATTTTAATCTGGTTGTCTTTTACGAGATCTTGAGTATATGAGAAGAATCTGAGGTTTTCATTTGAAACTGTATCATCTAAATCTTTTATGTACAAGTTTAGCCCCTGTGATTTGTCTACAGTCTCCTTCATGGTTTGCTCAAACCCTTGTTTCAATTCCTATTCCCTTGTAGTCTTTTCTGAGCCTTACCAATATACCATTCTTTCCCATCAAACTTATGACCGTTAAGACCGTCTATGGCTTTGGCGCCTCGTCAGTATTTATATTTTGTTCAGTCACTTTTGATACTCTTCTTTCATTTGTATTATGCAAGCTGCATTATCTTCATATATAGTTGTTGGTGAAGATAGCTGTTAGTCTTTTATAGCGTTCTAGTCCACAAGAATCAATAATGATTTGTGTCATTGATCTCAACCAAACACATTTTCGAGTAGTTTCATATAATGCAATCACTTCGTCATGATTTGATGATGTTGCAACAAGTATTTGTTTTAAGAACGCCATGATTTTGTGGTACCTCCATTTAGGAATACATATCGAGTTTGAGATTTATCTTTATGAGGATTTGATGAATGACCTGTATATACATAATCAACCAAATCTTGTTTTGAAACGTTAGAATAAAATAATTTTAAATCAGCAGTTTCTCAAGGGTATCAAAATATGTGTTTGATCCCGCTCCATTGTCATTTGAGCTGAATCTTGCCAACAAATTAACTGCAAGAGAAATGTCAGGTCTTGTACAATCTATAAGATACATAAGAACCTCAATTGCACTAAAATATGGAACTTCCGATCTGTTAAGATTTTCATGATCTTCGCAGGGATGAAATAGATCAGTGTCAATATTGAGTGATCTAACAACAATGAGTTTGTCTTTAAAAAAAATGTTTTAAAATCTTTTCGGTATAAGTTGTTTGATGTACAAGTAAATCATTAGGCATATGCTCAATTTGCAATCCAAGGTAATACTTGGTTTTTTCAAGATCTTTCATTTCAAAATAATTCTTTAGAAGTTGAATGATTTCATAGATCTCTTTATTTGTTCATATGATGTTAAGAACATTGACATAAACAACTACGATCTCATATCCGAACATTGTTTTTATAAAACATACGTGCAAAATAAGTTTATATTTATACCCTTTTTTTATCAAGTAGTCATCTAATCGGTTATACCACATACGTCCTGTTTGTATAAACCCATTTAAAAATCTTTGTGATTTAATGGAATATATTCCCTTGGGTTTTACATTAGATGCTTATGATACCTTAACTCTTTAAGTATATTCATATATATCATTATTAAGTGATCCATACAGATAAGTAGTAACAACATTCATGAGATGCATTTAAATAACTACCAGGTTGATTAAGTATCTAATAAGTAATTGTATCCATTACAGGAGGATAAGTTTTCCTCCTAATTCATTTATGGTCTTTGTGGGAAATATTGAGTTACAAGTCTAGTTTTCCTTGTAACTTCATTTGCACATTTCTTTTCGGATAAAAATTCATTTGTATCCCATACGTTTCACATCTTTAAAAGTGATAACGATTAATCCGAAAACTTTTCTTTTATCGAGCGATTCTAATTCAGCTCGTATTGTTCCTTTCCATTGAGCTCAATCATGTCCATTTTGTATATTCAATGACAGATTTTAGTTCCAGATCATCATCTTTATTCATGATGTCATTGTAACATTATATGAAAATATCTCATAGAGATTTTAATTTCATTTCGGTTCCATAATATTGCATAATTTATCGCAATTTTAGTATTTACATTTATCAATATCCTCTGCAGAAGGAATATTGATTTGTGGTTCTTCTTGAACACTTTCTTTTACCTCATTATCAGCTGATTTTCTTTTTCGAGGATTTTTATCTTCGGAACCAATTGATCTTCCACGTTTGATGCGTGGCAAAGACTCAACAGTGACATTATTGCCAGCTTTTGGAATTTCAGTTCGAGCTGAAGCATTTATCGCTGGTATATATGATTTAGTCACCTTTTTTTTTTATCTGTAAATGCATAAAGTAATTAATTTGCAAGTTCTTGCATATGCATTATTTTTGAACTTTCGTTTCACATTCTTTTGTGCGAGTTCAATATACCTTAATTGATGTTCACATCATGAAGCATCATTTTATTATTTTTTTTTACTTCACCCCCTAATCTAGGGAACAATGTTTTATTAAAATGACAATCAGCAAAACGTGCTGTAAAAACATCACCCATCATGGGTTCAGTATATCTTATGATTGAAGATGTTTTATATCCAAAATATATTACCATCTTTCTTTGAAAAAAACATTTTATTGTGTTGTGGTGATACAATTGGAACATACACTGTACAACCAATGTTCTACGGTGGAAAATATTTGGCTCTTGGCCAAAATCAAGTAGTAAGTGAAAATATTTATGACTTCCACATGGTATAATGCGAATTAATGTCGCAGCATGTAAATTTACATGTCCACATATAAATATTGATAGTTTTGTACTCATTATCAATTGTCTAGTTATTAGCTGCAAGCGTTTATCTATTGATTTAGCTAAACCAATTTTGTGTATGCACATGAGCAACTGGATGTTCAATAACAATCCCTGTAGATATATAATGATCATTAAATGCTTGAGATGTTAACTCACCAGCATTATCAAGTCTCATCCTTTTAATGGTGTAATCAGAATAATGTGTTCTCAATTTAATAATTTGTGCAAGAAACTTTGCAAATGCCATATTACGGCTTGATAACATACAAATATGAGACCATCCGCTAGATGCGTCTATTAGAACCATGAAATATCAAAATGGTTCACATGATGGATGAATTGGTTCATATATCTTACCTTGAATTCTTTCAAGAAATATTTGTGATTCTTTTTCACAATATACTTTTCATTAATCACCATATGTGTTTTCCATTAATCACCATATGTGTTTTTTTTTTTTTTTTTTATAAATCACCATATGTGTTTTTTTATCATATATCCTTTTCACCATATACGCTTTTAATCATATGCGCTGTGTTTTTCACCATATGCGCTGTGTTTTTTACCATATGCGCTTTTAATCATATGCGCTTTTCATCATATGCGATGTGCTTTTCATCATATTCGCTTTTTATCATATACGCTGCGCTTTTCATCATATGCGGTTTTCATCATATGCGCTTTTATAATATGCGTTTTTTATGTGAATAGTAAATTAATTAATTTCGTTTTACTATTCATATGAATTAATTTCGATTTACTATTTTGTTAATTGAATAATATATATACATCATATACTTGTGACTCCGAAGGCTCAAATGAATTTGACCATATAGTTATATGTTGTACCTTGCACATTAATTTTCAGTAGAAGCTTTAGATGCATAAATTTTTTTTTTTTTTGATGAACTATTTGTTTCATATCTAGCTTAGGCAATTATTGTGAACATTTGATCCCTATAAGAGCATTTATCTTTTAGACTTTTAGTTGATTCGTACTTGTCACAATTAGGGATAGCACCCGCGGGTCGTGGATGCGGATCCATTGGATCCATCACCCGTACCCGTGGATTTTTTTTTTTTTTAAATCAAATAACTGGAAATTTGGATTTTTTTTTTTAAGAGACATCCAATTGAACCCTTGTTCGTTGAAACAATTTGACTATTTTTTTTAACTCCCCATTTATTTAACTTCGTCTCTTGACCTTGCCACATCACCAAAAAGTACATCACTTGCCTTTGATGTCACCGTCACGGTTAGAAACAGTCTAATATAATGCTTATGGCTCTTTGTATACACATAAATAATTTATGTCCATTTTCATTTCCTTACTTATTTTTTCTATTTTTTGAAAGACAATTACACCGAGCAATCTTTGTCTCATTCTTTGAAACAATCTTCGTCTCATTTCTAAGATTTGAACATTATCTTCAAGGTTAGAAGGTTTGGCTCTGTACCGCCAAATCAGAGTCCCTTTTATTAGACAAGTTAGTGTCCCTTTTATTATTAGACAATTAGGCATTAGAAAATAGTTTTACATTACTATGCTTTGTTTGTGTACCCTTTTTATATGGTTTGTTTATAAGTATATATGCAGTGTTTCTTTTCTTTATACTTCTCTTTCATCTTAATTAACACATATAATCTCTCATCATAAAATAAATAGTGTGAATTCTTTTAAGAAAATGGATTATGTAAATCAAATTTGTTTAGATAGTGAACCAAATACCTATTGGAGTATGATACTAATTCAAAGCGAGCGGAAGCATTTTTTAAAACTTTATAAAATCATACTCTTTCACGGATCATTGTACAAAACTTTAGTAAACAAAACAAATTAACGAAATCGAACGAGAGAAGATTAGAATACAACCTTTGTAGCCTTTTGAAAATCGAATTTGAAAACTCAAAGAAGAGTTCCTCTAAACGGTAGACACCCAAAGTTCCAACCTTGCTTCGATCTATACCTTCTACTTAACGGATCTTTTCTTCTTCCTTATTTCCACCAAAACCGAACCCAATTATAGATTTCAAGTATTTTGGTTACTTGAAAATGAGAAAGAAAAATAACATTTTGTGTATGTGTGTTTTGTATCTCTTTTTTTTAACTTTTAAGATTTACTTTTAATAAAAATACAAACTACTTTTTTTTATTTTAACTTTTAAGATTTACTTTTAATAAAAATACAAACTACTTTTTGTATTTTAACATTTAAGATTTACTTTTAATAAAAGTACAAAATACTTTTTCTTATTTTAACTTTTAAGATTTACTTTTAATAAAAATACAAACTACTTTTTGTATTTTAACTTTTAAGATTTACTTTTAATAAAAGTACAAACTACTTTTTCTTATTTTAACTTTTAAGATTTACTTTTAATAAAAATACAAACTACCTTTTTATTTTATTTTAACTTTTAAGATTATAAATTTAAGAATAAACATTAGTATGCATGAAATAAATAATGATTAATTGCATAAGTAATCATAAATGTTAGATAACATATAAAGACCCCATCGTATTCGTATTGATCGGAATTAATCTTGACCCATGGTACCGTGTTGTCAAATGACGTGTTGCGTACATAAAGTACCGTGTTGTCAAATGACGTGTTGCGTACAATCATGAGGTCTTATTAACATAAATATAAATGTTAGTGAAGTTAATAAGAGTTAGATTACAGAAAATATAATTCAGGTGGTATAACCGACCATATATATAACTTAAATAACATAAATATAAATGTTAGTGAAGTTAGTAAAAGTTAGATTATGGAATTATAATTCAGGTGGTATAACCGACCATATATATAACTTAAATAACATAAATATAAATGTTAGTGAAGTTAGTAAAAGTTAGATTGCAGAAATATAATTTTACTTATGATGATAATAATATTTACCTTACTCAGAGGCGGAGCCAGGAATTTCCGTTAAGGGAGGCTTCATTTACTTTTAAATAGAAATATAAAATTATATCGAACAACATAAAAAGTATCATAATTGAAAAGCGAAAATTGAGAAATTATTTTTAGTGTAAACTTACATGTGAGACATAGTGATAAAAATTGACTCTTAGATTTTTAGTGTAAACAACATAAAAGTATATGAGGTTGAAATATGTGATATATTGACATTTAGATTTCTGTTTCATTTATAACAAAAACGGAGTACTTATGTATACATTAACATTTGAGGTTTAATTTTTATATTATAAAATTTGAGGGAGTAAAAGAGTGTGGAATACACTAGTTAAGGGATTTTAACAAAAAGATAATAAAAACTCATCGTGTCTATTAAATCTTTTACCAAACCCCACCTGCAATTCCCAGGACCGGACTTCAAATATTTTTTCGCCATATACATAATTAGTACTCTATATTCTTAACACGATTAGCGGACGCTGGGCACCCCAAAGTCCCCCTACTAGCTCCGCCATTGACCTTACTAATAAATAATAGAAGATATCGTTAAAGAATTTCTTACCTTGATTAGTGACTTGTGCTTGCTTAGATAAACCTTGATTATATGGAGCACTTCGTGCTGATAACGTGTTATAATTCAGTAGGCTTATAACTACCTTTAATGATTATAAGAACAAGGAGAGAAAAAGAGAGAAGAAAGAGAGAAGAAATATTGATATTGATATTTCAAGAGAAATGGTACACCTTAAATGGTTACCATACATGTCTATTTATAGTATAAAATATTACTATGCAAGAAATATAATAATAATAAAATTAACATCCAATCTAGATATTTTATAACACAATCTAGATATTTTATAACATATAATATATAATTAATAATTGTATATAAACGAATTAAAAATTTTCCTTGTTTCAAAATAACAACTAAACCAACGAAGCAGTGCTTTAGTGGTACCCGTCGCTTATGATCCCTGGGCCCGCAGGAGGGCCTTATTGAATACTGAAAGGTGCAGGTTCGAATCTCGGCTTGCAACTTCCTGTTGGGTATTAGGGGGAGGTGTCTTACACGGCTTACTTAGCCCTTGCGGGGTGGGCGGTATGGGTGACATAGTCACACGGAGTCAGGGTTTCTCCGCTAGAATAAACCTTTTGAAAATAACAACTAACTAAAAAAGAGTGATAAATTAATTGTTAAAATTGTCTAAAAGAACAACCGACCTTAGCTCAGTTGGTAGAGCGGAGGACTGTAGTTGTATAACAGATATCCTTAGGTCACTGGTTCGAATCCGGTAGGTCGGAAGTTTTTTTAAAATTATTTTTCTGCTTTTTTTAAAGCAGCCTATAAACAGTACTCCTTATCTTCTGACAAGTAATATTTATAGAAAAACTTTGTTACGCAATGAAATAGGAGTACACCTTTTGTAATTGTCAAGCAAAAGGGTAGTTGTGGGCCTTGTGGCAAGGGCAAGGAGGTTTCGGGTTCTTCCTTCGTTTTTTTTGACGAGGTCATGGAGAATTTTGATGCTTTTAAAGTGGAAGACAAATTGATCAACTCGAAGCCCAAAGCAAAGCCAAAAAAGGCAAAGAAGGTGTATAAGACCGAATTAAATAATTTCTTCGTCGACGGTCTTTTAATGGTTTAGTTTTGTTCTTTGGTTGTTTGCTTTGTTTATGGTTGTATTTCAGATTGGTTATTGTCTTTGGCTTGTTGGGGGGGTTTTTGTTCTTGTGTTCCTGTTTATAGTCTGGTTGATTGTTTGATAGTTTTAGTTTGGTTGATGGGCTCGGCTCTTTGGTTTTTCGTTTTGTTTAGTTTGGGCCCGAGTTTCGTCTCTTTTGTTTGTAAGTTGCACGGGCCTTCATTGATTGACGTATTGTCCCTTTTGTTATAAAGTCCTTTTTCCGGATAAAAAAAGCCTTTGTAGTTGTCGGCATTTTTAAAGATGATATAACCCTGTAAAGCTAACTTGATGTGTTTTTATAGTTGTAGTGCTCCAAGAATAAAAAGAGCGGTTGATAATTACCAAAAAATCACTTTTCACATTTATTGTATTTTCTAGGGGCGGAACCAGAATTTGACAATAAGAATGGCTTACTCGAGAATTAAATGATAACCACAATAATAAAGTGTCATATTGTCATATGGAGATAAATAAACAACGATAACCATTTTATATATATAAAAAACGTACAAGTTAAACCAAATACATAAGTGATGTCAAAAACAATATGCAAAAACTAAACAAATTTTGCTCACGTCAAGCCATATTTTTCACGAAGTAACCTGTCAATAATAATAGTTACAAAGTCGAAATTAGTTAAATATTAATAAACATATGGTAAAATATAGTATATTAAAGGAATTGTATCTTGTGTGGTATAAGTTGGACCCGTCGACGTTTTTGAGAAGCAAAAGCATTAATTATCTCATATGTAGTAAAGATATCAACAATGTCTGTTTCAATATATAGTAGCAAACAACTTTAGGCCAGTATTTAATTTAGTCCAGTATCACATAGCATTTAGTCAAGTATTTAATAATTCTAGAAAAGTATACACTTTGTTGGGTAAGGTCCATACAAATAACGGATAATTAAGTTGTCCATGTATTTGATTAAATATTATTTGGGCTTCAATTGAGGGAGGCTTAAGAAAAATAATTAATCATAACCTATTAATTTTTCATTGCGATTAGGCCTATTGGGAAAGGCTGAGCATCCCATGTCCCCTCCCTGGCTCCGCTACTGGTATTTTCTAACGATGAATCATATGTGATTTAACTATTCATTAACCGAATCATGATGTTGTTTGGCTAATCATTCGAATATAGACTAGAGTTACGGTCCTGATTCTCGTAAGAGTTTTCATGTTCAAATTTCACTGGCATAATTTGGGATGACCAACGAAATAAATAATCATAAATCGTCACAAAGATATTTTGATTAGATGAAAATATTTTTGGGATGACCAGATAAATAATCAGAAAATGTCATTGAGATAACTCGGTTACACCAAAGTGTTAGAATAATCCCTAATGTTTGTGCCTTTTATCATTTACACCCTCATATTTGCGTTGATGACAACTTATACTCTAACTTTTGGCGGTAATTTGATGGAAGTAACCACATAACGACCATAACCACCTATAGGGGCGGACCAAAGAAGGGGCAGGGTGGGGCGCCCGCCCACAGTGAATTTGCAATTTTTAGTGCAATTTTTTTCGATTTTTTGATTTTGCCCCCGGTGGAATTTTTTTTCCCCCAAACTCTTCACATTTTCCCCCAAAAATTCCATATTGTCTCAAAACCTCCGGCCCAAAAAACCTCCAAATTTTGTTAAAAAAACTCTATATTTTGCCCAAAAACCTCTTTGCCAAAAAAAACCCCTACGTTTTTTAAAAAAATTCGCCCCAGTTAAAAAAATTACTTGTCCGCCACTGAGTCCACCTATAGTTCAGTTGGTTCTACTTTTCTTTGATGATTCTTGTTATGATATGATTAAATCATGTTAATCAAGAATGTTATAATGTAATAAAATTCAACCGAGGGTATAAAAATACTCGCTCTCCGCGTTAGTAAATAGGAAAATCTTATCTGTTTATCCATTTATTCTTTAGTTTGGTTGTAAACACAATCGTACGCGTGATAGATCAATGGGCAAAAACAAGAATCCGAAAAGAAAAAAAAATTCTTATGCTTCGACATGGCCCGTTGATTGTGCCAATCTCCTTCTTGATTGCAGGCTGAAACATGTTTAAATGTTTGAACAGAATCTGATGCTTCATGAAATGTAAAAAAGAACACTAATGTATGTTGGCGAATCAGGTTCCCTTCAAACTGCAACCTTTTTAACTTTATCTGTTATATAAATACATCAGTTTCACACAATCACTAAAGTATTATTTTCTTCCTTACATATTTACCATTTTTTTTTTCATTTATCTTATTACTTAGTGTGTATGTTTTAAGTACATGTTATCACCTTATAAACTTGCCATGTCATCAACGACGGAACGAATGTGCTGCACTGAATGTCAACAATTTATTTCAGATGATGGAGACACACACATACATCGTCATAAGTTCGTCAGGGATCCAAAGGGCCTGCGCATTTTCCTTAGAAAGATGTTGCATAGAAGAGACTTGCCGCATACTAATTCTTTGACTAGTTACGAAAAGTCAACTCTTGAGTCAATAAGGAACTGGGAACCGACAAAACAAAAGCGTGCACTTCTTTGTGGTGTAACTTACAATAAACAGAAGTATAAACTTAAAGGAACTAATAATGATGTTATCAGCATGCGAGAATTATTAATGTCACGGTTTCATTTTCCAAGTAGTTCTATACGGATTCTTGCAGGTATTCCTAATCTTTCTACTAATTTGTAGGTGAAAATTTCGGCCCATTAACTCATAATAGTGTCTGTTTGGGCTATGATTTACCTTTAATGGGTCAAATGGGTAAATGAAACAAGGGTCAGAAGTCGCTTCGCGTAATGATCCTAAAATTCTTGTATCCAAAAATAATCTTTGTTAAAGAATGAATATTGTTTTTGTAATCATATGTTCATATTTGACATAATTTTTATTTATAAATTATCGACGATCAATGTTTTGGGTCAACCCAAAACCAGCCTGGTTAAGAGATAATTCCAACGTTCAGTACAAATTGCTAAAGGATTCACCAATATTTGTCATTCAGATGTCAGTAACAGACACACCGAATGCTGAACCGTTCTTCAGTGTTTGAACTATTCAATTAAGGGGGAATCAAACACACCCTTATATTAAATCATTACTAATGTTCCACCGACCCTGCCCATTTTGCCACTAAAGCTTGTTTCAATTTAGATACGGTTTCCTAAGCTTTCTTTTGGTAGTTTTTCTATTAGATTTGACCCGTGTGATTAACATTGTGAACGAATATACAGAAATGGGCTCGCACCCTCATCCATCAAAAAGAAACATCCAAGAAGCTTTGAGGTGGCTCGTAAAGGACAACCAGAAAGGCGACTCACTGGTGTTCTATTTTTCAGGCCATGGCTTAAGGCAACCCGATTTCTTTGATGATGAGCTTGATGGGTTTGATGAAACGATATGCCCGTTAGATTTTAGGACTGCAGGAATGATTATTGATAACGAGATTAACGACACCATTGTTAGACCTCTCAAGACAGGTGTTAAACTTCATGCCATCATCGATTCATGTCACAGTGGGACGATTCTTGATCTACCAAATGTATATAGCACAAAAGAGTACGCGCCTTACTTACCATATTCCGCCCACCTTAAATTGTTTCAATAGCTGGATGGTGGCAATTTCGACCCATTTAAATTTTAGAAGGGTCGATTTTGGGTTGTGTCTTTTGACTTTTATCTCAAGTGGTTCAAATAAAAAAGTTCAGTTTTAAGGGGAACAAGTCAAATGGTCAGAAGGTTAAAGTCTCAATAAGTTTATACTAGGAAAAAATAACTTTTGGAGTAATAGCTAAGTCTCCCAAAACTTAAATTAAAAAAATTTAGATTACATAGGTGTTATCATATATAATGCACATAAAATTCACATTTTATTATTAAGGTGCCACCCACCTTTAATTGTTTCCATTTGTACTGAAATATGACCTGTGTTATATCAAATCTGTTTTCACACATTAATTAACCGGGTGATGATCTATACACCATTAAAATTATCCGTCCACAACTAAACAAGTAAACATGCATTATAATGTTGTATTGTATGACCTTTTAAAGCAATTTTAGCGGTGTACGAATAAATTATGGTGGTGTACGGATCATCACCCAAATTAAGCGCGTATTATGATATTTGAGCTTGATGGTGCACTTTTTGTTGATGTGCAGAGATCGTTGGTTAGATAACCACCCTCCATCTGGTGCTAACAAAGGTACAAGTGGCGGACACGCCATTTCTATCAGCGCTTGTGAAGATAATCAACTAGCTGCTGATACATCTGTATGTAAATCTTCTAATATATATCATACTTTCTATCTTTTATGGCTTTAGTTAGTGACCAAGAAAATAACTATGACTTTGACTATGACTCTGACTTTGACTTGTGGGCTTTTAAAGTTATAATAAATAAACTTGTGCAGGCTTTCTCTGAATCAGGAAGACAAATGGAAGGTGCGATGACTTACACATTTAAGAAAGCACTTATGGAAATGACTGAAACAAGAGTTACTTATGCTAGTCTCCTGGATTCAATGCATAGAGACATTTTGGCAGCCAAGAGAAAATGCTTCAGTCTTCGGGGACTATTTCACCGTGAAAGACTACAGGTAAAACCCGAATAGACCCTTACGTAAGTAAATGGGTTAAAATTACTTCCATTACTACAAGCCTTGATCATAGATAAATACAGATACAGATATATATAATTAACTGATTCTATTAGCATTGAATGGGTACTTATTGTACTAACTAATAAACTTTCAGGAACCTCAACTATCATCCTCCAAAGTATTTGATATAAACGACCCGTTTGAGCTATAGCTTTACCAAATCAAGAAGCTCCCGAAGACAAACTTTTTATAAAAGTTTTGGTTTATTCAAACCTTTAAAATTCTAATGAGTGTCGTTCGACATTTCAACTCTCACCATTTTCACAATATTTTAGATGCATGATGTCTTCCCACGAAACGTGCCATTGTATAGTGGATTCTTACTCTCAAATAGCGTTTCGTTTTTGTTTGCTTTTGATGTATTGTCACTTCTTTTACTATCTAATATAATATAATGGCCATTTGTTTCTTTGTCTTGAATGTGTGAAAAGTTCTCTTGATGAAGGTACCCGTTTTACTCGCAAAATAAGAAATGATTAAATCAAGATAATAACCATCCTGCCAACGAAGCATTGCTTCAACGGCATCCCTTCACCTTGTGTGTTGGGCTGGGGGTTAGGTCATGGGTTCGAGCCTCGCTCTACCCATTAATTAATCTGCCTGAAATATGGATATCCATATTGACCCCAGGGGGGTTTTCTCCCGGATCCATTCAGGATTCAAACCCGGTCCGCCAGCCCCTCGGGATGGTTAAAAGATCGGGTTCCTGTAATGCGATTCGGGTTTCCTCCCGAATGCGTGTGTGTGTGCAAATGATGAGTGTCGTTGAAATAAATGATACACTGATGCAAGCTTGCCGTTTAAAAAATAAATAAATAAGTAACCATCCTTGCTATACACAAGAATGGTACGACACTAAGATATACTGCTTGGCTCATCTTTTATTATGTACGTGTAAGTGTAAAGATCGTATTGCCCAAACACAATGTCCTGCGATATAAGCCCAAGAGTTCATCCTTATTCTACAACCAATTAGTGATAGAATGACTTCTCCTTAGACTTATATACATACATTTGTTTTTGTCCCGTTACCGATGTGGGACTTTGATTTGCACCCTAGTACGGACTACGGAGTATATAGTTAGATACATACTTAGTAAACCATCGTCTAATGATTACATAAAAAAATTTCGAGTTTTGTTTGGTTAGTTGATTAGATCTTAATTGCGAAACTACTGTGGTGTTTGTTTCGATCACTGATGTTAGCTTGGATTTGAGCCGTCCAAATATTCCTTCTACTTGTCAACAATAACAATCATATAAGGAGGATCCTTCACCAATGGGCTTCTGGCCTAGCGATATCAAGAGAACCATCGTGAACAAAAAGGGTGTGTGTGTTTGCTATTTCAAAAAATATGAGGATCCTTATTCAAGTGTATGATATTAAGATCTTAGCATTATAATCAGATAACGAAAAATTAAAGTTTTAAAATAACTGCAAATAAAACTTAAGGAATGGAACACCACTTTTAAAAGTTTTATCTCTAAAATCGCATGCCATTCCTTCGTTTATTTCGAAAACTCTATCATAACTATTCAATCGTTCACTGCACTTTCCTCGCCTGAACTCGGCATTTTAAGAAGCTATATAGAAAGTTGAGTGGAAGAAGTTTTTGTGGTGTGATTTGTGAAATTAAAGAGATTGTATTACGAGTTTGTTTTGTCCACTTTATCCATCCGTCTCTAGAAACATGTTGCCGTGCGACGAGGCACGAACATGAAAGCAGTGCAAGAGGGTGGGAAATGGGCCGAGTAAAGTCCCTGGCCCGGAAAAATCACATAGTCGTAGTAATACGATAGGGCTTTGATTGGTATTTCGTTATTATTAGTGATAAAGGAAGGTCTGCCGCTTATTCTTTAACGGTTCTTGAGTTCTTCAATTATAGAGAGAAAATGAACCAACAATTAAACATGAAATACCAGTAAAGTGGAATGCGACGAGAAGAAATGAAATTGGAAGTGTTACTGACTTAACATTTAAGTTTTGATATTTTAGAAATAAATAAATATTTAAACATTAATATTACAGTTGGAATAAAAAAAGATATAACAAATCAATGCAAAGTAATTTATGAGATGCCTACCATGCAAATTGTGGTATTGTACTTTAGCCATGTTTTGTGCGTTCTTCGCAACACGCCAACAAAGAAACCCAGCCGACGCACTTGTCGAACACACATGCGAGGGGAATGGGGTGTCGAATCACATGCGAGGGGGAAGATAGTGATACCTGAAGGGGGTATCCGTCCCACCTGTATTTAACGGGAATTTTTTTTTTACACTAAACAAAAAAAATTTTTTACCAAAAAGTAAACGACCCGGAAATTTCCGACCAAATTTAAACTTAATATTTATATGATTTTGACACGATAAGCAAAGTCTGTAAAGTTGAATCTCAGAAATTTTGAACTAAGTTCATGTATTCATTTAACCTCGACCAAATTTCGACGATTCGTGAACAATTATATAAATGGATATGAATATATATGTATATATATGTATAGATATTATAAATTGAAAACATTAACAAAGTATTAAATGTAAAATATTTTACTTTAAACGTATTTGTCTCAATATATGTTTGATATATTTATATTCGGAATTAGAAGGTAATACCAATGATTGAATTAGTAGATACTTCAGCACTTATATATCCCATAAATATTATGATATGGTTATGGGTCTCTGTTGTGAGGTCCACGATGATTTAAGAAATTTTTCCTTTTTAACAATATTCGGAATAAATAGTAAGTTGTTCTTCAATGGGAACAAAGTGTCATTTATCGATAGATTAGACAAAAGTTAGTAGAGATTCTAGATTAATTTTCAATGCATGCTTTACAATGTTTGCCTCGTGTTCCCTAATAAATTAATTATTTAATTTTCATAATATTAAAAACGTTATTTGATATAATATTATTTAAAAGATTTAGAATATATATTTGAATATAATTAGTTTTGAAAAATATTTTCTTAAGTAGCATATATCTTATTTAAATCTAATTTTCACCCAAATTGTTCATCCTTTAAACCACACAACAATTAGTATTTAAATCCTATCACAGATACACCTATTTTATATAACTCTAAACCTATATACAAAATAGTTTGATTTAAGGATTTTGTCAAATATTCCATTTATATGTTTAACTTCTTACGTCAATTCAAAATAAAAGGCAAGACAATAATTTCACAAGTGGATCACTAGTTTTAAATAAAGTTGCAAAACAAAAATTAAGTTATATACAAACACATATCACGAGACTTGTTTGGTTCTGGATAACTCCAAACCTCACGTGGAGGTTATAACAAAAGTAAGGAAACTTTTAATTTTTTTTCTTAGATATGGATAAACATACATAATATAATATTGATATTATATGGGGAGGGGTCATAAAGCAAAAGTATCGACACATAATTACAACCAAAATTCACAATATTTTTGGTTCTTGTTTCTTTTTGATGCCTCACGTGAAGGGTAGGACAAGTAGAGACTTATTTTATTTTACACATGTGTTATATATATATATATATATATATATATATATATATATATATATACACACACACACACACACACTCCTAGTTGGAATACACACAGATCACTCCTTATGATTTTTATATGTTTTTACACAAACGCACATATGCACAGATTCAAATCTATATTTACTCCATATTAATTTTTAGTTGTAACACACTTATATCTTATCTATACTCCGTAATTTTTTTTGCAAAATACAAATATTAATAATCAATAATAAGTTATATGCGCGGGTGTTTTAATTACGGGTTTCAAACCGATTATAACTAAGAAAATATTGGGTATTGTTCGGAGGTATTGTTCGTGAATCCAAGACCAACCGTACAGTCGTCTACTATCATTACGTCTACGTAATTTACCTATAATATTGAATCTCAATATTGAACTGTGAGTTTATAGATCCCTTTTTTAAATGCTTTAAATATTTTTGGGCTGAGAATACATGCACATTATTTTATACGCAATGGACACAAGTACATACTTAATTCTACAATGAGTTTGAACCGAAAATCCATTAGCTTTGGTAACTAGTAGCTGCCGGTTATAAGAACTGGTGGGCGCGAATAGTTGTATATAGATCCATAGGGCTTGACATCCCCGTCCGTTCCAAGTATAGAAACCCTAGCCTGAACTATAAAGCGGACGTATGCTATTTGAGTTAATACACGTTGGATTGCGTGTATTGTACATGTTGGTTGCATGTATGTTAAAACAGGGGTACTTATTATATATACATTAAGTTTAGTTACCAGGGTGCTCAATTTCGTAGAATATTTTGATAAACGTTTTGGATGAAACATCTGAAATCTTGTGGTCCACCTTTATATACAGATTATGCGCAACATTAAAACTATGAACTCACCAACCTTTGTGTTGACACTTTTAAACATGTTTATTATCAGGTTCCTAGAAGTCTTCCGCTGTTTGCTTATACGTTATACAAACTATGTGCATGGAGTCATACATGCTTTATACGAGAAAACATTGCATTCACAAAATCATCACCATGTATCTTATTTTGACTGTATTGTCAACGGTTGTATTATTAAAAACTATTAATTACGGTGATTGTCTATACGTAGAAATCATCAGATGTAAAAAACTTTAGATATATATTCAATTGATAGTATACCTTTTCAAAAGAATGCAATGTTTACAAAACGTATCATATAGAGGTCAATACCTCGCAATGAAATCGATGAATGATGTACTACGTCTAAAGGGATTTGGACGGGTCATCACATGTGGTATCAAAGCGGTGGTCTTAGCAAACCAGGTCTTGCATTAGTGTGTCTAACTGATAAATATTAGGATGCATTAGTGAGTCTGGAATTCGACCGTGTCTGCATGTTAAAAAATTTTGCTTATCATTTTATGTCGAAAATTATCTGCTTATCATTCTTAAGTCTAGACACGTTTTCCTGCATTTATTGCATAGATAGTGTACAGACGAATTCATATCTTAGCATATCTGTTATTGTAAACTTTGCCTGACATCTTCCAAAGATTCCTCCGTAATTTATGGGATTTTGGTATTATATATAAGTATGTAAATTATGTATTAAAGAATACCAAATCTAAACCCTATAATCTATTTCATATCAAAAATCATTTCTCTGATTATACAAGATGGATCTCGCACCTAGTTCAAATTCTTCAGATTCCGTTAGCTCTTCCGATATGGATTTCTACCTGAGCTCCGAAAGCAGTGTAACCGGAATGGATAGACTAATTAGCCATCATCTATTCTGGAAGAATTGGGGATGGGTTCGTAGTCTATTTAATCATTGGAGACAAGAAGAAGGCGATCCCTTTCATCCACCAAATTTTCCTCTCGGCGAAGAACCTGAAGCACTCACCTTCGAACCAGTCCGAAACACCATTTTCACCCTCATTTCCAGAGTATCTCACCATGATTATATATTATCTAAACTTTTAGATCTTATTCATCCCCTCGTTCCTACTGCCAATCATCCTGGTGTAATAGAAGAAGTCAACGAGCTTCGCGCTCGAGTTGTGGCTTTGGAGAATATGATGCAGAACTTACAAGCATCACAAGCCCCACAAACACCAACTACACCACCCGCATCAACATCAACAGTACCATTACCACCACCAATAACATCTGCATTGCAAGCCCCAACGTCACAATCTGTACCACGAGCATCAACGTCATACGCCCTGTAGATACCAAGGAATATCAACAAAAACAAACGATGAAGTATTGATTCATAACTTCATCGGAGAAATATTCTACGGTGATTATGTAATCTATAAAGTTTTAGAGATTATTTATTCTAATCATAACCGTAAATCAAGATGAGTGGATGGATAGAGATAATAGAAGGGAGAATAGAAACCCTTACAGGAATGGTGTGTGCGTTACAAAATAGACTTGTTAAACAAGCATCACTAGCAGTACCGTCTGCATCATCAGCACCAGCAGAACCGAAAAGCATCACCAGCACCAGCATCATCTACAACATCACAAGCTCCGCCAGTTCCATAATCACCGACATCATCAAAAATCACCAACGGATATATTGTAATAACGAGTTATGACTTATTAACTCATTAATTCCAAAGATTTCATATGTATATTTTATATATATACATGCAAATTTTGAAACCATAGTAAATCGTTTCGTACTAAGCTATTACGTGTGAATTTTTAAGAGTAAATAATACTCGGTTAATTCATATTACTAATATGTTATATTGCACATCCTTCGTTAACAAATTAACAATCGTTAATCTCTGCTTCAACTCAATAGATTCCATTTCATAATAAATCAAGTGTATTGTTCGAATACATGTTTGGTTCCACACTTTCATTTTAGATATACTCGAAACTTTCTAGAAATCATCATTCGTGTCTTGCGAAGTTCACAAGAATTCCACGAACACCAGCATCATTCACCGAAGAAATATCCATAGATGTATAATGAAGTATTAATTCATTCAAGTGGAAGAAATACTCAGCAAAGATTGCGTAATTTCTAAAGTTTTAGGGAGTACTCAATTATAATTTCAACCGTAAATTAAATGAGTTTAATTTAATATTAACTCATTAAATCTATGTTACATCTGCAGAAAATATACATACATATATATTTTCATAAAGACTGTAATAAAAATTTTATTGTACAAAATATTACTTGTGAAATTTTAACGGGTAGGTGATACTCGAGAAATATTTAAGTTCACAATTAATATGTTATACTGTACGTTCTTCAATTTTGATTCAAAAATCATCAACTATACTCACTACTTTCACAGTGATATACATTCTTTCATAAAAATCAGGACAACCATTCTCATTCAAATTCAGTTTCATATTCTGATTTTAACAGATTAGAATCCAAGTCAAGATTAAACCAATGACATCACTCTTAGATTCCTACATCTTTTAAAATCATACTTTGAATTCAAAACTGTACTAGAACATCACTTTTATTCATAAAACACAGAAACATATTCGAATCATTCAAGATTCATGACGACTTCACCATACATATATTGACGATGACAATCTGCTTTCAAACCCTTCAAAATTTGTGAAGACACCACAACTAATGAACAATCGAGAAGATGAACCAACCACACGTTATCTACGAAAGGAAAGATTTATGCATATAGTTATGCGCCTGGAAAACACTCGGAACATAAGTAAAAGTTTAACACGTATCCGTGTCAAATCCTTTGGCATTATTATTACCCAAAATAACTTCACAATTCTTTTTCAAAGTAGTTAGTTTTGCCACAGCTCCAGCAAGTCAACTTCGACTTTTCAGTCGGACTAGCCGTATTATAACCTTGATATGTAAGTTACCCTTTTCGTCATTGTTACCGGGAAACCTTTTATATCCCACCACATTAGCAGTAAACTTACCAGCAACTTCATTGCTCTTCGACTTAAATCTCTCCTAAAAATCACTATATTTATTCATTAAAACCCTATCATGTACCCATCTGCATCTTGTAACGATAATTGGCATACTAAATACCTAGAAGTATCAATAATTATTTTCGAATCTCGCAGCGTTTCTACGATAACAGTTATATATATACATATAACGTTATCTCCTAGAATTATAATCTGAAATTCTGAATAGCACCCCAGCCTACGAATCAGTACTATGAAGTTTTGAAAAAGCTGATGAAACAGCAAGGACTGTAGACAGCATTAACAGCCAAAAGTTTGATGATAAAGAATAGCGTGTTGGCAAATCTCAGAAAAAGAGAAAGTTTGGAACTGAAAAACGGATTGAGCAAACTATGAAGGAGGCTGTGGATAAATCACAAATACTAAATCTGCCTTCAAAGAATCCAAATGATTCAGTGTCTGCTAAAGTCTTTAGTGAATACCTTGCTCTTTACTCTAAACCCTAGCGGACAAATTTCTTCATCATCCTCCGATTTTAGA
This sequence comes from Rutidosis leptorrhynchoides, assembly GCF_046630445.1. Lineage (NCBI taxonomy): Eukaryota > Viridiplantae > Streptophyta > Magnoliopsida > Asterales > Asteraceae > Rutidosis > Rutidosis leptorrhynchoides. The sequence continues at coordinate 469,330,226 of NC_092335.1, read as the reverse complement.
TATTTAAAAATTCTAAGATATCATCGTTTCTTTCATTATAAATATCATTGATATTTCTGAAAATATCTTCATGACTATTTTTGTCCGAAATTATTTATCTCTTCGCGCTATCTGTGTTACATCATAAAGGAAACTATTTTAGTTTCTAAATTTCTGAAAATTCGAATTTAAATTATGAATGTTTTGAAGCAGTGTTGGGAATTGAAGCATGAGTTAGTATAATATAATGAAGCCTGATCAACGTGATTATATTACAGCAAGTTATGCTGAGTTTCTAATGGAATATGATGATTCACAGACCATACCGTCATCATGTGCCATGTCACACGACTCTTACATTCTACTTAATCCCTAGACATATTAAGAACATATTTTCTTGATAGTTCTATCTTTACCAATGACTTCTGGTAATTTAACCAATCAAGATCGTGCTATTACAATTACTTTCTTAGAACATTAGTCATGATCATTCGAAACTTCATACCTACGAATTCTGGACCATTACTCGCCTTACTTAAAGTCGAGAAGAGAAAACATAAGCATGAAACTCCAAAATATAAGCGAAAAAATAAGCACGACAACAACACAGAGATTACAAACCGTGTATATCAATGTGTATAGCAATGTAAAGACACGGGAGAACTAAAAACACTATGAATCCAAGAGCATAGTAGAAGTAAACAGATTCTTCTGGTGGTAGATGAAAAAGGAGAATGACAGATGTGATAGTCAAGAATATATCAAGAATCAGAACTGGATGGAGCATATTGACGAATGTTTGGGAAGTGCGAAGTAAGGAAGAAAGTATAAAAGATGGGAGATGTGGAAATAAGGAAGCGAAGGAGGTTGATTTATAGTAAAATATCAGACAGAGCAATCGAGACAGATTATCGCATTTAACTAAAGAGGATTCTAATTTCCTTAATTATCGAAGAATCAAATCTTATTACGAAGATTTTCTCTAAATCCCTTGAACTCCGGAAATCAACCGTATCTAGGTCAAAAGATATGACGAAACTTTACTTTTCTCATTTCACATTTTTGTGATAGCTTCATTCGTACTCTTCGCATGATTGAATTGTTTTATCTATATTACTCAATGGTGATAAAACTCTACTTTTCAACTCGTATTCGTCATGAAAACATTCTTATTGTCAACTATGACGATCTCTGTCATTTAACGGGTAGGTACTGTGATGACCCGAAAATTTCTGACCAAATTTAAACTTAATCTTTATATGATTTTGACACGATAAGCAAAGTCTGTAAAGTTGAATCTCAAAAATTTTGAACTAAGTTCATGTATTCATTTAACCTCAACCAAATTTCGACGATTCGCGAACAATTATATAAATGGATATGAATATATATGTATATATATATATATATATATATATATATATATATATATATATATATATATATATATATATATATATATATATACTATAATTTGAAAACATTAACAAAGTATTAAATGTATAATATTTTACATTAAACATATTTGTCTCAATATATGTTTGATAGAGTTGTAATCCCTTGAATTTAATAATTTGATTGAAATCCAACGGACCAATCAGAGTGCGACATGTGGAGCGACAATCACATGTGATTGAAAAAAAAATTCAAAAAAAGATTTTTTTAAAAAATTTTTTTGAAAAAATTTTTAAAATTTTTTTTTCAATTTTTTTTTTAAATTTAGCATATCAAATCCAATCACATATGATTATCAAACCCAATCACATGTGATTGTAAAACACAAACACATGTGATTGAAAAAAAAATTCAAATTTATTTTTTCAAAAAAAAATTCAACAGGAAACATACTTTAATTCGGTAATTTGATTAAGTTTGTTAGCGTTTCGTGATCATATCATCAAAATTTCAGACTTTAATTCGGTGATTTGATCAAATTTTGATCAAAAACTTGATGTTTAAATATTCTAGCAAAAATTTAATGAAATTCGTCATTTTACTAAATAAATTTTTTTCAATCACATGTGATTGGATTTCACATGCAGAATCACATGTGATTGGATTTTACAATCACATGTGATTGGCATGCAGAATCACATGTGATCTGCATATAAAAATTCGAAAAAAACAAAAAAAAAAAAAATTGAAAAAAAATTAATTTTTTTTAAAATTTTTTTATTTTTTTTTTAATCACACGTGTCGCACTCTGGTTGGTCCCTTGATCTCAACTTAAAAGTTGGTTTCATTTGAATATTTCTCACGTTTGATATATTTATCTTCGAAATTAGAAGGTAATACCAATGATTGAATTAGTAGATACTTCAGCACTTATATATCCCATAAATATTATGATATGGTTATGGGTCTCTGTTATGAGGTCCACGGTGATTTAAATTTTTTTTTTCTTTTTAACAATATTCAGAATAAATGGTAAGGTGATCTTCAATGGGAACAAAGTGTCATTTATCGATAGATTAGACAAAAGTTAGTAGAGATTCTTGATTAATTTTCAATGCATGCTTTACAATGTTTGCCTCGTGTTCCCTAATAAATTAATTATTTAGTTTTCATAATATTAAAAACGTTATTTGATATAATATTATTTAAAAGATTTAGAATATATATTTGAATATAATTAGTTTTGAAAAATATTTTCTTAAGTAGCATATATCTTATTTAAATCTAATTTTCAACCAAATTGTTCATCCTTTAAACCACACAACAATTAGTGTTTAAATCCTATCACAGACACACCTATTTTATATAACTCTAAACCTATATACAAAATAGTTTGATTTATGGATTTGGTCAAAGATTCCATTTATATGTTTAACTTCTTACGTCAATTCAAAATAAAAGGCAAGACAACAATTTTACAAGTGGGTCACTAGTTTTAAATAAAGTTGCAAAAAAATTTAAGTTATATACAAACACATATCACGAGACTTGTTTGGTTCTAGATAACTCCGAACCTCGCTTGGAGAAAAGTAAGGAAACTTTTATTTTTTTCTTAGATGTGGATAAACATACATAATATAATATTGATATTATATGGGGAGGGGGCCATAAAGCAAATGTATCGGCACATAATTACACTCAAAATTCACAAGATTTTTGGTTCTTGTTTCTTTTTGATGCCTCACGTGAAGGCTAGGACAAGTAGAGACTTATTTATTTATTTATTTTACACATGTGTTATTTGAATATATATATATATATATATATATATATATATATATATATATATATATATATATATATATACTTCTAGTTAGACTACACACAGATCACTCCTTATGATTTTTATTTGTTTTTACACAAACGCACACATGCACATATTCAAATCTATGTTTACTCCATATTAATTTTTAGTTGTAACACACTTATATCTTATCTATACTCCGTAATTTTTTTGCAAAATACAAATATTAATAATCAATAATAAGTTATATGCGCGGGTGTTTTAATTACGGGTTTCAAACCGATTATAACTAAGAAAATATTGGGTATTGTTCGGAGGTATTGTTCGTGAATCCAAGGCCAACCGTACAGTCGTCTACTATCATTACGTCTACGCAATTTACTTATAATATTGAATCTCAATATTGAACTGTGAGTTTATAGATCCCTTTTTAAATGCTTTAAATATTTTTGGGCTGAGAATACATGCACTTTATTTTATACGCAATGGACACAAGTACATACTTAATTCTACACCGAGTTTGAACCGAAAATTCATTAGCTTTGGTAACTAGTAGCTGCCGGTTATAAGAACAGGTGGGCGCGAATAGTTGTATATGGATCCATAGGGCTTGACATCCCCGTCCATTCCAAGTATAGAAACCCTAGCCTGAACTATAAAGCGGACGTATGCTATTTGAGTTAATACACGTTGGATTGCGTGTATTGTACATGTTGGTTGCATGTATGTTAAAACAGGGGTACTTATTATATATACGTTAAGTTTAGTTACCAGGGTGCTCAATTTCGTAGAATATTTTGGTAAACATTTTGGATGAAACATCTGAAATCTTGTGGTCCACCTTTATATACAGATTATGCGCAGCATTTAAACTATGAACTCACCAACCTTTGTGTTGACACTTTTAAACATGTTTATTATCAGGTTCCTAGAAGTCTTTCGCTGTTTGCTTATACGTTATACAAGCTATGTGCATTGAGTCATACATGCTTTATACAAGAAAACTTTGCATTCACAAAATCACCACCATGTATCTTATTTTGACTGTATTGTCAACGGTTGTATTATTAAAAACTATTCATTACGGTGATTGTCTATACGTAGAAATCATCAGATGTCGAAAACTTTGGATATATATATTCAATTGATAGTATACCTTTTCAAAAGAATGCAATGTTTATAAAACGTATCATATAGAGGTCAATACCTCGCAATGAAATCGATGAATGATGAACTACGTCTAAAGGAATTTGGACGGGTCATCACAGTTTGCCTCTATTGACAATGAAAAATTTATTACATTTTTACACATGCCCCATCTGTATCAGAGTTCAAGTTCCGCCACTGGCGAGGGGTGTCGACTAAGCGCTTTTCGAGCAAGTTGATGGAATTTAACATTTTAACAAGTGACATGTTCATGTAGTTAACACAATCATAAAACCAATTTTGAGATAGTTAAAGCAAGCGGAAGCATTAATAGAACAAGTATATTTGTTAATCCATTTTGTTAAATCCCATATTAATATCAAGTCATGAATTTATGCTTACATATAAAACAAGTAGAGAAGATAAGAAATGTACCTCCTCAAGCTAGTTGAGGGTTGTTTTGAAGCAAGCAAGATGATGATGAAGATGATGGAATGCAAGCTTCTAACTTAAAGCCTCAAGTGTGTAATACCCTAAGCAATGACCCCAACACCTTTGCCTTTAGTTAGGATTTGAATGACACTTGAATTAAGCTTGTAAAACAAAAACTAAGAACCTCTTTTTGACCAAGAAAGGCCACGGCCAACAGCAGCTGGTTAGAGGAGTTGTGTAGTTTTTTTTAAGTGTATTTGATGTGTATTGCATGTGTCTTTAGTCTCCAAGAGAGCCTTGGTACTTATGCTTCTTGAAAATGGAAGTAGCCATTCAAATGGGTAGTCAAATGGCATGCCTACATGGACTCCAATGCCACTCATAATATGTAATTAAAATAAGTTTTATAAAAGATAAATTTTTATAAAACTATTTCATTTTACTTCCATTCCATTTTATATATATACATTTTATTATATAAAACCAATTTATATAAAAAAATGTAACATAAATTAATTAATTATTTACCTATAAATAATTAAATCCATATTATATAAATTATTCCATAATTTATATAAATATGTACACATCAAGTAATATTTCAGAAAACCATTTTTCTTATAGTTCAAGTGTCGCGTATTTAATCAATGATCCAATCGTTAAGATTAAATACGTATAAGGTGTCGGTAAGCTTGTTATTGGGTATGACCCGACTTGGATCAAAACACATTAGCCACATTAATTAAATATGTCTCTCGGGCATACAAAATACCTTCAATCTCCCACTTGCATGAGAAACATAAGAAATTAATGCAAGTGACGGATACCACCTAACGACCGTCCATTACCCCCAATATGTTATGACTTTGTGCCATTCAATAACATCATCCCCTTCGAGTTCCCATCTATAATATAAATAGGTGAATCTTTTCATTATATCCTTTCGTCCTAGATGTCATGTTAAATCTAAGAGACACAGAGTGATCACTCTCTTCTAGATTTAACTTTGTCAGGCCTTAGACATCTGACTCTCAATGAATAAGAGGGACAAATTCCATCTTGACTACATACGTCCTAAATATATACCTCGCATTATACCTGAGCTCTTCCTTATGAACTACCATATTTCAGAATAGCGAAGGAAAGAATCAAGGCACAATACTTGGAAAATATCCGAACCTAATATGTATCTCAGGTCAGAGGATACAATGATATTTGCCTTTACTCAAGATTACATGTGATCAACCACAAAGGCTCCATTTAGTAAATCTTGAGGGCGGGTCTTCCAATATTTGTATCCTACAAATATCTATTAACCTTGGTTGCAACCTTGCCCCACATTCAGCCCGTGAATGTATACCAATCCAAGTTCATAATAGTCTAAACCTCATACTTGTTCCCACAAATGTGATCGACTACGGAATTTAGAATAATTTCTTATTCATGGATAAAATATGCAAAATAGGAACATGACTCAAAATAAATCAATACCATAATTATATTAATGAGTTTGAACAATTTCGTTCTGTTACAATACTTAAAATAGATCATGACCAATCACTAGAATATCGAAGCCCAAATTTACAAACATGTCCAGTATGTTTTGCTCCATGTAAGAACTTCGTGAGAGGATCTGCTATATTAAGATCTGTATGAACTTTGCGAATACATATCTTTCCCTTTTCAACTTCATCCCTTATGTAGTTGAATCTCCGCTCAATGTGACGGGTCTTTTGGTGAGCACGAGGTTCCTTGATTTGAGCAATTGCACCCTCGTTGTCACAAAAGATCTCAAGAGGGTCCTGAATGGAAGGGACTACTCCTAAGTCGTCGATGAATTTCTTCATCCATGCAGCTTCCTGAGCTGCCAATGAGGTGGCAATGTACTCCAACTCTGTAGTGGATAAAGCAACAACATCCTGTTTTGAACTCTTCCAAGAGACCGCACCTCCATTTAATGTGAAGATATAACCGGATTGTGATCGAGAATCATCTCGATCAGTTTGGAAACTCGCATCCACGTAACCTTTTACAGCGAGTTCCTCCTCATCAGACCCATATATTAGAAATATATCCTTAGTCCTCCTAAGATATTTCAATATACTTTTGACAGCAATCCAATGACTGTTTCCTGGGTTATTCTGATATCTACTTGTCAGGCTAAGAGCGCATGACACATCCGGTCTAGTGCATATCATTGCATACATGATTGACCCAATGGCAGACGCATATGGGACTTTCTTCATTCTCTCCTGTTCATCTTTCGTGGTGGGGCACTGAGATGAACTGGGAAGTGTTCCCTTTTGAATAGGTACCAAACCTTTCTTAGAGTTCTCCATCTTGAACCTTTTTAAGATCTTTTCAATGTATGCACTTTGATTCAAACCTATCGGTTTCTTAGATCTATTCCTGTAGATCCCAATCCCCAAAACGTATTGTGCTTCTCCAAGATCCTTAATAGAGAAGCATTTACTTATCCAAGTTTTAACACCTTCCATTGCCGAAATATCATTTCCAAATAACAATATATCATCCACATATAGTACAAGGAACATGATAGTGCTCCCACTAGCTTTCTTGTATACACAAGCTTCATCACCATTTTTAATGAAGCCAAATTTCTTGGCTTCCTCATTAAAACGATGATTCCACATTCTAGATGCTTGTTTCAATCCGTAGATTGACTTCTTTAATTTGCATACCTTTTTAGGATATTTCGGATCAACAAAACCTTCAGGCTAAACCATATAGACATCTTCCTCAAGATGTCCATTCAGGAAAGCAGTCTTGACATCCATTTGCCATATTTCATAATCATAATGAGTAGCAATGGCAAGTAATATCCTAATAGACTTTAGCATTGCCACAGGCGAAAAAGTTTCATCATAGTCAACCCCTTGAGTTTGAGTGAAACCTTTTGCTACAAGTCTAGCTTTATATGTGTCACGACCCTACTTTTTCCGTTATCTTTTATCGTTAATTATTTAACGACCGTTAACTGTTAATTGTGCTACGTCATTTCTATGACCTATATTATTATATTAATAATAATATATAAATTATTAAATGTTATGTGAATAATTGTATTCGTATTTTAATTTATACGTTTTTACGTGTCGCGGATTTCTATCCGGCGAATCTTTTCGGTTTTTAAACCAACGGTCGCGTTTTTGGGATATTTAAATCCTAATTATTTTAAATATGATATTTTAAGATCATATTATTATATAGGGTATTTATATTTATTTTTCGTCGCGCGTTTGTTATCTTTCCAGATTTTTAATCGCGTAAGTGCGTTTTCGCGTTTCGGGACTCGTTCGGGCTTTCGGGCCACAAGGAATTATCATTTAACAAGTTTGGCCCACCATGGGGCCCACCCCATCCCAAATTCGGCCGAACCCCATGGGGGGGGGGAGTGCCATTCCCTTGTTTTCTTTTTTTTTTTTTCATTTACACTTCACATTTAATTTCCTAAAACCTAATTATCAAGTTTTTGCTCTCCCTCCTCCCTTTCTCTCTTTTTGGAGATGGCAACCACCACCCACATCATCATCATCATCAATCAAATCAAGACTTGGATCATCAATCAATTAACACCAACGCATTCCTCGTTCCGTTCTCTACGCGATCATACCAATTGTTTCTTGATTAGGGTATAAACCCTAACCCTAGAACTTTTAATTTTTCTTTATTTTTCTGTATTTGATGTCTATTTTAATAGTATGATGATGATTAATTGTTATTGTAATGGTGTTCGTATGCATAGAATTACTCGTAAACATATGTTTTCGGTTTGATATAATTGGGACAGCAGCTTTTTCGTGTGTTTCTGACTTGGTGACTGTTATAAAAGTTAAAATAAAGTATCTAGATGAGTTCCTCTCATCAAGACATTAATTTTAGACTCCGGATTCATGTCGTTTCGATTCCCGGAACCCTAATTATGATCAAAATGGTATTTTGTTAAGATTGAAATGTGATTTTGGTATGAACCAGGTTTGGTCCGACTTTGTGACCATATTTGGTGACTTTAGGGTGTGTTAGGACTGATGGTGGGGCGAACTTTCATGTTCGGGTCATCTCAATCCGAGCCACGAATCACCCGTTACGTCTAAAACACGTTTTTGATTGAATTGAAGTTCCAAGTAGTGTATTGGCTGTATATCACGACTTGTGGGCTGTTCATGGTGTGTTCTTGAGTGTACCAAAGTTTTGGGTGGTTTGCTTAGGCGGAGATATATGTAAGGCTCGCCGAAAACCGACACCCGGGGCTCAGGATACGACCCGATGAACTTTTGATTTAAAACTTGTGAATAATTATTAAACTTATGTTATAAATAATGGATTTCATTATCATTTAATTACTTATGATAAAAAAAGTAATTATTATTATTTAAGACTTATGATATATATTTATTATTTCATTTAATTAATACTTATGATTTAATTAAACATTTTAGTTAAACATATGATTAATAATACTTCATTATTAATAGAAAATATTTATGATAAGTATTAAACTTATATTATGGGATTATTGTAATAAGACTTATAATAAGGATTAATTAATTATTTAATTATTATAAGGCATAGTTATTATTTAATTATAATTTAATTATTAAATACTTATCATTTAATAATTATAATTAGAAACTTATGATATGATTAATAATTCATTATTAATTAATAATACTTATGATATGATTTAAAATTTATTATTAATTAATAATACTTACATTATGACTAATATTTAATTAATTAATTAAATACTTATGTTATATAAATTATATCATTTAAATTTATACTAACTTTAATAATTCATTTTAATTTAATAAAACTTATGTTATGATATAATTAGACATATTTAACTTTAATAAACATTATAACTTACATTATTATTACAACTTTCACTTTTAAAATTAACGTTGACTATGTATGACCAAGGTTGACTTTTGAGTTGACTTTCGGTTGACTTTGACTTTTTGTTGACTTTTGTTGACTTTCTAATTAAGGAAACTTTCCTAACTTATAAACTTTCCTAAAATAGCAACTTTCCAAATTTGGAAACTTTCCAAAAATAGAAACTTTCCAAAAATAGAAACTTTCCAAAAATAGAAACTTTCAAAAAATGGAAACCTGCTAAAAATAGAAACTTTCTAAAAATAGAAAGTGTGTGTCCGTAAGCTGTTCTGATCAAACCGATGCATATTGAGTAATGTTCTATGACTACTTGCAACATGTACAATAGCTATCATACTAAGACTTGACCTAAGTTAGTTATTTATATCGACCTGCTTTATTTAGGTCGGCGTTGTGATCATTCCTGATCACTGTACTACATTTGCTGTTCGCTTAATTGTGTTGGTTACTTCTTTACTGTTAAGGTGAGTTATAGTTTCGTTTTTACATACTTTTCAAGGTATATTTTTGGGATGTGATTACATGCATTTTATTTCACGTTTAGACACAAGTGACAATTAAATTTAAATTATTCATTGTGAGTTGGACAAAAATATTCCCTAGTCTGGTAACTGTAATCATTGGTTTCTACCGGTGAATGCGAATCCTACGGATAGATCTATCGGGTTTGACAACCCCATTTCGAGCTAGTCGCGCTAGCAATTTATAATCGGAATGTTTAGTACTTCGTATTTTGTTGTAGATACACTGTCCAGTGTATATTTTTATTGTGTTTGGCAAGGGTAAATAAAGGGTTAAGTGGTTACCAGGTGGCTCATTGATAATGGAATAATGTTTAATGTTTTCTAACATTTTTAAATCTTGTGGTCTAAAGTTTATTCAATTATTTAAACCTATAATTCACTCAACCTTTGTGTTGATAGTTTACTCGCATGTTTTCACATGTACTTGAGTTTATGTGATGCTTCCGCTGTGTTTAGAAGAGTCTGCATGCATTTGGGCAGATTTTTAATGAAACAATTTATGAAACTTTGGCTTGCATTCGGTTTTTGAATAATTATTACTTGTGGGTTATTGACAATGTTTTGTGTCAACTTTGGATTATTAATATGTTGGGTTACTTTTAAACTACATATTTTGGTATGCTTTCCTTTTTGGGAAACTTTTGAAACAAAAGAATGCAATGCCATTTGTTAAATTCATTTAAGTTCGATCAAGCTGTGGGACCAAGTGACGGAGCCGTTAAATGTTTTGACGGGGCCATCACGATATGTATCCAAGTTTCCATGTATGTCGGTTTTCATTTTGAAAATCCATTTACAATCAACTAGCCTTGAGCCAGTAGGTTGTTCAACAAGTTCCCAAACTTGGTTGTCATACATGGATTGCATCTCAGCGTTCATGGCTTCCTGCCATTTATCCTTATCAATCCTTGATAAAGCATCTTGGTAGTTTGTTGGTTCATCCAAATCAACTACATAGCAACCATCCATGAGAAACCCATATCTCTCAGGAGGATTACTAATCCTACCAGATCTGCGAACGTCTTGTGTATTTTGATCATCCATTTGATCACTCTCAACATTTTCATGTTGAGTGCTAGCGTCAACCAATTGTGTATCATCTACTTGATCTTGAACCTCTTCAAGATCTATCTTCCATTCACTATTTCCTTCCAATAGGAACTTAGTTTCAAGGAATTCAGCCTTTCGAGCAATAAACACATTTTGCTCGGTTGGATCATAGAAATAGTATCCCATATCATCCTTGGAATAGCCTATGAAGATACACTTCGTGGATCGAGCATTCAACTTATTAGGGACGTAACGCTTAGGATAAGCTTCACATCCCCATACCTTTAAGTATGATAGAGATGGAGGTTTTCCAAACCACATCTCATGAGGAGTTCGTTCCACTTTCTTGGTTGGGGCCATATTTAGAATACGAGCCGCGGAGCATAGACAATAACCCCAAAATGATAGAGGTAACGAGCTTCTAGCCATCATAGATCGAACCATATCCATCAGGGTTCGGTTCCTCCTTTCGGATACTCCATTAAGTTGGGGTGTTCCAGGAGGAGTAAGTTGCGAGATAATCCCACAACTTCTAAGATGATCTTGGAATGCATCGCTTAGGTATTCACCTCCTCTATCGGTATGAAGTACCTTGATTGTCTTATTGAGTTGATTTTGTACTTCATTTTGATATTCTTTGAATGTTTCAAAAGTTTCGTCCTTGTGTCTTAATAAGTAGACATATCCGAAACGACTGAAGTCATCAATGAAAGTAACGAAGTATCTTTCACCATTCCTAGTTATGGGCTTAAAGGGTCCACATACATCCGAATGTATTAATCCCAATAAGTCCTTAGCCCTTTCATAGGTCCCTTTGAAAGGCGCTTTAGTCATTTTGCCTTGTGAACAAGATTCACATACATCAAACGAGTCTAGTTTGTTTGATTTCAAAAGGCCATTCTTTTGAAGTGTATGCATTCGATTCTTGTTTATGTGACCAAGGCGACAATGCCATAAGTAGGAATCACTCAAATCCCTTTTGACTTTCTTGGTGTTTGCATGGTATATTGAGCTATTGTATGATGTTGAAGGTTTTTCGTATGCCTGAGAGACATATTAAATTAATGTGGCTAATGTGTTATGATCTAAGTCGGGTCATACCCAATAACAAGCTAACCGACACCTTATATGTATTTAATCTTGACGATTGGATCGTTAAATAAATACGCGACACTTAGATTTTAGAAAATTGGGTTTCTAAAATATTATCACTTGAGTCAAGTTATTTGGTTAATTTATATCTTAAGGAATTATTATTTATGGGTTTAAATAATTACTTTGTGTTATATTTTGTATATGATTTATAAAATGCACAAGTAACTTAAAATAACAAGACATTTATAACATGTTTTATAAAAAATTAACCAATTCTATAAAATGGCATGGGGGTGGCGGTTTTAGGGAACCAAGGAAGACCATTACATGCATTCTTTGTTACTTTTAACAAGCACACTTCCTTAGTAAATAAGATAACTCTTCAACCAAAGTATTGACTCAAGTATTAACACAAAGTTCCTTGAAAACTCTCTCCATTCCTTTGAAGGAGCTGCTGGCCGAAATTTTTGGCACCAAAAGGAGAGGTTTAAGCTTGGTTTATTAGTGATTTAAGTGTCTAAAATCCTAACAAATTAAAGGAAGGTGTTGGTGATTGAAAGCTTGGGGTATTACACACTTGAGGCTTCAAGTTAGAAGCTCATTTTGCATCATCTTCATCATCATTTCTGCTGTCCAAATTCAGCTCTCAACAATCTTTGAGGAGGTATAAACACTCTTCTTTTCTTGTTATATTTGTAAGCATTTATCCAAGACTTGATATTATCATGGAATTTAACTTAATGACTTAACATGTTAACGTGACTTTACATAATGCTTCCGCTTGCTTTAACTACATTAAATTGGTTTGATGATCAAGTAAACTATATGGACATGTTGTTTATCAAACTCGTTAAATTCCATCAGATGTGTCATCATGAACCAATTCATAAATACCATTCGAAGGTGCAGCCTTAAAATAGAACACATTATCTAAAGAAACATGGATATCATCATTAATGAAATTAAGATTAAAACCATATTGTTTCAAACGGGATACATAAATAATGTTTCGAGATAAATCGGGTGCATAGAAAACATTTTTCAAAATAAGCTCCAAACCACTTGGAAGCTTTAAAACAAAGTCTCCTTGAGCTACTACTTGCACCTTAGCTCCATTTCCCATGAAGAGACTTAATGTTCCCGCTTCTTGTCTACTTCTTTTGAACCCCTGCATAGAATTGCAAATGTGAGTTCCACATCCTGTGTCTAATACCCATGTATTAGAAGAAGTAATACTAAGCTCAATGTATACCATATATACATTACCTGAGGTTTGCCCTGCATCCCTCTTTTCTTTCAACTCCTTAAGGTAGATCGGGTAGTTGTGTTTTCAGTGACCCATCTCACCGCAACCAAAGCACGGATCTTCCTTGGGATTAGCTTTACCGGCAACCTTTTGCTTTTTGTTATTGTTGGTTGGGGTAACCATCTTCTCTTTTCCCTTGCCCTTGCCTTGGTAGGCGGGTCCTTTCCTCTTAGTGTTATAACCCATTAACCGGTGACATTTGTTTTCGGGTAAACAAATGTCCACCAAAAGGCTTGATTGTGAACATATCATTTTGCATGTATGGTTGTTTATTTGTTTGATTATAGTTTGTATGTTTGGTTGCTACAAGTAAATCACAAATTAACAACAAGAAAATGACAATTTAATTGGTTAAATTAGACATAATTAACAACATGCAAAGAACAAATTATAATTTAATTGGTTAAATTAAAAATGGCTAAATGGATTTTAATAATTGATTATTAAAACATAATAATATAGATTATTTCAAGTAATAAAATTGGCTTTATTACATAATATGAAAAATGGATTTTCACATGAACCACACACTAAATGCATGTTGGTGTATGGCACAATCGTTTTCTTAAACTAGAATTAAAGGAAACTTAAAACCCTTTACTCACTAGGTTAACAAGTTTGACACCATCCTATTGTATGAAACTTAGACGTATTAGGGAACTTATAATGGGATAAAGGTTACCTAACCGTTATGAGAAAAATAATATGATTAAGGTAAATTTCGCACACTTATGGGATAAAGGTCACCTAACCACTTGTATGTTGAATTTACACGTTTACACAAGTAGGACGACTTGATTTGGGAATCATGAACTTAGGGTCACCGAAGCATAAGGAACAAATAGGCGTTGATGGGATAAATATGCCATGCAAACGGATTGCATGATCCCATAACTTAGAAGTTACAAAAGGATTGCAATTGTCATACAATGACTACCTAGCTAAATCAAATGACGGGATAAAGGTCACCTAACCGAAATTTGGTTTACCGTTGGATTCTAAAATTTAATAAATATCAATTGGATTTAAAGGGTATTGATTGTTAAATTAAAATTAATACTTAAACAACTTTGTTAAATTTTGTAGATGGCCGCCAATAACAACAACTTTCCAAACGTACCAATCAACTTTAACAACCTATCGTTGAGGTCAATCCTCGAAAAGGAAAAACTCAACCATACGAACTTCATGGATTGGTTCCGCAATCTAAGAATTGTCCTCAAACTAGAGGATAGGGCGTATGTGTTGGAATACCCCATTACCGATCAACCGGATGAGGATGATACGGAAGGCATGGCTTATTGGGAGAAATATTGCACCGATTCGGTGCAAGTTTCTTGCCTCATGCTTGGGACTATGATACCCGAACTCCAAAAGGACTTCGAGCATCAGAGTGTATATGAAATGATCATACAGTTGAAGGAGATGTTCCTTTAACAAGCTCGTGTCGAGCGCTTTGAAATGGTCCGAGCGCTTCATGCATGTCGGATGGACGACTCCCAATCCGTTTCATCTTATGTCCTTAAGATGAAAAGCCTAATTGATCGAGCGAACCGTCTAAACTGCAACGTGTCTAATGAATTAGCCACGGACCTTATCCTTAATTCTTTGTCAAAGAGGGTTGACATATTTTTAATGAATTACAACATGAACGGATGGGATAAGAGCATTGGCGAATTACATGCCATGCTTAAGACGGCCGAAGCGAGCATGGGTAAAAGGGCTTCACCCATGTTTATGATCAATGAAGGCGGGTCCAAAAACCATAACACTTCTAAGCCGAAGGCGGCTAAGAGGAAAGGACCCGCCTACCAAGGCAAGGGCAAGGGAAAGGGAAAGGGGAAGATGGTTACCCCAACCAACAATAACAAGAAGCAAAAGGTTGTCGATAAAACTAACCCCAAGGAAGATCCGTGCTTTGGTTGCGGTGAAATGGGTCACTGGAAACGCAACTGCCCGGTCTACCTAAAAGAGTTGAAAGAAAAGAGGGATGCAGGGCAAACCTCAGGTAATGTATATATGGTATACATTGAGCTTAGTATTACTTCTTCTAATACATGGGTATTAGACACAGGATGTGGAACTCATATTTGCAATTCATTGCAGGGGTTCAAAAGAAGTGATCAAGATGCGGGAACAACAAGTCTCTTCATGGGAAATGGAGCAAGGGTGCAAGTGAAAGCTCAAGGAGACTTTGTTTTGAAGCTTCCAAGTGGTTTGGAACTTATTTTGAAAAATGTTTTGTATGCACCCGATTTATCTCGAAACATTATTTCTGTATCCCGTTTGAAACAATATGGTTTTAATCTTAATTTCATTAATGATGATATCCATGTTTCTTTGAATAATGTGTTCTATTTTAAGGCTTCGCCTTCGAATGGTATTTATGAATTGGTTCATGATGACACATCATACAATAGCTCAATATACCATGCAAACACCAAGAAACTCAAAAGGGATTTGAGTGATTCATACTTATGGCATTATCGCCTTGGTCACATAAACAATAATCGAATGCATACACTTCAAAAGAATGGACTTTTGAAATCAAATGAACTAGACTCGTTTGATGTATGTGAATCTTGTTTACAAGGCAAAATGACTAAAGCACCTTTCAAAGGGACCTATGAAAGGGCTAAGGACTTATTGGGATTAATATATTCGGATGTATGTGGACCCTTTAAACCCATAACTAGGAATGGTGAAAGATACTTTGTTACTTTCATTGATGACTTCAGTCGTTTCGGATATGTCTACTTATTAAGACACAAGGACGAAACTTTTGAAGCATTCAAAGAATATCAAAACGAAGTATAAAATCAACTCAATAAGACAATTAAGGTACTTCGTACCGATAGAGGAGGTGAATACCTAAGCGATGCTTTCCAAGATCATCTTAAAGGTTGTGGGATTATCTCACAACTTACTCCCCCTGGAACACCCCAACTTAATGGAGTATCCGAAAGGAGGAACCGAACCCTAATGGATATGGTTCAATCTATGATGGCTAGAAGCTCGTTACCTCTATCATTATGGGGTTATTGTCTATGCTCCGCGGCTCGTATTCTAAATATGGCCCCAACCAAGAAAGTGGAATGAATTCCTCATGAGATGTGGTTTGGAAAACCTCCATCTCTATCATACTTAAAGGTATGGGGATGTGAAGTTATCCTAAGCGTTACGTCCCTAATAAGTTGAATGCTCGATCCACGAAGTATATCTTCATAGGATATCCCAAGGATGATATGGGATACTATTTCTATGATCCAATCGAGCAAAATGTATTTGTTGCTCGAAATGCCGAATTCCTTGAAACTAAGTTTCTAATGGAAGGAAATAGTGAAAGGAAGATAAATCTTGAAGAGGTTCAAGATCAAGCAGATGATACACAATTGGTTGACACTAGCACTCAACATGAAAATGTTGAGAATGATCAAATGGATGATCAAAGTATACAAGACGTTCGCAGGTCTGGTAGGATTAGTAATACTCCTGAGAGATATGGGTTTCGCATGGATGGTTGCTATGTGGTTGATTTGGATGAACAATAAACTACTAAGATGCCTTATCAAGGATTGATAAGGATAAATGGCAGGAAGCCATGAACGCTGAGATGCAATCCATGTATGACAACCAAGTTTGGGAACTTGTTGAATAACCTACTGGCTCAAGGCTAGTTGATTGTAAATGGCTTTTCAAAATGAAAACCGACATACATGGAAACTTGGATACATATAAAGCTAGACTTGTAGCAAAAGGTTTCACTCAAACTCAAGGGGTTGACTATGTTGAAACTTTTTGGCAATGCTAAAGTCTATTAGGATATTACTTGCCATTGCTGCTCATTATGATTATGAAATATGGCAGATGGATGTCAAGACCGCTTTCCTAAATGGACATCTTGAGGAAGATATCTATATGGTTCAGCCTAAGGGTGTTGTTGATCCGAAATATCCTAAAAAGGTATGCAAGTTAAAGAAGTCAATCTACGAATTGAAACAAGCATCTAGAATGTGGAATCATCGTTTTAATGAGGAGGCCAAGAAATTTGGCTTCATTAAAAATGGTGATGAAGCTTGTGTATATAAGAAAGCTAGTGGGAGCACTATCATGTTCCTTGTATTATATGTGGATGATATATTATTATTTGAGAATGATATTCCGGAAATGCAAGGAGTTAAAACTTGGTTAAGTAAATGATTCTCCATTAAGGATCTTGGAGAAGCACAATACGTTTTGGGGATTGTGATCTACAGGGATAGATCCAAGAAACTGATAGGTTTGAATCAAAGTGCATACATTGAAAAGATCTTGAAAAGGTTCAAGATGGACAACTCTAAGAAAGGTTTGGTACCTATTCAAAAGGGAACGCTTCTCAGTTCACCTCAGTGTCCTACCACCAAAGATGAACAAGAGAGAATGAAGAAAGTCCCGTACGCATCTACTATTGGGTCAATCATGTATGCAATGATATGCACTAGACCGGACGTGTCATGCGCTCTTAGCCTGACAAGTAGATACCAGAATAACCCAGGTAACAGTCATTGGATTGCTGTCAAAAGTATATTGAAATACCTTAGGAGGACTAAGGATATGTTTCTGATATATGGGTCTGGTAAGGAGGAACTCGCTGTAAAAGGTTACGTAGATGCGAGTTTCTAAACTGATCGAGATGATTCTCGATCACAATCCGGTTATGTCTTCACGTTAAATGAAGGTGCGGTCTCTTGGAAGAGTTCAAAACAGGATGTTGTTGCTTTATCCACTACAGAGTGGGAGTACATCGCCGCATCATTGGCTGCTCAGGAAGCTGCATGGATGAAGAAATTCATCGATGACTTAGGAGTAGTCACTTCCATTCAGGACCCTCTTGAGATCTTTTGTGACAACGAGGGTGCGATTGCTCAAATCAAAGAACCTCGTGCTCACCAAAAGACCCGTCACATTGAGCGGAGATTCAACTACATAAGGGATGAAGTTGAAAAGGGAAAGATATGTATTCACAAAGTTCACACAGATCTTAATATAGCGGATCCACTCACGAAGCTCTTACATGGTGCAAAACATCAAGGGCATGTTAGTGCATTAGGGCTTCGATATTCTAGTGATTGGTTGTGATCTGTTTTAAGTATTGTAACGGAAGGAAATTTGTTCAAACTCATTAATATAATTATGGTATTAATTTATTAATATGGAGTCATGTTCCTATTTTGCATATTTTATCCATGAATAAGTAATTATTCTAAATTCCATAGTCGATTACATTTGTGGGAACAAGTGTGAGGTTTAGACTATTATGAACTTGGATTGGTATACATTCACGAGATGAATGTGGGGCAAGGTTGCAACCAAGGTTCATAGATATTTGTGGGATACAAATATTGGAAGACCCGCCCTCAAGAATTACTAAATGGAGCCTTTGTGGTTAAACACATGTAATCTTGAGTAAAGGCGAATATCATTGTATCCTCTGACCTGAGATACATATTGGGTTCGGATATTTACCAAGTATTGTGTCTTGATTCTTTCCTTCGCTATTCTGAAATATGGTAGTTCATAAGGAAGAGCTCAGGTATAATGCAAGGGATATATTTAGGACGTATTTAATCAAGATGGAATTTGTCCCTCTTATTCGTTGAGAGTCAGATGTCTAAGGCCTGATAAAGTTAAATCTATAAGGGAGTGATCACTCTGTATCTCTTGGACTTAAAATGACATCTAGGATGAAAGGATAAATGAAAGATTCACCTATTCATATTAGAGATGGAAACTCGAAAGGGATGATGTTATTGAATGGTACTAAGTCATAACATATTGGGGGTGATGGACGGTCGTTAGGTGGTATCCATCACTTGCATTAATTTCTTATGTTTCTCGTGCAAGTGGGAGATTGAAGGTTTTTCGTATGCCCGAGAGACATATTAAATTAATGTGGCTAATGTGTTATGATCCAAGTCGGGTCATACCCAATAACAAGCTAACCGACACTTTATATGTATTTAATCTTGACGATTGGATCGTTAAATAAATACGCGACACTTAGATTTTAGAAAATTGGGTTTCTAAAATATTATCACTTGAGTCAAGTTATTTGGTTAATTTATATCTTAAGGAATTATTATTTATGGGTTTAAATAATTACTTTGTGTTATATTTTGTATATGATTTATAAAATGCACAAGTAACTTAAAATAACAAGACATTTATAACATGTTTTATAAAAAATTAACCAATTCTATAAAATGGCATGGGGGTGGTTGTTTTAGGGAACAAAGGAAGACCATCACATGTATTCTTTGTTACTTTTAATAAGCACACTTCCTTAGTAAATAAGATAACTCTTCAACCAAAGTATTGACTCAAGTATTAACACAAAGTTCCTTGAAAACTCTCTCCATTCCTTTGAAGGAGCTGCTGACCGAAATTTTTGGCACCAAAAGGAGAGGTTTAAGCTTGGTTAATTAGTGATTTAAGTGTCTAAAATCCTAACAAATTAAAGGAAGGTGTTGGTGATTGAAAGCTTGGGGTATTACACACTTGAGGCTTCAAGTTAGAAGCTCATTTTGCATCATCTTCATCATCATTTATGCTGTCCAAATTCAGCTCTCAACAATCTTTGAGGAGGTATAAACACTCTTCTTTTCTTGTTATATTTGTAAGCATTTATCCAAGACTTGATATTATCATGGAATTTAACTTAATGACTTAACATGTTAACATGACTTTACATAATGCTTCCGCTTGCTTTAACTACATTAAATTGGTTTGATGATCAAGTAAACTATATGGACATGTTGTTTATCAAACTCGTTAAATTCCATCAGATGTGTCATCATGAACCAATTCATAAATACCATTCGAAGGCGCAACCTTAAAATAGAACACATTATCTAAAGAAACATGGATATCATCATTAATGAAATTAAGATTAAAACCATATTGTTTCAAATGGGATACAGAAATAATGTTTCGAGATAAATCGGGTGCATAGAAAACATTTTTCAAAATAAGCTCCAAACCACTTGGAAGCTTTAAAACAAAGTCTCCTTGAGCTACTACTTGCACCTTAGCTCCATTTCCCATGAAGAGACTTGATGTTCCCGCTTCTTGTCTACTTCTTTTGAACCCCTGCATAGAATTGCAAATGTGAGTTCCACATCCTATGTCTAATACCCATGTATTAGAAGAAGTAATACTAAGCTCAATGTATACCATATATACATTACCTGAGGTTTGCCCTGCATCCCTCTTTTCTTTCAACTCCTTAAGGTAGATCGGGTAGTTGCGTTTCCAGTGACCCATCTCACCGCAACCAAAGCACGGATTTTCCTTGGGGTTAGCATTACCGGCAACCTTTTGCTTTTTGTTGTTGTTGGTTGGGGTAACCATCTTCCCTTTTCCCTTGCCCTTGCCTTGGTAGGCGGGTCCTTTCTTCTTAGCCACCTTTGGCTTAGAAGTGTTATTGGTTTTGGACCCGCCTTCATTGATCATAAACATGGGTGAAGCCCTTTTACCCATGCTCGCTTCGACTGTCTTAAGCATGGCGTGTAATTCGCCAATGCTCTTATTCCATCCATTCATGTTGTAATTCATTACAAATGTGTCAAACCTCTTTGACAAGGAATTAAGGATAAGGGCCGTGGCTAATTCATTAGACACGTTGCAGTTTCGACGGTTCGCTCGATCAATTAGGATTTTCATCTTAAGGACATAAGATGAAACGGATTGGGAGTCGTCCATCCGACATGCATGAAGCGCTCGACACGAGCTTGTTGAAGGAACATCTCCTTCAACTGTGTGATCATGTCATATGCACTATGATGCTCAAAATCCTTTTGGAGTTCGGGTATCATAGTCCCAAGCATGAGGCAAGAAACTTGCACCGAATCGGTGCAATATTTCTCCCAATAAGCCATGCCTTCCGTATCATCCTCGTCCGGTTGATCGGGAATGGGGTCTTCCAACACATACGCCCTATCCTCTAGTTTGAGGACAATTCTTAGATTGCGAAACCAATCCATGAAGTTCGTATGGTTGAGTTTTTCCTTTTCGAGGATTGACCTCAACGATAGGTTGTTAAAGTTGATTGGTGCGTTTGGAATGTTGTTGTTATTGGCGGCCATCTACAAAATTTAACAAAGTTGTTTAAGTATTAATTTTAATTTAACAATCAATACCCTTTAAATCCAATTGATATTTATTAAATTTTAGAATCCAACGGTAAACCAAATTTCGGTTAGGTGACCTTTATCCTGTTATTTGATTTAGCTAGGTAGTCATTGTATGACAATTGCAATCCTTTTGCAACTTTTAAGTTATGGGATCATGCAATCCTTTTGCATGGCATATTTATCCCATCAACGCCTATTTGTTCCTCATGCTTCGGTGACCCTAAGTTCATGATTCTCAAATCAAGTCGCCCTACTTGTGTAAACGTGTAAATTTAACATACAAGTGGTTAGGTGACCTTTATCCCACAAGTGTGCGAAATTTACCTTAATTATATTAGTTTGCTCATAACGGTTAGGTGACCTTTATCCCATTATAAGTTCCCTAATACGTCTAAGTGTCATACAATAGGATGGCGTTAAACTTGTTAACCTAGTGTGTAAAGGGTTTTAAGTTTCCTTTAATTCTAGTTTGAGAAAACTTTTATACCATACACCAACATGCATTTAGTGTATGGATCATTTGAAATTTATTTTCATGTCATGTAATAAATCCAATTTTACTACTTTGATAATAAACCATTTATTATGTTTTAATAACCAATTATTAAATCCTTTTAGCCATTTTAATTTAACCAATTAAATTGTCATTTTGCATGTGTTAATAATGTCTAATTTAACCAATTAAATTGTCATTTTACTTGTTGATAATTTGTGATTTACTTGTAGCATACAAATATGCAATCCACAATCATACAATAAACAACCAAGCATGCAAAACAATATGTTCACAATCAAGCCATTTTGGTAGACATTTGTTTAGCCGAAAACAAATGCCACCGGTAGAGGGGTTATAACACAAAGTAGGAGATTTTAAATCTCCCACTTAATCTTGCATCCAAATGCTTCTTCTTGTGTTCTTCAAGTCTTCATCATCTTCATCATTTTACAAAATATATCCTAATACATTTTGTCTAAAAAATGAAATTACAACCTAATCTATTTTACATACCAAATATAAAATAAATTACATAACCAAAATAATATTATTACAAACCAATTGAATAAATATTATTACAAACCAATTGAATGAATAATAAATCAACCAAACATGCATGCATTCAAACAAAATGTCAAGGCTTGATTGTGAACTTTAACATACAACAAAATATGAAAAATGGAAGCACCCAAAACCCATTTTGGGTCTCCAAAATTTCGGCCAAAATGTCATACCCACCCAAACCCGACAATTTTTGCATTCCATTTTCATGCATGTACTTGAAATGCAAATATAGTGGGTTTAAAGACAATATAAGAAGCATAATCCATAGACCTCGGCTCTAGATACCATTGATGGAATTTAACATTTTAACAAGTGACATGTTCATGTAGTTAACACAATCATAAAACCAATTTTGAGATAGTTAAAGCAAGCGGAAACATTAATAGAACAAGTATATTTGTTAAGCCATTTTGTTAAATCTCATATTAATATCAAGTCATGAATTTATGCTTACATATAAAACAAGTAGAGAAGATAAGAAATGTACCTCCTCAAGCTAGTTGAGGGTTGTTTTGAAGCAAGCAAGATGATGATGATGATGAAGATGATGGAATGCAAGCTTCTAACTTGAAGCCTCAAGTGTGTAATACCCCAAGCAATGACCCCAACACCTTTGCCTTTAGTTAGGATTTGAATGATACTTGAATTAAGCTTGTAAAACAAAAACTAAGAACCTCTTTTTTGACCAAGAAAGGCCACGGCCAACAGCAGCTGGTTAGAGGAGTTGTGCAGTTTTTTTTTTAAGTGTATTTGATGTGTATTGCATGTGTCTTTAGTCTCCAAGAGAGCCTTGGTACTTATGCTTCTTGAAAATGGAAGTAGCCATTCAAATGGGTAGTCAAATGGCATGACTACATGGAGTCCAATGCCACTCATAAGATGTAATTAAAATAAGTTTTATAAAAGATAAATTTTTATAAAACTATTTCATGTTACTTCCATTCCATTTTATATATATACATTTTATTATATAAAACCAATTTATATAAAAAAAATGTAACGTAAATTAATTAATTATTTAACCTATAAATAATTAAATCCATATTATATAAATTATTTCATAATTTATATAAATATGTACACATCAAGTAATATTTCAGAAAACCATTTTTCTTAAAGTTCAAGTGTCGCGTATTTAATCAATGATCCAATCGTTAAGATTAAATACGTATAAGGTGTCGGTAAGCTTGTTATTGGGTATGACCCGACTTGAATCAAAACACATTAGCCACATTAATTAAATATGTCTCTCGGGCATACGAAATACCTTCACAAGTCACACGCCCGCTCTGTGTACTCTAAATGTATTTAATATTTTTTTTCCATTGTAAAGAAGACAGAAGATTTACTAGAAGCCAAGAAGTCAAGATTTTTCAATCCTCAATGTGAAGACTTTCATTTTAAGAATATTTATTTACTATTATATATGTTGTTATGTTACACTTGAGCGTATGTATTTTTGTTGTTCCTTTACCGCGAGGGAGTATTAGATTATAAACTAGGAAGACGCCGGTTGCGGGTTGCCACGGCATGTTTTATCACATACATTATATTAATTTTATTACAAAAGTACTATTAGGTTTATGCTGTTGTTATTAAAGTACTTGTCTGAATCATGATTGTTCCCCCTTCACACTCCTTCAAAATGTTTGACACTCCTTCAAAATCTAGTGATCCCAAGCGTCCAATACCTACAGAAAAAAACATTTCATAAATGAATGCTACTTTTTAAAAATATTTTATAAAAGTATGGTAGATGAATATTCTTCAATTACATTTTGAAATATGTCTTCCCTGGTAGACACGTAGCTTCCATTTCTTAGTCAAAGGTGTACATTATCTATCCTCTATCCTATATGCTCTTGGTCCAATTTTAACTATTCACCATTTTTGTCCCCTTAAATTTTTTTTTTAAACAGAAACAGGTACCGACCGTTCCCTGTTCATCGCCATATCCCGTACCTTCTCCCTCACCTTGCCCGTTAAACCACTTCCTATCGTAACTAAACTATTCATCCTCTTAATCTTTACATCAGCGCCACATCAACACCAATATCATATAACTAACTCATAATTACACTTCCTATAATGGCTAAAACAATACTTCTCTTAATATACAACGTACAAGCAATAAAGCATCAAGTCCAACAATAAAAAGTCACTGGACCCACAATTCCTATAACTAAACTTAAAACTTCCGTTAAATTCATGGTGAATGCGGGTAACTAAAGCGAGTAATGAGCCCGTACCTATGGTTAGTTACGGGTAATGACGGGTAATGTGCGGTAACCTACCGTTAACTAAGGTGGTCTTACCCTCTTGCTTTCTCCATTTTATATCTTCTTACACTGCTTTTGTTTTCCCATTCTTTATACTTCTTTTGCCAAAACTGCTTTCACGAACGATTGCTCACAGGTAGAACAAATTCGCTATTTACTTCTTTATTTTTGATTTAGGGTTTTTGTGGCTATTTACTTTCATTTAGGGTTTATGTCGCTATTTACTGCTTTATTTTTGCTAATCAGTATTATTATTTCTTTGATCTAGGGTTTATGTATTTTTGCTAATCAGTATTGTTATTTCTTTGATTTAGGGTTTATGTGTTGCTACTTTGTCGATTACGAACGATTTTGCATCTGTAAAGCTATTATTCTTTGTTATTTCTTTAATATTTGCATTTTTCATTTTGAAATATGAAGTTTTGTTGTTCTTTCGTAATCGGTTTACAACTCTCTCTCTCTCTCTCTCTCTCTCTCTCTCTCTCTCTCTCTCTCTCTCCCCAAATCCAGTAAATGCATTGTTGAAGGTGGGATTTTCAAACATTTTTTTTCCCTTTTTTTCTTCTCTTTTTTTTTTTTTTTTTTTTTGCAGTTCTGGTGACATAGTTTGTTACCATTAATGTTATTTTAAATTAAAACAAGGTATTTTTCTTTTTCCATATTCTTTAGCTTGATGAAGACAGAGTTATTGTTGGGACTGAAAATGGTCTCATAAGGTAAGAATGCTTTTATAATTTTTAATTACATTGTTTAATCATGTTTTTGTGTGTTTTAAGCTTTTGTCTGTGTTATGTTTAGTTTGGTAGGTATATTACCGAACAGAGTAATTCATCCAATTGCAGAGCGCTCAGAGTATCCCGTTGATTAATGCACCAACCTCCTACTTTCAGTTGGGCTGTAAATGTTAGAACATGAAACATGAAAAAATTAAAGGTATGTGGGTGAATTTGAAACATGGCTTATAGAAGCTTGAATTCGCCTTTTTATTGTATTTTTAATTTAACAAGAGATTTGTTTATTTGTTTATTAAATCTTTATGTTTATTGCTAATGAGCAAAATTTGTACACTGTACTTCTATTCATTATTAGTTTGGTGTAAATTTTGTTATGGGGCTAAAAGTTTATGTTATGTTGGTTATTTTGTATCTGGCAAACATTTGCGATTGTGATAAAATGCCTCAGTTATGCACAACTTCTTTAATTCTAGATCAGTTTGCTTACTGCAGCTTGCAAAAATAGGCTGGTTGAGCAAATTGTCATTCTAAGCGGGTTAAACTGATTGTCACGTAATCACTTTCTTTCCCTATTTTAAATTTATGATAAACTAACTATACTACAGGTGATTAAATAGGCTGGTTGAGCTGATTGTCATTCTACATGTATGTTTGATAGGTTCTATTACTCTTGATTGGGACTAACGGTTGCAAAATAGAGCGGGTTGGGTTGTGGTATGATCACGTACGGAACATCTTAAACCGTCCTAATTTTGGTATATTGTTAACATTTGATTGATCTACAATATCGTAGACACTGTATTCTTGAATAATGGTCTAATGTTTATTTACTAATTATATGATAAAATGATTCTAAATGTGGCAGTATATACCGAAGTTAGTTGGACAGTCAGGATTTCTTGGTTTTATCCGAAGTCTATCAAGATAAAAGTTGAGACGTTTGCTGCAATGCTGCTGTCCATATAGCTTTTACACATTAATAGGCTTGAACAATATGCTTTCTGTAAGCCATCAGATGTTGATTATGTATAATTATAATTAACATGCTTATACATCAGTTAATTAGATCAACACTTGTTAGTTGAATTCTCAACTTCATATGTAATATGTATGTAATTCTTAACTTCCATCCATTTTTGTTTGTAGAAAATGGGCTTTGTGGGTGATGTATGAAAAAATGGATGCAGCCACAATGGAGCCATTTTATGCACTTACCTTTCAGATCATAGCTTGCATATGTACCTAGAACTTAATGCTTTTATTTATTTATTTAGCTTTTGTAATTAACCTTAGCAATAGCAATTAAATGAATATCAACTGTATGATGGTAAATTTTAAACCGTATAATACTTTGTCAAGCGTTATGTTTAAAGAATAGCCATCAATCTTGTTAAAGCAACAATAGGCACACTAAAAATTAATTTGGTTTCGTTTAAGCCGATTTTGGCCAAGAACAACGTCCTTAGAAATTTGTACTAATCATCTACAATAGTATCTTTCTATATAACTAAGTACAATGTTTGTATACTAACCTGACCCAATCCAGCCCCACCCACCCTTATTCTGGGCCCAAACTTGTTTTGACCACCAGGCTTCTCTTATGGACATGGACATAGTTTATATAATTATCAAACAATTTACAATAAGTATATCAGCCAACATCAATGAACAGTAACCAGAGCCACCGAACCGATGTACAGTAACCGAGTCGATGAACAGTAACATGAGCCGATGAACAGTTTTTTTTTTTTTTTTTTTTTCTTTTTTCGTGTTTTGGCCAACGAAGTGGCAGACCTTTTTACTATTTTAAACTATGACCCAAAAATTAATAGTAAAGCTGAGGGGGATTATTGGCACATTGTTTCATCTTAAATACAGGACTTGTATTGTGTTTGGAGAGGATAAATTTTGTCACACATCTAAATTGTTAGTAAGGGCTTTATTCAATGTCCTAATGAGGGGGTTTGTGATGACCCGTCCAAATCCATTTGGACGAATACATCATTCATCGATTTCATAGTGAGGTACTGACCTCTACATGATACGTTTTGTAAACATTGCAATCTTTTGAAAAGGCACACCATAAATGAATATCAATTTTCAAGGTTTTCGACATCTGATGATTTCTACAGATAGACAATCACCGTAAATAATAGTTTACCATAATACATCCGTTGTCAATGCAGTCAAAATAAGATACATGGTGATGATTTTGTGAATGCAAAGTTTTCTTGAATAAAGCATGTATGACTCCATGCACATAGCTTGTATAACGTATAAGCAAACAACAGAAGACTTCTAGGGACCTGAGAATAAACATGCTTAAAAGTGTCAACACAAAGGTTGGTGAGTTCATAGTTTTAATGTTGCGCATAATCTGTATATAAAGGTGGATCACAAGATTTCAGTTGTTTCATCCAGAAACGTTTATCAAATTATTCTACAAGATTGAGCACCCTGGTAACTGAACTTTAACGTATATATAATAAGTACCCCTGTTTTAACATACATGCAACCAACATGTACAATACACGCAAACCAACGTGTACTAAACTCAAATAGCATACGTCTGTTTTATAGTTCAGGCTAGGGTTTCTATACCTGGAACAGACGGGGATGTCAAGCCCTATGGATCCATATATAACTACTCGCGCCCACCAGTTCTTATAACCGGCAGTTACTAGTTACCAAAGCTAAGGGATTTTCGGTTCAAACTCGGTGTAGAATTTATTATGTACTTGTATCCATTGCGTTTAAAATAAAGTGCATGTATTCTCAGCCCAAAAATATAGATTGCAAAGGCAATTAAAAAGGGAGCAAATGAAACTCACCTTAGCAGCACATAAGGTCATTCACCGAAATGTGACCGAAACTCGGAATGCAAAATAACCGTATATCTCAACCTAGAGAACATATGTTGGTCAATACATGTCTAATAAGCTAGGTCGGATCATAGTGTATCACAATCCTAATGCTCGAGACCATCATACAAAAGTTAACAAAAGTCATCTCAAAAAGTCAACCTGACCCAATATGATCTTTAAATCTATACATGTTTATTATATTAACATAGTATAAGTCTTGATAGTTGAACGAATTTATAGTTTATCAAACTCAAAACATTATTTATTTCAAAAGCTATATTATATTTGAATTATCATGGAAATCGAAAATATTTTATTATTTCACATAGTTTTCCAATACTTGTAAAATCAGATTATAGTGTTTATAAAGTTTTAAAACATGATAAGACAGTCAACTTTGACAATTGTTCAACAAAACGAGACGTGCCTTATATAGAAATTCATTTACTCGATTAGTAATATCTAAAAATTCAATTTATCAATCTCATAGACCAGTTGTTTAAATATTAATTTACAGTTTCAAACACAATTTCAATTAACGTCAAACATAATTCAGTTGACCATAACTTTTAATCCGTTCCTCGAAAGCACACGATTTCTAAATGAAAAGTTATTAATTTTTCGACAGCTTTCCAACGACATGCATATCATATACCTTATATCAATAACATATGTATCAAATTCGTGATTCATCATAAACTATCTAACGATAAAATTAAAGCATACAAGTATGTATAAACATATATACTCGAGCACTTGACATGGATACACTATTAAATATATAAAAGATAAGATATGAATGCTCACGTATCAATATTGTGATACAATATTGCAGGAATTTACGTAGACGCAACGGAGATGATAAACAGTAGGTTTGACTTGCGAACAACACCCACGAACATTACCCATAACCTCCATAACTATAACCAATAATTTCCTTAGCTTTGACTTATTTGAAAACTCGGTTTGAAATCATTTGAGCAGAACTTCGTCGTAGTATTGTATGTATAATACTACTAATAATAATACTCCTAACTATAAGATTAATAATAATATTAATCTTAATTATAATAATAATAATAATAATAATAATAATAATAATAATAATAATAATAATAATAATAATAATAATAATAATAATAATAATAATAATAAAAATAAAAATAAATATACTATGGAGTATGTGAATTAGACAGAGAGATAAATTGAATTGTGAAATGGTTCGGCAGGATTGATCGATTATATATATATATATATATATATATATATATATATATATATATATATATATATATATATATATATATATAGAAAATAAAAACGTGACAATTAATATTCAATAATATCTGCCGACAGTTTTCGCGGACCGGTATTTCGTACTCTGTTGCTAATAATTGACGGGTAAAAGTATAAATAAAAAATATTTCACTTTTTATAATTGAATACATATATTTATTTTGGTCTTAAGCTTTATAAAACTAGTTGTAAAAAAGTTCATTTATTTATAAAATTACTATATACGTTCGACGTAGAGTGTACGTACTAGTCTGCTGATCATTATGTGCCACCGTAAATTACTGAATTCGTTTAATTTAATCGAATTAACGAATTTTAATATTTTAAAATGTCGTATTTATTAAATACTTCAGGGGTATTTTTGTAGCTTATAATTAATAATTTCTATCATGTCGCTTTCATGTAAATAGTAAATTAATTAATTTCGTTTCATTTACTATTCATATGAATAGTAAATGAATTAATTTCGATTCAACTATTTAAGTTACGTTGTTGTACGTTGTGCTTTACAACTTGTACATCTTTGATTTAACTTCGTGTCTTCTTAAAAACTAAAAAAATACATCATAAAAATAAAACGATTATATACTTAAACTTTTTAATTCGAAACTGCATCATTCAATAGTAAATTTTTATCATTTCGTATATAAATATTATTCGCTTGTTTCTGTATATATATATATATATATATACACACACACACACACACACAATTATATAATTATCATAAGTTACGACGTTCGTGAATCGTCGGAAAAACAGGGTGGTCAACCGTTATATAAAACTCATTTTCAAAAGTTTTAAAACTTGTCATAATTCATTACTTATCATGTCGGAAACATTTATAGTTTTGGTTCAAAATAAGTCGAAATTTTCCGGGTCGTCACAGTACCCACCAGTTAAAGAAATTTCATCCCGAAATTTGATAGAGATCGTCATGGTTAACAATAAAAATGTTATCATGACGAATAGGAGTTGATAGATAGAGTGTTATTACCATAGAGTAATATGGATAAAATAATTCGATTACTCGAAGAGTATGAGTGAAGCTATCACAAAAAAAAAATGAAATGAGGAAATTAAAGATTCGTATTAACTTTTGACGTAGTCACGTTTGATTTTCGGAATTCAAGGGATTTAGAGAAAATCTTCTTAATAAGATTTGATTCTTCGGTAATTAAGGAAATTAGAATCCTTTTTGGTTAAATGCGATAATCTGTCTCGATTGCTCTGTCTGATATTTCACTATAAATTTACCCCATTTGTTTCCTTATTTCCACAACTCCCACCTTTTATACTTTCTTCCTTAATTCATACTTCTAAAACATTCGTTAACATGCTCCATCGAGTTCTGATTCTTGATATATTCTTGACTATCACATCTGTCATTCTTCTTTTTCATCTACCACCGGAGGAATCTGTTTACTTCTATTATGCTCTTGGGTTTATAGTGTTTTTAGTTCTCCCGTGTCTTTATATTGCTATACGCATCGATATACATGGTTTATAATTTCTGGGTTGTTGTTGGGCTTTATATCTTCCCTTATATTTCAGAGTCTCTGCTTCTGTCTTTCTATAATCATTGACATCCTCAGTTAATGTTCTCTCCTATTTGCTGCTATTTACACTCCCATTTCTATTTCGGAGCCTCATGCTTTTATTTTCTCTTCTTGCCATTAAGCACAATAAGTAATGGTCCAGAATTCGTAGGTATGAAATTTGGAATGAACATAACTAATGTTCTGAGAGATAAATTGTAATAGCACGATCTTGATTTGTTAAATTACTAGAAGTCACGGGAAAAGATAGAACTATCAAGAAGATATGTTCTTGATATGTTCGAAGATTAGATAGAATATAAGAGTCGTGTAACATGACACATGATGACATTATGGTCTGTGAATCATCACGTTCCATTAGAAACTCAGCATGACTTACTGTAATATAATCACGTTGATCAAGTGTCATTATAATATACTAACTCATGCTTCAATTCCCAACACCTCTTCAAAAACATTCATAATTTAAACTCGAAGGTTTACAACATATAGAAATTAAAAAGTTTCTTTTATGATGTAATACAGATAGCGTGAAGAGATACATGATTTCAGATAAGAATAATAATGAAAATATCTTCAGAAATATCGAGGATATTTATAATGAAAGATACGATGATATCTTAGAATTTCTAATATCGAAGGATGATGAGGAAGATTTGTCCGCAAAGGTTTAGAGTCAGGAGTAAGGTATTCGCTAATGACTTCAGCAGATACTGAATCATTTGGATTCTTTGAAGGAAGGTTTAGTCTTTATGATTTGTCCACAGCCTCTTTCATGGTTTGCTCAATCCATTTTCCAGTTCCAACTTTTCCGAGCTTTGCCAACATACTATTCTTTATCATCAAACTTTCGACAGTTAAGGTCATTTACTGTAGTGACCCGAACTTTTCCATGATTATATATATTATATAAGATTAATATTTACATAAATAAATGTTTCCTACAAGTTAAGCAATCAAACTTATTAAGAGTTGATTAATTGAAACGAATTTTGTGTAAACGTTTGACCACCCAGTTTGTCCGATGATTCACGAACGTTATAACTTGTATATGACATGATGATATATTTATGGACATATAGATATGTTTAACATGATGAAATGATAATTAAGTATCTCATTATGTATATTAACAACAAACTATATACATAAAACAAGACTACTAACTTAAGGAATTCAAAACGATATTTATACGTAACGATTATCGTAGTAATAACGTCTTAATCTTTATATATCATATTAAGATATATTAGTACATCATGTTATCATGATAATGTAACAATTTAACATCTCATTAGATATAATAACAATGAGATTTATTACATTTAACGAAATTAACTTAAAAGTTCCGAAACAACATGTACATGTAACGACTAACGATGACTTAACAACTCAGTTTAAATGCTTATACATGTAGTGTATTAAGATGCATTAGTACACTTTTGAAAGACTTCATGACACATATCAAAGTACTTCTACTTAACAAAAATGCTTACAATTACATTCTCATTCATTTTCATCAACAATTCTACTCGTATGCAACCGTACTCGTACAATACCCAGCTCCTAGATGTACATACTATTGGTATATACACTTCCATGATCAGCTCTTAGCAGCCTTAATGAGTCACCTAAATATGTGAGAACCATTATTTGGCAACTAGTATGAAATATCTAATAAAAATACAAACTTATGGAGCCTTTATCTTGACTCCAAAATCACGAATTCATGCAGTCACACAAACACTTTCATTTTCTAACTTTTATGCATCAAACACATCTCTCTCAAGTTCTCTCTTCATGTTATAAGTGTTCTTCATCATCTTCATCAAAATCTACATCAATCTAGCTCATAAATCCATACATAAAACAACCTACAAAACAACTACTCAAGAAAACTTCAAGAACACTTTCAAGTTTACAAGTCTACTTCCAAGCTTTCTAATCCATTCAAGAAATCTTTGTTATTTACAGTAGGTTATCTTTCTTATTCAAGGTAATATTCATATTCAAGCTTTGATTCGAATTCTATAACTATAACTATCTTAATTCGAGTAGTAATCTTACTTGAACTTATTTTTGTGTCATGATTCTACCTCAAGAACTTCCAAGCCATCAAAGATCCTTTGAAGCTCAAGTTATTTTCTCATAATTTCCAGTAGGTTTACCTACTATACTTGAGGTAGTAATGGTGTTCATAACATCATTCGATTCATATATATAAAACTATCTTATTCGAAAATTATAACTTGTAATCACTAGAATATAGTTTAGTT
The DNA here is from genome assembly GCF_046630445.1 of Rutidosis leptorrhynchoides. Lineage (NCBI taxonomy): Eukaryota > Viridiplantae > Streptophyta > Magnoliopsida > Asterales > Asteraceae > Rutidosis > Rutidosis leptorrhynchoides. Next base: position 469,296,336 of record NC_092335.1, on the reverse strand, counting down.
AATTCTAAACTTGTTCGCAAACAAAGTTAATCCTTCTAACTTAACTTTTAAAATCAACTAAACATATGTTCTATATCTATATGATATGCTAACTTAATGATTTAAAACCTGGAAACACGAAGAACACCGTAAAACCGAACATACGCCGTTGTAGTAAAACTGGGGGCTGTTTTGGTTTGGATAATTAAAAACTATGATAAACTTTGAATTAAAAGTTGTTCTTCTGGGAAAATGATATTTCTTATGAATATGAAACTATATCCAAAAATCATGGTTAAACTCAAAGTGGAAGTATGTTTTTCAAAATGGTCATCAAGATGTCGTTCTTTCGACAAAAATGACTACCTCTTTCAAAAATGACTTGTAAACTGTATTTTCAACTATAAACTTATACTTTTTCTATTTAGTTTCATAAATTTCAATTCATTATGAAACCATATCAATTTGATTCACTCAAAACGGATTTATAACGAAGAAATTATGGGTAAAACAAAATTGGTTAGATTTATTAGTTTGGCTACGCAAATTTTATAACAAATCTATACTAACCATTACTTAACTAACTTATATTGTATGATACATGTAGTTTAATATATATTATGTAATCTTGATAGACTATAGACACGTATGCAATGTTTTGACATATCATATCGACGTCATCTATATATATTATTTGGAATAACCATGGACACTCTATATGCGGTAATGCTCGAGTTAGCTATACAGAGTTGAGGTTGATTTCAAAATAATATATATACTTTGAGTTGTGATCGAGTCTGAGACTTGTATACACTGGGTCGTGGGTTGATTCGAGAAAATATATTTATTTATGTACTACTAACTGTGGACTACTAATTGTGGACTACTAACGATGAACTGCTAACTTAACAACTTAAAACGTCAACACGTAATAAAAATGTTGCAAATATATTTCGATCGTACTTTGATATATATATGTATATATTTGGTATAGGTTCATGAATCGACCCGTGGCCAAGTCTTATTTCCCGACGAAGTGAAAATACGTGAAAGTGAGTTATAGTCCCACTTTTAATATCTAATATTTTTGGGATGAGAATACATGCAGTTTTATAAATATTTTACAAAATAGACACATGTAATCGAAACTACATTCTATGTTGGATTATCGAACCGAATATGCCCCTTTTAGCTTGGTAGCCTAAGAATTAGGGAAATGACCCCTAATTGACGCGAATCCTAAAGATAGATCTATTTGGCCCAACAAGCCTCATCCGAGTTACGGATGCTTTAGTACTTCGATTTATCACATCCAATGAGAGTCCCGAAATGATGGGGATATTCTATATGCAACCTGTTAAGGTCGGTTACCAGGTGTTCAACATATGAATGATTTTTATGCAGATTGATATATGCATGCATGATGTTTATGAGAAATGGAAATATGAAATCTTGTGGTCTATTATTACGATTTGATAAATATATAGGTTAAACCTATAACTCACCAACATTTTTGTTGACATTTAAAGCATGTTTATTCTCAGGTGATTATTAAGAGCTTCCGCTGTTGCATGCTAAATTAAGGACAAGATTTGGAGTCAGCATGCTTGTATGTTAATGTTTAAAGAAAAACTGCATTTGGAAAATAAATTGTTGTAATATATTATAGTAACCCATTATGTAATGGTCGTGTGTAAACGTTGTACTTTAGATTACTATTATTTGGTAATCTATGTTATGTCTTTTAAACCATTATCAATAAAGTAAAGATTATGGTTTGTTTTAAAAATCGAATGCAGTCTTTGAAAAACGTCTCATATAGAGGTCAAAACCTCGCAACGAAACCAATTAATATGAAACGTTTATAATCCATATGAACGAGACATTTCATTTACGGGTGTCTACAATTTCTGCTGCTTCATTCAGATTTTTCGAAATTTGGCGTATTGATTTGTAGACTGGGTGCTTTTCAGAATTTTTGGATGGAAGATCATAATTCTAAGAGGTAAATGTTATATGTATACATATAACTGTTGATGTAGAAATGCTACGAGAATCAAAATACTGATTGCTAATTTCCGGTAATTGGTATGGAGATTCTCGTTACAAGATGCGGATGAGTATATGATAGGGTTTTAATGAACAAATATAATGATTCTTCGGAGAAACTTAAGCCAATGAGTAATGAAGTTGTTGGTAAGTTTACTGCTAATGTGATGGGATATAAAAGGTTCCCCGGTAATGAAGACGAAAGAGCAAACGTGTATATCAAATTTATAATAAGGCTTATTTGATTGAAAAATCGAAGTTGATTTGCTGGAGGTGTGACAAAACTGGCTACTTTGAAAACGAGTTACAAAGTTATTTTCGGTAATAATAATGTCAAAGGATCTAGCACAGTTTTGAATTCAAAGTATGGTTTTGTAAGATGTGAAAATCTAATACTGATATCTTCTGTTAAATCTTGACTCGGATTCTGATCTGTCAAAAATCAGAATGTGTAATCGAATTTGTATGAAGATGGTTGTTATGATTCTTATGGAAGAATGTATATCGCTGTGAATGTAGTGAGTATAGTTAATGATTCTTGAATCAAAATTGAAGAATGTACAGTGTAACATATTAATTGTGAACTTATATATTTCCCGAGTATTACCTACCCGTTAAAAATTTCACAAGTAATATTTTGTACATAAAAATTTTACTACAGTCTTTATGAAAATATATATGTATATTTTCTTCGGATGTAATACAGATTTAATGAGTTAATATACTATTAAACTCATTTGATTTTCGGCTGGAACTAGAAATAAATAATCTCTAAAACATTAAAGATTACATAATCTTCACGGAGTATTTCACTAATGTAATTAATACTTCATTATTTATTCTTATTGATATTCCTTGGTGAATGATGTTGGTGCTCGTGGAATTCTTGTGAGTTTCGCAAGGTACGAATGATGTTTTCTGGAAAGTTTCAAGCACATCGAAAATGAAAGTGTAAAATCAAACATGTATTTGAATAATACACTTGATTTATTATGAAATGAAATTCATTGGTTTGAAATAGAGATTGTAGTTAACGAAGGATGTACATCATAGCATATTAATATGAATTAACCGAGTAGTTGATAGTGCTCCAAATGAACATATATTTAGTAGCAATATCATTCCAATATGTAAAGTTTTTAAATGTAATTTCCTTATTTTTAGTTGTAATAGTTAAATAAATAAGTGCGAAGACGAAAGACGCATATCGCTCGAAAATGAAGATTTAAAGACAAAAACAAAGATTTGAAAGACCAAAACGTCCAAAAAGCTCAAATGTACAAGATACAATTCAAAAGGTTCAATTTATTGATGAGAAACGTCTAAAAATGACAAGAATACAAGTTACAAAACGCAAAGTACAAGATATTAAATTATACGAAAAGACGTTCGAAAATCCGGAACCGGTACCCGAGCCAACTATCAACGCTCGATGCAACGGAGCTGAAAGTACAAGTCAACTATGCACAAGAATATAATATAATATTTAAATAATTCATAATAAGAATAATAATAAATAATAAAAAGTTGTTAATTGAGCATAGTTCAGGGGTCATAAGTGAAAATTTCAATTTATCATTTGCCTATAAAAGGCCATCTAAATCGATGATTTAGATACACCTTTTCAATTCTCTTTCTTTGTAACATATATATTTATATTTATAATATTAATTTTAATTTTAAGTTTAATAATAATTTTGGGGTAGTGTAACAAATGTTTAACGGGTTTTAAGTCGGAACTCTGTCCGTGTAATGCTACGCTATAAATAATCATTGTAAGTTATGTTCTTCCTTTTTAAATTAATGTCTCGTAACTAAGTTATTATTATGCTTATTTAAGCCGAAGTAATCGTGATGTTTGACTAAATATTAAGACGGGGTTATTGGATTTTGTACCATAATTCAGGTTTGGGCAAAAGACCGACACTTGTGGAAATTGGACTATTGACTATTAATAGATGGGGGGTATTGTCTAATTGAGTGACAACTCATTGGAGTCTGTCGAACCTATTTTCAAATTAATTATCCTAATAATTAATAATGATTATGGTTGTCCTATTTAGTGACGTTCATATGGAATCTATTATAATCATTTAATTAATTATTCGGGTTGGGTAATTGATTATTCAAACTGATCAAGTGGGTAAATTAATATTCATATCTAATCAAAACAGGGGTAGATTACATACAGTGATAACTGGTGTAATTGTTGACAGAAGTGATAACTGCGTCACAGTTTAAATCCTTAATTAGTTGGAATATTTGACTTCGGGTATAAGGGTAATTTGACGAGGACACTCGCACTTTATATTTATGACCGATGGACTATTATGGATAAAAACCAGATAGGTATCAAATAAACCATGACAAAGGACAATTAACCCGAGTAACAATTAATTAAAATCAAAACGTTAAACATCATGATTACGGAAGTTTAAATAAGCATAATTGTTTTATTGTATTTTTCATCGCACTTTTATTTTCTGTCATTTTATTTTCTGTCATTTTATTTATCGCAATTTATTTTACGCACTTTAATTTTTGTCATTTATTTTTACGCTTAAAATCGACAAACCGGTCATTAAACGGTAAAACCCCCATTTTATAATAATACTACTACTTATTTATATATATATTTTTACAAATAAACTTAATAATATAGCGTTAACTTCACCAGCTCCCTGTGGAACGAACCGGACTTACTAAAAACTACACTACTCTACGATTAGGTACACTGCCTATAAGTGTTGTAGCAAGGTTTAGGTATATCCACTCGATAAATAAATAAATAAAACTTGTGTCATATTTTGTAGTATTTCCTAGTAAAAATAATACTATTTCGTACCCTCACGCTACATCATCAAGTTTTTGGCGCCGCTGCCGGGGAGCGCTAAAACGCTATATTTTTAATTATAATAATATTGAAATAAAATATAATAATATAATAATATTGAAATAGAATATAATAATATAATAATATTGAAATAGAATATAATAATATAATAATATTTTAGAATCAAAATTTGATACGTAAAGTTTTAAAAAGTCGTATTTATTAAATACTTCAGGGGTATATTATGTAACTTGTAATTAATAATTTCTATCATATCGCTTTCATGTGAATAGTAAATTAATTAATTTCTTTTCATTTACTATTCATGAATAGTAAATGAATTAAAAAAAAAAGTTTTGAAAAAAAAAAATTATAATTATAAAAAAATTATTAATTTGTAAAAAAAAATCGTTTTTTAAAAAAAAAATCGTTTTTTTTTTAAGAAAAAAATATTTCGTTTTTTTTAAAAAAAAAATAAAAAAAAAAAATTTGTGTAAAACAAAAAATCGTTTTTTTTAAGGAAAAAAAAATTCGTTTAAAAAAAAAATCGTTTTTTTTAAAAAAAAAAAGTTTTAAAAAAAATTTATATAAAAAAAAAATTTTTTAAAATAAAAAAAAAATTTAAAATCCTTAAAAAAAGAAATAAAAAAAAAAAATTTAAAAAAAAAAGTTTTTTTTTTTTTATTACCTTTAGATTTTTAGACTCTAGTTACAATTTTTAGTATTAAGTTTAGTTTTGTCATAGTTATTTTTATTTCTAGAATTTTTAGGTTTGCCGTAAAATCTCTTAAGTGCTTATTCCTTAGACTAAGATTTATGTGCTTTAGAATTTTGCGACGCCGTTTTTCGCGCTACTTTCTTATTTTTATTTTTCGACGCCTATTTTTCGACCTTTTATTTTTCGACCTTTTTCGACGCGCAATCTTTTTCTTTCTTATTTCTCGCTATTCTAGTTTTAGGATAAGATTTTTATTCTACTTCTTATCTAAATTTCTTAAAATTACGAAAATTTATTTTAAGTGGTTAAATTGATAGACATCAAAATTTTCTGGTTCGTAGTAATAGTTGGATTTGTACGTGGACCGGGTTATTGGAGCCAAACAGTACTCAATTATATTGAGACCAAACGAATCCTGCCCCTCTGCTGCATCTTTTGGCTATTCGAAACGTGGGCAAAATCAGAAAAGTCTATTAATTGAATAACTTATATAATTTTTCTTTCCTTTTTAAAAACTAATAGGATATTCAGTGAATGCACCGAGCAAGACGTTCACCGCCGGTCATACGTTCACCACCTGTAACTCGATCAAGACATCGTTTAACAAATATCGCCGCCGTTGATTTTTCTTTAGAATCGTCATCTAGTCGAACAAGAACTCCAACTCAAATTTCCGATAATCCATCTTTTGAACCCGACTTCACAATTAAGAACCCGGAGCATATTCAAGGACAATTCCAAGATCTTGAACCACTAATTATTCCTCCTGAGCCACAAACCATTAAATCAGAATCCTCTAGTGATTCGTATTCAACAAATTCAATTATGGAAGTAACGGAACCTCTAAGTATGGAAGATCGAATGAGAGCCACACGCACGGGCCAAGGTCACGCCATTATTAAGCCAGAAGTTAATGCGCCAGATTATGAAATCAAAGGACAAATTCTACACATGGTAACTAACCAATGCCAATTCAGTGGTGCACCGAATGAAGATCCTAACGAACACCTTCGTACGTTTAAAAGAATTTGTACACTATTCAAAATCCGAGAAGTGGAAGATGAGCAGATCTATCTCATGTTGTTTCCCTGGACTTTAAAGGGAGAAGCCAAAGATTGGTTAGAATCGTTACCTGAAGGGGCGATTGACACATGGGATGTTTTAGTTGAAAAATTTCTTAAACAATTCTTTCCGGCATCTAAAGCCATGAGACTTCAAGGAGAAATTGTTACGTTCGCGCAAAAGCCAAATGAAACATTATATGAGGCGTGGACAAGATTCGGAAGGATGTTGAGAGGATGTCCTCAACACGGTTTAGACACTTACCAAATAGTACAAATATTCTACCAAGGTGTCAACGTTGCTACACGAAAAGACATCGACATAACAGCTGGTGGTTCCATTATGAAGAAAACCGCAACTGAAGCTTACAAAATTATTGATAACACAGCCTCCCACTCGCATGAGTGGCACCAAGAAAAAGATATTTTTCGTTCATCTAAAGTGGCTAGAGCCGATTCTAGCCATGACTTTGATTCCGTTTCAGCAAAAATAGATGCTTTCGAAAGACGAATGGAAAAGATGAATAAAGATATTCACGCAATACGAATCAGTTGTGAGCTATGCGGTGGACCACACTTATTGAAAGATTGTCACATTGAACCAACATTGGAACAACGAGAGAATGTTTCCTATATGAACCAAAGGCCTGGAAATAATTATCAAAATAATTATCAACCACCAAAGCTAAACTTCAATCGAAATCAAAACATTCTTTACAATCCAAAAGGACCCGAAAATAACTGGTATAACCAACAAGGTCCGAATAACCAACCAACTCAAAACAATACTTTCAATCAACAAAGACCTGGCTTATATAAACCATAACAACAAACCGAAGAGAAAAAGTCAAATATGGAAGACGTGGTATTCAAGCTAGTTGAATCTCAAACACAATTTATTGAAACTCAAACCCAAACGAACGAGAGATTTGATCAGTCATTAAGAACTCAACAAGCTTCCATTTTGAATCTAAAAAAACACGTAGGTACTCTTGCTAGCATGATGAGTGAGAGGGAACAAGGAAAGCTACCGAGTAATACTGAAGTAAATCCTCGGAATGAGAATGTTAATATGGTTTCAACGAATTCTGAAAAACCAGCACCAGAAGATGGGAAGGTTTTAGATGAGAGTAACAATGAAGAAGTTACACCACCACCACCCGAGTATGTAAAGCCAGTGGTGGCACCATACAGACCACCCATCCCGTTTCCAAGAAAAGGAGTTGAGTATGAGCAAGTAATAGGTAATAAAGTTTGTGATACCTCTGGAAAGAAGAAGAAGAAGAATAAAAAAGTGCAAGAAACAAAAACAGTAGAAGTAAACCTGGTGAAGACAGTTCCACCAAATCCTCCACCTAGGGTAGGTGATCCGGGTGAATTTATTGTTCCTTGTCTACTTAGTGATTGTGTCATGTATGATGCACTAGCAGATTTAGGTGCAAGTGTAAGTGTTATGCCTCTTTCCTTATATAAGAGATTAGGTGTAGGTAAGTTAAGTCCAACGGATATGAGTGTTCGAATCTTTGATCAAACCATTAAGCACCCAGTTGGAATTGCTGACAACCTACCCGTTCAAGTAGGCAATTTAACCTTTCTAGTCGAATTTATTGTCATTGACATAGAAGAGGACCCAAACATTCCTCTAATTTTAGGTCGGCCATTCTTAGCGTCCACCAAGGCGTTATTTGATGTAGGAAATGGAAGAATGACACTTAAAAGTGGTGACAAATCGATCACCTTTATGATTCGAAAGTCTAAATCTCCACCAGCCAAAACCGTTGAACCAGTAAAAACAATTGGTAAGAACCATGTGCTTTTACCAACTCCAACGGTAATACTTAGCAATAATGAAACGCCTAAGTGTGGGGAAAATGAAGTAACATCTAATGATGACATGATAACAAAGAACCCCGTTGTTGATACGAAATTAAATGATCACGTTATTAATAGTTCAATGAAGAAACTTATTAAACGGATTCGCGATGCTAGAACCAAGGGGAACTTTAAGTTATGTAACCGGTTAGTATCCAATCTATCACCTAAAGAAAAGGAGAAACTAGTTGAAATTGTGGATATTACACAGGAATCCGACCAATGGCTTAAAGAAAAAGTCACGGATATGCAAGTTGATTATGGACCAAGAGAAATTAACGATGAAGTTAATCACAATTTTGACACCACGGCTACCTAAGTGTGGGGAGATTCAAATGTTCTAAAAAGAAAATGCTATCTAGAGTTAGTTGTTCTGTTCTCGTGTAGTTCCGAGAATGGAACCCGATTGGTCTTTTCCGCTAGCAGACACTAAAGAACTAGTTTTCTCCCTCCATTCTGAATTTTTATTTTGTAGGTTTTTTTTATGAAATTAATATGCATTTTAATTTAAGTTTTTAAAAACAAAATTTACTTTAATTCATTAAGTTTAAAAAATGATTTCTAAAATTCGTCGTGAGTTAAAGACTAGGTCGTTGAGCCGAAATTGCTTTACCCGAGGGCGGGGCGACAAATTTTGTTATCATTTAATTTTATTGATCTAAAGTATGCAAAAAAAAAAAAAAATAAAAAAATATTATATTAATTTTTGAACGTAGGGGTTATATACCAAACTTCAAAAATATGTATATATGTTTGTATTTTATGTTATGTACACAACAGGGTAAAACAGCGCACTTTCAAAGACTGTCATTAAGTTCAACAAAAAGCTACTAATTTGATGACAAGGCGCAAAATATCAAATGTGATGTAAAATAATATGCTTACAAACTGGGTATTTTTAATCACTTTTCTATACTAATCACCCTCATGAATTTATAATTATAGTCTGATTTCATGCAAATGAGGGCATTGCATGATCTTAAGTGTGGGGAAGGGTTATAAATTCTCTCGGGTTTACACTTAGTTTAATTGCCAAATTTTGTGAAAATTTGAAAAATTTTCAATTAAATGAACTCAAAATCATGTTTATACATATTTATGAACGATGAAAACTAGGTGATAATACCGAAATTATCGTTACCTCGAAAAGGACATAAATTGAGAAACACCCTAAAACGCTTGAATTCATTTAAAATGAAAAAGAAGAAAATAAAAAGGCAAAGAAAGAAACTAAGTGAGGGAAGAATGTACCAAGTTATTCAATTTAAAACATATATCACATATTTTTGTACAAGATTATTGCAGGTACTTTTGCTTTGGACCATACTAATCAGTTTTACCCGGTTTACTGTAATACATTTGAAAGAAAGATGGATCTACACGATGAATCAATTCCATCATTAAAAGGAAGTAAAGTCTTCCGAAAAAGACACGCGCTTCTTGATTTAGGTCATGAAGTTGTCGTCCAGACCAGCTGTAGGTTGACGAAAAATCTAGAAAAGTCATCACTAAAATCAGCAGGAAATCCATGGACCTCAGCATCAAACAGGGTCGCCAAGTGGTCAGATTTATCCTAACCATGAGAAGGATTTATCTCGTACAATGGGGAGGCACCGTGCAAATTAGCTTGATAAGACTAATGAATCAGATCCCCAGAAAGGATAATCTCCTTAAAGATCAAAAATCAGCTTTTAAGACTGATAATACTCAATCCTAGAGATTGACCTTAAAGATTGAGAATTCAAACTCATGGAATTCAATGATATCTAAACTCGAGCTTGAACGAGAAAATATTTTGATCAAAAATACAAACCGATTTGTTTTCTGAAAACCCATTTTCAATGCGTTCATTACCATTGAACGTAAAATCCTGAGAATTCATCAGAATTCATTAGGTCACCTGAACCAAATCGGGTGTCAACCGTAAGAACGGTGGTTGCATAGCATGGTCGGAGACAGGACCTTGTGCCAGACCGAAAAATTATAGGATGATCTTTACTATCGCTCCTACCAAGGATAGTTCTAGCATCCGACACGTTAATAAGACCATAATCATCTGCATGTCACGGGACATTGCCTTAACAGTTTCTTGTTCATCGCTTTCCTTTACAACCGGACGGTAGTTTGCCGAAAGGTAATATACGGAACAAGTAAACTGGATGTGTGCTTTCCGATACCGGGATAGCAGTGGATTACACGAACCTAAAAGTTTTAGCCAAAATATTGATCCACAAATATATTTTGCAACACCGATGATGGATCAAATCAGAAAACTTATCTAGGGTAAAAGCTAGATTAAATTTTCAAAAAGATCAAATGTTTTCATAAAGATCCAATTTCCTTAAGGATCTACATTTTCATAGTCATGTGGGACTGTAAACCACCTTTCAAATGTGCACTTTGCTTTGGAAACCGAAAGTAAATCGGCTATTTGATTGCAAGTGTCGTTGACCTAAACCCGAGGCAACTGTGGATGACACACCCACCTTTAACCATCATTACTGTCATTGTTTATACCACTATATCAAAATCACTGATGTACAAAATGTGATGAATAAAAAAGTGATTCATGTATGTTTTTATTTCAAGTTCTGTATTGCTTGAGGACAAGCAACGCTCAAGTGTGGGGATATTTGATAGTGCTCCAAATGAACATATATTTAGTAGCAATATCGTTCCAATATGTAAAGTTTTTAAATGTAATTTCCTTATTTTTAGTTGTAATAGTTAAATAAATAAGTGCGAAGACGAAAGACGCATATCGCTCGAAAATGAAGATTTAAAGACAAAAACAAAGATTTGAAAGACCAAAACGTCCAAAAAGCTCAAATGTACAAGATACAATTCAAAAGGTTCAATTTATTGATGAGAAACGTCTAAAAATGACAAGAATACAAGTTACAAAACGCAAAGTACAAGATATTAAATTATACGAAAGGACGTTCGAAAATCCGGAACCGGTACCCGAGCCAACTATCAACGCTCGACGCAACGGAGCTGAAAGTACAAGTCAACTATGCACAAGAATATAATATAATATTTAAATAATTCATAATAAGAATAATAATAAATAAAAAAAAGTTGTTAATTGAGCATAGTTCAGGGGTCATAAGTGAAAATTTCAATTTATCATTTGCCTATAAAAGGCCATCTAAATCGATGATTTAGATACACCTTTTCAATTCTCTTTCTTTGTAACATATATATTTATATTTATAATATTAATTTTAATTTTAAGTTTAATAATAATTTTGGGGTAGTGTAACAAATGTTTAACGGGTTTTAAGTCGGAACTCTGTCCGTGTAATGCTACGCTATAAATAATCATTGTAAGTTATGTTCTTCCTTTTTAAATTAATGTCTCGTAACTAAGTTATTATTATGCTTATTTAAGCCGAAGTAATCGTGATGTTTGACTAAATATTAAGACGGGGTTATTGGATTTTGTACCATAATTAAGGTTTGGGCAAAAGACCGACACTTGTGGAAATTGGACTATTGACTATTAATAGATGGGGGGTATTGTATAATTGAGTGACAACTCATTGGAGTGTGTCGAACCTATTTTCAAATTAATTATCCTAATAATTAATAATGATTATGGTTGTCCTATTTAGTGACGTTCATATGGAATCTATTATAATCATTTAATTAATTATTCGGGTTGGGTAATTGATTATTCAAACTGATCAAGTGGGTAAATTAATATTCATATCTAATCAAAACAGGGGTAGATTACATACAGTGATAACTGGTGTAATTGTTGACAGAAGTGATAACTGCGTCACAGTTTAAATCCTTAATTAGTTGGAATATTTGACTTCGGGTATAAGGGTAATTTGACGAGGACACTCGCACTTTATATTTATGACCGATGGACTATTATGGATAAAAACCAGATAGGTATCAAATAAACCATGACAAAGGACAATTAACCCGAGTAACAATTAATTAAAATCAAAACGTTAAACATCATGATTACGGAAGTTTAAATAAGCATAATTGTTTTATTGTATTTTTCATCGCACTTTTATTTTCTGTCATTTTATTTTCTGTCATTTTATTTATCGCAATTTATTTTACGCACTTTAATTTTTGTCATTTATTTTTACGCTTAAAATCGACAAACCGGTCATTAAACGGTAAAACCCCCATTTTATAATAATACTACTACTTATTTATATATATATTTTTACAAATAAACTTAATAATATAGCGTTAACTTCACCAGCTCCCTGTGGAACGAACCGGACTTACTAAAAACTACACTACTCTACGATTAGGTACACTGCCTATAAGTGTTGTAGCAAGGTTTAGGTATATCCACTCGATAAATAAATAAATAAAACTTGTGTCATATTTTGTAGTATTTCCTAGTAAAAATAATACTATTTCGTACCCTCACGCTACATCATCAGTAGTATTTACCCTTTTTCAATTCATACTTAATAGCTTAGTACGAAAAGATATATTATAGTTTCCAAAGTTCATATATATAAATAATATATAAATTCTTTGGAAATAATGAGTTAGTACTCCATAACCCGTTATTTAAATATACCCATTGGTGATTGTGGTGTCGATATCGTCGGCGGTTATGGAGTTGGTGGAGCTTGTGGTGCTACAGGTGAACTGATGTTGGTGATACTGATGGTGATGCTGGTGGTACTTCTGGTGGCGCTTGTATAACCAGTCTAGCTTGTAGATCACACACCATTCTTATCAGGGTTTCCTCTATCATTTCTATCCATCTACTCTTCTGGTTTACGGTTAGAACTAGAATAAGTAATCTCTAAATTTTTTTTTTAGAAACTACATATTCTCTGCAGAATATTTCTTCAATGAAGTTATGAATCAATACTTGATAATGCTAAAAACGAACATATATTTCATAGCATTATTCCTCAAGAAAGACAAGCTTTTAGTTGCAATTGTTCTATTTACAAGTGATATTCGTTTAAATAATAAAAGGTGAAGACAAAAGGAAGATTCGATGAATTGAAGACGCAAACGACCAAAAAGCTCAAAAGTACAAAATACAATCAATGAGGTTCCAATTATTGATAAGAAACGTCTCAAAATTACAAGAGTACAAGATTCAAAACGCAAAGTACAAGATATTAAATTATTCGCAAGGACGTTCAAAAATCCGGAACCAGGACCAGAGTCAACTCTCAACGCTCGACGCAACGGACTAAAAATTACAAGTCAACTATGCATATGAATATAATATAATATATAATTAATTCTTAAAATTAATATATATATTATATTATATTTAAATAAACGTCGGCAGAAGAAAACAACCAAATTTGGCTCTCCCCAGCCGGCCATGCGATCGCATGGCCTTGAAGGGTAAAGCTCATGCGATCGCATGAGCATCTTTTCCAGATCACAGGCCTATAAAAATCGAGCTTTGGTGTAACACAAAACACATCTTTTTCCTTCTTCATCATACGTAAATTATATATATATATTTTAATTTTAATTTTAATTTTAATTTTAATTTCTAATAATAAGGGTATGTTAGCGAATGTTGTAAGGGTGTAAGTCGAAATTCTGTCCGTGTAACGCTACGCTATTTTTAATCATTGTAAGTTATGTTCAACCTTTTTAATTTAATGTCTCGTAGCTAAGTTATTATTATGCTTATTTAAAACGAAGTAATCATGATGTTGGGCTAATTACTAAAATTGGGTAATTGGGCTTTGTACCATAATTGGGGTTTGGACAAAAGAACGACACTTGTGGAAATTAGACTATGGGCTATTAATGGGCTTTATATTTGTTTAACTAAATGATAATTTGTTAATGTTAATATAAAGATTTACAATTGGACGTCCCTATAAATAACCATATACACTCGATCGGATACGATGGGCAGGGTATTTATATGTACGAATAATCGTTCATTTAACCGGACACGGGAATGGATTAATAACCACTAGAATTATTAAAACATTGGTGAAATTATGTACAAGGACACTTGGCATAATTGATAACAAAGTATTAAAACCTTGGGTTACACGCAGTCGACATCCAGGTGTAATTATTAAACAAAGTATTAAAACCTTGTTACAGTTTAAGTCCCCAATTAGTTGGAATATTTAACTTCGGGTATAAGGATAATTTGACGAGGACACTCGCACTTTATATTTATGACTGATGGACTGTTATGGACAAAAACCAGACGGACATATTAAATAATCCAGGACAAAGGACAATTAAACCATGGGCATAAAACTAAAATCAACACGTTAAACATCATGATTACAGAAGTTTAAATAAGCATAATTCTTTTATTTCATATTTAATTTCCTTTATTTTATATTTAATTGCACTTCTAATTATCGCACTTTTATTTATTGTTATTGTATTTAATTGCACTTTTAATTATCGTACTTTTTAATTATCGCAAGTTTATTTTATCGCACTTTTATTTATAGCAATTTCATTATCGTTATTTACTTTACGCTTTAAATTAAGTCTTTTATTTATTTAATATTTTTACATTTTGTTTTAACTGCAACTAAAGTTTTAAAATCGACAAACTGGTCATTAAACGGTAAAAACCCCCCTTTATAATAATAATATTACTTTTATTTATATATTTGTATTTTTATAAAATTAAACTAATATAGCGTTAAGATTTGTGAAAAAGATTCCCTGTGGAACGAACCGGACTTACTAAAAACTACACTACTGTACGATTAGGTACACTGCCTATAAGTGTTGTAGCAAGGTTTAAGTATATCCATTCTATAAATAAATAAATATCTTGTGTAAAATTGTAGCATATTTAATAGTATTTCGTAATTAATAGTATTTTATACCCCTTAGCTTTAACATCAAGTATTTTTGGCGCCGCTGCCGGGGACTCGAAATCTAGCTTAAAAGCCGGAAGCGCAACGCTAAATAAAAAAAAATTTTAATTTTAGTTTACTTTTATAAAAAAATACGCTTTTATAAAAATACGTTTTAAATATTTAAAAATATAAAAAGAAAAACAAAAATATAAATATTTTTAAGAGTTTAGTAAATATTTAAGTTTTATAAAGTTTCTTTATTTCTATTTTTTAGTTTGTAAAAATATAAGTTTTATTTAATTTATAAATATATTTTATAAATATATTTTACAGCAAAAACAGAAAATAAAAAAAAATATATTAAAACTCGAGTCCGGTACTGTAGCAGCCCACTCTGTGGCCCGAAACCCTAGCCCATGCGATCGCATGGCCGGGTAGCTTAGGACTCATGCGATCGCATGAGCCCGTCTGACACGCCACAGTTGACTGCAGCCTGCATTAATTACGGATTATAATAATTATTATTATATTTAAACCCTAATTAGGGTTATATATTATATAATTTAATTTAGTGTTATTTATTTAATTTGTATTTTTAGTTTAATTAGTTTATTTAAATTGTAAAATTAATAGTTTTATTAAATAAATAATATAAAAATAATATTTTTATAAAAATTGTAATTTTTACAACTTTTAGTATATTTTTATATTTTGTCCCTTTTTAATTGTTTTAGCGTAATATTTGTATTTTTCGCTCGTATTTAGTTATTAATTCATAGTTTTTGCCATAGTTATTTTTTTTATTTAGATTTTTAGGCTTTGCCGTAAAATCCCTTAAGTGCTTTTTCTTTAGACTAAGATTAAAGTGCTTTAGAATTTTGCGACGTCTTTTTAAGTTTTAGTACCTTTTTAAGTCATTTCCATTTGGGATATAGTTTTACTTGTAAGCTTTAATATTTTTAGACACTTTTTACCTATGTATCAATTATCATTTCAATTAGTAATCTCAATTTGCGATTATAATTTTAAGTTAGTGGTAGTAATAAGGTTGGGTTAGTCGAGTGTTTTAAAGTTTTATAAGTCACTCTTTTTCTTTCTTATTTTTTGACGCCTTTTATTTTTCAACCCTTTTCTTTTTCGACGCGCTTTTTTCTTTCTTATTTCTCGCTATTCTAGTTTTTAGGACTTAGAATTTTCTCTACTTCTTATCTAAATTTCTTAAAATTACGAAAATTTATTTTAAGTGGTTAAATTGATAGACATCAAAATTTTCTGGTTCGTAGTAATAGTTGGATTTGTACGTGGACCGGGTTATTGGAGCCAAATAGTACTCAATTATATTGAGACCAAACGAATCCTGCCCCTCTGCTGCATCTTTTGGCTATTCGAAACGTGGGCAAAATCAGAAAAGTCTATTAATTGGATAACTTATATAATTTTTCTTTCCTTTTAAAAAACTAAAAGGATATTCAGTGAATGCACCGAGCAAGACGTTCACCACCTTTTGTACATTCACCACCTGTAACTAGATCAAGACATTTAGCAAATATTACCGCCGTTGATTTTTCTTTAGAATCGTCATCCAGTCGACCAAGTACTCCAAGTCAAATTTCCGATAATCCATTTTTTGAACCCGACCTCACAATTGAGAATCCGGAGAATATTCAGGGACAATTCATAGATTCTGAACCATTAAATTTTCCTCCGGAACCACCAATCATTCAAACAAAAATTGTTGAGGAACGAACCATTAAATCAAAATCCTCTAGTGATTCAGATTCAACAAATTCAATTATGGAAGTAACAGAACCTTTAAGTATGGAAGACCGAATGAGAGCTAAACGCACTGGCCAAGGTCACGCAATTACTCATCCAGACATTAATGCGCCAGATTATGAAATCAAAGGACAAATTCTACACATGGTGACTAATCAATGCCAATTTAGTGGTGCGCCGAAGGAAGATCCAAACGAACATCTTCGTACCTTTAATAGGATCTGCACATTATTTAAAATAAGAGAAGTTGAGGATGAACAGATATATCTCATGTTATTTCCCTGGACTTTAAAGGGAGAAGCCAAAGATTGGTTAGAATCGTTACCTGAAGGGGCGATTGATACATGGGACGTTTTAGTTGAAAAATTTCTTAAACAATTCTTTCCGGCATCTAAAGCCGTAAGACTTCAAGGAGAAATTGTTACGTTCACACAGAAACCGAATGAAACTCTATATGAGGCGTGGACTAGATTTGGAAAGTTATTAAGAGGATGTCCGCAACATGGTTTAGACACCTGTCAAATAGTACAAATATTCTACCAAGGATGCGACATCACTACAAGGAAAGACATCGATATAGCAGCTGGTGGTTCTATTATGAAGAAAACAGAAACTGATGCTTACAAAATTATTGATAACACTGCTTCCCACTCACATGAGTGGCACCAAGAAAAAGATATCGTTAGATCATCTAAAGCAGCTAGAGCCGATTCTAGCCATGACTTAGATTTCATTTCCGCAAAGATAGATGCTGTCGAGAGACGAATGGAAAAGATGACTATAGATATCCACTCAATACGAATTAGTTGTGAGCAGTGTGGAGGACCACATTTGACAAAAGATTGTCTCAGTATTGAATTAACAATGGAACAAAGAGAGAATGTTTCATATCTAAACCAAAGGCCTGGAAATAATTATCAGAATAATTATCAATCGCCAAGACCGATTTACAATCAAAACCAGAATTATATCCGAAATATTCCATACAACAATCAACAAGGTCCTAGCAATCAACAAGTATCCAATAATACTTACAATCAGCAAAGACCTAATTTTCAAAACAAACCACCACAAACCGATGATAAAAAGCCAAATTTAGAAGATATGAGACAAAGCTAGTTGAAACTCAAACGCAGTTTTTCACATCTCAGAAACAAACGAATGAACAAAATGCTCAAGCATTTAGAAATCAACAAGCTTCTATTCAAAACTTGGAACAAGAAGTAAGTAACCTAGCAAGGTTAATAGGTGAAAGAAAATTGGGAAGTTTACCTAGTAATACAAATGCTAACCCCCGGAATGAAACAGCTAAAGCCATTACCACAAGAAGTGGTACAACACTTAAACCACCTGAAATACCTGTAACTTCTGATGAAGCTATTCCTACTCCACAAGAACCACAACCTGATCAAGATAAGGAAAAAGAACCGGTAGTTGAAAAGGTTAATGAAGATAACATAGTTAAGGCTAAACCTTATGTTAAACCATACCAACCACCACTTCCTTACCCGAGTAAAATGAAAAAAGAAAAACTTGAAGCCGAGCAATCCAAATTCTTGGATATGTTTAAACAGATAAATTTAAATCTTCCTTTCATTGATGTGATTTCAGGAATGCCTAGATATGCTAAATTTCTGAAAGATCTAATCACGAATAGAAAGAAAATGGAAGAACTCTCGGCTGTTACTATGAATGCTAATTGTTCAGCAGTGCTGTTGAATAAGATACCAGAAAAACTATCTGATCCAGGAAGTTTCACAATTCCATGTTTTCTGGGTAGTCTTAGTTCAATAGAAGCATTGGCAGACTTAGGTGCTAGTATAAATTTAATGCCGTATTCACTATACGCTAAACTAGACCTTGGAGAATTGAAACCAACCAGAATAAGTATACAACTAGCCGATAGATCAATAAAATATCCTAGAGGGATAATGGAGAACATGCTAGTTAAAGTTGGTACTTTAGTATTTCCAGTAGATTTTGTTGTTCTGGACATGGAAGAAGATTCTCAAGTTCCTCTCATATTAGGAAGACCATTCTTAAACACGGCTAAAGCAATGATAGACGTGTTTGGTATGAAACTGACCCTAAGTATAGAGGACGAGAGTGTTACCTTTTTAGTTGATAGAGCAATGCAACAACCGCAATCTGTAGATGATACATGCTATTATATTCAAACTATAGACTCACATGCAGAATTGTTAGAAGAATTTCCAGAATTACAAGGAACAGGAGAATGTTCTTTAGGAGAAAGTACTGAACCAATTGATGAAGCTGAAATGTTAGCTACACTAATAGCTAATGAATTTGAACCAACAACAGAAGAAATTCAAATGCTAAAAAAAGAAGACAGATATCGATATAAATCATCGATAGAAGAACCTCCGAAATTAGAGTTAAAGCCACTTCCAAACCATTTGGAATACGCTTATTTACATGGTGAATCTGAATTACCTGTAATAATATCGTCTTCTCTTACTGAAAATGAGAAATCTCAACTCATTTCTGTGTTGAAAGCTCATAAACCAGCCATTGCATGGAAGATTCATGACATTAAAGGAATAAGTCCTTTGTATTGCACACATAAAATCCTTATGGAAGAAGGTCATAAAACGTATGTGCAATGCCAACGAAGACTAAATCCTAATGTGCAAGATGTTGTTAAAAAAGAAATTATTAAACTGCTTGATGCAGGTTTAATTTATCTAATTTTTGATAGTCCATGGGTAATCCCAGTTCAATGCGTGCCTAAGAAGGGTGGCATGACTGTCATCACAAATGAGAAAAATGAGCTTATTCCTACCAGGACTGTAACAGGATGGCGTGTATGTATTAATTATAGAAAATTAAATGACACCACCAGAAAAGATCACTTTCTCTTACCTTTTATTGATCAAATGTTGGAAAGATTAGCCGGAAACAGTTACTATTGTTTTCTAGATGGGTTTTCCAGATATTTTCAAATTCCAATAGCACCCGAAGATCAAGAGAAAACCACGTTCACATGCCCTTATGGTACTTTTGCTTACAAACACATGCCATTTGGACTTTGCAACGCCCCTGCAACCTTTCAAAGGTGCATGATGGCGATTTTTCACGACATGATAGAAGAATGCATGGAAGTTTTCATGGATGACTTTTCAGTCTTCGGTGATACATTTGAATCATGTCTAGTTAATCTGGAACGAATGCTTATTAGATGTGAACAATCAAATCTAGTACTTAATTGGGAGAAATGCCATTTCATGGTTAAAGAAGGCATCGTTCTTGGACATAAAATTTCAAAAGAAGGAATTGAAGTGGATAGAGCTAAAGTAGATGTAATTGCTAAACTTCCACATCCCACCAATGTTAGAGGAGTTAGGAGTTTTCTAGGGCATGCCGGTTTTTACCGACGTTTCATAAAAGATTTTTCTAAAATTGCCACTCCTATGAATAAACTCCTAGAAAAAGATGCTCCATTCATCTTTTCAGATGAATGCATCAAATCTTTTAATATTCTTAAAGAGAAACTCACTAATGCGCCGATCATGATAACACCAAATTGGAATCTACCGTTTGAATTAATGTGCGATGCAAGTGATTTTGCAATGGGAGCCGTTTTAGGACAAAGGATTGAAAAACGATTTCAACCTATATATTATGCTAGTAAGACGTTACAAGGAGCACAAACAAATTACACAACTATTGAAAAAGAACTCCTTGCTATTGTCTTTGCTTTTGACAAATTTCGTTCATATCTCGTTCTAGCAAAAACGGTGGTCTATACCGACCATTCTGCTCTTAGATACCTATTTTCGAAACAAGATGCCAAACCAAGATTAATCTGTTGGATCTTACTCTTACAAGAGTTCGATATTGAAATCCGAGATAAAAGAGGAGCAGAAAATCTCGCCGCTGATCATCTTTCTCGTCTTGAAAATCCCGAATTAGAAGTTCTAAATGAATCGGCCATACAAGACAACTTTCCTGATGAATATCTATTGAAAATAGATTATAATGAAATTCCATGTTTGCAGACTATGCAAACTCCTTAGTATGTGGATTCCTTGAAAAAGGTTTATCGTACCAAAAACGAAAGAAATTCTTTAGTGATAGAAAACACTATTTCTGGGAAGATCCACATCTGTTTAAAAGTTGTCCAGATGGAATAATACGCCGATGTGTATTCGGAGATGAAGCTAGTAAAATTTTAAACCATTGTCACACAGGACCAACAGGAGGGCATTATGGGCCTCAACTAACAGCAAGAAAAGTTTATGATGCTGGATTCTATTGGCCTACAATTTACAAAGACGCACACCTTCTTTGCAAATCCTGTGATGCTTGTCAAAGGGCAGAAAAAATAAGTCAACGTGATAAAATGCCACAAAATGTCATTCAAGTATGTGAAGTATTTGACATTTGGGGTATTAACTTTATGGGTCCATTTCCAAAATCTCATAATAATCTATATATTCTCGTAGCCATTGATTATGTATCTAAATGGGCGGAAGCACAAGCTCTCCCAACAAACGATGCACGAGTTGTAGTCAATTTTTTAAAACGTCTTTTTGCAAGGTTTGGAACACCGAAAGCTTTAATAAGTGATCGGGGTACTCATTTTTGTAACAATCAACTTGAGAAAGTTCTCAAAAGATATGGAGTAACTCATAAAATCTCCACCGCATATCATCCACAAACAAGTGGACAAGTTAAAAATACCAACCAAGCTTTAAAACGTATTCTAGAGAAAACCGTAGGATCAAATCCGAAGGAATGGTCTATTAAATTAGAGGATGCACTCTGGGCTTTTAGAACAGCCTACAAAACTCCAATTGGAACCACACCTTTTAGACTTGTTTATGGAAAAGCATGTCATCTTCCAGTAGAAATTGAACACAAAGCATTTTGGGCTTTGAAGACATGTAATCTTGATTTACATGAAGCTGGACGTCTACGGTTAAGTCAACTAAACGAATTAGAAGAATTAAGACATGAAGCATACGAAAATTCGTTAATCTATAAGGAAAGAACGAAGAAATGGCATGATAAAAGAATCAGAAGTTCAAAAGAATTCAAAGAAGGAGACAGAGTTCTTCTTTTCAATTCACGATTCAAGCTATTTCCTGGAAAATTGAAATCAAGATGGTCTGGACCATTCATAGTCAAAAGAGTTTTCCCATACGGAACGATAGAATTAATAAATTCAAATGGGATTGAATTTAAAGTTAATGGTCACAGAGTTAAACATTACATAGATAGTCCAATGGAAGTTGACAATGAAGTTAATCACAATTTCGATACCACAGCTAACTAAGTGTGGGGAGAATCAAGTCTTTAAAGGATATTATGTATTTATGTTAGAGTTAGATTATCTATTTTCGTGTAGTTCTCGAAAATGGAACCCGAATGGTCTTTCCCTAGCAGACCCTAAAGAACTAGTCTTCTCCACCCATTCTGAATTTTTATTTTTTTTAGGTTTTTACGAAATGAAGACTTCCTGTGAACTAAACCATGGTCTAATGCTACACGCTTTGATCACTAAACGTAATAATGACACACTTCCGAGTGAAATAGTATCAGTAATCAGAGAAAGATTGGACGAAGTAAGAAAAGAATCCAGATGCGAAGATAATAAGTTACAATTTGGTAAAGGAAAATAAAAATCCGCAGCGAAAAGAAGAGCACGACACCTAGAAAGATGTCACAAATGCGGAAAATGGTCACATGGAGGTAAATGTTCAAATAATCAAACCTATTCAAACACCGAATTTGTTACTTTATGCAGAGACGGACCGTTCATATGTTTAGAAGAAAAAACACTGAATGCTCGAGGTTACGCCTATGTAGCCATGGAAAATCAATTAAACCGACTATCTTATGAATGGGATAGATCATATCACTAAGAATACATATAACAGGTAAGTCTGTACAGTTTTTATTTTTTATTTTTATTTTTAACCTTTTGATAATAAACGCTAATTTGTTCGCTATAAAGTATTAAATTGGTATTGAATAAAATTAGGTTTGCGACCAAAATTATTGATATCATACAAAAATTTATTACATCACTGCGAAATTTAACGTTTATTCTTAAGGTATAAATATTTTTAATCAATCAACCCAAAATATTTCAAAAATTCGTCATGAGTTAAATTAGGTCATGGAACCGAAATTACTTTACCGAAAAGAGGGGCGTATATTTTTGATAATATTTGATTGATTAAAGTGGGATAGAAGCCAAAAAGATTTTTAATTTTATTTTTTACCATGTTTTTAAAATTAATATATAAATATTAAATTAATATTTTGAACTTTGTAAAATCAATATATTTAAGTTTGTAAATATTTGAAAAATTAATCTTTTTAATATAAGTTTGTATGTATAAAAACAAAAATATAATATAAGTTTGGTGTAAATTTATAATATGAATTTTTAATTAAGTTTAATATGAATTTTTAATTTTATGCATTTTAAATTTAAGTTTGGTGTGAATTTAAAAATAAAAATTTACTTTATTTCGCTAAGTTAAAAATATGATTTTTAAAATTCGTCGTGAGTTGAAGACTAGGTCGTTGAACCGAAATTGCTTTACCCGAGGGAGGGACGAGAACTTTTATTATCATTATTTTTAATCTTATTGAATTAAAGTATGCCAAAAACATTAAAAAATCCAAAAATCTTTAGTTTTAAAAGCGCGGTTTGAATTGACAAATTTTAAAATTTTGTCGAGGGACGGACTAGGACATCGATCCGAAACACCCTCGCTCTTAAAGGAAAACAAATTTTTAAAATTTAATTAATTATAAGTTTTATAAAGTATAAGGTTTTATAAAAAAAAAAAAGGTCAAAACACTGTAGCCGGGTACCCATGCGATCGCATGGGAATCACCTTATACCTCCATGCGATCGCATGGAGGCAAAAATCAGGCCTGATACATACAGACAGCGAGTCTGTCTTCCTCACCACAACACACACACAAACACGAAACTCTCTCAAATCTTCACCAAATTTTATCATTTTTCCACCGTAATTCGTCATTTTTCTTGCTCTAATCATGCCTAGATTCTCATTCTTCAGCAAAATGGTAAAAATTACACCCCTAAACTCTATAAATTCCTAGTTTTTGTGATAATTACCAATATTTTACCTAATGCAATTTTGTTAATTTCTAGTGTAATTAGTGTTAAATTGTTAGTATTTTATGCATGTATAACCTAGATTGATGCTATTTAACATGATTTGAAGTCAAAAACTTCAAAGTTTTTAGAAATCTAGGGTTTGTGTTCTTGAGTAATTTGGGGCTTTTTGATATAAACAGGTTATGGCCAATTTTTGTCATGAATTATTGCTAAATTGAGTAGTGTAATATGTTTAGATAGTTAAATGATCCAAACATTGATCCTAAACATGATTTTTAGATATTAAAGTGAACTTTTTAAGTCCAAAATTCATGAACTTGATTAATTTGATATATTTGCCATTTGAGACTTGTTTAATTATTAGTAATGACTATTTTGACATGTTATTTGAGTTAAATGCTTATGAACTTTGTATACATTTTCATATGTGCTTATTTGAAAAGTGTAGAATTGTGAAAAATTGTGAAAATGTGTATAAGTTTAATTTTGATTTAACATGTTATAGTGATTGTTTTAAGTTGTTATTTTGCTAACACTAATGCATATTTGGATGCACAAATTTTGTTTTTAATGTGTTTTGCAGAAAGCCGATACTGGAGGTTCAGGAGCATCATCATCTAGACGACCAGCACCAGCACCAGAACCAGAACCAGAAATGCAACACGAACAAGAACCACAACAAGAACCACAACAACAGCCTGATCAGCACATACCTTATTATGATCCGGTACAGTTTGTTGATGAATTCATAGTATTCCCAATGAGGCTGCCAGTAGAATTCTCAATGATTCCTGAGCACACTCTGCATCCTAATCTGAGATTTGATAGGAGATGGAGAGATTACGAGACATATCAAAGGAACAAATTCAAATTGGTAACAAAAAATGTAGAGGTGCCAAGGGTAATCGATTGGGCCCCTTTGGAAACGGTCCATCTAGCTGACAGTGTTAAACAGCTTTTAGTTCAAGGGTATGGCAGTTCTTCTTTTACAGATTGGGAACGTCTTTTCACCATTCGTAGACCTGTATATAAGGAATGGTGTGTTGAGTTGATGAGTACTGTATCACTTGATACAAATATAGTTAGAATAGATGATAGAAGATTTCTTAGGTTTATCCTTGACGGTAGGATGTACAGAATGTCCATGCTGGACATGGCCAGGGCTTTACAGATATATACTCCTGGTGAGTTGCTACTACCCGATTGTACAAACTTGATTCATTATGGTGAAAGGGTAGATAGCAACTTTGACGCTGACTCCATTTGGAGGCGTATGTCACATTTTTATGTTTTTACACGAGCAGGATGACACTCCTATCACATATTGACAGAGACGAGCTTCGTATTATTCATAGATTTTTGGCTAACTCGATTACACAGAGAGGTCACAATAAAGAAAAAATTACCTTACATGATTTATTCTACCTAAAGTGTATTCGGGATCCTAGAAGCTTTGTCAATATCCCTTACTGTGTTGCTTTTTATTTATCTAAAATGGTAGAGGGAATGCAGGACAGGAGTATAATAGGAGGAGGTATTTTTGTTACTCTCATTGGAGAGTATTTAGGTGTTGATAGGAACCAAGGAGGTCCATTACAGCTTTGTAGAGAACAGGTTGAGCCCTTAGGATTGAAAGTTTATGTGGGTGCTAAGGTATTGAAAAGTAGACGTAACCAGGCAGTACCCTATGAGGGATCTCATCCTCAGGTAGAGAGAGGCTCAGACGAGGAAATGGAGGAGGCGGAAGACATTAGGGATGTCTTTCGAGATGCTATTCTTGACGTCCACGTTCGTATAGATGAGGAAGCAATGACGAACGCGGCCAGACATAGTATGTATGAGCAGTGGAACTCCGAGCGAGTATACGAGGATTATAGGCGACGCCAACACGATAGATGGTTAGTTCATTAGCACCAAATCATGAGCCAGCTATCATATCAGGTACCAAATAACTATGTACCTACTCGACCTGCTCATTTTTCACCACACAGACCCGATATCCGACCACCCTTTAACCGGTATGACTATAACCAAGCCTATCAGAACACCTATAACCAACAATGGAACCCACCTGACGAGATGAACTGGAACCCATATCCAGACTGATTTAGTTCCATTTGGTTATTTATATGATTTTTATGTTTTTATCTTTTTACTTATTCATGTTTAAACTTATGTTATTGAATATACTTATGTAATCTTTATCATTTTTATTATTATTGTGTACTAATATTTCACATTTAGGATTTGAAAGTGGGATATTAAGTCCCATTTCAAATTGCCATGCATGTTTATATTTGTATGTATGTATATTGTAAATTGTACAAAACAGGGTAAAACTGCGCATTTTCAAAGACTGGCATTAAGTTCAGCAAAAGCTACTAATTTTGACGACAAGATGACAAATAAATGTGATGTAACAACAGACGGAATGAACAAATGATATGCACCATTTATCATTCAGCAAACAAACGCCAATATGTTTGGAAACTTTGGTAAAATTTAATCATTTTTACGCTAATCACCCTCAACAATTTAAATTGTTACTGATTTCTTGCAAATGAGGGCATTGCAAGATCTTAAGTGTGGGAAGGGGTTAAATTCTTTCGGATTTTAAAATTTTTACTTTATACACTTGGTTACCATTAGAAATACTAGTAAAGTAGTAGTTGTATTAGAATCTAGTGCTCTCTGATAATAAAGAACAGCCCTAGTCTTATATACTGACTACCCAATTCTAGTAAATTTTTTTAAAATTTTCAATTAAATGAACTCAAAATCATGTTTATACATATTTATGAACGATAAAACTAGGTGTTAACACCGAAATTATTGTTACCTCGAAAAGGACATAAATTGAGAAACAAACCAAAATGTTAAAATTCATTTAAAATAGAATATAGGACAATAAAAAGGAAAATAAAAGCCAAGTGTGAGAAAAATTACCAAGTTATCTTAAACATATGTCACATATTTCTGTAACAAATAATTGAAGATACTTTTGCTTTGGAATAAACTAAACTGTTTTACCCAATGAAAGAAAAGAAAAGATGGATCTACGCGATGAATAAATTCCATCATTAAAAGGAAGTAAAGTCTTCCGAAAAAGACACGCGCTTCTTGATTTAGGTCATGAAGTTGTCGTCCAGACCAGCTGTAGGTTGACGAAAAACCTAGAAAAGTCATCTCTAAAATCAGCAGGAAATCCACGGACCTCAGCATCAAACAGGGTCGCCAAGTGGTCAGATTTATCCTAACCATGAGAAGGATTTATCTCGTACAATGGGGGCACCATGCAAATTAGCTTGATAAGACTAATGAATCAGATCCCCAGTGAAATGTCCCGTTCTTATTGATTAAAAACGTTTCATATTAATTGATTTCGTTGCGAGGTTTTGACCTCTATATGAGACGTTTTTCAAAGACTGCATTCATTTTTAAAACAAACCATAACCTTTATTTCATAAATAAAGGTTTAAAAAGCTTTACGTAGATTATCAAATAATGATAATCTAAAATATCCTGTTTACACACGACCATTACATAATGGTTTACAATACAAATATGTTACATCGAAATCAGTTTCTTGAATGCAGTTTTTACACAATATCATACAAACATGGACTCCAAATCTTGTCCTTATTTTAGTATGCAACAGCGGAAGCTCTTAGTATTCACCTGAGAATAAACATGCTTTAAACGTCAACAAAAATGTTGGTGAGTTATAGGTTTAACCTATATATATCAAATCGTAACAATAGACCACAAGATTTCATATTTCAATACACATCCCATACATAGAGATAAAAATCATTCATATGGTGAACACCTGGTAACCGACATTAACAAGATGCATATATAAGAATATCCCCATCATTCCGGGACACCCTTCGGATATGATATAAATTTCGAAGTACTAAAGCATCCAGTACTTTGGATGGGGTTTGTTAGGCCCAATAGATCTATCTTTAGGATTCGCGTCAATTAGGGTGTCTGTTCCCTAATTCTTAGATTACCAGACTTAATAAAAAGAGGCATATTCGATTTTGATAATTCAACCATAGAATGTAGTTTCACGTACTTGTGTCTATTTTGTAAATCATTTATAAAACCTGCATGTATTCTCATCCCAAAAATATTAGATTTTAAAAGTGGGACTATAACTCACTTTCACAGATTTTTACTTTGTCGGGAAGTAAGACTTGGCCACTGGTTGATTCACGAACCTATAACAATATATACATATATATCAAAGTATGTTCAAAATATATTTACAACACTTTTAATATATTTTGATGTTTTAAGTTTATTAAGTCAGCTGTCCTCGTTAGTAACCTACAACTAGTTATTCACAGTTAGATGTACAGAAATAAATCGATAAATATTATCTTGAATCAATCCATGACCCAGTGTATACGTATCTCAGTATTGATCACAACTCAAACTATATATATTTTGGAATCAACCTCAACCCTGTATAGCTAACTCCAACATTCACATATAGAGTGTCTATGGTTGTTCCGAAATATATATAGATGTGTCGACATGATAGGTCGAAACATTGTATACGTGTCTATGGTATCTCAAGATTACATAATATACAATACAAGTTGATTAAGTTATGGTTAGAATAGATTTGTTACCAATTTTCACGTAGCTAAAATGAGAAAAATTATCCAATCTTGTTTTACCCATAACTTCTTCATTTTAAATCCGTTTTGAGTGAATCAAATTGCCATGGTTTCATATTGAACTCTATTTTATAAATCTAAACAGAAAAATATAGGTTTATACTCGGAAAAATAAGTTACAAGTCGTTTTTGTAAAGGTAGTCATTTCAGTCGAAAGAACGACGTCTAGATGACCATTTTAGAAAACATACTTCCACCTTGAGTTTAACCATAATTTTTGGATATAGTTTCATGTTCATAATAAAAATCATTTTCCCAAAATAACAACTTTTAAATCAAAGTTTATCATAGTTTTTAATTAACTAACCCAAAACAGCCCGCGGTGTTACTACGACGGCGTAAATCCGGTTTTACGGTGTTTTTCGTGTTTCCAGGTTTTAAATCATTAAGTTAGCATATCATATAGATATAGAACATGTGTTTAGTTGATTTTAAAAGTCAAGTTAGAAGGATTAACTTTTATTTGCGAACAAGTTTAGAATTAACTAAACTATGTTCTAGTGATTACAAGTTTAAACCTTCGAATAAGATAGCTTTATATGTATGAATCGAATGATGTTATGAACATCATTACTACCTCAAGTTCCTTGGATAAACCTACTGGAAATGAGAAAAATAGATCTATCTTCAAAGGATCCTTGGATGGCTTGAAAGTTCTTGAAGCAGAATCATGACACGAAAACAATTTCAAGTAAGATTTCCACTTGAAATAAGATTGTTATAGTTATAGAAATTGAATTAAAGTTTGAATATGATTATTACCTTGTATTAGAAAGATGACCTACTGTAAGTAACAAAGGTTTTTTGATCTTGGATGATTACTTGGAATGGATTTAGAAAACTTGGAAGTAAACTTGCAATCTTGGAAGTATTCTTGATTTTATGAAACTAGAACTTTTAGAATTTATGAAGAACACTTAGAACTTGAAGATAGAACTTGAGAGAGATCAATTAGATGAAGAAAATTGAAGAATGAAAGTGTTTGTAGGTGTTTTTGGTCGTTGGTGTATGGATTAGATATAAAGGATATGTAATTTTGTTTTCATGTAAATAAGTCATGAATGATTACTCATATTTTTGTAATTTTATGTGATATTTCTTGCTAGTTGCCAAATGATGGTTCCCACATGTGTTAGGTGACTCACATGGGCTGCTAAGAGCTGATCATTGGAGTGTATATACCAATAGTACATACATCTAAAAGCTGTATATTGTACGAGTACGAATACAGGTGCATACGAGTAGAATTGTTGATGAAACTGAACGAGGATGTAATTGTAAGCATTTTTGTTAAGTAGAAGTATTTTGATAAGTGTCTTGAAGTCTTTCAAAAGTGTATGAATACATATTAAAACACTACATGTATATACATTTTAACTGAGTCGTTAAGTAATCGTTAGTCGTTACATGTAAATGTTGTTTTGAAACCTTTAGGTTAACGATCTTGTTGAATGTTGTTAACCCATTGTTTATTATAACAAATGAGATGTTAAATTGTTATATTATCATGATATTATGATTTATAATATATCTTAGTATGATATATATACAGTTAAATGTCGTTACAACGATAATCGTTACATATATGTCTCGTTTCGAAATCAATAAGTTAGTAGTCTTATTTTTACATATGTATTTCATTATTAATACACTTAATAATATATTTACTTATCATTTAACATAATTAACCAAGTGTATCAATATCTTAATATGATTCATATGTACCTAGTAAGACGTTGTTATAACGATAATCGTTATATATATCATTTTCGAGTTTCTTAAATTAATAGTCTCATTTTTATGTATACAACTCATTGTTAAAATACCTAATGAGATACATACTTATAATAAAATCATGTTAACTATATATATAACCATATATATGTCATCGTATAGTTTTTACAAGTTTTAACGTTCGTGAATCACCGATCAACTTGGGTGGTCAATTGTCTATATGAAACCCTATTTCAATTAATCAAGTCTTAACAAGTTTGATTGCTTAACATGTTGGAAACAATTAATCATGTAAATAACAATTTCATTTAATATATATATATATATATAAACATGGAAAAGTTCGGGTCACTACAGTACCTACCCGTTAAATAAATTTCATCCCGAAATTTTAAGCAGTTGGAGGTGTTGACGTATCTTCTGGAAATAAATGCGGGTATTTCTTCTTCATCTGATCTTCACGCTCTCAGGTGAACTCTGGTCCTC
The DNA here is from genome assembly GCF_046630445.1 of Rutidosis leptorrhynchoides. NCBI lineage: Eukaryota > Viridiplantae > Streptophyta > Magnoliopsida > Asterales > Asteraceae > Rutidosis > Rutidosis leptorrhynchoides. Next base: position 469,265,205 of record NC_092335.1, on the reverse strand, counting down.
TACGAGCATTCCATCGATCCTTAACAATCGGTATCTTGTTTTGTTTAAGTCTCTTAACCTCACGATCCATTATTTCGACGGGTTCTTCAATGAATTGAAGTTTTTCATTGATTTAGATTTCGTCCAACGGAATAGTGAGATCTTCTTTAGCAAAACATTTCTTCAAATTTGAGACGTGGAAAGTGTTATGTACAGCCGTGAGTTGTTGAGGTAGCTCCAGTTGGTAAGCTACTGGTCCGACACGATCTATAATCTTGAATGGTCCAATGTACCTTGGATTTAGTTTCCCCCGTTTACCAAATCGAACAACGCCTTTCCAAGGTGAAACCTTAAGCATGACCATTTTTCTAATTTCAAACTCTATATCTTTTCTTTTATTGTCCGCGTAGCTCTTTTGTCGACTCTGGGCGGTTTTCAATCTTTGTTAAATTTGGATGATTTTCTCGGTAGTTTCTTGTATTATCTCCGGACCCGTAATCTGTCTATCCCCCACTTCACTCCAACAAATCGGAGACCTGCACTTTCTACCATAAAGTGCTTCAAACGGTGCAATCTCAATGCTTGAATGGTAGCTGTTGTTGTAGAAAAATTCTGCTAACGGTAGATGTCGATCCCAACTGTTTCCGAAATCAATAACACATGCTTGTAGCATGTCTTCAAACGTTTGTATCATCCTTTCGCTCTGTCCATCAGTTTGTGGATGATAGGCAGTACTCATGTCTAGACGAGTTCCTAATGCTTGCTGTAATGTCTGCCAGAATCTTGAAATAAATCTGCCATCCCTATCAGAGATAATAGAGATTGGTATTCCATGTCTGGAGACGACTTCCTTCAAATACAGTCATGCTAACTTCTCTATCTTGTCATCTTCTCTTATTGGCAGAAAGTGTGCTGATTTGGTGAGACGATCAACTATTACCCAAATAGTATCAAAACCACTTGCAGTCCTTGGCAATTTAGTGATGAAATCCATGGTAATGTTTTCCCATTTCCATTTCGGGATTTCGGGTTGTTGAAGTAGACCTGATGGTTTCTGATGCTCCGCTTTGATCTTAGAACACGTCAAACATTCCCCTACGTATTTAGCAACATCGGCTTTCATACTTGGCCACCAAAAATGTTTCTTGAGATCCTTGTACATCTTCCCCGTTCCAGGATGTATTGAGTATCTGGTTTTATGAACTTCTCTAAGTACCATTTCTCTCATATCTCCAAATTTTGGTACCCAAATTCTTTCAGCCCTATACCGGGTTCCGTCTTCCCGAATATTAAGATGCTTCTCCGATCCTTTGGGTATTTCATCCTTTAAATTTCCCTCTTTTAAAACTCCTTGTTGCGCCTCCTTTATTTGAGTAGTAAGGTTAGTGTGAATCATTATATTCATAGATTTTACTCGAATGGGTTCTCTGTCCTTTCTGCTCAAGGCATCGGCTACCACATTTGCCTTCCCCGGGTGGTAACGAATCTCAAAGTCGTAATCATTCAACAATTCAATCCACCTACGCTGCCTCATATTCAGTTGTTTCTGATTAAATATGTGTTGAAGACTTTTGTGGTCGGTATATATAATACTTTTGACCTCATATAAGTAGTGCCTCCAAGTCTTTAATGCAAAAACAACCGCGCCTAATTCCAAATCATGCGTCGTATAATTTTGCTCGTGAATCTTCAATTGTCTAGACGCATAAGCAATCACCTTCGTCCGTTGCATTAATACACAACCGAGACCTTGCTTTGATGCGTCACAATAAATCACAAAATCATCATTCCCTTCAGGCAATGACAATATAGGTGCCGTAGTTAGCTTTTTCTTCAATAATTAAAACGCCTTTTCTTGTTCATCCTTCCATTCAAATTTCTTCCCTTTATGCGTTAATGCAGTCAAGGGTTTTGCTATTTTGGAGAAATCTTGGATGAATCTTCTGTAGTAACCAGCCAATCCTAAAAATTGACGTATATGCTTTGGAGTTTTTGGGGTTTCCCACTTTTCAACGATTTCGATCTTTGTCGGGTCCACCTGGATACCTTCTTTGTTCACTATGTGACCGAGGAATTGAACTTCTTTCAACCAAAATGCACACTTTGAAAACTTAGCGTACAGTTTTTCTTTCCTCAATACTTCTAGCACTTTTCTCAATTGTTCTTCGTGCTCTTGATCATTCTTTGAGTAAATAAGTATGTCATCGATGAAAACAATGACAAACTTGTCAAGATATGACCCACACACTCGGTTCATAAGGTCCATGAACACAGCTGGTGCGTTAGTCAATCCAAACGGCATAACCATAAACTCATAATGACCATAACGCGTCCTAAAAGCAGTTTTTGGAATATCATCCTCCTTTACTCGCATTTGATGATATCCAGAACGTAAATCAATCTTCAAATAAACCGACGAGTCTTGTAGTTGATCAAATAAGTCGTCTATTCTCGGCAGTGGATAACGGTTTTTGATGGTAAGTTTGTTCAACTCTCTGTAGTCAATACACAACCTAAATGTACCATCCTTCTTCTTGACAAACAAAACATGAGCTCCCCATGGTGATGTGCTTGGTCGAATGAAACCACGTTCTAATAGTTCTTGCAGTTGGCTTTGCAGTTCTTTCATCTCGCTGGGTGCGAGTCTATAAGGAGCACGAGCTATTGGTGCAGCTCCTGGTACAAGATATATTTGAAATTCAACAGATCGATGTGGAGGTAGTCCCGGTAATTCTTTCGGAAATACATCGGGAAATTCTTTTGCGACGGGAACATCATTGATGCTCTTTTCTTCAGTTTGTACTTTCTCGACGTGTGCTAGAACAGCATAGCAACCTTTACTTATTAGTTTTTGTGCCTTCAAATTACTAATAAGATGTAGCTTCATGTTGCCCTTTTCTCCGTAGACCATTAAGGGTTCTCCTTCTTCTCGTACAATGTGAATTGCATTTTTATAACATACGATCTTTGCTTTCACCTTCTTCAGCCAGTCCATGCCAACTATTACATCAAAACTCCCTAACTCTACTGGTATCAAATCAATCTTAAATATTTCGCTACTCAGTTTAATTTCTCGATTCCGGCATATATTATCTGCTGAAATTAATTTACCGTTTGCTAATTCGAGTAAAAATTTACTATCCAACGGCGTCAATGGACAACTTAATTTAGCACAAAAATCTCTACTCATATAGCTTCTATCCGCACCCGAATCAAATAAAACGTAAGCAGATTTATTGTCAATAAGAAACGTACCCATAACAAGCTCCGGGTCTTCCTGTGCCTCTGCCGCATTAATATTGAAAACTCTTCCGCGGCCTTGTCCATTCGTGTTCTCCTGGTTCAGGAAATTTCTAATAATGTGGCCCGGTTTTCCACATTTATAACAAACTACATTGGCATAACTTGCTCCGACACTACTTGCTCCGCCATTACTCGTTCTGACACCATTTGTTCCTCTCGTTCTGTTAACCCCTGGTCCGTAGACCTCACACTTCGCCGCACTATGACCATTTCTTTTACACTTGTTGCAAAATTTGGCGCAGAACCCCGAGTGATACTTTTCACACCTTTGGCATAGCTGCTTCTGATTGTTGTTGTTGTTGTTGTTGCGGTTGTTATTGTTGTTGGGATAATTGTTGTAGTTGCTGTTGTTGTTGTTGTTATTGTTGTTGGGCCATTTGTTGTAGTTGCGATTGATGTTGCGATTGTTGGGATAATTGTTGCGATTATTATTGTAATTGTTGTTGTTTTTGTATTGGTGATTCTTATCACCGTTTTCCTCTCACTTTCTTTTGACTTGCTTCACATTGGCCTCTTCAGCCGTCTGTTCTTTAATTCTTTCCTCAATCTGGTTCACTAGTTTGTGAGCCATTCTACATGCCTGTTGTATGGAGGCGGGCTCGTGTGAACTTATATCTTCTTGGATTCTTTCCGGTAATCCTTTCACAAACCCGTCGATCTTCTCTTCCTCATCTTCGAACGCTCCCGGACACAATAAGCACAATTCTGTGAATCGTCTTTCGTACGTGGTAATATCAAATCCTTGGGTTCGTAACCCTCTAAGTTCTGTCTTGAGCTTATTGACCTCGGTTCTGGGACGGTACTTCTCGTTCATCAAGTGCTTGAATGCTGACCACGGTAGTGCGTACGCATCATCTTGTCCCACTTGCTCTAGATAGGTATTCCACCATGTTAACGCAGAACCTGTGAAGGTATGCGTAGCGTACTTCACTTTGTCCTCTTCAGTACACTTACTTATGGCAAACACCGATTCGACCTTCTCGGTCCACAGTTTCAATCCGATCGGTCCTTCGGTTCCATCAAATTCCAAAGGTTTGCAGGCAGTGAATTCTTTGTAGGTGCATCCTACACGATTTCCTGTACTGCTAGATCTAAGGTTATTGTTGGTATGTAGCGCAGCCTGTACTGCGGCTATATTTGAAGCTAGAAAAGTACGGAATTCCTCTTCATTCATATTCACGGTGTGTCGAGTAGTCAGTGCCATTTCCTTCAAAATAGTCAAATGGAACAAGTTAATCATACAGAATATTAAGAGTAGTTAATAGTATTTCGTAGCATAATATGAACTCATTTATAAAAGCTTTTTCTTCATATTAGTGTTTTATAAGTTTAAATTCGGGTAGTACCTACCCGTTAATTTCATACTTAGTAGCTAATATACAATTCAACTACTACAATTCTATATGAAAAACTGATTATAATAATATTTCGCGTTCAAACTTTTATACAATATTTTACAAACTTACAATACCGCTTATTTTATATAAAGCATGAAATATAGCACATAATAACTTTGATACAAGATAGTTGTGAAGATAATTCTAGCTAGTACACAAGTCGTTCAGCAAAGGCAATAAAGACACGTAATTCATACATCCAGAAATAAGTCATGCATTTTGGTTTTGCTAGGACTACTTCCCATCCTTGGTCTTGTGGAACATAACCGTTATGGCCGTTGATAAGATAGCGTGTTGTAACGTCGTCAAAGGGACGAGGGTTACGTAATGTCCAACAGTCCTGTAACAATCTAAAAACCTCATTTCTTACCCCAATTACCGACTCCGTTACTTATGGGAATGTTTTGTTTAATAGTTGTAGCCCGATGTTCTTGTTCTCACTTTGGTGAGAAACGAACATTACTAACCCGTAAGCATAGCATGCTTCTTTATGTTGCATGTTAGCCTCTTTTTCTAAATCATGAAGTCCTATATTCGGATACATTGAGTAAAATAATTTCTTAACCCGTTGCGTAAAATAGCATTTGGGTTCCCCGCAATATATGCGTCAAAGTAAACACATCGTAACTTATGGGTTTCCCAATGTGATATCCCCCATCTTTCAAACGAAAGTCTCTTATAAACTAAGACATTCTTGGAACGTTCTTCGAATGTCTTACAAACTGATTTTGCCTTAAATAGTTGTGCCGAGGAATTCTGACCGACTCTAGACAAGATTTCATCAATCATGTATCCGGGTAGGTCTCTTAAAATATTGGGTTGTCTATCCATTTTGTGTTTTTAAACTGTAAAATAGACAAGAGTTAGATTCATAAAAAAAATTACTTATTAATACAAGCAATTTTTACATATATCATAAAGCGTAAGCACACTATATTACATATATTACACCACACGAATACAACTATCTTATTCTGACTCGCTCGTTTCTTCTTCTTCGGTTTTGGTTCGTTTTGCCAAGTTTCTAGGGATATATGATGTTCCCCTAATACGAGCCGTCGTTTTCCACATTGGTTTAGAAAAACCTGGTGGTTTAGAGGTTCGCGGGTCATTGTTACAACTTAAGGGCTTTGGAGGTTGACGATACATATAAAGTTCATCGGGGTTGGAATTAGATTTCTCTATTTTTATACCCTTTCCCTTATTATTTTCTTTTGCCTTTTTAAATTCAGTTGGGGTAATTTCTATAACATCATCGGAATTCTCGTCGGAATCCGATTCATCGGAGAATTGGTAATCCTCCCAATATTTTGCTTCCTTGGCGGAAACACCATTGACCATAATTAACCTTGGTCGGTTGGTTGAGGATTTTCTTTTACTTAACCATTTTATTATTTCCCCCATCGGTTCTATTTCCTCCTCCGGTTCCTCCTCTTCCGGTTCTGATTCTTCTTCCGGTTCCGACTCTTCTTCCGGTTCCTCTTCGGGAACTTGTGAATCAGTCCACGAATCATTCCAATTTACATTTGACTCTTCATTATTATTAGGTGAGTCAATGGGACTTGATCTAGAGGTAGACATCTATCACATAATATCAAACGCGTTAAGAGATTAATATATCACCTAATATTCACATGTTAAAAATATATAGTTTCCAACAAAATTTGTTAAGCAATCATTTTTCAAGTAAACACGGTCGAAGTCCAGACTCACTAATGCATCCTAACAAACTCGATAAGACACACTAATGAAAAATTCTGGTTCTCTAAGACCAACGCTCGGATACCAACTGAAATGTCCCGTTCTTATTGATTAAAAACTTTCCATATTAATTGATTTCGTTGCGAGGTTTTGACCTCTATATGAGACGTTTTTCAAAGACTGCATTCATTTTTAAAACAAACCATAACCTTTATTTCATAAATAAAGGTTTAAAAAGCTTTACGTAGATTATCAAATAATGATAATCTAAAATATCCTGTTTACACACGACCATTACATAATGGTTTACAATACAAATATGTTACATCGAAATCAGTTTCTTGAATGCAGTTTTTACACAATATCATACAAACATGGACTCCAAATCTTGTCCTTATTTTAGTATGCAACAGCGGAAGCTCTTAGTATTCACCTGAGAATAAACATGCTTTAAACGTCAACAAAAATGTTGTTGAGTTATAGGTTTAACCTATATATATCAAATCGTAATAATAGACCACAAGATTTCATATTTCAATACACATCCCATACATAGAGATAAAAATCATTCATATGGTGAACACCTGGTAACCGACATTAACAAGATGCATATATAAGAATATCCCCATCATTCCGGGACACCCTTCGGATATGATATAAATTTCGAAGTACTAAAGCATCCGGTACTTTGGATGGGGTTTGTTAGGCCCAATAGATCTATCTTTAGGATTCACGTCAATTAGGGTGTCTGTTCCCTAATTCTTAGATTACCAGACTTAATAAAAAGGGGCATATTCGATTTCGATAATTCAACCATAGAATGTAGTTTCACGTACTTGTGTCTATTTTGTAAATCATTTATAAAACCTGCATGTATTCTCATCTCAAAAATATTAGATTTTAAAAGTGGGACTATAACTCACTTTCACAGATTTTTACTTTGTCGGGAAGTAAGACTTGGCCACTGGTTGATTCACGAACCTATAACAATATATACATATATATCAAAGTATGTTCAAAATATATTTACAACATTTTTAATATATTTTGATGTTTTAAGTTTATTAAGTCAGCTGTCCTCTTTAGTAACCTACAACTAGTTATCCACAGTTAGATGTACAGAAATAAATCGATAAATATTATCTTGAATCAATCCATGACCCAGTGTATACGTATCTCAGTATTGATCACAACTCAAACTATATATATTTTGGAATCAACCTCAACCCTGTATAGCTAACTCCAACATTCACATATAGAGTGTCTATGGTTGTTCCGAAATATATATAGATGTGTCGACATGATAGGTCGAAACATTGTATACGTGTCTATGGTATCTCAAGATTACATAATATACAATACAAGTTGATTAAGTTATGGTTGGAATAGAATTGTTACCAATTTTCACGTAGCTAAAATGAGAAAAATTATCCAATCTTGTTTTACCCATAACTTCTTCATTTTAAATCCGTTTTGAGTGAATCAAATTGCCATGGTTTCATATTGAACTCTATTTTATAAATCTAAACAGAAAAAGTATAGGTTTATTGTCGGAAAAATAAGTTACAAGTCATTTTTGTAAAGGTAGTCATTTCAGTCGAAAGAACGACGTCTAGATGACCATTTTAGAAAACATACTTCCACCTTGAGTTTAACCATAATTTTTGGATATAGTTTCATGTTCATAATAAAAATCATTTTTCCAAAATAACAACTTTTAAATCAAAGTTTATCATAGTTTTTAATTAACTAACCCTAAACAGCCCGCGGTGTTACTACGACGGCGTAAATCCGGTTTTACGGTGTTTTTCGTGTTTCCAGGTTTTAAATCATTAAGTTAGCATATCATATAGATATAGAACATGTGTTTAGTTGATTTTAAAAGTCAATTTAGAAGGATTAACTTTTATTTGCGAACAAGTTTAGAATTAACTAAACTATGTTCTAGTGATTACAAGTTTAAACCTTCGAATTAGATAGCTTTATATGTATGAATCGAATGATGTTATGAACATCATTACTACCTCAAGTTCCTTGGATAAACCTACTGGAAATGAGAAAAATAGATCTAGCTTCAAAGGATCCTTGGATGGCTTGAAAGTTCTTGAAGCAGAATCATGACACGAAAACAATTTAAAGTAAGATTTCCACTCGAAATAAGATTGTTATAGTTATAGAAATTGAATTAAAGTTTGAATATGATTATTACCTTGTATTAGAAAGATAACCTACTGTAAGTAACAAAGGTTTCTTGATCTTGGATGATTACTTGGAATGGATTTAGAAAACTTGGAAGTAAACTTGCAATCTTGGAAGTATTCTTGATTTTATGAAACTAGAACTTTTGGAATTTATGAAGAACACTTAGAACTTGAAGATAGAACTTGAGAGAGATCAATTAGATGAAGAAAATTGAAGAATGAAAGTGTTTGTAGGTGTTTTTGTTCGTTGGTGTATGGATTAGATATAAAGGATATGTAATTTTGTTTTCATGTAAATAAGTCATGAATGATTACTCATATTTTTGTAATTTTATGAGATATTTCTTGCTAGTTGCCAAATGATAGTTCCCACATGTGTTAGGTGACTCACATGGGCTGCTAAGAGCTGATCATTGGAGTGTATATACCAATAGTACATACATCTAAAAGCTGTGTATTGTACGAGTACGAATACGGGTGCATACGAGTAGAATTGTTGATGAAACTGAACGAGGATGTAATTGTAAGCATTTTTGTTAAGTAGAAGTATTTTGATAAGTGTCTTGAAGTCTTTAAAAAGTGTATGAATACATATTAAAACACTACATGTATATACATTTTAACTGAGTCGTTAAGTCATCTTTAGTCGTTACATGTAAATGTTGTTTTGAAACCTTTAGGTTAACGATCTTGTTGAATGTTGTTAACCCATTGTTTATTATAACAAATGAGATGTTAAATTGTTATATTATCATGATATTATGATATATAATATATCTTAGTATGATATATATACAGTTAAATGTCGTTACAACGATAATCGTTACATATATGTCTCGTTTCGAAATCAATAAGTTAGTAGTCTTATTTTTACATATGTATTTCATTGTTAATACACTTAATAATATATTTACTTATCATTTAACATAATTAACCAAGTGTATCAATATCTTAATATGATTCATATGTACCTAGTAAGACGTTGTTATAACGATAATCGTTATATATATCTTTTTCGAGTTTCTTAAATTAATAGTCTCATTTTTATGTATACAACTCATTGTTAAAATACCTAATGAGATACATACTTATAATAAAATCATGTTAACTATATATATAACCATATATATGTCATCGTATAGTTTTTACAAGTTTTAACGTTCATGAATCACCGGTCAACTTGGGTGGTCAATTGTCTATATGAAACCTATTTCAATTAATCAAGTCTTAACAAGTTTGATTGCTTAACATGTTGGAAACACTTAATCATGTAAATAACAATTTCATTTAATATATATATATATATATATATATATATATATATATATATATATATATATATATATATATATATATATAAACATGGAAAAGTTCGGGTCACTACACCCAGAAAGGATAATCTCCTTAAAGATCAAAAATCAGCTTTTAAGACTGATATTACTCAATCCTAGAGATTGACCTTAAAGATTGAGAATTACAAACTTATGGAATTCAATGATATCTAAACTCGAGCTTGAACGAGAAAATATTTTGATCAAATTAAAACCGATTTGTTTTCTGAAAACCCTATTTTCAATGCGTTCATTACCTTTGAACGTAAAATCCTAGGAATTCACCTGGAATTCATTAGGTCACCTGAACCAAATCGGGTGTCAACCGTAAGAACGGTGGTTGCATAGCATGGTCGAAGACAGGACCTTGTGCCAGACTGACAAATTAAAAGGGTGAGCTTTACTATTGCTCCTACCAAGAATAGTAATTGCGTTCGACACGTTATAGACCATAATTAAAAGCATGTCAGGGGACATTGCCTTAACAGTTGCTTGTTCAACACTTTCCTTTACAACCGGACGGTAGTTTACCGAAAGGTAATATACGGAGCAAGTATACTGGATGTGTTGCTTTCCTAATACAAGGTTAGCAAGTGGGTGACACAAAACCATAAGTTTTGAGCCAAAATTTTCAAATCTAAAACCCACCAAACCCACAAAAAAAAAAAAGAATTTGCAAACACCGGTGAAGGGTTATTCCGGAAAACTTATCTAGGGTAAAAGCTAGATTTAATTTTCAAAAGATCAAATGTTTTCATAAAGATCCAATTTCCTTAATGAATCTAAATTTTTATAGTCATGTGGGACTGTAAACCATATCGTTACTACCATTGTTTATACCGCCGTAAAGAAATCACTGATGTACAAAGTGTGAAGAATAAAGAAGTGATTCTTGTATTTCAAGACTATATTGCTTGAGGACAAGCAACGCTCAAGTGTGGGAATATTTGATAATGCTAAAAACGAACATATATTTCATAGCATTATTCCTCAAGAAAGACAAGCTTTTAGTTGCAATTGTTCTATTTACAAGTGATATTCGTTTAAATAATAAAAGGTGAAGACAAAAGGAAGATTCGACGAATTGAAGACGCAAAAGACCAAAAAGCTCAAAAGTACAAAATACAATCAATGAGGTTCCAATTATTGATAAGAAACGTCTCAAAATTACAAGAGTACAAGATTCAAAACGCAAAGTACAAGATATTAAATTATTCGCAAGGACGTTCGAAAATCCGGAACCTGGACCAGAGTCAACTCTCAACGCTCGACGCAACGGACTAAAAATTACAAGTCAACTATGCATATGAATATAATATAATATATAATTAATTCTTAAAATTAATATATATATTATATTATATTTAAATAAACGTCGGCAGAAGAAAACAACCAAATTTGGCTCTCCCCAGCTGGCCATGCGATCGCATGACCTTGAAGGGTAAAGCTCATGTGATCGCATGAGCATCTTTTCCAGATCACATGCCTATAAAAATCGAGCTTTGGTGTAACATAAAACACATCTTTTTCCTTCTTCATCATACGTAAATTATATATATATATATATATATATATATATATATATATATATATATATATATATATATATATATATATATATATATATATATATATATATTTTAATTTTAATTTTAATTTCTAATAATAAGGGTATGTTAGCGAATGTTGTAAGGGTGTAAGTCGAAATTCTGTCCGTGTAACGCTACGCTATTTTTAATCATTGTAAGTTATGTTCAACCTTTTTAATTTAATGTCTTGTAGCTAAGTTATTATTATGCTTATTTAAAACGAAGTAATCATGATGTTGGGCTAATTACTAAAATTGGGTAATTGCGCTTTGTACCATAATTGGGGTTTGGACAAAAGAACGACACTTGTGGAAATTAGACTATGGGCTATTAATGGGCTTTATATTTGTTTAACTAAATGATAATTTGTTAATGTTAATATAAAGATTTACAATTGGACGTCCCTATAAATAACCATATACACTCGATCGGATACGATGGGCAGGGTATTTATATGTACGAATAATCGTTCATTTAACCGGACACGGGAATGGATTAATAACCACTAGAATTATTAAAACAGGGATGAAATTATGTACAAGGACACTTGGCATAATTGATAACAAAGTATTAAAACCTTGGGTTACACGCAGTCGACATCCTGGTGTAATTATTAAACAAAGTATTAAAACCTTATTACAGTTTAAGTCCCCAATTAGTTGGAATATTTAACTTCGGGTATAAGGATAATTTGACGAGGACACTCGCACTTTATATTTATGACTGATGGACTGTTATGGACAAAAACCAGACGGACATATTAAATAATCCAGGACAAAGGACAATTAGCCCATGGGCATAAAACTAAAATCAACACGTCAAACATCATGATTACGGAAGTTTAAATAAGCATAATTCTTTTATTTCATATTTAATTTCCTTTATTTTATATTTAATTGCACTTCTAATTATCGCACTTTTATTTATTGTTATTGTATTTAATTGCACTTTTAATTATCGTACTTTTTAATTATCGCAAGTTTATTTTATCGCACTTTTATTTATCGCAATTTCGTTATCGTTATTTACTTTACGCTTTAAATTAAGTCTTTTATTTATTTAATATTTTTACATTTTGTTTTAACTGCAACTAAAGTTTTAAAATCGACAAACCGGTCATTAAACGGTAAAAACCCCCCTTTATAATAATAATATTACTTTTATTTATATATTTGTATTTTTATAAAATTAAGCTAATATAGCGTTAAGATTTGGGAAAAAGATTCCCTGTGGAACGAACCGGACTTACTAAAAACTACACTACTGTACGATTAGGTACACTGCCTATAAGTGTTGTAGCAAGATTTAAGTATATCCATTCTATAAATAAATAAATATCTTGTGTAAAATTGTAGCATATTTAATAGTATTTTCTAGTAAAATTAATAGTATTTTATACCCCTTAGCTTTAACATCAATACTTCATCGTTTGTTGTTGTTGGTATTCCTTGGTATCTACAGGGCGTATGACGTTGATGCTCGTAGGACAGATTGTGAAGTTGAGGTTTGCGATGCGGTTGTTGTTAGTGGTGGTAATGGTACTGTTGGTGCCGGTGATGCTGCTGGTGTTTGTAACCTTTGCACCATATTCTCCAAAGCTACTACCCGAGCGCGAAGCTCGTTGACTTCTTCTATTACACCGGGGTGATTGTCAGTTTGGACAAGCGGACGAATAAGATCTAGCATTTGAGATAGTATATAATCATGACGAGATACTCTGGAAATGAGAGAGAAAATGGTATTACGAACAGGTTCACCGGTAAGTGCTTTAGGTTCCTCGCCAAGAGGGGAATGTGGTGGATGGAAGGGATCACCTTCTTCTTGTCTCCAATGATTAAGAAGATTACGAACCCATCTCCAATTCATCCAGAATAGATGATGGCTAATTGGTTGATCCATTCCAGTCACACTGCTTTCGGAGCTCGAGCGAAACTCCAGATCGGAATAGCTGTCAGAATCTAAGGAATTTGAACTAGATACGGAATCTGAAAGGACCCGTTCATATACATTATAAACGATTCACAATAGTTGATTACATCGTGAGGTACCTCTATATGATACATATTACAAACATTGCATTCGTTTTTAAAACACAAACTTTCTTTACATCGAAAATTGACAGGCATGCATACTATTTCATAATATCCACTATCCAATTATAAATTAACTTAATAGTAATCTTTGATGAACTCAATGACTCGAATGCAACGTTCTTCGAAATATGCCATGAAATACTCCAAGTAATATCTTTAAAACAAGCAAATGCACATCGGAAGATTTCTTTTATACCTGAGAATAAACATGCTTTAAAGTGTCAACCAAAAGGTTGGTGAGTTCATTAGTTTATCATAATCATTCATTTCCATCATTTTAATAGACCACGAGAATTTCATTTCCAGTTCTCATAAATATACGTCCCATGCATAGAGACAAAAATAATCATTCATATGGATTGAACACCTGGTAACCGACATTAACAATATGCATATAAGAATATCCCCATCATTCCGGGATCCTCCTTCGGACATGATATAAATTTCGAAGTACTAAAGCATCCGGTACTTTGGATGGGGTTTGTTAGGCCCAATAGATCTATCTTTAGGATTCGCGTCAATTAGGGTGTCTGTTCCCTAATTCTTAGATTACCAGACTTAATAAAAAGGGGCATATTCGATTTCGATAATTCAACCATAGAATGTAGTTTCACGTACTTGTGTCTATTTTGTAAATCATTTATAAAAATTGCGCATGTATTCTCAGCATAAAAATATAAAGGGTAAAAAGACAAATGAAACTCACCATACTGTATTTCGTAGTAAAAATACATATAACGTCATTGAACAAGTGCAAGGTTGGCCTCGGATTCACGAACCTAAATTAATTATGTATATATATGTGCTGGTCAATATTTGTCTAACAAATTAGGCCAAGTCATAGTGTACCACAATCCTAATGCTCGAGACTAATATGCAAAGATCAACAAAAGTTAATTTGACTCAAAATGATTTCCAAAATTTATACATGATTATTATATAGTATAAATATCGTCGTTTTATATTTTTAAATATTTTTAAAAGATTTAATAGAGTAAATAATATAATTCATTTATTAATAAATAAAATTTTATATAAAAATATACTTTTATATATCTTAAGTAATAAAATTTATAAAGTTAATTTAAAAAAAATATTATGATAGGTTTTATTAAGGTAATTATATTATTTGTATTACATATTTATTTGATAAAATAACATTGATAATAATAATAAGTAAAAGTTGTATTATTTTGCAATAATAATTATTATTATTCTTTTAAAAATATCAATATTTATATTTAATAATAATGATATTATAATAAAACGATAATTCTAATTATGATAACTTTAATATTTATGATACTTTTTAATATTAACTTTAAAATAATAATTCTATTTAAAATGATAATAATAATGATATTTTATAATAACAATGACATTTCTATTAAAATGATATTTTTTGTTAAAATGATAGTTTTAATACTAACGATACTTTTAATAATAATAGTAATGATAAAAATAATAAGAATGATAATTTTATCTAGATCAATATCTTATAATATTTTAATTTCATCATGATACTCATACTCATTATTTCCTAATCGTTTCGTTTAATAGCTTTTAATCGTCTTTTATATTGTGTTTATAATACTAATAATAATAGTACTAAAAAGAATTAGGTGTTACTAATATTAGTTTTATTTACAATAATACTAATAATGATAATTACTATGATATTATTAATAATACTAATAACTATTTTAATGATAATAATAATAATAATAACAATAACAATAACCATTTTTAAATAGTGATATATATATTAATAATGATGATAATAATAATAATAATAATAATAATAATAATAATAATAATAATAATAATAATAATAATAATAATAATAAGATAATAATAATAATAATAATAATAATAATAATAATAATACTAATTATAACTTTAACGATGATAACAATAGTAATAATAATAAAAATAACAATTTTTAATGATAATTCCTTTTATTGATAATGATAATAATAAGATAAAACTAGAACGACGATAATAACGACGATAATAATAATCATTTTTATAAAAATTCAATTGACTATAACTTCTAATCCGTTCATCGAACCCATTCGATATCTAAATGAAAAGTTCTCAATTTTTCGCTAGCCTTCCAAGGACATGCATATCTTATACCTTATCTCAACCGCAAGTATAACTAATTCAGGATTCAACATAACCTATCTAAGGGCAATATCAAAAGTACAAGCATGCATAATCCTATATTCTCGAGCACTAGTCAGGGATACACTATTAATATGTAAAAATAATTTACGAGTACTCACGTATCAATATTGAGATTCAATATTGCAGGAAAGGTACGTAGACGCAACGGAGACGATAAACACTAGATTGACCTCACAAGCATACCCATGAACCATACCCATCAACTCCATAGCTATAACCCATGTTTTCCTTAGTTCTATCCCGCTTGAAAAATCCATTTTGAAATAATACGCTCATGACCTCGTCGTAGTATTTTATGTATACTAATAATATCTTGAAATAATACTGAGTAAATATATATATGTAAGTCGATTGAGAGAGTTTAGAGAAATATATTTCAAGTTTCTATGAAATAATGAAACCTATTGAATTCTATTTATAATAGATTTTTGAATTATTAAAGTGAATTATTAAAGTATGAATTATTAAAGTGAATTATTAAAGTATGAATTATTAAAGTAAATTATTAAAGTATGAATTATTAAAGTGAATTATTAAAGTATGAATTATTAAAGTATGAATTATTAAAGTAAATTATTAAAGTTAAAGTAAAGTAAAAGTAAAGTTAAAGTATAGTAAAAGTATAAAACTATGTACGTATAATACGCGTATAAATATATATAAAATTAATTTAAATCATTATTTATATTTAATAAAATAAAATATAAATATCGTTATCTTTATCATACTGGTTAAGTAATGAGTTGTCAAAAGTGGTTCTAGATATTTATAAAAGTTATATACGTTTTAATAATAAAGTTCTTTTTAAACTAAAAACGTTTTTGTACGTTTGAAAATAAATCAAATAAATATGATAATTTTGTTTTCCAAAACTAAATATATTTAAGAATCATTTTGTTAAAAGGTTAAAATAATGAAAATCGTTATATCATAAAACGTTTTAGAAAAGTAGAATCATATATATTCATAATAGGTTTCAAGTTTTTAAATTACGGTCTGTTGGTGAAACATGAGATAAAGTCCAAAGGTTAAATAAACGTATGAAAAATGTCGAGTTACTTAACTTATCGATATCCAACATCTAAGTTATTTACACTCCACGTTCTTACTTATAAATCACTTTACCATTTTCCGAATGTTGTCAAAGAGAATAGATTTCTTAAATCACAGTGGACCTCATAACATAGACCCGTAATCATATCACAATGTATCTGATAAATCAATCATTTGATATTATCTTCTAATTCCATCGATAAACATATTGAAACAAATGCGTTCGTGTAAAGTAATATACGTTTAATACTTTATTAATATTCTCAAGTTATAATATATATATATATATATATATATATATATATATATATACATATATATACATATCTATTTATATATAACGGTTCATGAATCGTCAGAATTTGGTCGAGGTTATAATGAATGTATGAACACAGTTTAAAATTCTTGAGATTTAACTTAACAAACTTTGCTTATCGTGTCGGAATAATATAAAGATAAAGTTTAAATTTGATTGGAAATTTCCGGGTTGTCACAGTACCTACCCGTTAAAGAAATTTCGTCCCGAAATTTGAATGGAATGGTCATGGCTGACAATAAGTATGTTTTCATGATGTATACGAGTTGAAAATTAGAGTTTTATTATCATCAAGTAATATAGATAAAGCAATTTGATTTTTGTGAAGGGTACGAGTGAAGTTATCACAAAAGAATGAAATGAGTAAATGCACGTTCTTTTTAACCAATGCCATAGTCACGGTTGATTTTCGAAATTCAAGGAATTTTGAGAAAATCTTCGTAATAAGATTTGGTTCTTCGAAAATTAAGGAAGTTAAGATCAGCTTTGATTAAATGCGATAATATGTTTTGATTGCTCTGTCGGATATTTTACTATATATCCACCCCCTTCGTTTCCTTATTTCCACAACTCACACCTTTTATTCACTAATATGCTCCATCCAGTTCTGATTCTTGATATACTCCTAACTTTCATATCTGTCATTCTTTTCTTTCATCTGCCACCGGAAGAATCTATTTACTTTTACTATACTCTTAGTTTTATAGTGTTTTTAGTTCTCCCATGTCTTTATATTGCTATATGCATCGATATATATGGTTTATAATTTCTGGGTCGTCGTTGGGCTTTATATCCTCCTTTATATTTCGAAGTCCATGCTTCTGTCTTCTATAATTATTGTCATCCACAGTTAATGCTTCCTTCTATTTGCTGCGATTTATACTTCTATTTCTATTTCGGAACTTCATTCTTTCGTTTCCTCTTCTTGAGATTAAGCACCGTATGTAATGGTCCAGAATTCGTAGATATGAATTTCTGAATGAACATAGTTAATGTTCTAAGAAGGAAATTGTAATGGCACGATCTTGATTTGTTAAATTACCAGAATACCCTAGAAAAGACCGAATCATCAAGAAATATTTTCTTGATATTTTAGAGATTAAATAGAATATAGGAGTCATGTAACATGGCACATGATGACGTTATGATCTGTGAATCATCACGTTCCATTTAGAAACTCAGCATGAATTACTGTAATATAATCACGTTGATCAAGTGTCATTATATTATACTAACTCATGCTTCAGCTCCCAACACTACTTAAAAAAAAATTCCTATTTTAAACTCGAATGTTTCAGAATTTAGAAACTAAAATAGTTTCTTTTATGATGTAATACAGATAGCGCGAAGAGGTAAATGATTTCGAATAAGAATAATTAAGAAAATATCTTCAGAAATATGGAGGATATTTATAATGAAAGATATGATGATATCTTAGAATTTCTAATATCAGAGGATGATGAAGAATATTGTCCGCAGGGGTTTAGAGTCAAGAGCAAGGTATTCCTTTAATGACTTCAGCAGGTACTGAATCATTTAGATTCTTTGAAGGCATGTTTCGCCCTTGTGATTTGTCTACAGCCTCTTTCATACTTTGCTCAATCCGTTTTCCAGTTCCAAAACTTCTCTTTTTCTGACCTTTGCCAATACACTATTCTTTATCATTAAACTTTTTACTGTTAAGATCGTTTACAGTTGTTGCTGCTTCGTCAGCATTTCAAGAACTAGTTCACAGTTCAAGGTGTTTTTCAGAAACTTCACATTCAAAGTATGTAAGTCCAGGAGATAGACGTTGCACGTACACATAAAACTGTTGGCGTAGACATGCTGCGAGATTTCAAATTAATGATTGCTAATTCCCGATGATTCGTATGGCAATTCTTGTTACAAGATGCGAATGAGTAAATGGTGGGGTTTCAATGAATAACTATAATGACTTTTTGGAGAGGTTAAAGTCAAAGGGTAATGAAGTTGTTGGTACATCTGCTAATAATGTGGTGGGATGTAAAAGGTTCCCTGGTAACAATGGTGTATATCTCAAGGTTATAATAAGGTTAGTCTGACTGAAAAGTCGAAGTTGCTGGAGCTGTGACAAAATTGGCTACTTTGAAAAGGAATTGCAAAGTTATTTTTGCTAATAAATGCCAAAGAATCTGACACAGATATGTGTGGAATTATGACTTTGGTTTCGAGTTCTTTTTAAGTACCTAACTGTGGGTAATATGTGGTTGGATCATCATCTCGATTGCTCATTATTTGAAGTGTCTTCAGATATTTTTGAAGGGTTTGAACACAGATTGTAATCGTTAATATACATTTGATGTTCTAACACAGTTTTGAAGTCAAAGTATAGCTTTGAAAGATGTAGGAATCTAAAAGTGATGATACCGATTATATCTCGAATTGAATTCTGAGGTTTCAAAATCAAAATTTGTAATTGGGTTTGAATGAGTATGGTTGTTTTGATCTCTATGAAAGAATGTATATTATTGTGAAAGTAGGAAGTATAGTTGATAATTTTCTTAATCAGATTCGAAGAATGTAACATATTAATTGTGAATATATATATCTCTCGGGTATTACCTACCCGTTAAAAAATTTCACAATTAATATTTTGTACATAAGAATTTTATTACAGTCTTTGTGAAAATATATATGTATATATTCTCCTCAGATATAACATAAATTTTAATGAGTTAATACTAAATTAAACTCATTCGATTTACGGTTGAAACTAGAATTGAATAATCCCTTGAAGGCTTTAGAGATTACATAAGTATTTCTTCAATAATATTGAAATTACGAATCAATACTTCGTTATTTGTTGAGGCGTGATGTTGATTTTTGTTAAATTCTTGTGAACTTCGCAAAGTACGAGTGATGGTATCTGAGAAGTTTCGGTTACATCGATGATGAAAGTGTAAAATCAAATATATACTTGATTTATTATGAATTGGAATTTGTTGAATTGAGACAGAGATTGTAGTTAACGATGGTTAAGTTGCGGGTAAAGGACGTACATTATTGCATATTTGTAAGATGAATTAACCGAGTAGTTAAGATTCACACACAATAGCTTAGCACGGAAAGATTTATTTTTATTTCAAAATATGTATATATAAAATATACATATAATTTCTTCAGAGGGAATGAGTTAACTCTTCATAACTCCTTGATACAATATACGCGTTATTGATTCGTAATGATGTCCACAGTGATTCTTGAACTGACGAAGTTTGTGATGTTATAGGTGTTGTTGATTCTGATGTTGACTGTACTGACGATGCTGGTGACGCTGACGGTACTGTTGATGTTGTTGGTAAAACAAGTTTAGCTTGTTAATCACACACCATTTTTGTCAGGGTTTCTACTCTTCCTTCTATCATTTTGGTTCGCTTAACTGATTTATGGTTAGGGCTAGATTAGATAATCTCTAAGACTTTAGAGATTACATAATCTCCGTGGAATGTTTCTCCAATGAAGTTATGAATTAATACATCATCAGTTATTGTTGCTGGTATTCCTTGATATCTATGGTGCGTATGACATTGATGCTCGTGGGACAGATTGTAAAGTTGAGGTTTACGACGTGATTGTGGTTGGAGGTGGTAATGGTACTGTTGGCGTTGATGATGGTGGTACTGGTTATGCTGCTGGTGTTGCTGCTGGTGCTGCTACTGGTGTTTGTAATTTTTGCACCATATTCTCCAAAGCCACTACCCGAGCGTGAAGCTCGTTGACTTCTTCTATTACACCGGGGTGATTGTCGGTTCGGACGAGCGGATAAATAAAATCTAGAATTTGATGGAGTATATAATCGTGACGAGATACTCTGGAAATGAGAGAGAAAATGGTGTTTCGGACAGGTTCGCCGGTAAGTGCTTCAGGTTCTTCGTCAAGAGGGCAATGTGGTGGATGGAAAGGATCGCCTTCTTCTTGTCTCCAATGATTGAGGAGACTACGAACCCATCCCCAATTCATCCAGAATAGATGATGACTGATTGGTTGATCCATTCCGGTCACACTGCTTTCGGAGCTTGAGTGAGATTCCATTTCAGAATCCGAGTGACTTGAACTGATGACAACTTCCATTTCGTACGATTGGATAAAGGATTTTTCGATATAAAATGATTTTCCGGCTATCGGGTGGTATTCTATTTACATAGGATATCCATATATGTATATAGATCAAAAGATTTCGTAGATTACGGAGGAATTTACGGAATATGTCAGGCAAAGTTTACAGTAATAGATACGATAAGATATGATTTAGCAGATACGCTAAGATATGAATTTTGTCTATACACTACTCATGCAATTAATGTAGCAAGACGTGTCTAGACTAATAATGATAAGTAGGTAATTTCCTAAGGATGATAAGCAGATGATTTCCGACTAGAAATGATAAGCAAAACTTTTGACATGCAGACACGGTCGAAGTCCAGACTCACTAATGCATCCTAACGACTTATCAGTTAGACACACTAATGCAGACCTGGTTCGCTAAGACCACCGCTCTGATACCAACTGAAAGGACCCGTTCATATACATTATAAACGATTCACAATAGTTGATTACATCGCGAGGTATTTGACCTCTATATGATACATATTACAAACATTGCATTCGTTTTTAAAACACAAACTTTCTTTACATCGAAAATTGACAGGCATGCATACTATTTCATAATATCCACTATCCAATTATAAATTAACTTAATAGTAATCTTTGATGAACTCAATGACTCGAATGCAACGTTCTTCGAAATATGCCATGAAATACTCCAGGTAATATCTTTAAAACAAGCAAATGCACATCGGAAGATTTCTTTTATACCTGAGAATAAACATGCTTTAAAGTGTCAACCAAAAGGTTGGTGAGTTCATTAGTTTATCATAATCATTCATTTCCATCATTTTAATAGACCACGAGAATTTCATTTCCAGTTCTCATAAATATACGTCCCATGCATAGAGACAAAAATAATCATTCATATGGATTGAACACCTGGTAACCGACATTAACAATATGCATATAAGAATATCCCCATCATTCCGGGATCCTCCTTCGGACATGATAT
Organism: Rutidosis leptorrhynchoides; assembly: GCF_046630445.1. Classification (NCBI taxonomy): domain Eukaryota; kingdom Viridiplantae; phylum Streptophyta; class Magnoliopsida; order Asterales; family Asteraceae; genus Rutidosis; species Rutidosis leptorrhynchoides. The sequence continues at coordinate 469,242,972 of NC_092335.1, read as the reverse complement.
AAATTTCGAAGTACTAAAGCATCCGGTACTTTGGATGGGGTTTGTTAGGCCCAATAGATCTATCTTTAGGATTCGCGTCAATTAGGGTGTCTGTTCCCTAATTCTTAGATTACCAGACTTAATAAAAAGGGGCATATTCGATTTCGATAATTCAACCATAGAATGTAGTTTCACGTACTTGTGTCTATTTTGTAAATCATTTATAAAAATTGCGCATGTATTCTCAGCCCAAAAATATAAAGGGTAAAAAGACAAATGAAACTCACCATACTGTATTTCGTAGTAAAAATACATATAACGTCATTGAACAAGTGCAAGGTTGGCCTCGGATTCACGAACCTAAATTAATTATGTATATATATGTGCTGGTCAATATTTGTCTAACAAATTAGGTCAAGTCATAGTGTACCACAATCCTAATGCTCGAGACTAATATGCAAAGATCAACAAAAGTTAATTTGACTCAAAATGATTTCCAAAATTTATACATGATTATTATATAGTTTAAATATCGTCGTTTTATATTTTTAAATATTTTTAAAAGATTTAATAGTGTAAATAATATAATTCATTTATTAATAAATAAAATTTTATATAAAAATATACTTTTATATATCTTAAGTAATAAAATTTATAAAGTTAATTTAAAAAAAAAATATTATGATAGGTTTTATTAAGGTAATTATATTATTTGTATTACATATTTATTTGATAAAATAACATTGATAATAATAATAAGTAAAAGTTGTATTATTTTGCAATAATAATTATTATTATTCTTTTAAAAATATCAATATTTATATTTACTAATAATGATATTATAATAAAACGATAATTCTAATTATGATAACTTTAATATTTATGATACTTTTTAATATTAACTTTAAAATAATAATTCTATTTAAAATGATAATAATAATGATATTTTATAATAACAATGACATTTCTATTAAAATGATATTTTTTGTTAAAATGATAGTTTTAATACTAACGATACTTTTAATAATAATAGTAATGATAAAAATAATAAGAATGATAATTTTATCTAGATCAATATCTTATAATATTTTAATTTCATCATGATACTCATACTCATTATTTCCTAATCGTTTCGTTTAATAGCTTTTAATCGTCTTTTATATTGTGTTTATAATACTAATAATAATAGTACTAAAAAGAATTAGGTGTTACTAATATTAGTTTTAATTACAATAATACTAATAATGATAATTACTATGATATTATTAATAATACTAATAACTATTTTAATGATAATAATAATAATAATAACAATAACAATAACCATTTTTAAATAGTGATATATATATTAATAATGATAATAATAATAATAATAATAATAATAATAATAATAATAAGATAATAATAATAATAGTAATAATAATAATACTAATTATAACTTTAACGATGATAACAATAGTAATAATAATAAAAATAACAATTTTTAATGATAATTCCTTTTATTGATAATGATAATAATAAGATAAAACTAGAACGACGATAATAACGACGATAATAATAATCATTTTTATAAAAATTCAATTGACTATAACTTCTAATCCGTTCATCGAACCCATTCGATATCTAAATGAAAAGTTCTCAATTTTTCGCTAGCCTTCCAAGGACATGCATATCTTATACCTTATCTCAACCGCAAGTATAACTAATTCAGGATTCAACATAACCTATCTAAGGGCAATATCAAAAGTACAAGCATGCATAATCCTATATTCTCGAGCACTAGTCAGGGATACACTATTAATATGTAAAAATAATTTACGAGTACTCACGTATCAATATTGAGATTCAATATTGCAGGAAAGGTACGTAGACGCAACGGAGACGATAAACACTAGATTGACCTCACAAGCATACCCATGAACCATACCCATCACCTCCATAGCTATAACCCATGTTTTCCTTAGCTCTATCCCGCTTGAAAAATCCATTTTGAAATAATACGCTCATGACCTCGTCGTAGTATTTTATGTATACTAATAATATCTTGAAATAATACTGAGTAAATATATATATGTAAGTCGATTGAGAGAGTTTAGAGAAATATATTTCAAGTTTCTATGAAATAATGAAACCTATTGAATTCTATTTATAATAGATTTTTGAATTATTAAAGTGAATTATTAAAGTATGAATTATTAAAGTGAATTATTAAAGTATGAATTATTAAAGTGAATTATTAAAGTATGAATTATTAAAGTGAATTATTAAAGTATGAATTATTAAAGTATGAATTATTAAAGTAAATTATTAAAGTTAAAGTAAAGTAAAAGTAAAGTTAAAGTATAGTAAAAGTATAAAACTATGTACGTATAATACGCGTATAAATATATATAAAATTAATTTAAATCATTATTTATATTTAATAAAATAAAATATAAATATCGTTATCTTTATCATACTGGTTAAGTAATGAGTTGTCAAAAGTGGTTCTAGATATTTATAAAAGTTATATACGTTTTAATAATAAAGTTCTTTTTAAACTAAAAACGTTTTTGTACGTTTGAAAATAAATCAAATAAATATGATAATTTTGTTTTCCAAAACTAAATATATTTAAGAATCATTTTGTTAAAAGGTTAAAATAATGGAAATCGTTATATCATAAAACGTTTTAGAAAAGTAGAATCATATATATTCATAATAGGTTTCAAGTTTTTAAATTACGGTCTGTTGGTGAAGCATGAGATAAAGTCCAAAGGTTAAATAAACGTATGAAAAATGTCGAGTTACTTAACTTGTCGATATCCAATATCTAAGTTATTTACACTCCACGTTCTTACTTATAAATCACTTTACCATTTTCCGAATGTTGTCAAAAAGAATCGATTTCTTAAATCACAGTGGACTTCATAACATAGACCCGTAATCATATCACAATGTATCTGATAAATCAATCATTTGATATTATCTTCTAATTCCATCGATAAACATATTGAAACAAATGCGTTTGTGTAAAGTAATATACGTTTAATACTTTATTAATATTCTCAAGTTATAATATATATATATATATATATATATATATACATATATATACATATCTATTTATATATAACGGTTCATGAATCGTCGGAATTTGGTCGACGTTATAATGAATGTATGAACACAGTTTAAAATTCTTGAGATTTAACTTAACAAACTTTGCTTATCGTGTCGGAATAATATAAAGATAAAGTTTAAATTTGATTGGAAATTTCCGGGTTGTCACAGAATCCATCTTGTATAATCAGGGAAATGATTTTTGATGTGAAATAGATTATAGGACTTAGATTTAGTATTCTTCAATACATATTTTACATATGTATATATAATACCAAAATCCCATAAATTACGGAGGAATTTTCGAAAGATGTCAGGCAAAGTTTACAGTAACAGATATGCTAAGATATGAATTCGTCTGTACACTATCTATGCAATAAATGCAAAAAAACGCGTCTAGACTTAAAAATGATAAGCAAGTAATTCCTGACAAGAAATGATACGCAAAACTCGGTAAAAACAGATACGGTCATAGTCCAGACTCACTAATGCATCCTAACAATTACCAGTTAAACACACTAATGCAAATTCTGGTTTCCTATGACCTCAAGCTCTGATGGCAACTGTGATGACCCGTCCAAATCCATTTGGACGAATACATCATTCATCGATTTCATAGTGAGGTACTGACCTGTACATGATACGTTTTGTAAACATTGCATTCTTTTGAAAAGGCACACCATAAATGAATATCTTTCAAGGTTTTCGATATCTGATGATTTATACATATAGACAATCACCGTAAATAATAGTTTACCATAATACATCCGTTGTCAATGTAGTCAAAATAAGATACATGGTGATGATTTTGTGAATGCAAAGTTTTCTCGAATAAAGCATGCATGACTCCATGCACATAGCTTGTATAACGTATAAGCAAACAGCGGAAGACTTCTAGGGACCTGAGAATAAACATGCTTAAAAGTGTCAACACAAAGGTTGGTGAGTTCATAGTTTTAATGTTGCGCTTAATCTGTATATAAAGGTGGATCACAAGATTTCAGTTGTTTCATCCAGAAATGTTTATCAAATTATTCTACAAGATTTAGCACCCTGGTAACTAAACTTTAACGTATATATAATAAGTACCACTGTTTTAACATACATGCAACCAACATGTACAATACACGCAAACCAATGTATACTAAACTCAAATAGCATACATCTGTTTTATAGTTCAGGCTAGGGTTTCTATACCTCAAACAGACGGGGATGTCAAGCCCTATGGATCCATATATAACTACTCGCGCCCACCAGTTCTTATAACCGGCAGTTACTAGTTACCAAAGCTAAGGGATTTTCGGTTCAAACTCGGTGTAGAATTTAGTATGTACTTGTATCCATTGCGTTTAAAATAAAGTGCATGTATTCTCAGCTCAAAAATATAGATTGCAAAGGCAATTAAAAAGAGAGCAAATGAAACTCACCTTAGCAGCACATAAGGTCATTCACCGAAATGTGACCGAAAATTGGAATGCAAAATAACCGTAGATCTCAACCTAGAGAACATATGTTGGTCAATACATGCCTAATAAGCTAGGTCAGGTCATAGTGTATCACAATCCTAATGCTCGAGACCATCATACAAAAGTTAACAAAAGTCATCTCAAAAAGTCAACCTGACCCAATATGATCTTTAAATCTATACATGTTTATTATATTAACATAGTATAAGTCTTGATAGTTGAATGAATTTATAGTTTATCAAACTCAAAACATTATTTATTTCAAGAGCTATATTATATTTGAATTATCATGGCAATCGAAAATATTTTATTATTTCACATAGTTTTTCAATACTTGTAAAATCATATTATAATGTTTATAAAGTTTTAAAACATGATAAGACAGTCAACTTTGACAATTGTTCAACAAAACGAGACGTGCCTTATATAGAAATTCATTTACTCGATTAGTAATATCTAAAAATCCAATTCATCAATCTCACAGACCAGTTGTTTATATTAATTTACAGTTTCAAACACAATTTCAATTAACGTCAAACATAATTCAGTTGACCATAACTTTTAATCCGTTCCTCGAAAAAACACGATTTCTAAATGAAAAGTTATTAATTTTTCGACAGCTTTCCAACGACATGCATATCATATAACTTATATCAATAACATATGTATCAAATTCGTGATTCATCGTTAACTATCTAACGACAAAATTAAAGCATACAAGTATGCATAAACATATATACTCGAGCACTAGACATGGATACACTATTAAATATATAAAAGATAAGATATGAATGCTCACGTATCAATATTGTGATTCAATATTGCAGGAAAGTACGTAGACGCAACGGAGATGATAAACACTAGGTTTGACTTGCGAACAATACCCACGAACATTACCCATAACCTCCATATCTATAACCAATAATTTCCTTAGCTTTGACTTATTTGAAAACTCGATTTGAAATCATTTGAGCAGAACTTCGTCGTAGTATTTTATGTATAATACTACTAATAATACTACTCCTAACTATAAGATTAATAATAATATTAATCTTAATAATAATACTAATATAAATAAAAATAAATATACTATGGAGTATGTGAATTAGATAGAGAGATAGAATGAATTGTGAAATGGTTCGGCAGGATTGATCGAATATATATATATATATATATATATATATATATATATATATATATATATATATATATATATATATATATATATATATATATATATATATATAATATAATAATATAAATATAATATAATAATATAGAAAATAAAAACGTGACAATTAACATTCAATAATATCTGCCGACAGTTTTCGCGAACCGGTATTTCGTACTCTGTTGCTAATAATTGACGGGTAAAAGTATAAATAAAAAATATTTCACTTTTTATAATTGAATACATATATTTATTTTGGTCTTAAGCTTTATAAAACTAGTTGTAAAAAGGTTTATTTATTTATAAAATTACTATATACGTTCGACGTAGAGTGTACGTACTAGTCTGCTGATCATTATGTGCCACCGTAAATTACTGAATTCATTTAATTCAATCGAATTAACGAATTTTAATATTTTAAAAAGTTGTATTTATTAAATATTTTAGGGGTATTTTATGTAACTTATAATTAATAATTTCTATCATGTCGCTTTCATGTGAATAGTAAATTAATTAATTTCGTTTCATTTACTATTCATATGAATAGTAAATGAATTAATTTCGATTCAGCTATTTAATTTACGTTGTTGTACGTTGTGCTTTACAACTTGTACGTCTTTGATTTAACTTCGTGTCTTCTTAAAAACTAAAAAAAATACATCATAAAAATAAAATGATTATATACGTAGACTTTTTAATTCGAAACTGTATCATTCAATAGTAAATTTTTATCATTTCGTATATAAATATTATTCGCATGTTTCCCTATATATATATATATATATATATATATATATATATATATATATATATATATACACAATTATATAATTATCATAAGTTACGACGTTCGTGAATCGTCGGACAAACAGGGTGATCAACCGTTATATAAAACTCATTTTCAAAAGTTTTAAAACTTGTCATAATTCATTACTTATCATGTCGGAAACATTTATAGTTTTGGTTCAAAATAAGTCGAAATTTTCCGGCTCGTCACAGGGTTGTTGGAACATTTTTACAACAAGTAGTCGTTCACATACATTTAACTAAATGGGTATGAAACCTTGGATGCAAGTATCATAGAAAGTCTGTTAAGAGCTTACTTTAAGTAGGCAATGTCTACGTACGGTACAACTGAACTTTTTGGTTGCTATTAGGATCCTCAAAAGTTTTTTCCTCCATTGCGTTGTATGGACTCCATATAGTCTGCACAAAAGATTTGACATAATCGGTTATTAAGATGAAACAATAAATTTGTAAAGCCAATACGGTACCTGTGATACCAACTGGTAGATTATAAAACACAAAGAAACCAAGACCAAATATCAAATGGATAACCTATAAATGAGTAAGTGAAAAGATACCAGTGTCAATAAGGGTTGTTGACAATAACCTTGCAAACCACACAAACAACATCTAAAAAGGGAACCACATAACACAATTAAAATATGACAAAGACATGACTGACAAATGTGGCCAAAATACTCGTAGTACAACTTACTTATTGTAATATCAAAGGAGTTTGCGAAAAACAGATATAGAAAATGAAACCCATAATCCAGCCTTAAACATTCGCATAACATAGTACGTTCTCACCTGTGGTCAATAAAGCAAAGCAAAAATTGAAACATTTGGTAAACAATCAAGTAAGAAATATAAAAACTTACTGAACATCCATGTAGTATGTAAAACCTGATACATAATTTATGAACGTCAAACAAACAAAGTAATTTAAAATTTAATAATTAATAAACATACATAAATTTGAAAGCTTAAAACAACAATAAGTAACGCAACTACTAATTAATGGAGCAACTGAAACAAATACAATTATAAAAACATGGATATAACTGAAAAGTAAAAAACCCTGTAATACATAATGATCATATACATAGCATTGTATATGAAGCGATCCGTCCTAATCCATCCAGACGAAGTCCATATCGATTACAAATGATTCACAATAGTTGGTTACATCGCGAGGTACTTGACCTCTATATGATACAATTTTACAAACATTGCATTCATTTTTTAAAGACAAACTTTCATTACATCGAAAGTTGATGGCATGCATACCATTTCATAATATATCCAACTATAATTGACTTAGTAATAATCTTGATGAACTCGACGACTCGAATGCAACGTCTTTTGAAATATGTCACGAATGACTCCAAGTAATATCTCTAATATGAGCAAATGCACAGCGGACGATTTCTTTAATACCTGAGAATAAACATGCTTTAAAGTGTCAACCAAAAGGTTGGTGAGTTCATTAGTTTATCATAATCATTCATTTCCATCATCACGAGAATTTCATTTCCAGTTCTCATAAATATACGTCCCATGCATAGAGACAAAAATCATTCATATGGTGAATACCTGGTAACCGACATTAACAAGATGCATATAAGAATATCCCCTACCATTCCGGGAAATCCTTCGGACATGATAAAAACAACATCGAAGTACTAAAGCATCCGGTACTTTGGATGGGTTTTGTTAGGCCCAATAGATCTATCTTTAGGATTCGCGTCAATTAGGGGTGCACTAATTCTCAAAATTAGTGATGTTCTCTAATTCTTAGGCTACCAAGCAAAAAGGGGCATATTCGGCTTCGATCATTCAACCATATAATGTAGTTTCAATTACTTGTGTCTATTTTGTAAAACATTTATAAAAATTGCGCATGTATTCTCAGCCCAAAAATATAAAGGGTAAAAAGGCAAATGAAACTCACAATACTGTATTTTGTAGTAAAAATACATATGACGACATTGAACAATGCAGGGTTGGCCTCGGATTCACGAACCTATATCATTTATATATATATATTAATGCATATAATCGTAATTGAACAATTTTTAATTAGTATAACTTATTTTATATATTATATATATTTAATTTATGTATAAACATTTATAATTACTAATATTTATATAGTTTCATTAATATTTTTGGTTAGTATTATATTAAAAATACTTAATTGGTTATATATAAAATTTTATATAAAAATGTTAATATGATTAATACATACTTATATGTAATATTACTAAGAGTATATTTTTATTTACAAAAATGTTTATTTGGTAACATAATATCAATAATAGTAATAAAAATTGTATTTGCTTATAATGATAATAATACAACTACTTATGATAATAATAAAAATAATAATAATATTCTTACTAAAAATGATTCTTTGAATAATACTATAGTTGTTAAAATAATAATAATGATACTATTAGTAAAAATGATAATAAAGATAATAATACTTAATACTTAATAATAATAAATGATACTTAATACTTGTAATAATAATAATAATATTAGTTATAATACTAATAATAATAACAATAACAATAACAATAACAATAACAATAACAATAACAATAACAATAACAATAACAATAATAATAATAATAATAATAATAATAATAATAATAATAATAATAATAATAATAATAATAATAATAATAATAATAATAATAATAATAATAATAGCAATAAAATTAAAGTGTATACCCTCTCCAAGCTCTTTCTAAAAAGAAATGCCTCAAACGAGATTCGAACCCGCGACCTCCCGCTCACAAAACCACACCCTAAACCATTGCCCCATTTATTACTTTCTAATTCAACTAGCGAATTTAATGCTTATAACCCATTGTTATTTCGTGTATCATCAACCATCCATTTCAAGATCATCATCTCATCACTATCACTATTGGGTCACAGCCCAACAATTACAACCGTTTGGCCCAACTGAATTAAGAAAAGAACTCGGCCTAACAGGAAATGGTAGCCCAACTTGCAAACCCATTAGCAATTATAGTATTAGGGTTCAGTTATGGTTTCGATAACCAAACAAATAAGGGAAATAGCCATCGATAGTAATTGAATAAAATAAGTCATGTGGTGTTTAAGGGTTGTCGACCATTACATAAACGCGTAATAGCTGTATACTGTATATAAAAAGAATGAGTTTTCATTGAGTTGTAAACAACAGCAGCAACTTTGTGAGCTGGAAATCGAATAAAAACAGAAGACAGAAGCTGTAGCAGCAGATAGTGTTTTGGGTTAGATGAGGGTGAACGTTAACGGTGTTTAATGGTTGTTCTTAAACAAGAGAGAGAGAGAGAGAGAGAGAGAGAGAGAGAGAGAATGGCTGAAGTAGTGGTTTTGTTCGAAGTTTGCAGATGAAGGTTAACAGTGGTGAAGATGATAATTTGCAACAGAAAAGAAAAAAAAAATATAGCTGCGATAGAAAGAAAGAGAAAGGAAGAAAAAAATATACATATACTCAACTCATTCATCCCTAATCTCGTTCATCATCATCTATCTCCTCATCATATCATGTAAGATCATCACGGTCCATAATCATCATCATTGTTCTATCATTTATCACCATGTCATCATAAAATCACAATCATAATCGTAATCCATCATCATAATCATCATCTAATAAACCTCATCATCTTAATATTACTCATGCTCGATCACAGTTTCTTCATATCAAGATCATACTCGTTATCAATTTCATGGTTATTTGGATCGTTGTTTGTGGACAGGAAACATATACAGAAGAAGTCGATCGACTAGAATGATGGTACTTTGATGTTTGGGCCAGAAGTGATAAATGGGTCTAATATAATTCTGTTGGGCCTTGTTAATTAATGTGCTAAAAGAAATATATAATGTGACGATGGACAGGAGACAGAAACAACTGTTGCAATCGGATAGAACATATAGCAGCAACAAAAGTTACAACATCACAACTGTAATATCTTCTTCATCTTCTTATCGTTTGGGTGGTGGTTATTGAAAGTGGAGTGTGATGGTTTGGTGTGAGTTTTCGAAATAAAACCAGAAACAAGCGGTAACAATTTTCATGGATTTGATAAGTGTTTGTGGTGTTGTTCAGGTTAGTAACAGAAACAATCAAAAGGTGTAGCAGTTGGGGTTTAGTTGGGTTGTTTGATAAGCAAAAACCGAAGTGAGTAGTAGTAGTTTATGATGTAGTAGCAAAAAAGTGGTGGTGGTGTATTAATCGGGTTGGGATGGTTCGAACAAGTAACACGGGAGGTGGTAGATGGTGATGAAAGTGTCGATGATGGTGAGTTGGTTTGGTTGTGTTGAACTGAACCCATAAACAGAAATAGTGCAGTGGTGGTTAAATGGGTTTTCGAATAACAGCTCAATAACAAGGTGTTCGGGTTTGGTTTTGGAGTAGAATGGTTCGGTTTGGTTGGGTTGTGATCATCGAGAAATAACAATAACAAAATGGTTTAAGTTGCAAGTTTGTTAAGTTGTTGGTGGTAACCGAAGAAGAGAGGGTTACGACTTCATTTCCAACAAAAACATATATGCAGCAAGTTGTGGATTGAGGTGATCGAGAGTGATCCGTGGTGAATCAAAGAGGAAGAAGCAAATGGTTGTTTAAATGAAAGTGGTCTTTCATGATGGAAATAAGAAGAAGACATGGAAGGTGGGTTTGGTTTAGAAGAATGCAGTGCATTAATACATCTATGATATGTATATATATATATATATATATATATATATATATATATTATATGAGAAATAAATAATGAAGTCAAGATAACTAGATAATATTCGTTATATGAAAACAATCAAGGCATAATACATATATATACATACAAACACAGTACACCAATAATAATAATTATAATATAAAATAATAATAATAGTTCACATTCACATGAATTCTAAATTAAACAGTTAGCAGCCGGGTTCTTTGTAATCTTTCTACCGACAGTTTTCACGGACTGTGTATATCGCGAAATCAGTGGCGGATAAAAGTGTTCAGAAAAATCCCATATTTTTAAATTAACTATATTTATTTATTTTGGTCATTATGGTATAAAATTCGATCATTAACTATAAAAAAAATTACATTAATTATTTACTCCCAATCTCAAGTAAAATATAAAAAGTTTTAAAATTCAACAAATCGTTCCTAAATACATTTTTAATAAGGCTAAAATTTATATTACTCATTTTCGGATCACCGTTTATTTTAAAATAATATAAGTTCCTTTTTAATTCGTTTACTATCAATTGAATGACAAATGAGCGTTTTCGTCGTTTACTAAATAACTTCGAAATTACTTATACATATATAACATACTTTATATATTCACTTTTATAATAAATTTTAATATATCTTATATTAATTTACATATTTATTTATAACAAATTGTATATTGTATATAATGGTTTATTAATATTCTTATGCATAATTATTTATATTTACTTATTTATGTATATTTATCTATTTACAAATAATGGTTCGTGAATCGTTGAAAATGGTCGAAGTCAAATGATTTCATAAAACAAAATTCAAAATTTTGAGACTCAATATTACAGACTTTGCTTATCGTGTCAAAATTAAATAAGAATTAAGTTTAAATTTGGTCGGATTTCTCCGGGTCGTCACAGTACCTACCCGTTAAAGAAATTTCGTCTCGAAATTTAAGTGAGATCATCATGGTTGACGATAAGTATGTTTTCATGACTCATATGAGTTGATAAATAAAGTTTTATCATCATTGAGTAATGTGGATAAAACAATTTGATTAATCGAAGAGTACGAATGAAGCTATCCCAAAAGAATGAAATGAGTAAATGCAGATTCGCCTTAACCAGTGACGTAGTCATGGTTGATTTCCGAAAATCAAGGAATTTAAAGAAAATCTTCAAAATCTATAAGATTTGATTCTTCAGCGAATAAGGAAATTAAGATCTCTATAATTAAATAGGGTGATCTACCTCGATTACTCTGTCTGATATTTCCATTATAAATTAAGCTCTTTTGTTCCATTATTCTCACCATTCCTATACTTTCTTTCTTAGTTCTTACATCCAAAAGATTGTGAAAATGCTTAATCCCGTTCTAATCCTTGATATTTTCCTAATTATCATTTCTTTCATCCTTCTTTTCAATCTTCCTCCAGAAGAATATGTTTACTTCTACTATTACCTTGGGATGATACTATTCTTAATTATACCGTGTCTTCATATTGATTTTCGTATTAATATCCACGGTTTGTAATCTCCGTGTTGTTATTGGGCTTTATATTTTCTCTTATATTTTGAAGCTCTTTTTGCCTTTTTATTCTCTTCTCGACCTCTAGTAAAGCGAGTAATGGTCCAGAATTCGTAAGTATGGAGTTTCGAATGAACTTAATGTTCTTAACCAAAAGAACGTAATAGCACGATTTGATTTGTTAAATACCAGAATCACTGAGAATAGAACTATCAAGAATATATTTTCTTGATATGTTCAGAAGTTACTCAGAATGAAAATATTATGTAACATGACACATGATGACGTTATAATCTGTGAATCATCATGTTCCATTTAGAAACTCAGTATGACTTACTGTAATATAATCACGTTGATCAAGTGTCATTATATTATACTAACTCATGCATCAGTTCCCAACATTACTTCAATAACATTCATATTTTAATCTTGAAAGTTTACAGAATATAGAAACTAACAGTTTCTATATGATGTAACACTGATAGCACTAAGAGATTAATGATTTCAGATAAGAATAGTTATAAAAATATCTTCAGAAATATGGAGGATATTTATAATGAAAGATACGATGATATCTTGGAATTTCTAATATCGAAGGATGGTGAATAAAATTTGTCCGCAAGAGTTTGGTTTCAGAAGCAAGGTATTCGCTAAAGAATTCATCAGAAACAGAATCATCAGGATTCTTAATGTACAAGTTTAGTCCTTGTGATTTGTTCAGAGACTCCTTCGTAGTTTGCTCAATCAGTTTTTCAGTACCAAATTTTCTATCGAGCGTTCCTAACACTCCCTTCTTTATCATCAAACTTTTGGCCTTTCAGGCCATCTACAATTTTTCTGTTTCCTCTGCATTTAATGCTACGATATTTGAATCATCGATTATTAATCCGAGGTGGTTGCAGGAGAATTGTGTTTTTAGATGATTAAACGCTGATGGTAATATGGTGGAATATAAAAGGTTCTCCGGTAACGATGATGGAGAGGGTAATCATATACATCAGGGTTATATTAAAGTTACTCTGAAAGAAGAGTCGAAGTTTTCTTGTTGGAGCTGTGATAAAATTTGCTACTTTGAAAGGGATTACCAAGTTATTTTGGGTAATAATAACACTAAGGAATTAGCATAGCTACGTGTTAAACGTTTACTCAGTTTCCGAGAGTTCTTCAGGTGCATAACTATATGCATAGATCTTTCCTTCCATTGATGAAGTGTGGTTGGTTCATCCTTTCGATTGAGGTGTTTTCAAGAATCATGAAAGGTTTGAATTGTAATTGTCAAGATACAAATGAGGTTTAAGATGAAATCAAGTGGTAAACTTGAAGAATTGTTTAGTTTCATATGTTATAATTGATATTTTAATTCATTTTAATTATCCAATGTTGGTAGTCCTCAGTTGATAGTCCACAGTTAACAGTTCAATAATTCATATATAGTTTAATATATTATATTCAAATTAATTAATATGACCCGTGTACATGTCTCAGACTCGATCACAACTCAGATTATATATATTATTATAGAATCAACCTCAACCCTGTATAGCTAACTCGATCATTACTGCATATAGAAAGTCTATGGTTATTCCAAATAATATATATAGATGCGTCGATATGATATGTCAAAACCTTGTATGCGTGTCCCGATATTTAAAGTGCGTAAAATAAATAACAAAAATTAAATGACGATAAATAAAGTGCGTAAAGTAAATTACAGAACTTAAATGACGATAACTAAAATTGTGATAATTAAATTGCGATAAATAAACTGCTATAAATAAAATGTAATCGGTTAGCTAGGAACAGTTAGCTAGGATTTTGTTAGCGTGGATTCTTAACAAAATTTTCTCATGGTTAATTTGTTTGTTTCTAACAAATTTTATTTTTGTCCAATGTTTTCTTCATTATGCCACTTGTTGGATTCTGATAGGTCAAAATCCGAATATGAAATTGATTGAAAATGGTTACTCTGTGTTGACGGATATGTATATCGGTGAATGTAAGTAAGATAATAAATGACTGTTGAATCAGATTCGAAGAATGTACAGTGTAACTTATTAATGTGAAATCTTAAATATTCCTCGGGTATTACCTACCCGTTAAAATATTTTCATCATTAACAGTTTGTACAAAAGAATTTTTAATTACAATCTTTATGAAAACATATATACATATATATTTTCTTCAGATGTAATCATGGATTTAATGAGTTAATATGATATTAAACTCATTTGATTTACCGTTAGAATAAAAATATATAATCTCTAAAACATTAGAGATTACATAATCGCCATGTCGAACGAAGATAATTGATGTAGAACGTCATGTTGAACGAAGATAATCGAGGCAAGACATCATGTAGTATGATGATTATGCTGGAGGTACATACTGTGAATTTGAGGCGTATAGTGTTGAGGCTTGTGCTGCGGATGCTGTTGTTGGTGGTATTGGTGTTGCCGGTGCTGTTGTTGAAGCTGATAAGTTTTGTACCATGTTTTTTTTTTCTAAATTGATTACTCGAGCGCGAAGCTCGTTGACTTCTTCCATTATTCCGGGATGATTGTCGGTTCGGACGAGCGAATGAATAAGATCTAGAATTTTAGATAGAATATAGTCGTGGCTAGATACTCTGGAAATGAGTGTGAAAATGGTGTTTCGGATAGGTTTGCCAGTAAGTGCTTCAGGTTCATCGCCAAGAGGTGAATTCAGTTGGCGGAAGGGGTCGCCTTCTTCGCGTCTCCATTGATTGAGTAGGCTACGAACTCATCAGATGAATTGGGGATGGCTGGTTGTTTCATTATGGTGACACTGCTTCCGGAGCTTAGGTGAACATCCATGTCGGAATAGCTCTCGGAATTCGAGGGACTTGAACTAGTTGTGAGTTCCAACAAGTACGGTTAGATAAAGGGTTTTTGATATGAAATGGTTTTCGGATATCGGATGATATTCTAATTACATAGAATACCTATATATATATATAGTACTAAAGATTTCGTAGACTACATAGGAATTTACAGCATATGTCAGAAAAATCTACAGTAACAGATGCGCTAAGATATGAATTATCAGATACGCTAAAATATGAATTTTGTCTATACACTATTTATGCAGTCAATGCAGTAAAATGTGTCTAGACTAAGAATGATAAGCAGGTAATTTCCTAAGGATGATAAGCAGGTAAGTTTCGACACGAAATGATAAGCAAAACTTTTAACATGCAGACACGGTCGAAGTCCAGACTCATTAATGCATCTAAACATCTATCATTTAGACATACTAATGCAAGACCTGGTTCGCTAAGACCATCGATCTGATACCAACTGAAGTGACCTGTCCTAATCCATCTGGACGAAGTCCATATCGATTACAAATGATTCACAATAGTTGGTTACATCGCGAGGTACTTGACCTCTATATGATACAATTTTACAAACATTGCATTCATTTTTAAAAGACAAACTTTCATTACATCGAAAGTTGACGGCATGCATACCATTTCATAATATATCCAACTATAATTGACTTAGTAATAATCTTGATGAACTCGACGACTCGAATGCAACGTCTTTTGAAATATGTCATGAATGACTCCAAGTAATATCTCTAATATGAGCAAATGTACAGCGGAAGATTTCTTTAATACCTGAGAATAAACATGTTTTAAAGTGTCAACCAAAAGGTTGGTGAGTTCATTAGTTTATCATAATCATTCATTTCCATCATTTTAATAGACCACAAGAATTTCATTTTCAGTTCTCATAAATATACGTCCCATGCACAGAGACAAAAATCATTCATATGGTGAACACCTGGTAACCGACATTAACAAGATGCATATAAGAATATCCCCTATAATTCCGGGAAATCCTTCGGACATGATAAAAACAACATCGAAGTACTAAAGCATCCGGTACTTTGGATGGGGTTCGTTAGGCCCTATAGATCTATCTTTATGATTCGCGTCAATTAAGGGTGCACTAATTCTCAAAATTAGTAGTGTTCCTTAATTCTTAGGCTACCAAGCAAAAAGGGGCATATTCGGCTTCGATCATTCAACCATATAATGTAGTTTCAATTACTTGTGTCTATTTTGTAAAACATTTATAAAAATTGCGCATGTATTCTCAGCCCAAAAATATAAAGGGTAAAAAGGCAAATGAAACTCACAATAATGTATTTTGTAGTAAAAATACATATGATGACATTGAACAATGCAGGGTTGTCCTCGGATTCACGAACCTATATATATATATATATATATATATATATATATATATATATATATATATATATATATATATATATAAATGCATATAATCGTAATTGAACAATTTCAATTAGTATAACTTATTTTATATATTATATATATTTAATTTGTGTATAAACATTTATAATTACTAATATTTATATAGTTTCGTTAATATATTTGGTTAGTATTATATTAAAAATACTTAATTGGTTATATATAAATTTTTATATAAAAATGTTAATATGAGTAATACATATTTATATGTAATATTACTAAGAGTATATTTTTATTTACAAAAATGTTTATTTGGTAACATAATATCAATAATAGTAATAAAAATTGTATTTGCTTATAATGATAATAATACAACTACTTATGATAATAATAAAAATAATAATAATATTCTTACTAAAAATGATTCTTTGAATAATACTATAGTTGTTAAAATAATAATAATGATACTATTAGTAAAAATGATAATAAATATAATAATACTTAATACTTAATAATAATAAATGATACTTAATACTTGTAATAATAATAATAATAATAATATTAGTTATAATACTAATAATAATAACAATAACAATAATAATAATAATAATAATAATAATAATAATAATAATAATAATAATAATAATAATAATAATAATAATAATAATAATAATAATAATAATAATAATAGCAATAAAATAAAAGTGTATACCCTCTCCAAGCTCTTTCTAAAAAGAAATGCCTCAAACGAGATTCGAACCCGCGACCTCCCGCTCACACAACCACACCCTAAACCATTGCTACATTTATTACTTTCTAATTCAACTAGCGAATTTAATGCTTATAACCCATTGTTATTTCATGTATTATCAACCATCTATTTCAAGATCATCATCTCATCACTATCACTATTGGGTTACAGCCCAACAATTACAACCGTTCGGCCCAACTGAATTAAGAAAAGAACTCGGCTCAACAGGAAATGGCAGCCCAACTTGCAAACCCATTAGCAATTACAGTATTAGGGTTCAGTTATGGTTTCGATAACAAACCAAATAAGGGAAATAGCCATCGATAGTAATTGAATAAAATAAGTCATGTGGGTTATTTGTTTAAGGGTTGTCGGCCATTACATAAACGCGTAATAGCTGTATACTGTATATAAAAAGAATGAGTTTTCGTTGAATTGTAAACAACAACAACTTTGTGAGCTGGAAATCGAATAAAAACAGAAGACAGAAGCTGTAGCAGCAGATAGTGTTTTGGGTTAGATGAGGGTGAACGTTAACGGTGTTTAATGGTTGTTCTCAAACAAGAGAGAGAGAGAGAGAAAATGGCTGAAATAGTGGTTTTGTTCGAAGTTTGCAGATGAAGGTTAACAGTGGTGAAGATGATAATTTGCAATAGAAAGGAAAAAAAAATGTAGCTGCGATAGAAAGAAAGAGAAAGGAAGAAAAAAATATACATATACTCAGCTCATTCATCCCTAATCTCGTTCATCATCATCTATCTCCTCATCATATCATGTAAGATCATCACGGTCCATAATCATCATCATTGTTCTATCATTTATCACCATGTCATCATAAAATCACAATCATAATCGTAACCCATCATCATAATCATCAACTAATAAACCTCATCATCTTAATATTACTCATGCTCGATCACAATTTCTTCATATCAAGATCATACTCGTTATCAATTTCATGGTTATTTGGATCGTTGTTTGTGGACATGAAACATATACAGAAGAAGTCGATCGACTAGAATGATGGCACTTTGATGTTTGGGCCAGAAGTGATAAATGGGTCTAATATAATTCTGTTGGGCCTTGTTAATTAATGTGCTAAAAGAAATATATAATGTGACGATGGACAGGAGACAAAAACAACTGTTGCAATCGGATAGAACATATAGCAGCAACAAAAGTTGCAACATCACAACTGTAATATCTTCTTCATCTTCTTATCGTTTGGGTGGTGGTTATTGAAAGTGGAGTGTGATGGTTTGGTGTGAGTTTTCGAAATAAAACCAGAAACAAGCAGTAACAATTTTCATGGATTTGATAAGTATTTGTGGTGTTGTTCTGGTTAGTAACAGAAACAATCAAAAGGTGTAGCACTTGGGGTTTGGTTGGGTTGTTTGATAAGCAAAAACCGATGTGAGTAGTAGTAGTTTATGATGTAGTAGCAAAAAAGTGGTGGTGGTGTATTAATCGGGTTGGGATGGTTCGAACAAGTAACACGGGAGGTGGTAGATGGTGATGAAAGTGTCGATGATGGTGAGTTGGTTTAGTTGTGTTGAACTGAACCCGTAAACAGAAATAGTGCAGTGGTGGTTAAATGGGTTTTCGAATAACAGCTCAATAACAAGGTGTTCGGGTTTGGTTTTGGAGTAGAATGGTTCGATTTGGTTGGGTTGTGATCATCGAGAAATAACAAGAACAAAATGGTTTAAGTTGCAAGTTTGTTAAGTTGTTGGTGGTAACCGAAGAAGAGAGGGTTACGACTTCATTTCCAACAAAAACATATATGCAGCAAGTTGTGGATTGAGGTGATCGAGAGTGATCCATGGTGAAACAAAGAGGAAAAAGCAAATGGTTGTTTAAATGAAAGTGGTCTTTCATGATGGAAATAAGAAAAAGACATGGAAAGTGGGTTTGGTTTAGAAGAATGCAGTGCATTAATACATCTATGATATGTATATGTATATGTATATACATTATATGAGAAATAAATAATGAAGTCAAGATAGCTAGATAATATTCATTATATGAAAACAATCAAGGCATAATATATATATATACATACAAACACAGTACACCAATAATAATAATTATAATATAAAATAATAATAATAGTTCACATTCACATGAATTCTAATTTAAACAGTTAGCAGTCGGGTTCTTTGTAATCTTTCTACCGACAGTTTTCACGGACTGTGTATATCGCGAAATCAGTGGCGGATAAAAGTGTTCAGAAAAATCCCATATTTTTAAATTAACTATATTTATTTATTTTGGTCATTATGGTATAAAATTCGATCATTAACTATAAAAAAAGTTACATTAATTATTTACTCCCAATCTCAAGTAAAATATAAAAAGTTTTAAAATTCAACAAATAGTTCCTAAATACATTTTTAATAAGCCTAAAATTTATATTACTCATTTTCGAATCACCGTTTATTTTAAAATAATATAAGTTCCTTTTTAATTCGTTTACTATCAATTGAATGACAAATGAGCGTTTCCGTCGTTTACTAAATAACTTCGAAATTACTTATACATATATAACATACTTTATATATTCACTTTTATAATAAATTTTAATATATCTTATATTAATTTACATATTTATTTATAACAAATTGTATATTGTATATAATGGTTTATTAATATACTTATGCATAATTATTTATATTTACTTATTTATATATATTTATCTATTTACAAATAATGGTTCGTGAATCGTCAAAAATGGTCGAAGTCAAATGATTTCATAAAACAAAATTCAAAATTTTGAGACTCAATATTACAGACTTTGCTTATCGTGTCAAAATTAAATAAGAATTAAGTTTAAATTTGGTCGGATTTCTCCGGGTCGTCACAGTACCTACCCGTTAAAGAAATTTCGTCCCGAAATTTGAGTGGGATCATCATGGTTGACGATAAGTATGTTTTCATGACTCATATGAGTTGATAAATAAAGTTTTATCATCATTGAGTAATGTGGATAAAACAATTTGATTAATCGAAGAGTACGAATGAAGCTATCACAAAAGAATGAAATGAGTAAATGCAGATTCGCCTTAACCAGTGACGTAGTCATGGTTGATTTCCGAAAATCAAGGAATTTAAAGAAAATCTTCGAAATCTATAAGATTTGATTCTTCAGCGAATAAGGTAATTAAGATCTCTATAATTAAATATGGTGATCTACCTCGATTACTCTGTCTGATATTTCTATTATAAATTAAGCTCTTTTGTTCCATTATTCTCACCATTCCTATACTTTCTTTCTTAGTTCTTACATCCAAAAGATTGTGAAAATGCTTAATTCCGTTCTAATCCTTGATATTTTCCTAATTATCATTTCTTTCATCCTTCTTTTCAATCTTCCTCCAGAAGAATCTGTTTACTTCTACTATTACCTTGGGATGATACTATTCTTAATTATACCGTGTCTTCATATTGCTTTTCGTATTAATATTCACGGTTTGTAATCTCCGTGTTGTTATTGGGCTTTATATTTTCTCTTATATTTTGGAGCTCTTTTTGCCTTTTTATTCTCTTCTCGACCTCTAGTAAAGCGAGTAATGGTCCAGAATTCGTAAGTATGGAGTTTTGAATGAACTTAATGTTCTTAACCAAAAGAACGTAATAGCTGTTGGGATTTAACAAGTTCAAAACACTTAAACTATATTTAGATTCAAATCAAAGCGGAAGCATGTTAATTACCATTTTAGAACTTGTATACCTTTAACCAATTAAAGTTAAATCCCAATTAGGATCAAGTTGTGAAACATACTTACAAACTACAAGTAAGAAAAGTGTTTATACCTTCTCCTAGCTTGTTGATAGATGATGATGAAGATGATGATGAATGGAGTCCCAAAACAATGAGACCTCAAGTAGTTATAGCCCAAACTATGCACCAACACCCTTGCTATTAGTTAGGATTTTGTTTGACACTTGAATGAGCTTGCAAAAACCAAATGAAGAACCTCTTCTCCCCCTCCAAACCCCACGGCAATCAGCTGCTGTATGGGAGTGTTTTGTGCAGTTTTTTTCAAGTATAATTGCATGTATGTGTGTCTACAAGAGTCAAGATGCTTACATATGGAATTGAGAAAGCATGGGTGAAAGATTCCAAGCCTAAAGCATGTGTATCTCATTCCCTATGCCACTTCCCTTTCAAGTATTATTAAATAAGTTTTATAAAAAAAAAATACATTTTATAAAACTATACATAATACTTCCATATTTATATATATGTTATGTACATTTATTTTATAAAACCAAACTTTATAAAATGTAACATAACAAAATCAATTATTTAACCCATAAATAATTTAAACTCTTGTTATATAAATTATTCCATAATTTATATATACACATCAAGTAATCTTTCAGAAAACGATTTTCTTTAAAATTCAAGTGTCGCGTATTTGATCAATGATCCAATCGTTAAGATCAAATACGAATAATGTGTTGGTAAGCTTGTTATTGGGTATGACCCGACTTGGATCAAAACATATTAGCCACGTTAATTCAATATGTCTCTCGGGCATACGAAAAACCTTCAATCTCCCACTTGCACGAGAAACATAAGAAATTAATGCAAGTGATGGATACCACCTAACGACCGTCCATCACCCCCAATATGTTATGACTTTGTGCCATTCAATAACATCATCCCTTTCGAGTTCCCATCTCGAATATGAATAGGTGAATCTTTTCATTATATCCTTTCATCCTAGATGTCATGTTAAATCCAAGAGATATAGAGTGATCACTCTCTTCTAGATTTAACTTTTCAGGCCTTAAACATCTGACTCTCAACGAATAAGAGGGACAAATTCCATCTTGACTACATACGTCCTAGATATATACCTTGCATTATACCTGAGCTCTTCCTTATGAACTACCATGTTTCAGAATAGCGAAGGAATGAATCAAGGCACAATACTTGGTAAATATCCGAACCCAATATGTATCTCAGGTCAGAGGATACAATGATATTCGCCTTTACTCAAGACTACATGTGATCAACCACAAAGGCTCCATTTTGTAAATCTTGAGGGCGGGTCAACCAATATTTGTATCCCACAAATATCTATGAACCTTGGTTGCAACCTTGCCCCACATTCAGTCCGTGAATGTATACCAATCCAAGTTCATAATAGTCTAAACCTCACACTTGTTCCCACAAATGTGATCAACTACGGAATTTAGAATAATTGCTTATTCATGGATAAAATATGCAAAATAGGAACTTAACTCAAAATAAATTAAACCATAATTATATTAATGAGTTTGAACAATTTCGTTCCGTTACAATACTTAAAACAGATCATGACCAATCACTAGAATATCGAAGCCCTAATGCACAAACATGTCCTGCATGTTTTGATCCATGTAAGAGCTTCGTGAGAGGATCCGCTATATTAAGATCTGTGTGAACTTTGCGAATACATATCTTTCCCTTTTCAACTTCATCCCTTATGTAGTTGAATCTCCGCTCAATGTGACGGGTCTTTTGATGAGCACGAGGTTCCTTGATTTGAGCAATCGCACCCTCGTTGTCACAAAAGATCTCAAGAGGGTCCTGAATGGAAGGGACTACTCCTAAGTCGTCGATGAATTTCTTCATCCATGCAGCTTCCTGAGCTGCTAATGATGCGGCGATGTACTCCGACTCTGTAGTGGATAGAGCAACAACATCCTGTTTTGAACTCTTCCAAGAGACCGCACCTCCATTTAATGTGAAGACATAACCGGATTGTGATCGAGAATCATCACGATCAGTTTGGAAACTCGCATCCACGTAACCTTTTACAGCGAGTTCCTCCTCACCAGACCCATATATCAGAAACATATCCTTAGTCCTCCTAAGGTATTTCAATATACTTTTAACAGCAATCCAATGACCGTTTCCTGGGTTATTCTGGTATCTACTTGTCAGACTAAGAGCGCATGACACATCCGGTCTAGTGCATATCATTGCATACATGATTGACCCAATGGCAGAAGCATATGGGACTTTCTTCATTCTCTCCTGTTCATCTTTCGTGGTGGGGCACTGAGATGAACTGAGAAGTGTTCCCTTTTGAATAGGTACCAAACCTTTCTTAGAGTTCTCCATCTTGAACCTTTTCAAGATCTTTTCAATGTATGCACTTTGATTTAAACCTATCAGTTTCTTGGATCTATCCCTGTAGATCCCAATCCCCAAAACGTATTGTGCTTCTCCAAGATCCTTAATGGAGAAGCATTTGCTTAACCAAGTTTTAACACCTTGCATTGCCGGAATATCATTTCTAAATAACAATATATCATCCACATATAGTACAAGGAACATGATAGTGCTCCCACTAGCTTTCTTGTATACACAAGCTTCATCACCATTTTTAATGAAGCCAAATTTCTTGGCCTCCTCATTAAAACGATGATTCCACATTCTAGATGCTTGTTTCAATCCGTAGATTGACTTCTTTAACTTGCATACCTTTTTAGGATATTTCGGATCAACAAAACCCTCAGGCTGAACCATATAGACATCTTCCTCAAGATGTCCATTTAGGAAAGCGGTCTTGACATCCATTTGCCATATTTCATAATCATAATGAGCAGCAATGGCAAGTAATATCCTAATAGACTTTAGCATTGCCACAGGCGAAAAAGTTTCATCATAGTCAACCCCTTGAGTCTGAGTGAAACCTTTTGCTACAAGTCTAGCTTTATATGTATCCAAGTTTCCATGTATGTCGGTTTTCATTTTGAAAAGCCATTTACAATCAACTAGCCTGGAGCCAGCAGGTTGTGTAACAAGTTCCCAAACTTGGTTGTCATACATGGATTGCATCTCAGCGTTCATGGCTTCCTGCCATTTATCTTTATCAATCCTTGATAAAGCATCTTGGTAGTTTATTGGTTCATCCAAATCAACCACATAGCAACCATCCATGAGAAACCCATATCTCTCAGGAGGATTACTAATCCTACCAGATCTGCGAACGTCTTGTGTATTTTGATCATCCATTTGATCATTCTCAACATTTTCATGTTGAGTGCTAGTGTCAACCAATTGTGTATCATCTACTTGATCTTGAACCTCCTCAAGATCTATCTTCCTTTCACTATTTCCTTCCATTAGGAACTTAGTTTCAAGGAATTCCGCCTTTCGAGCAACAAATACATTCTGCTCGGATGGATCATAGAAATAATATCCCATATCATTCTTGGGATATCCTATGAAGATACACTTTGTGGATCGAGCATTCAACTTATTAGGGACGTAACGCTTAGGGTAAGCTTCACATCCCCATACCTTTAAGTATGATAGAGATGGAGGTTTTCCAAACCACATCTCATGAGGTGTTCGTTCCACTTTCTTGGTTGGGGCCATATTTAAAATACGAGCCACGGAGCATAGACAATAACCCCAAAATGATAGAGGTAACGAGCTTCTAGCCATCATAGATCGAACCATATCCATTAGGGTTCGGTTCCTCCTTTCGGAAACTCCATTCAGTTGGGGTGTTCCAGGAGGAGTGAGTTGTGAGATAATCCCACAACTTCTAAGATGATCTTGGAAGGCATCGCTTAGGTATTCACCTCCTCTATCGGTACGTAATACCTTGATTGTCTTGTTGAGTTGATTTTGTACTTCGTTTTGATATTCTTTGAATGCTTCAAAAGTTTCATCCTTATGTCTTAACAAGTAGACATATCCGAAACGACTAAATTCATCAATGAAAGTAACAAAGTATCTTTCACCATTCCTTGTCATGGGCTTAAAGGGTCCACACACATCCGAATGTATTAATCCCAATAAGTCTTTAGCCCTTTCGTAGGTCCCTTTGAAAGGTGCTTTAGTCATCTTGCCTTGTAAACAAGATTCACATACATCAAACGAATCCATTTCATTTGATTTCAAAAGTCCATTCTTTTGAAGTGTATGCATTCGGTTCTTGTTTATGTGACCAAGGCGACAATGCCATAAGTAGGAATCACTCAAATCCCTTTTGAGTTTCTTGGTGCTTGTATGGTACATTGAGCTACTAGATGATGTGTCATCATGAACCAATTCATAAATTCCATTTGAAGGCGAAGCCTTGAAATAGAATACATTATCTAAACAAACATGGATATCATCATTAATAAAATTAACATTAAAACCATATTGTTTCAAACGGGAAACAGAAATAATGTTTCGACACAAGTCGGGTGCATACAAAACATCATTCAAAATAAGTTCCATGCCACTTGGAAGTTTTAACACAAAGTCTCCTTGAGCTTTCACTTGTACTTTAGCTCCATTCCCCATGAAGAGACTTGATGTTCCCGTTTGCTTGTTACTTCTTTTGAACCCCTGCAAAGAATTGCAAATGTGAGTTCCACATCCAGTGTCTAATACCCATGTATTAGAAGAAGTAATACTAAGCTCTATATATACCATATATATATTACCTGAGGATTGCCCCGCATCCCTCTTTTCCTTCAACTCCTTAAGGTAGACCGGACAGTTTCGTTTCCAATGACCCATCTCACCGCAACCGAAACATGGGTCTTCCTTGGGGTTTGCCTTTTCCGCAACCTTTTGCTTTTTGTTCTTGTTCTTGGTTGGGGTAACCATCTTCACCTTTCCCTTGCCTTGATAGGCGGGTCCTTTTCTCTTAGCCACCTTAGGCTTAGAGGTGTTGTTACCTTTTGACCCGCCATCATTGATCATTAGCACGGGTGAAGCCCTTTTACCCATGCTTGTTTCGGCCGTCCTTAACATGCCATGAAGCTCACCGATGGTCTTATCCATCCCATTCATATTGTAATTAATTACAAATTGGTCAAACCTCTTTGACAAGGAGTTTAGGATAAGATCGGTGGCTAGCTCATTGTAAATGTTGAGGTTAAGACGGTTTGCGCGATCAATGAGGCTTTTCATTTTGAGGACATAGGAGGAGACGGATTGGGTGTCATCCATACGACATGCATGTAGCGCTCGAACCGTTTCGAAGCGCTCGACACGTGCTTGTTGAAGGAACATCTCCTTCAATTGCGTTATCATGTCATATGCACTATGATGTTCGAAATCCTTTTGGAGTTCGGGTATCATAGTCCCAAGCATTAGGCAACCAACTTGCACCGAATCGGCACAATATTTGTCATAGTAAGTCATGCCCTCCGTATCATCCATGTCGGGTTGATCGGGAATGGGGTCCTCCAACACATACGCTTTATCCTCGAGTTTGAGGACAATCCTAAGATTACGGAACCAATCCATAAAGTTCGTATGGTTGAGTTTGTCTTTCTCGAGGAGAGACCTTAACGATAGGTTGTTTAGGTTAAGTGGTGCGTTTTGCATGTTGTTGTTGTTATTAGCGGCCATCTACAAAATTAACAAAGTTCATTTAAGTATTGATTTCAAATTTAATCAATCAATACCCTTTAAATCCAATTGATATTTATTAAATTTTAGAATCCAACGGTAAACCAAATTTCGGTTAGGTGACCTTTATCCCATTATTTGATTTAGCTAGGTAGTCATTATATGACAATTGCAATCCTTTTGCAACTTCTAAGTTATGGGATCATGCAATCCTTTTGCATGGCATATTATCCCATCAACGCCTATTTGTTCATCATGCTTCGGTGACCCTAAGTTCATGATTCCCAAATCAAGTCGTCCTACTTGTGCTAACGTGTAAATTCAACATACTAGTGGTTAGGTGACCTTTATCCCACAAGTGTGCAAAATTTACCTCAATCATATTAGTTTGCTCATAACGGTTAGGTGACCTTTATCCCATTAAGAGTTCCCTAATATTTTTAAGTGTTTGCACAAAAGGATGGCATTTAACTTGTTTGTCTTGGTGTTAAAGGGATTTTAAGTTTCATAATTTCTAGTTTGAGAAAACATATATGCCATACACCAACATGCATTTAGTGTATGGTTTATTTGAAATCCATTTTCAAGTCTAGTAATTTTAGCCAATTACTTGATATAAACCATTTTATATATATATATGATCCTTATCATGTTCTTAATAACCGATTATTAATGTCCTTTTAGCCGTTTTTAATTTAACCAATTAAATTGTAGTTATGCTTGTTGTTAACTTGTGTGATAACTTGTAGTAGCAACATACACAATCCACAATCATACAAGAAATAAAACAACCACGCATGCAAACAAATGTGTTCACAATCAAGCCGATTTGGTAGACATTTGTTTAGCCGAAAACAAATGTCACCGGTTAAGGGTTATAACACTAAGTAGGAGATTTCAAAATCTCCCACTTAATCTTGCATCCAAATGCATCTTCCAAGTCTTCATCTTGTATCTTCATTTTTACAAAAAATATATCCTAATACATTTTTCTAGAAAATGAAAATACAACCTAATCTATTTTACATACCAAATATAAAATAAATTACATAACCAAAATAATAAAATTACAAACCATATTGAATGAATATTACAACCCATGAATGAATTAATATTACATACCAAATGAATAGATTAATTCAACCAAACATGCAACCAAACAAACACAAGGTCAAGGCTTGATTGTGAACTCAACATGCAACCAAAATATGACCAAAGTGGAAGATCCAAAACCCATTTTGGGTCCCCAATATTTCGGCCAAAGCATTTAACCCACCCAAAACTTTAATTTTTGCATTTTACTATCATGCATGTACATAAAATGCAAAATATAAAGTGAGTATAATAACCATCTCGAAGCATATTTCAACAACCTCGGCTCTGATACCATTGTTGGGATTTAACAAGTTCAAAACACTTAAACTATATTTAGATTCAAATCAAAGCGGAAGCATGTTAATTACCATTTTAGAACTTGCATACCTTTAACCAATTAAAGTTAAATCCCAATTAGGATCAAGTTGTGAAACATACTTACAAACTACAAGTAAGAAAAGTGTTTATACCTTCTCCTAGCTTGTTGATAGATGATGATGAAGATGATGATGAATGGAGTCCCAAAACAATGAGACCTCAAGTAGTTATACCCCAAACTATGCACCAACACCCTTGCTATTAGTTAGGATTTTGTTTGACACTTGAATGAGCTTGCAAAAACCAAATGAAGAACCTCTTCTCCCCCTCCAAACCCCACGGCAATCAGCTGCTTTATGGGAGTGTTTTGTGCAGTTTTTTTCAAGTATAATTGCATGTATGTGTGTCTACAAGAGTCAAGATGCTTACATATGGAATTGAGAAAGCATGGGTGAAAGATTCCAAGCCTAAAGCATGTGTATCTCATTCCCTATGCCACTTCCCTTTCAAGTATTATTAAATAAGTTTTATAAAAAAAAATACATTTTATAAAACTATACATAATACTTCCATATGTATATATATGTTATGTACATTTATTTTATAAAACCAAACTTTATAAAATGTAACATAACAAAATCAATTATTTAACCCATAAATAATTTAAACTCTTGTTATATAAATTATTCCATAATTTATATATACACATCAAGTAATCTTTCAGAAAACGATTTTCTTTAAAATTCAAGTGTCGCGTATTTGATCAATGATCCAATCGTTAAGATCAAATACGAATAATGTGTTGGTAAGCTTGTTATTGGGTATGACCCGACTTGGATCAAAACATATTAGCCACGTTAATTCAATATGTCTCTCGGGCATACGAAAAACCTTCAATAGCACGATTTGATTTGTCAAATACCAGAATCACTGAGAATAGAACTATCAAGAATATATTTTCTTGATATGTTCAGAAGTTACTCAGAATGAAAATATTATGTAACATGACACATGATGACGTTATAATATGTGAATCATCATGTTCCATTTAGAAACTCAGTATGACTTACTGTAATATAATCACGTTGATCAAGTGTCATTATATTATACTAACTCATGCATCAGTTCCCAACATTACTTCAATAACATTCATATTTTAATCTTGAAAGTTTACAGAATATAGAAACTAACAGTTTCTATATGATGTAACACTGATAGCACTAAGAGATTAATGATTTCAGATAAGAATAGTTATAAAAATATCTTCAGAAATATGGAGGATATTTATAATGAAAGATACGATGATATCTTGAAATTTCTAATATCGAAGGATGGTGAAGAAAATTTGTCCGCAAGAGTTTGGTTTCAGAAGCAAGGTATTCGCTAAAGATTTCATCAGAAACAGAATCATCAGAATTCTTAATGTACAAGTTTAGTCCTTGTGATTTGTTCAGAGACTCCTTCGTAGTTTGCTCAATCAGTTTTTCAGTACCAAATTTTCTATCGAGCGTTCCTAACACTCCCTTCTTTATCATCAAACTTTTGGCCTTTTAGACCATCTACAATTTTTCTATTTCCTCTGCATTTAATGCTACGATATCTGAATCATCGGTTATCAATCCGAGGTGGTTGTAGGAGAATTGTGTTTTTAGATGATTAAACACTGATGGTAATATGGTGGAATATAAAAGGTTCTCCGGTAACGATGATTGAAAGGGTAATCGTATACGTCAGGGTTATATTAAAGTTACTCTGAAGGAAGAGTCGAAGTTGTCTTGTTGGAGCTGTGATAAAATTTGCTACTTTGAATGGGATTACCAAGTTATTTTGGGTAATAATAACACTAAGGAATTAGCATAGCTACGTGTTAAACGTTTACTCAGTTTTCGAGAGTTCTTGAGGTGCATAACTATATGCATAGATCTTTCCTTCCGTAGATGAAGTGTGGTTGGTTCATCCTTTCGATTGAGGTGTTTTCAAGAATCATGAAAGCTTTGAACGCAGATTGTAATTGTCAAGATACAAATGAGGTTTAAGATGAAATCAAGTGGCAAACTTGAAGAATTGTTTAGTTTCATATGTTATAATCAATATTTTAATTCATTTTAATTATCCAATGTTGGTAGTCCTCAGTTGATAGTCCACAGTTAACAGTTCAATAATTCATATATAGTTTAATATATTATATTCAAATTAATTAATATGACCCGTGTACATGAAATGTCCCGTTCATATTGATTACAAACGTTCCATATTAATTGATTTCATTGCGAGGTTTTGACCTCTATATGAGACGTTTTTCAAAGACTGCATTCATTTTTAAAACAACCATAACCTTTATTTCATAAATAAAGGTTTAAAAAGCTTTACGTAGATTATCAAATAATGATAATCTAAAATATCCTGTTTACACACGACCATTACATAATGGTTTACAATACAAATATGTTACATCGAAATCAGTTTCTTGAATGCAGTTTTTACACAATATCATACAAACATGGACTCCAAATCTTGTCCTTATTTTAGTATGCAATAGCGGAAGCTCTTAGTATTCACCTGAGAATAAACATGCTTTAAACTTCAACAAAAATGTTGGTGAGTTATAGGTTTAACCTATATATATCAAAATGTAACAATAGACCACAAGATTTCATATTTCAATACACATCCCATACATAGAGATAAAAATCATTCATATGGTGAACACCTGGTAACCGACATTAACAAGATGCATATATAAGAATATCCCCATCATTCCGGGACACCCTTCGGATATGATATAAATTTCGAAGTACTAAAGCATCCGGTACTTTGGATGGGGTTTGTTAGGCCCAATAGATCTATCTTTAGGATTCGCGTCAATTAGGGTGTCTGTTCCCTAATTCTTAGATTACCAGACTTAATAAAAAGGAGCATATTCGATTTCGATAATTCAACCATAGAATGTAGTTTCACGTACTTGTGTCTATTTTGTAAATCATTTATAAAACCTGCATGTATTCTCATCCCAAAAATATTAGATTTTAAAAGTGGGACTATAACTCACTTTCACAGATTTTTACTTCGTCGGGAAGTAAGACTTGGCCACTGGTCGATTCACGAACCTATAACAAATATGTACATATATATCAAAGTATATTCAAAATATATTTACAACACTTTTAATACATTTTGATGTTTTAAGTTTATTAAGTCAGCTGTCCTCGTTAGTAACCTACAACTAGTTGTCCAACGTTAGATGTACAGAAAAAAATTGATATATATTATCTTGAATCAATCCACGACCCAGTGTATACACGTCTCAGGCTAGATCACAACTCAAAGTATATATATTTTTGGAATCAACCTCAACCCTGTATAGCTAACTCCCACATTACTGCATATAGAGTGTCTATGGTTGTTCCAAATAATATATACACATGGGTCGATATGATATGTTAAAACATTTGCATACGTGTCTATGGTATCCCAAGATTACATAATATATTAGAATACATGTATAATACAATATAAGTTAGTTAGGATATGATTAATATAGATTTGTTACCAATTTTCACGTTGCTACAACAAGAAAAATTATCCAATCTTGTTTTACCCATAACTTCTTCATTTTAAATCCGTTTTGAGTGAATCAAATTGCTATGGTTTCATATTGAACTCTATTTTATGAATCTAAACAGAAAACTATAGGTTTATAGTCGGAAATATAAGTTACAAGTCGTTTTTGTAAAGGTAGTCATTTCAGTCGAAAGAATGACGTCTAGATGACCATTTTAGAAAACATACTTCCACTTTGAGTTTAATCATGATTTTTGGATATAGTTTCATGTTCATAAGAAAAATCATTTTTCCAGAAGTATAGCTTTTAAATCAAAGTTCTTCTTAGCTTTTAATTATCCCAACCAAAACAGCCCCCTTTTTACTACGACGGCGTATATCCAGTTTTATGGTGTTTATCGTGTTTCCGGGTTTTAAATCATTAAGTTAGCATATCATATAGATATAGAACATGTGTTTAGTTGATTTTAAAACTCTAGTTATAAGGATTAACTTTATTTGCGAACAAGTTTAGAATTAACTAAACTATGTTCTAGTGATTACAAGTTTAAACCTTCGAATAAGATAGCTTTATATGTATGAATCGAATGATGTTATGAACATCATTACTACCTCAAGTTTTCTGGATAAAGCTACTGAAAATGAGAAAAATGGATCTAGCTTCAAAGGATCCTTGGATGGCTTGAAAGTTCTTGAAGCAGAATCATGACACGAAAACAAGTTCAAGTAAGATTTCCACTCGAAATAAGATTGTTATAGTTATAGAAATTGAATCAAAGTTTGAATATGAGTATTACCTTGTATTAGAAAGATATCTTACTGTAAATAAGAAAGATTTCTTAAGGTTGGATGATCACTCTACAAGATTGGAAGTAAGCTAGCAAACTTGGAAGTATTCTTATTTTTATGAAACTAGAACTTGTAGAATTTATGAAGAACACTTAGAACTTGAAGATAGAACTTGAGAGAGATAAATTAGATGAAGAAAATTGAAGAATGAAAGTGTTTGTAGGTGTTTTTGGTCGTTGGTGTATGGATTAGATATAAAGGATATGTAATTTTGTTTTCGTGTAAATAAGTCATGAATGATTACTCATATTTTTGTAATTTTATGAGATATTTCATGCTAGTTGCCAAATGATGGTTTCCACATGTGTTATGTGACTCACATGGGCTGCTAAGAGCTGATCATTGGAGTGTATATACCAATAGTACATACATCTAAAAGCTGTGTATTGTACAAGTACGAATACGGGTGCATACGAGTAGAATTATTGATGAAACTGAACGAGGATGTAATTGTAAGCATTTTTGCTAAGTAGAAGTATTTTTATAAGTGTCTTGAAGTCTTTCAAAAGTGTATAAATACATATTAAAACACTACATGTATATACATTTTAACTGAGTCGTTAAGTCATCGTTAGTCGTTACATGTAAATGTTGTTTTGAAACCTTTAGGTTAATGATCTTGTTAAATGTTGTTAACCCAATGTTTATAATATCAAATGAGATTTTAAATTATTATATTATCATGATATTATGATGTACAAATATCTCTTAAAATGATCTATATACATTAAATGTCGTTACAACGATAATCGTTACATATATGTCTCGTTTCAAAATCATTAAGTTAGTAGTCTTATTTTTACATATGTAGTTCATTGTTAATACACTTAATGATATATTTACTTATCATTTAACATAATTAACCAAGTGTATCAATATCTTAATATGATTCATATGTACCTAGTAAGACGTTATAACGATAATCGTTATATATATCGTTTTCGAGTTTCTTAATTTAATAGTCTCATTTTTATGTATATAACTCATTGTTAAAATACCTAATGAGATACATAATTATAATAAAATCATGTTAACTATATATATAACCATATATATGTCATCGTATAGTTTTTACAAGTTTTAACGTTCGTGAATCACCGGTCAACTTGGGTGGTCAATTGTCTATATGAAACCTATTTCAATTAATCAAGTCTTAACAAGTTTGATTTCTTAATATGTTGGAAACACTTAATCATGTAAATAACAATTTCATTTAATATATATAAACATGGAAAAGTTCGGGTCACTACAGTACCTACCCGTTAAATAAATTTCGTCCCGAAATTTTAAGCTGTTGAAAGTGTTGACGAATCTTCTAGAAATAGATGCGGGTATTTCTTCTTCATCTGATCTTCACGCTCCCAGGTGAACTCGGGTCCTCTACGAGCATTCCATCGAACCTTAACAATCGGTATCTTGTTTTGTTTAAGTCTCTTAACCTCACGATCCATTATTTCGACAGGTTCTTCAATGAATTGAAGTTTTCATTGATTTGGATTTCGTCCAACGGAATAGTGAGAACTTCTTTAGCAAAACATTTCTTCAAATTTGAGATGTGGAAAGTGTTATGTACAGCCACGAGTTGTTGAGGTAGCTCCAGATGGTAAGCTACTGGTCTGACACGATCTATAATCTTGAATGGTCCAATGTACCTTGGATTTAGTTTCCCCCGTTTACCAAATCGAACAACGCCTTTCCAAGGTGAAACCTTAAGCATGACCATTTCTCCAATTTCAAACTCTATATCTTTTCTTTTACTGTCCGCGTAGCTCTTTTGTCGACTCTGGGCGGTTTTCAATCTTTGTTGAATTTGGATGATTTTCTCGGTAGTTTCTTGTATTATCTCCGGACCCGTAATCTGTCTATCCCCCACTTCATTCCAACAAATCGAAGACCTGCACTTTCTACCATAAAGTGCCTTAAACGGCGCCATCTCAATACTAGAATGATAACTGTTGTTGTAGGAAAATTCTGCTAACGGTAGGTGTCGATCCCAACTGTTTCTGAAATCAATAACACATGCTCGTAGCATGTCTTTAAGCGTTTGTATCGTCCTTTCGCTCTGCCCATCAGTTTGTGGATGATAGGCAGTACTCATGTCTAGACGAGTTCCTAATGCTTGCTGTAATGTCTGCCAGAATCTTGAAATAAATCTGCCATCCCTATCAGAGATAATAGAGATTGGTATTCCATGTCTGGAGACGACTTCCTTCAAATACAGTCATGCTAACTTATCCATCTTGTCGTCTTCTCTTATTGGCAGGAAGTGTGCTGATTTGGTGAGGCGATCAACTATTACCCAAATAGTATCAAAACCACTTGCAGTCCTTGGCAATTTAGTGATGAAATCCATGGTAATGTTTTCCCATTTCCATTTAAGGATTCCGGGTTGTTGAAGTAGACCTGATGGTTTCTGATGCTCAGCTTTGACCTTAGAACACGTCAAACATTCTCCTACGTATTTAGCAACATCAGCTTTCATACCCGGCCACCAAAAATGTTTCTTAAGATCCTTGTACATCTTCCCCGTTCCAGGATGTATTGAGTATCTGGTTTTATGAGCTTCTCTAAGTACCATTTCTCTCATATCTCTAAATTTTGGTACCCAAATTCTTTCAGCCCTATACCGGGTTCCGTCTTCCCGAATATTAAGATGCTTCTCCGATCCTTTGGGTATTTCATCCTTTAAATTTCCCTCTTTTAAAACTCCTTGTTGCGCCTCCTTTATTTGAGTAGTAAGGTTAGTGTGAATCATTATATTCATAGATTTTACTCGAATGGGTTCTCTGTCCTTTCTGCTCAAGGCATCGGCTACCACATTTGCCTTTCCCGGGTGGTAACGAATCTCAAAGTCGTAATCATTCAACAATTCAATCCACCTACGCTGCCTCATATTCAGTTGTTTCTGATTAAATATGTGTTAAAGACTTTTGTGGTCGGTATTACTTTTGACCCCATATAAGTAGTGCCTCCAAGTCTTTAATGCAAAAACAACCGTGCCTAATTCCAAATCATGCGTCGTATAATTTTGTTCGTGAATCTTTAATTGTCTAGACGCATAAGCAATCACCTTCGTTCGTTGCATTAATACACAATCGAGACCTTGCTTTGATGCGTCACAATAAATCACAAAATCATCATTCCCTTCAGGCAATGACAATATAGGTGCCGTAGTTAGCTTTTTCTTCAATAATTGAAACGCCTTCTCTTGTTCATCCTTCCATTCAAATTTCTTCCCTTTATGCGTTAATGCAGTCAAGGGTTTTGCTATTTTGGAGAAATCTTGGATGAACCTTCTGTAGTAACCAACCAATCCTAAAAATTGACGTATATGCTTCGGAGTTTTTGGGGTTTCCCACTTTTCAACGGTTTCGATCTTTACCGGATCCACCTGGATACCTTCTTTGTTCACTATGTAACCGAGGAATTGAACTTCTTCCAACCAAAATGCACACTTTGAAAACTTAGCGTACAGTTTTTCTTTCCTCAATACTTCTAGCACTTTTCTCAAATGTTCTTTGTGCTCTTGATCATTCTTTGAGTAAATAAGTATGTCATCGATGAAAACAATGACAAACTTGTCAAGATATGGCCCACACACTCGGTTCATAAGGTCCATGAACACAGCTGGGGTATTAGTTAAATCAAACGGCATGACCATAAACTCGTAATGACCGTAACGTGTTCTGAAAGCAGTCTTTGGAATATCATCTTCTTTCACCCGCATTTGATGATACCCGGAACGTAAGTCAATCTTTGAATAAACAGACGAGCCTTGTAGTTGATCAAATAAGTTGTTGATTCTTGGTAGTGGGTAGCGGTTCTTGATGGTAAGTTTGTTCAACTCTCGGTAGTCGATACACAACCTTAATGTACCATCTTTCTTCTTGACAAACAAAACAGGAGCTCCTCACGGTGATGTGCTTGGTCGAATGAAACCACGCTCTAAAAGTTCTTGTAATTGGCTTTGCAGTTCTTTCATCTCGCTGGGTGCGAGTCTGTAAGGAGCACGAGCTATTGGTGCAGCTCCTGGTACAAGATATATTTGAAATTCAACGGATCGATGTGGGGGTAATCCCGTTAATTCTTTCGGAAATACATCGGGAAATTCTTTTGCGACGGGAACATCATTGATGCTCTTTTCTTCAGTTTGTACTTTCTCGACGTGTGCTAGAACAGCATAG
Source organism: Rutidosis leptorrhynchoides (assembly GCF_046630445.1). Taxonomy (NCBI): domain Eukaryota; kingdom Viridiplantae; phylum Streptophyta; class Magnoliopsida; order Asterales; family Asteraceae; genus Rutidosis; species Rutidosis leptorrhynchoides. The sequence goes on along the minus strand of NC_092335.1, from coordinate 469,205,832 downwards.
CAACATTTTCTTAATAGTTTTTATGCCTTAAAATTACTAATAAGATGTAGCTTCGTGTTGCCCTTTTCTCCGTACACCATTAAGGGTTTTCCTTTTTCTCGTATAATGCGAATTGCATTTTTGTAACAAACGATCTCTGCTTTCACTTCTTTCAACCAGTCCATACCGATTATCACATCAAAACTCCCTAACTCTACTGGTATCAAGTCAATCTTAAATGTTTCGCTAATCAGTTTAATTTCTCGATTCCGACATATATTATCTGCTGAAATTAATTTACCATTTGCTAATTCGAGTAAAAATTTACTATCCAAAGGCTTCAATGGACAACTTAATTTAGCACAAAAATCTCTACTCATATAGCTTCTATCCGCACCCGAATCAAATAAAACGTAAGCAGATTTATTGTCAATAAGAAATGTACCCGTAACAAGCTCCGGGTCTTCCTGTGCCTCTGCCGCATTAATATTGAAAACTCTTCCGCGGCCTTGTCCATTCGTGTTCTCCTGGTTCGAGCAATTTCTAATAATGTGGCTAGGTTTTCCACATTTATAAAAAACTACATTGGCATAACTTGCTCCGACACTACTTGCTCCGCCATTACTCGTTCCGACACCATATGTTCCTTTCGTTCTGTTAACCCCTGGTCCATAGACCTCACACTTCGTCGCGCTATGACCATTTCTTTTACACTTGTTACAAAATTTGGTGCAGAACCCCGAGTGATACTTTTCACACCTTTGGCATAGCTGCTTCTGATTGTTGTTGTTGTTGCGGTTATTATTGTTATTAAGATGATTGTTTTAGTTGCTGCTGTTGTTGTTGTTGTTGTTGTTGTTGGGCCGTTTGTTGTAGTTGCGATTGATGTTGCGATTGTTAGGATAGTTGTTGCGATTATTGTTGTAATTGCTGTTGTTGTTGTATTGGTGATTCTTATCACCGTTTTCCTCCCACTTTCTTTTGACTTGCTTCACATTGGCCTCTTCAGCAGTCTGTTCTTTAATTCTTTCTTCAATCTGGTTCACTAGTTTGTGAGCCATTCTACATGCCTGTTGTATGGAGGCGGGCTCGTGTGAACTTATATCTTCTTGGATTCTTTCCGGTAATCCTTTTACAAACGCATCGATCTTCTCTTCCTCATCTTCGAACGCTCCCGGACACAATAGGCATAATTCTATGAATCATCTTTCGTACGTGGTAATATCAAATCCTTGGGTTCGTAACCCTCTAAGTTCTGTCTTGAGCTTATTGACCTCGGTTCTGGGACGGTACTTCTCGTTCATCAAGTGCTTGAATGATGACCACGGTAGTGCGTAAGCATCATCTTGTCCCACTTGCTCTAGATAGGTATTCCACCATGTTAACGCAGAACCTATGAAGGTATGCATAGCGTACTTCACTTTGTCCTCTTCAGTACACTTACTTATGGCAAACACCGATTCGACCTTCTCGGTCCACCGTTTCAATCTGATCGGTCCTTCGGTTCCATCAAATTCCAAAGGTTTGCAGGCAGTGAATTCTTTGTAGGTGCATCCTACACGATTTTCTGTACTGCTAGATCCAAGGTTATTGTTGGTATGTAGCGCGGCCTGTACTGCGGCTATGTTTGAAGCAAGAAAGGCACGAAATTCCTCTTCACTCATATTCAAGGTGTGTCGAGTAGTCGGTGCCATTTCCTTCAAAATAGTCAAATGAAACGAGTTAATCATATAGAATATCAAGAGTAGTCAATAGTATTTCGTAGCGTAATATGAACTTATTTATAAAAGCTCTTTCTTCATATTAGCGTTTTATACTCTTTAATTCGGGTAGTATCTACCCGTTAAGTTCATACTTAGTAGCTAACATACCATTTCAACTACTACAATTCTATATGAAAAACTAATCACAAAAAAATATATATCATATTCACACCTTTATACAATAACTTGCAAACTTACAATACCGCTATTTTACATATAGCATGAAATATAGCACATAAAACTTTGATACAAAGTAGTTGCGAAGATAATTCTAGTTAATAAATAAGGCGTTCAGCAAAGGCAACAAAGACACGTAATTCATACGTCCAGAAACAAGTCATGCATTCTGGTTTTACTAATACCACTTCCCATCCTTGGTCTTGTGGAACGTAACCGTTGTGGCCGATAGTATGACAACGTGTTGTAACATCGTCAAAAGGACGAAGGTTACTTAATGACCAACAGTCTCGTAATAACCTAAAAACCTCATTTCTTACCCCAATTACTGACTCCGTCACTTGTGGGAACGTTTTGTTTAATAGTTGTAGCCCGATGTTCTTTTTCTCACTTTGGTGAGAAGCGAACATTACTAACCCGTAAGCATAACATGCTTCTTTATGTTGCATGTTAGCCGCTTTTTCTAAATCATGAAGTCCTATATTTGGATACATTGAGTCAAAATAATTTCTTAACCTAATGATACCGCAACCCGCATGCGCACCTCATATGCATGCATGCGCTTAATAGTGTGCGTGTGCGTATGCAGATTGTATCTGATTCCTTTGTTCCCGGTACGGCGGTTGCTTAGCTGTCAAGTAAATATCTTTTCCATAATTATATCCGTGATTCGGGGGAGTCAGTTATGGATAAGATTAACGTGATCTGGGACGGTTCTAGAATTAGGGTTTGCCTATAAATACAAACCCTAATCATCATTTACCAGACACGGCATATTACGTAACTATCGCACACGAGATACATTACGCAAAACAGCATCATTCAGCATCTCTTCAAGGTTAACAGGTTAGTCTTTCGTAAGCTAGTACCTACGACCTTATTTGGGGCCTCTTGATCGACGACCGTTATCAGAGGTGGACTTAATCACTTGGCCACCCCGCCGACATCATCATGTCGGCCAGGGTTATTCACGGTAGCCGGACCGGAGAGCCACGTTCTAAGATCCTTAAACCCCTCCTTATGTATTGAGCAGGCATATTAAACCCCACGGTTAAAATATGCATGATCAAGTGGTGCTTTCATTGAGAGTCGAATTAATTCAAGACTGTTTAGTTGCTTTTTCTTTTAAGGTTTTGAATTGTATGACTCGTTATTTACAAAATTTTTGAATTTTTTCTTTAACAGTATCATGACTTCCGAGGAATCATCGGAACATACCCAAACAGATGTTCAGAACGCACTGTCTGGTAGTCAACAGACACCGGTTATGACTACGGGGGCCGCTATTCAGGCGGGGTACACGATGTACCCTCCACCTATATCCGGCGAACCCTTTCAGAGGTACAAGCCGATATATTCAGACGGGGTTACACCGCCAAGAGCAAACTCACCAGTCACAACCACGCGGCTGGACTTTTCGTCAGTGGATCCAAGGGTCATCTTTGCAGGCACTAGCGGTGGAACAACGGGGCCGCATGTGGTTTGCTGTGGCCAGGTACCTATTTACAATACCACTGTTTCAATACCTCTGTATACGCAGAGCATTCAGCAGAATTCGTCATTTACACCGTTGCAACCTTGGCAACCACCGCGCCCAGTTTCACAATTTTTAACTCCTGCGGATGCGCAGGCGTTACTTAATAGTTGGGGATTTGGTGTCATCCCAGATGCAAACTCTCATTGGGCGCCGATAACAGCGCAGCAGCAAAGCACAGCGCATACAGTTGGGCTTTTAAGTGTGTATCCTCAAGTTTCACAGATATCTGCGCCACAGGTTTCGCTTCCTTTACAGCCACCTGTGTACTCTGTGTCTTCAAGTTATCCCTCTTTTCCAACGCAACAGCCTTGGTTATATCCGCAGACGCAGGGTCAACCTTGGCAAAATGTTCAAGGGCAGGCAAATCTTGCAAGTCAATTCATGCAGGCTGCACCTCCTGATATGGTTCACTTATTTTCACAACCTGACTTTGTTCAGGACATGATGAAGCGTTTCTTTGCAAACTTGAAAGGGGATCCTGTTAAACCACCCTTCGAGCTACCGACTACCTTTGACAAGTTTCCTCCGCATATATCCGCATACCCGTTTCCATCAGCACCAAAGATACCTAGCACGTTGGGTACTTACAATGGCCTGACCGATCCAGATGATTTTTTACAGTGTTTCGAAGGCGCAATGCGCACTCAAGGCTGGGTGGATCCGATTGCGTGTCAGATATTTCCTATGACACTACAGGGTATTGCTCGTGAGTGGTTTAATAAGTTGCCGGCGGGTAGTATTGCCGGGTTTATGGATCTACGGACAAAGTTTTTGCTGCAATATCAGAATCAGAGACCACGCAAGCGCACTCGCATTGAATGCCATGACATCGTGCAGAAGTCCAAGGAATCTTTGGGCAAATTTCTCACAAGGTATACTAATGAGTGCCTGCATATACCAGATCTCAAACCAGAGCAACAGATTTCAGGACTCATACATGGTATAAACTCAGAACGTCATCCAACACTGGTAAGGCGTCTGCGCCATACAGTCCCAACAACTTATACTGAGGCGCTTAATGAATGCCACGACTATATGCGGAGTGGCGAAGATAATGACATCCCAACAGCTAGCTCACGCAACGAGAGGAAGGACGATGATGATCGTTCGCGCGATCAAAATCGTGGTAACAACTCTCGCGGAAGGTATCCTAGCGGTGGTCCTATCAGGAATGATAAATGGAAATCAAGTGGCAATTATCGAAACAATAATCAGCGCGGCATCAATAATCAGAACTATGCGCTGCTCAAAAGTTTGTCCAAAACGCCCAAGGAAATTTTGGCAACGGAGCCAGTATGCACGACCTTCGCGGTTCCAACTCCGCTTACAGAATTTGGCAAGCGGGACAAAACAAAGTATTGTGAATTTCATGACGATTATGGTCACGACACCAATCGGTGTAAAAACTTGATGGAACGGGTTCTGGAGGCGCTTCGCGCGGGCAAATTGGATCATCTAAAACCACCTAAAAGGATAAGGGAAAGGCCGCAGAAGGGGGTTCGAAGTCTAAAACTTTCGCATGGCAGAAAGTGGACAAAGCGAAAGATGCCGACTTAACCATTAACATGGTTGACGTAGAGAAAATCAGCCAGCGGAGAAAGTACAACGATCACCAGGATTGGGAGCTTCTCCCGATCACTTTCCCTCCTGTAATGTCAATTGATTCTGTTAATGAGCCCATTATCATCAAGTGTCGCATCCCCGATTGCGGAATCCAGGTTAAGCGCATGCATGTTGACACTGGCAGCGGTGTCGATATTATGTATGAGCATTGTTATCGTTTCCTTCCGGCAGAAGTCAAAGCGCAGTTACGCCAGCCTGATATTACGCTATCAGGGTTTTTCAGAGAAAACTCGTGGCCGCTAGGCCGAATAGAATTAATGATAGAGCTTGCAGATGACAGGAACCCGCAGATGATCAGGCATGAATTGGTCGATTTTTATGTGGTTCGTTCAACTTCACGATATAACGCACTGCTAGGGAGAAACTTTATACGACGTTTCAACATCATCCCATCGGTAGTGCATGGTTTGATTAAGTTTCCCACGGTAGGAGGCGTTGCCACAGTTGCGTCACATCAAGCAACCGAGCTGTGTGGCTCTGTCGCGTCTGTAAGCGCTCCTAGCGTAGGAGAGCAACTTGCAAACTGTGCAGTAATAGCAAACCGCTTGCATCCGGATAAGCGAATTAAAATCGGCGCAGGCTTGTCAGCCGAAACGAAGGGCAAGTTGCATGGAATACTGTCAGCTAACGCGGATATTTTCGCATGGCGCGAGTCAGACATGACAGGGGTTCCGCGGGATATTGCGGAACATAAGTTAAACGTTAATCCATCATTGACACCCGTTAGGCAAAAGAAGCGGCATATGGCCCTAGACCGCAGTGATTGGTTGTGCGCAGAGGTGGACAACCTTGTCAAAGCAAAGATTTTGCGGGAAGTGTGTTATCAGACATGGGTTGCAAATCCTGTGTTGGTAAAAAAGGCTGACAGTAACTGGCGAATGTGTGTTGATTTCAAAGACATTAATAAGGCATGTCCTAAGGACAACTACCCTCTCCCGGAGATAGACTGGAAGGTAGAATCACTGTCGGGATTTAGGTACAAGTGTTTTTTGGACGCATACAAGGGTTATCACCAGATCTCAATGGCTGCGGAAGATGAGGACAAGACTGCTTTTCATACACCGTAGGGTATTTATTGTTACACGAAGATGCCTTTCGGTTTAAAGAATTTGGGCGCGACCTATCAGCATGTAATTGACGCAGCATTCAAGCACCAAATCGGTAGAAATCTTGAAGCGTACGTCGACGACTTGGTAATTAAAAGTAACACCGAGGAAGACATGCTCGCGGACATCCTGGAAACGTTTGCATCTCTGCGCAGGATCAACATGAAGCTTAACCCGCTAAAATGTAGTTTTGGGGAAGAGGAAGGCAAGTTTTTAGGTCATGTGGTGACAGTGCGGGGTATCAAGGCCAATCCCAAAAAGATTGAAGCCATTGATAATTTGCCATCTTCGAAGACAAAGAAAGATGTGCAGAGTCTAACAGGGAAGCTTGCGGCTATCACACGGTTTCTATCGAAAGCCGCAGAACGACAGTTGCCATTCTTAAATACTTTGAAAAATTGTTTGAAGAAAAAAGACTTCGTATGGACTCAGGAAGCGGAATCAGCCTTTCAGGAGATGAAAAAGGTACTTGCAGAATTATCAACACTTACTGCGCCAGTATCAGGAGAAACGCTAACGCTGTACCTCGCGGCATCGAAGGAAGCTGTCAGCTCAGTCCTCATCGCGGATCGCGAAAAGGTAATCCATTAATTTACATGCTTTATTTATATCGCAGAAATTTAACGACTGAGGTTTTTCTCAGACGCAAATGCCGGTCTACTTCGTAAGCAAGACGCTGACATCAAGCGAAGTAAACTACTCACCAATAGAAAAGCTTGTATATGCGCTGGTCCATACGGCGCGGCGTTTGCGCCAATATTTTCAAGCACATCCAATCGTGGTTCTAACTGATCAACCAATCAAACAGGTTGGTAAACACCTACTTTGCGGCAATGACTGGGGTTACCGCATTGACTAACGCAATCATTTTTCTTTCAGGTGTTATACAAGCCTGAGATTTCTGGCCGAATGGCTAAGTGGGCAGTTGAATTAGGTGAACATGAAATAAATTTCTCTTCGCGCAGTGCGGTTAAGGGTCAAATACTTGCTGATTACCTAGCAGAATTACCTGCGGATGTCGAGGCGTCAGCAGAGCATCAGGATCCACCTGCACCAACATTGTCACCATGGGAATTGTATATCGATGGTGCGTGCAGCGCATCTGGTGCAGGTGCGGGTAAAATTTTAACAGGCCCGGATGGCGAAGAGCATACATACGCACTGCGGTTTAATTTTGCTGTTACGAACAATGAAGCAGAGTATGAGGCTCTGTTAGCAGGTATGCGCATTGCGCATAGGTTGAATGTTAAAATTTTGCACACATATGTGGATTCAAAGCTAGTATGCAGTCAGGTCAGCGGAGATTTCGAAGCGCATGACATAGCCATGCAGCAATATCTATCGCTTGTTCACAACCTCGCTGACCAATTTGAAGCTTTTCAAATCTCCTACGTAATGCGTGGGCAAAATAAGAAGGCGGATGCGCTAAGCAAACAGGCTGCCTTGGCTTTTGATCATATGGGAAAGAAAGTTCTAATAGAAGAACTCAATGCGAAATCCATTGTTATGATGCCTTTAGTGGCACCAGTTGAGGAATCAAACTCAACATGGATGACGCCCATTGTAGCTTTTCTGCAGGATGGCACATCTCCTGCGGATTCCGCTGATGCAAAGAAAGTCCGCGTTAAGGCACCGCTGTATGCCCTTGAGGGTGACGTCCTATATCGAAAGAATTATTTGGGACCGCACTTAAGGTGCATTGGCCCGAAAGAGGCAGAGGAAGTTGTACGCGAGGTGCATGAATGTGCATGCGCACTCCATTCGGGGCACAGGTCCATTGTGTCAAAAATAATGCGGCTAGGATATTATTGGCCCACCATGTACGCGGATACTGCGTGCATAGTTAAGCAATGTGAATCATGCCAAATACATGCACCTATTAGCAGAGCACCTACGCATCCAATGATACCAGTCTCCTCACCGTGGCCATTCTGCAAATGGGCAATCGACATAGTCGGACCATTCCCAAAAGGCCGAGGTAATTTTATCATTTATTTTCTAAACATGTTACTCACATCAGTACCTTACGCACATTCTGCACACGCAGGAAACATCAAATTCTTGATTGTTGCAATCGACTATTTCACAAAGTGGGTCGAAGCGAGACCGCTGGCAGCAATCTCAGGAAAAAGGGTGCGAAATTTTGTATGGGAAGACATCATCTGTCGATTTGGTATACCAAACGAAATTGTTAGCGATAACGGTACGCAGTTCGCGGGTGACCCTTTTCGCAGCTGGTGCGCGGAGCTTAATATTAAGCAAACTTTTACATCTGTTGCGCATCCGCAGGCGAATGGCCAGTGCGAAGTCACCAACCGGGATATACTAGCTGGAATCAAAGCTAGGTTGGGTCATGGTCGCGTTGGTTGGGTGGATGAACTACCGAAGGTTTTATAGGCACATAGAACAACACCCAAAGCAAGCACTGATGAGACCCCGTTCAGTTTGGTCTATGGATCAGAAGCTGTTGTACCCGTAGAAATTGGGGTACCAACGTTCCGCATACAAAATTTTGATGAGCAAAATAACTCTGAAGCTTTGCGGGAAAATCTTAATTTGCTGGAAGAGCGCAGACTCTCTGCGGCTGTCAACGAAGCAAATAACAAGCAAAAAATTGCAAAGTACTATAATCAGCGTGTGCGTTCGCGCTCTTACAAGTGCGGTGACTTGGTTTGGCGTCAGAAAGACGCAAGTCATGCGGAGGATACTGGGAAACTGGGCCCCCGTTGGGAAGGTCCATACAGGGTAGCGAAGGCAAAAAATACCGGGGCGTACCATCTCGAGACATTAGATGGAAAACCTGTGAAACGCACTTGGCATGCGACGTTATTGAAAAAATGTTATATGTAGCTAGGTGGACCTGATCACTCCAGTTTATTGTAGCACATTATTTTTTCTATGTATTTTCCGTCCGTTTGGATGTGTCGCGGTTGTAATTGTGATTAATGCCAATTAAATATTTACTCGCGCATACTTTTGTTGTTTAAATCTTTTTTGTATGCGGTTCCTGCCTACTTAAGAGGTGTCCTCTAGCCCCCGTGCGGTAGAAGCCTGTTTGGTTACAAGGCTAGACGCTAACGGCAGGCAAAGGGAATTGGTTTTCCCCTAGCCAAGCGCCACGCAGACTAGATGGCTGCAAAGTCGACTTAAAAAATTACAAGCATTGGTTTGCTTGTGCGTAATTACTCTCGCATTGGTTTGCTTGAGGAACTCAAAGCATAAAAACATTGGCTTGTTTTTAGTTGCGTTGCTTACCATACAGCTATAGTGCACCTCTAGTACATGACAAAGCGATAACGCAGTAGCTTTCGAGTCTAAATTATTAAAGGGTAAAACTGTTAAAGTATTGGTTTATTTTACGCAGTAATACCCGCATACGCATGAGTTTTGGTTAACTATGCGCATGGGCATGCGGTTCACCTTTTGTTTTGATTCGCGATATATAAACAAACAAACTACGCATGCATAACAGTAAGATACATATACATTGAATTAAGTTATTACATAAGTGGTAATTGTTTTAAATGCCTGCCCGACACGGGACTTAGGGCTCAAAAATACATTTACAATTGCCTGCCTAAGCATAGGACTTACGGCGCAAACCATCACAAACACAAACTAAAAATCCTCCTTGAGAAACCCATCAATCGGCATGTTTGGGTCCACCGCAAATGCATCGATTAGAGGGATAGGAATGGTGGTGGTAGCATTCTCCGCTTCCAGCAATGCCGCAGCCGTACCCTCCTTCAATTTCTTCTGCACAGCGTCAGGGTACGGTGGTGTGAGGCTGCAGGCTTGAATCACCTCTAAGACTGCCTTGTTGACTTCGTGGTCTTTCACCGCGTCAACATAGGCATTGAACTTATCGGTAACTGGCCCAGAATCCATCACCTTTTGCGCAATGGTGGGGAGTGCAGTGCGCAGCTTCGCCAGATCCGCCTCTGCCAGCTCGCGGTTGGTTACCGCGTCATCCCTTTCCCTCGTCACCCTTTCCAGCTCCACCCGCAGACGCTCCACCTCCCCCTTGGACTGGTCAACCACCCCAACCAGCTCGCGGTTTTTCTTTCTCTCTTCAATCAGTGCAGTTTTGGTTTCCGCCGCGATTAACTCCACCGCCTTGCGCGCTTCTTCTGCGGCGTCCCTGTCTTTCTTCACCTGATCAACCCCCGCTTGCAGCAGCCCTAGCTCTGTTTCTTTCCGCAAGGCCACTTGATACAAGTTAGTGGAACGGCGGGCTTGATCTGCAACCATGCCAAAAAAGACGAGGCCGTTTTGGACGAAGGCGTTGAGCGCCTGATTAAAAGGCAGTGTGGCTAGTTGGTTGCAGAACTCAGCCGGGAAGATTTGTTGGAGGAAGGCGGACTGCTCTGCGGCGTTTTCCGCCGATGACTGGGTGAGCTGCGCCAGGTTTGCCAATCGGAAGCTACCGTGTGGCGGGGTTGGTGTGGACTCGGAGTCCAGGTGTATCGTCTTATCCTTTGACTCGGCAGTAGCTTCGAGGTCCGGATTGACCCGCGGTGGGGTGTGATGAGTTTCTTCCGCATGCCCTGCGTATTAATAAGTGGTTAAATAAGTGCAAACTTAAATGTGCGGTATGCGCGCAAGCAGAACTCTTACCAGATGATGGGGGAGGTAGATCCGCAGAACGGGGTTCGATGGGAATGAAGTTATCGTTCCGCTTGTCCTCCTCTGTTTGGGAGGGAGTTTCTTCTTCTTCTGTTGGGATTAGGAGGCTTCGGCGGCCTTGCGCTTATTGCCGGAGGTGGTAGGTGCATTCTCGCCAGTCTTCTCCTGCTCTAACGGCTAGTTCACATTCTGTTTGCGGAAGGCGATGCCTGCAATCTCCTCCGCAGTCAGTACTCTCTTCATCTTCATCTCTGCAAACATGCACGCATGCGTTAGAACACATAAATAGCACTGTTGTTAGTACGTGATTATACTATTCCTACCATTTCCATCCGGTCCGACTATGGCTGGACGCACATCCTCCCATGGCCAGTGTGCGGATATCTTCCCTAGCCGCAACATCACGTTCCCGTATGACCGGTGCACCAGCTGTGCGTTAGCGCACTCCGCTAACAGCTTTGTTTCCTCGTCATCAAGGACCGGGGTTTTGTTCACATCCTTTTCCACCTTCTCGCACCATATAAGCGTTTGCGGAAAAGCGGTACCAACTACAGTTTGTTCAATGAAAAAGAAAGTTTCTTTCCAGTTACCCGCATTCGACTTTGGGGTTTTGGTGAAATTTTGTCGGGCGAAGAAGGTGAACCAGGATTTGTGGTGATTGGCTAGGCGGTATAGATGACAGAAAACTTTAACCAACGGTACCCTGTCGATTACGGCGCACCACATTTCAAACAGAACTATTTTGCCTATGGCATACGGGTGTAGTTGCCCTAATCCCACTCTGAAGTGATCTAATATGCCTAAGAAGAAGTCAGAGGGAGGAACCCTAAAGTTACCATGCTTGAACGCATGTTCATAGATGGCCACTTTCTTCTCCGGTGGCTCGTGAGCAAGCTGATGGGGTAGGGGTGGCACCGAATTGTACTTGGCTAGGGGAGGATACTGTTTCACTAAGTAATCTATGTGCTTCTGCTCTATAACAAACTCTACGCTATCTACATACGTCTCATTAGCTTTAGTCATTTTCTAGGAGTAATCGGATGAATACTAACCTTTAAATGGTGGCCGGAATGTTTGATTTTTGATCGGAATTCAAATTGGCAGCGTTACGAGGAAGCTTGAAGAAGGAAAGTGGAAATGAGCTGCAAAATGGGGTATTTATAGGGAAGATTGGGAGTCATGGGATGGAGTGGTGTGATCGTGGCTGTACACGTGTTACGCAATCGACGGCCAGCACTTTATTGATGCGCGTGGATGCCAGTTGGGTATGATTACATGTACGCGCGTGGTTGGCAAGCGCCTGACACACTGCCACTTTATGTCATGTCCGCCGAATGGGCTTCTGCGATTGTGACAGGCATTTAATGGCATCGAGGCGCACGCGGAATATTAAATGCTAGCCGTTTTCTTGTTTTTTCCGCTTAATAGTTTGATGTCATGTGTCTTGCGTCATATAACATCAAACTGGGGGGACATAATGATACCGCAACCCGCATGCGCACCTCATATGCATGCGGGCGCTTAATAGTGTGCGTGTGCGTATGCGGATTGTATCTGATTCCTTTGTTCCCAGTACGGCGGTTGCTTAGCTGTCAAGTAAATATCTTTTTCATAATTATATCCGTGATTCGGGGGAGTCAGTTATGGATGAGATTAACGTGATCTGGGACGGTTCTAGAATTAGGGTTTGCCTATAAATACAAACCCTAATCATCATTTACCAGACACGGCATATTACGTAACTATCGCACACGAGATACATTACGCAAAACAGCATCATTCAGCATCTCTTCAAGGTTAACAGGTTAGTCTTTCGTAAGCTAGTACCTACGACCTTATTTGGGGCCTCTTGATCGACGACCGTTATCAGAGGTGGACTTAATCACTTGGCCACCCCGTCGACATCATCATGTCAGCCAGGGTTATTCACGGTAGCCGGATCGGAGAGCCACGTTCTAAGATCCTTAAACCCCTCCTTATGTATTGAGCAGGCATATTAAACCCCACGGTTAAAATATGCATGATCATAACCCGTTGCGTAAAATAGCATTTGGGTTCCCCGCAATATATGCGTCAAAGTAAACACATCGTAACTTATGGGTTTCCCAATGTGATATCCCCCATCTTTCAAACGAAAGCCTTTTATAAACCAAGGCATTCTTGGAACGTTCTTCGAATTTCTTACAAACTGATTTTGCCATAAATAGTTGTGCCGAGGAATTCTGACCGACTCTAGACAAGATTTCATCAATCATGTCTCTGGGTAAGTCTTCTAAAATATTGGGTTGTCTATCCATTTTGTGTTTTTATACTGTAAAATAGACAAGAGTTAGATTCATAAAAGATACTTATTAATACAAGCAATTTTTACATATATCGTAAAGCATAAGTACACTATATTACATATATTACACCGCACAAATACAACTATCTTATTCCGACTCACTCGTTTCTTCTTTTTCGAACTTGGTTCTTTTTGCTAAGTTTTTAGGGATATATGATGTTCCCCTAATACGAGCCGTCGTTTTCCACATTGGTTTAGAAAAACCTGGTGGTTTAGAGGTTCCCGAATTATTGTCACAACTTAAGTAATACGGGTGTTGACGATACATATAAAGTTCATCGGGTTTGGAATCAAATTTCTCTATTTTTATGCCCTTTCCCTTATTGTTCTCTTTTGCCTTATTAAATTGTGTTGGGGTAATTTCTATAACATCATCGGAATCCTTGTCGGGATCCGATTCATCGGAGAATTGGTAATCCTCCCAATACTTTGCTTCCTTGGCAGAAACACCATTGACCATAATTAACTTTGGTCGGTTGGTTGAGGATTTTCTTCTACTTAACCGTTTTATTATTTCCCCCACTGGTTCTATTTCTTCTTCCGGTTCCGATTCTTCTTCCGGTTCCGACTCTTCTTCCGGTTCCTCTTCAGGAACTTGTGAATCTGTCCACGAATCATTCCAATTTACATTTGACTCTTCGTTATTATTAGGTGAGTCAATGGGACTTGTTTTAGAGGTAGACATCTATCACATAATATCAAACAAATTAAGAGATTAATATATCACATAATATTCACATGTTAAAAATATATAGTTTCCAACAAAATTTGTTAAGCAATCATTTTTCAAGTAAACACGGTCGAAGTCCAGACTCACTAATGCATCCTAACAAACTCGATAAGACACACTAATGCAAAATTCTGGCTCTCTAAGACCAACGCTCGGATACCAACTGAAATGTCCCGTTCATATTGATTATAAACGTTCCATATTAATTGATTTCGTTGCGAGGTTTTGACCTCTATATGAGACGTTTTTCAAAGACTGCATTCATTTTTAAAACAACCATAACCTTTATTTCATAAATAAAGGTTTAAAAAGCTTTACGTAGATTATCAAATATTGATAATCTAAAATATCCTGTTTACACACGACTATTACATAATGGTTTACAATACAAATATGTTACATCGAAATCAGTTTCTTGAATGCAGTTTTTACACAATATCATACAAACATGGACTCCAAATCTTGTCCTTATTTTAGTATGCAACAGCGGAAGCTCTTAGTATTCACCTGAGAATAAACATGCTTTAAACGTCAACAAAAATGTTGGTGAGTTATAGGTTTAACCTATATATATCAAATCGTAACAATAGACCACAAGATTTCATATTTCAATACACATCCCATACATAGAGATAAAAATCATTCATATGGTGAACACCTGGTAACCGACATTAACAAGATGCATATATAAGAATATCCCCATCATTCCGGGACACCCTTCGGATATGATATAAATTTCGAAGTACTAAAGCATCCGGTACTTTGGATGGGGTTTGTTAGGCCCAATAGATCTATCTTTAGGATTCGCGTCAATTAGGGTGTCTGTTCCCTAATTCTTAGATTACCAGACTTAATAAAAAGGGGCATATTTGATTTCGATAATTCAACCATAGAATGTAGTTTCACATACTTGTGTCTATTTTGTAAATCATTTATAAAACCTGCATGTATTCTCATCCCAAAAATATTAGATTTTAAAAGTGGGACTATAACTCACTTTCACAGATTTTTACTTCGTCGGGAAGTAAGACTTGGCCACTGATTGATTCACGAACCTATAACAAATATGTACATATATATCAAAGTATATTCAAAATATATTTACAACACTTTTAATACATTTTGATGTTTTAAGTTTATTAAGTCAGCTGTCCTCGTTAGTAACCTACAACTAGTTGTCCAACGTTAGATGTACAGAAAAAAATTGATATATATTATCTTGAATCAATCCATGATCCAGTGTATACACGTCTCAGGATAGATCACAACTCAAAGTATATATATTTTTGGAATCAACCTCAACCCTGTATAGCTAACTCCCACATTACTGCATATAGAGTGTCTATGGTTGTTCCAAATAATATATACACATGGGTCGATATGATATGTTAAAACATTTGCATACGTGTCTATGGTATCCCAAGATTACATAATATATTAGAATACATGTTTAATACAATATAAGTTAGCTAGGATATGATTAATATAGATTTGTTACCAATTTTCACGTTGCTACAACAAGAAAAATTATCCAATCTTGTTTTACCCATAACTTCTTCATTTTAAATCCGTTTTGAGTGAATCAAATTGCTATGATTTCATATTGAACTCTATTTTATGAATCTAAACAGAAAAAGTATAGGTTTATAGTCGGAAATATAAGTTACAAGTCGTTTTTGTAAAGGTAGTCATTTCAGTCGAAAGAACGACGTCTAGATGACCATTTTAGAAAACATACTTCCACTTTGAGTTTAATCATGATTTTTGGATATAGTTTCATGTTCATAAGAAAAATCATTTTTTCTAGAAGTATAGCTTTTAAATCAAAGTTCTTCTTAGCTTTTAATTATCCCAACCAAAACAGCCCCCGGTTTTACTACGACGGCGTATATCCAGTTTTATAGTGTTTATCGTGTTTCCGGGTTTTAAATCATTAAGTTAGCATACCATATAGATATAGAATATGTGTTTAGTTGATTTTAAAAGTCTAGTTAGAAGGATTAACTTTATTTGCGAACAAGTTTAGAATTAACTAAACTATGTTCTAGTGATTACAAGTTTAAACCTTCGAATAAGATAGATTTATATGTATGAATCGAATGATGTTATGAACATCATTACTACCTCAAGTTTTCTGGATAAAGCTACTGGAAATGAGAAAAATGGATCTAGCTTCAAAGGATCCTTGGATGGCTTGAAAGTTCTTGAAGCAGAATCATGACACGAAAACAAGTTCAAGTAAGATTTCCACTCGAAATAAGATTGTTATAGTTATAGAAATTGAATCAAAGTTTGAATATGAGTATTACCTTGTATTAGAAAGATATCTTACTATAAATAAGAAAGATTTCTTAAGGTTGGATGATCACTCTATAACATTGGAAGTAAGCTAGCATACTTGGAAGTATTCTTGATTTTATGAAACTAGAACTTGTAGAATTTATGAAGAACACTTAGAACTTGAAGATAGAACTTGAGAGAGATCAATTAGATGAATAAAATTGAAGAATGAAAGTGTTTGTAGGTGTTTTTGGTCGTTGGTGTATGGATTAGATATAAAGGATATGTAATTTTGTTTTCATGTAAATGAGTCATGAATGATTACTCATATTTTTGTAATTTTATGAGATATTTCATGCTAGTTGCCAAATGATGGTTCCCAAATGTGTTATGTGACTCACATGGGCTGCTAAGAGCTAATCATTGGAGTGTATATACCAATAGTACATACATCTAAAAGCTGTGTATTGTACGAGTACGAATACGGTTGCATACGAGTAGAATTGTTGATGAAACTGAACGAGGATGTAATTATAAGCATTTTTGTTAAGTAGAAGTATTTTGATAAGTGTATTGAAGTCTTTCAAAAGTGTATAAATACATATTAAAACACTACATGTATATACATTTTAACTGAGTCGTTAAGTCATCGTTAGTCGTTACATGTAAATGTTGTTTTGAAACCTTTAGGTTAACGATCTTGTTAAATGTTGTTAACCCAATGTTTATAATATCAAATGAGATTTTAAATTATTATATTATCATGATATTATGATGTACAAATATCTCTTAATATGATCTATATACATTAAATGTCGTTACAACGATAATCGTTACATATATGTCTCGTTTCAAAATCATTAAGTTAGTAGTCGTATTTTTACATATGTAGTCCATTGTTAATACACTTAATGATATATTTACTTATCATTTAACATAATTAACCAAGTGTATCAATATCTTAATATGATTCATATGTACCTAGTAAGACGTTATAACGATAATCGTTATATATATCGTTTTCGAGTTTCTTAATTTAATAGTCTCATTTTTATGTATATAACTCATTGTTAAAATACCTAATGAGATACATACTTATAATAAAATCATGTTAACTATATATATAACCATATATATGTCATCGTATAGTTTTTACAAGTTTTAACGTTCGTGAATCACCGGTCAACTTGGGTGGTCAATTGTCTATATGAAACCTATTTTAATTAATCAAGTCTTAACAAGTTTGATTGCTTAATATGTTGGAAACACTTAATCATGTAAATAACAATTTCATTTAATATATATAAACATGGAAAAGTTCGGGTCACTACATTACATGTCTCAGACTCGATCACAACTCAGATTATATATATTATTATAGAATCAACCTCAACCCTGTATAGCTAACTCGATCACTACTACATATAGAGTGTCTATGGTTATTCCAAATAATATATATAGATGCGTCGATATGATATGTCAAAACCTTGTATGTGTGTCCCGATATTTAAAGTGCGTAAAATAAATAACAAAAATTAAATGACGATAAATAAAGTGCGTAAAGTAAATAACAGAACTTAAATGACGATAACTAAAATTGTGATAATTAAATTGCGATAAATAAACTGTGATAAATAAAATGTAATCGGTTAGCAAGGAACAGTTAGCTAGGATTTTGTTAGCGTGGATTCTTAACAAAATTTTCTCAAGGTTAATTTGTTTGTTTCTAACAAATTTTATTTTTGTCCAATGTTTTCTTCATTATGCCACTTGTTGGATTCTGATAGGTCAAAATCCAAATATGAAATTGATTGAAAATGGTTACTCTGTGTTGACGGATATGTATATCGGTGAATGTAAGTAAGATAATAAATGAATGTTGAATCAGATTCGAAGAATGTACAGTGTAACTTATTAATGTGAAATCTTAAATATTCCTCGGGTATTACCTACCCGTTAAAATATTTTCATCATTAACAGTTTGTACAAAAGAATTTTTAATTACGATCTTTATGAAAACATATATACATATATATTTTCTTCAGATGTAATCATGGATTTAATGAGTTAATATGATATTAAACTCATTTGATTTACCGTTAGAATAAAAATATATAATCTCTAAAACATTAGAGATTACATAATCGCCATGTCGAACGAAGATAATTAATGTAGAACGTCATGTAGAACGTCATGTAGAATGAAGATAATCGAGGCAAGACATCATGTAGTATGATGATTATGCTGGAGGTACAGACTGTGAATTTGAGGCCTATAGTGTTGAGGCTTGTGCTGCGGATGCTGTTGTTGGTGGTATTGGTGTTGCCGGTGCTGTTGTTGGAGCTGGTAAGTTTTGTACCATGTTTTTTTTTCTTTCTAAATTGATTACTCGAGCGCGAAGCTCGTTGACTTCTTCCATTATTCCAGGATGATTGTCAGTTCGGACGAGCGGATGAATAAGATCTAGAATTTTAGATAGAATATAGTCGTGGCGAGATACTCTGAAAATGAGTGTGAAAATGGTGTTTCGGATAGGTTTGCCGGTAAGTGCTTCAGGTTCATCGCCAAGAGGTGAATTCAGTTGGCGGAAGGGGTCGCCTTCTTCGCGTCTCCATTGATTGAGTAGGCTACGAACTCATCAGATGAATTGAGGATGGCTGGTTGTTTCATTATGGTGACGCTGCTTCCGGAGCTTAGGTGAACATCCATGTCGGAATAGCTCTCGGAATTCGAGGGACTTGAACTAGTTATGAGTTCCATCAGGTACGGTTAGATAAAGGGTTTTTGATATGAAATGGTTTTCGGATATCGGATGATATTCTAATTACATAGAATACCTATATATATATAGTACTAAAGATTTCGTAGACTACAGAGGAATTTACGGCATATGTCAGACAAATCTACAGTAACAGATGCGCTAAGATATGAATTATCAGATACGCTAAAATATGAATTTTGTCTATACACTATTTATGCAGTCAATGCAGTAAAATGTGTCTAGACTAAGAATGATAAGCAGGTAATTTCCTAAGGATGATAAGCAGGTAAATTTCGACACGAAATGATAAGCAAAACTTTTGACATGCAGACACGGTCGAAGTCCACACTCATTAATGCATCTAAACATCTATCAGTTAGACACACTAATGCAAGACCTGGTTCGCTAAGACCACCGCTCTGATACCAACTGAAGCGACCCGTCCTAATCCATTCGGACGAAGTCTATATCGATTACAAATGATTCACAATAGTTGGTTACATCGCGAGGTAATTGACCTCTATATGATACAATTTTACAAACATTGCATTCGTTTTTAAAAGACAAACTTTCATTACATCGAAAGTTGACGGCATGCATACCATTTTATAATATATCCAACTATAATTGACTTAGTAATAATCTTGATGAACTCGACGACTCGAATGAAACATCTTTTGAAATATGTCATGAATGACTCCAAGTAATATCTCTAATATGAGCAAATGCACAGCGGAAGATTTCTTTAATATCTGAGAATAAACATGCTTTAAAGTGTCAACCAAAAGCTTGGTGAGTTCATTAGTTTATCATAATCATTCATTTCCATCATTTTAATAGACCACAAGAATTTCATTTCCAGTTCTCATAAATATACATCCCATGCATAGAGACAAAAATCATTCATATGGTGAACACCTGGTTACCGACATTAACAAGATGCATATAAGAATATCCCCTATAATTCCGGGAAATCCTTCGGACATGATAAAAACAACATCAAAGTACTAAAGCATCCGGTACTTTGAATGGGATTCGTTAGGCCCAATAGATCTATCTTTATGATTCGCGTCAATTAGGGGTGCACTAATTCTCAAAATTAGTGATGTTCCCTAATTCTTAGGCTACCAAGCAAAAAGGGGCATATTCGGCTTCGATCATTCAACCATATAATGTAGTTTCAATTACTTGTGTCTATTTTGTAAAACATTTATAAAAATTGCGCATGTATTCTCAGCCCAAAAATATAAAGGGTAAAAAGGCAAATGAAACTCACAATACTGTATTTTGTAGTAAAAATACATATGATGACATTGAACAATTCAGGGTTGGCCTCGGATTCACGAACCTATATCATTTATATATATATATATATATATATATAAATGCATATAATCGTAATTGAACAATTTCAATTAGTATAACTTATTTTATATATTATATATATTTAATTTGTGTATAAACGTTTATAATTACTAATATTTATATAGTTTCGTTAATATATTTGGTTAGTATTATATTAAAAATACTTAATTGGTTATATATAAATTTTTATATAAAAATGTTAATATGATTAATACATACTTATATGTAATATTACTAAGAGTATATTTTTATTTACAAAAATATTTATTTGGTAACATAATATCAATAATAGTAATAAAAATTGTATTTGCTTATAATGATAATAATACAACTACTTATGATAATAATAAAAATAATAATAATATTCTTACTAAAAATGATTCTTTGAATAATACTATAGTTGTTAAAATAATAATAATGATACTATTAGTAAAAATGATAATAAAGATAATAATACTTAATACTTAATAATAATAAATGATACTTAATACTTGTAATAATAATAATAATACTAATAATAATAATATTAGTTATAATACTAATAATAATAATAATAATAATAATAATAATAATAATAATAATAATAATAATAATAATAATAATAATAATAATAATAATAATAATAATAATAGCAATAAAATAAAAGTGTATACCCTCTCCAAGCTCTTTCTAAAAAGAAATGCCTCAAACGAGATTCGAACACGCGACCTCCCGCTCACACAACCACACCCTAAACCATTGCTACATTTATTACTTTCTAATTCAACTAGCGAATTTAATGCTTAAAACCCATTGTTATTTCATGTATCATCAACCATCTATTTCAAGATCATCATCTCATCACTATCACTATTGGGTCACAGCCCAACAATTACAACCGTTCGGCCCAACTGAATTATGAAAAGAACTCGGCTCAACAGGAAATGGCAGCCCAACTTGCAAACCCGTTAGCAATTACAGTATTAGGGTCCAGTTATGGTTTCGATAACAAAACAAATAAGGGAAATAGCCATCGATAGTAATTGAATAAAATAAGTCATGTGGGTTATTTGTTTAAGGGTTGTCGGCCATTACATAAACGCGTAATAGCTGTATACTGTATATAAAAAGAATGAGTTTTCGTTGAGTTGAGTTGTAAACTGTAACATCCCGCGTTTTTCCGTTAAATTTAATTTTAACACCGTCTTTTTTTTTTAAACATAATCTTTCGTATTTAAAGTAATAGTTTCCGTGAGTAACGTTCATTATATTTCCGCTATTTAATTATAACATCACTCGGTTACTCGAGCGTTTTTAAAATATTTCGTTGGTTAATTCCCGCACCCGCTTTGAAACTTGAGGGACCGAAGTTGTCAAGTGGGCAAACTAGTTGACTAGGTCAACTAGTCAACCCACCATTCTCATCCATTCAATCCCTCCATCTCTCTCCCTTTTCTCTCTAGCTCAAGAACCCCATTTCTCCCAACTTCACTAAATCATCATCTAAATTCGATATAGGAGGCTTACAACAAAACAAATTACATTTTCGTGATCCTCTCTTCATCCTCTACGATTTGATACTAACTACACCGATTTTGGGTAACATTTCTAAAACTATAGATTTCTTTAAATTCGTGTTTTTGACTTGAAATGTTGTTAGTTAGTGTCTATGGCTCGTGTCTAGCATGATTATATGATTTGTATGCTCGATCTTGATGTTTTGGTGTAACTAGCTTGAAAATGAAAAGTGGATGCTTAATCCTTGATTTTGGATGAGTTAATGTTGTTAGATTGTTAAAGTGCATGTTTTAATTGTGTTACTAGTATCATTAGCCACATTTGGATGTGTAGGTTGATTAAGGAAACTTCAAAAACCCGATTAATGATTTTGTGATGTTTGACTAGGGTTTGATAGTTCTTGACATGAACTTTTGGAAGCTTAAATGCCATGGAATGTTAATTGTTAGTGTCTAGTAGTAATGTATGCTTCATTACCTTCAAAACGGCATATCGTATGTGTAAATTGGATTCCCGAATCATAAAATACGTTTTACGAACTTGAAACTTGAAAACAAACCTTTCTCGATCAATTGACGAGTTTTCGTTTATTGTAAATGATGTTTTTGATTGATGATATGTGGTTAGTTGTATTCCTTGTCGAAATAGCTTTCCGATGATATAAAATACATGTTCTAATTGTTTGCGGATCATAAAATGTGATTGTTTGTGTTTTGGTTCGTGCATACTTTGAAAACTGACCAGAAATCCCTGCACAGAGGGTGGCGCGGCGCGCCCCTTCCCCGCGCGGCGCGCCGATGTGCCTGGTCAGATTCTGACCTCCTCGTCCCGTTTCACGTGAAATGTTTGACTAGCTATCGACCTCCGATTCACATGAAACTTGTTCTAATATGCTTATATATGAGTAAAAACCTCAGAAAAATAGTTCGGGACCGAACCCGAACGCGTTGACTTTTTTTCGTTGACTTTGACCAAGTTTGACTTTTAGTCAAACTTAACCAAACTTTTAATGCAATCTTCCTAACATGTTTTTATACTTGTATCTTGCATGAAACTTGACAATTTGCTTCACATGCTACATAATCGAGTCGTGTCGAGCCATAGGACTAATTGAACACATTTCACCCGACCTTGTGTCGTAACCGGTTAATTGATATAACTTACTTGTTTAGGTCAAGGCTAAGCAACTTTCATGCACACGTTTACTTGTTGAAGTACTTTTATACTCGTGCACTCGAGGTGAGATCATAGTCCCACTTTTACTCTTTTTGAACTTACATTTGGGATGAGAAAACATAAACATTTCTTTTGAACTAAGTGAACACAAGAACGGGAAAACAAACATTCTACATACGAGTTTAGAACAAAATCCTCAATTCGATTATCATTAGTTACACTTGCCGGGTGTAAGCGAGAACTTATGTTATATGGCCATATGGGTTGACAACCCTCATCCTTGACGGTTCGCTACCGTCTACGGATGAAATATATTTTCGAGAATCAGTGTTTGTTCTAGCACTAAGTGATGGGGTATACAATGGAAGGAATGTTAAGCTTTGATAATTGGGTGCTCGTGAAACAAACTTTTGGAATGTATTACTATTATTTCATTGATGCAAATCTTGTGGTTCACTTGTACTTACTTACTTAAACCTATGATTTCACCAACGTTTTCGTTGACAGATTTCTATGTTTTTCTCAGGTCTTGCACGATATGTGAAACATGCTTCCGCTTACTATTTGATACTTGCATCCGATGTCGAGTATACATGCAATTCATGGAGCGTCTTTTGACTTTACTTTAAACCGTGTCGCCTAGATTTCAATCGTACTTATAACGTTGTAACTTAACTTTTGGTTGAACAATTCTTGTAAACTTTGAAACAATCTTTATTTTGAAATGAAGGCGACATATTTTGGTCAAACGTTATCTTAAAGACTTATAATCAGGTAATGGGACCCACGTAGCCGACGCCGTCACTTGACGATTTGTCGGGGTCGCTACAGTTGGTATCAGAGCCTTGGTTGTAGGGATTTAGAGTTCATTTGTGTCCACCCCGAGTCATAGGGTACATAGGTGAATCTAGACTACAACCGGCATATAGACTGAAGTAGGAATTATTTGACAAATTGTGCATTTATACTCGAACTCTTCTATCATATCTAACTCGTATTCGATCTTGATCTTACGTTGATAAATTTTGTTGATGCGCCACCTTGACTTTATGAAGTAATGTTAAATGCACATGAGAATCAGGGTAATATAATTTCCGGGATTATATTACGGTGATTCACATGGACGTTCCGACATTATGACGTAAAGAATTTAAGGCGAATCAAGGAAAATTTTCTCTCTATCCTTATTCCATACTGTGGTTAGTATTGTTGAAAATACTAACCAACGATATTCTTGTGTCATGAAGGAACAATGGCTCACCAAGGTCAACACAACACTCCTCTCGAAACTCTTGAACAAGCTCTTCAACGAATGGTAACCACCGCCGTGGGTACGGCCGTGGCCGATCATTTTTCTAACAACGACAATCATGGAGCCGGTAATTCAAGCGAAGGTTGCTCCTACAAGAACTTCATGAAGTACAACCCTCCCACTTTCGATGGAACCGGAGGACCGGTTACTCTCACCCGATGGTTTGAACAAATAGAGACCGTTTTTAACACAAGCGGCTGTCGAGACCAAGATAAGGTCAAGTTTTCCACCCTCACTTTCACCGGCATTGCTCTCTCGTGGTGGAACAAGTACGTACAATCAGTGGGTATCGATGAAGCCCTTACACTCTCTTGGGCCGAATTAAGAGAAAGAATGATCACCGAATACTTCCCGCGCGACGAGACTCGAAGGCTCGAGCAAGGGCTAAGGAATTTGAAAACGGTCGGGAATGACCTCGGAGCTTATAATCAACGGTTTACCGAACTAGTCTCAATGTGTCCGAATCTCATGGCTCCCGAATCACTAAGAGTCGAACTTTACATGGATGGCCTCCCTAAGGGCATTCAACACGGGGTAATGGCATCCCAACCCACTAACCTACAAGAAGCTTTAGCAAAGGCCCACCAAACTTTAGAAACGGTAACTGAAATGGAAGCACTGGCACCCATGATCGAGAACCAATCGAGCGGCAATAAAAGAACATGGGAAGCCTCTCAATCAAGCAACCACAACAATAACAACAACCCCGCCAAGAAGCCTTTCGCCTCCAACGACAAGAAAGGCTATACCGGAAAACTACCTTTTTGTAACGAATGCCACAAGCATCACTTTGAAGGATGTGGCAGGTTTCGCCACCGGCGCCAAGGACCCGTCGCTCGAAAGATGCCCAACGCACACAGAACGGGTGCTTGCTTCGAATGTGGCCAACCGGGTCATTTTAGGAATGTGTGCCCAAATAAGAAAATCAACCCCAACGCACGCCATTGAACTTTCAACATCGACACCTAGGATGCCCGAGACGACGATGGACTAGTCACGGGTACGTTCCTTCACAACAAACCATATATTTCATACTTATTCGATTCGGTTACCGCTAGACGTATTACAACCGAGGCTTTGACTTGTACTCTTTACATTCCACCTTTTTCCCCTAGATACTACTTAGGCAATTTAAGCGACCAATGGATAAATATTGTGAGCCTATAAATTTTATTGGAGGATATACGTTAAGAATTATGACTTGACGCCTATAGAACTAGGGAGCTCGAAACCTATTTGTTAAGGAGAAATTTTTCCCCTACAATTATGTATAGAATATTGTGAACTAAGTAATTTTCGGTTGGAAACCGATACCCTCTTCCTCGTATCCACAATTGGGGGTTAAGGGAGACGAGTTTTCCGAACTCGCAACGTTAGTTGTAAATCTCTCTTAGTACCATTCGATTTATTTAGGACTCTATCCGTATTCATGAACCTCCTAAACCACGTATGCAAACTTATCTAGACAAATCTGTTATCGTATTTATAGATGACATCTTAACTCATTCAAGTAAAGAAGGAAAACGAACAACATCACCATCTTAGTCTCGAACTTTTGAGAAAAGAGCAACTCTATACCAAATTCTCCGAGTGAGAATTTCTGTTAAACGAAGTCAAATTTTCTAGACCATGATGTTAATGGTCAAGGCATTACAATCAATCTTGAAATCAAGCCACACGTAATCATGAAACTCTCTCAACTCAGACTTGTATTCGTAAAATATTAGATCTCGCCGGTTATTACCGAAGATTCATTTCTGCCTTTTCTCGTGTTACACGACTTTTAACCTCGTTAACTCACTGAGGGAAAAATTTAAACCCCCCCATGTCCGAACCTTGAGCGTGATACTTCACACCAACATTTCTAGTTAAAAATCGTATAGCACCAGATGGAACTCAATTATGAAAATATTTCTACATGAACGCCGGAAGGCATGCTCTCTCGACTCAAAATCAGTGTAACTGAAATTCGTTATGTTGCGCGAAGAATTCTAATACTAAATTGTGGATCCGATCAATTTTCTCGTCATCACATACCACGCTACATATCTCTGTTATTTCACCGTTACCGTCTGATATTACTGGAGCTTAAGATAACACACGATCCAATGATACTTCACTCTTCTTTGATTTAATGTCATTGTGTTTCTAATAATCGGCCAACTATTATTCAACCCCGAACTAAACAACTACGTGTACGATCTCGTTTCTCTTTCAGACTTCAACTTTTGACAACTAGAGGCACGTTATGGCAACCTCGAGATGTAAACTCATCCTATTCTAAGTCCTCATTTCACTACTATCTTTACCGTTCGCATTTCCGTTTAAAGAAACTCCTTGTAACATTTCTCCATGGATAGAGAAACTCCTCATATTACATAAGTATTCGCCACGAGGGTGAATAGTCCTAACGAACATTTTTTTTTTTCTTTTCGAACCCTAACTGACTCGTTCAAACATATCTTAAGAGATTCTATTCCAACACGGTGTATCTTTGTTAATTATCCCGTATCGAAATACTCGTTTCACTTCTAGTTTTACAAGAAACCTCGGGACCGCGTTTAGACATGAGTACCGCGTACCATCCACAACCCGACGGACCGAACAAACGTGCGATTTAAACCTTGGAAACCATAATACGAATTTGTATTACCAACTTCAAATTTACTTGAGAAAAATATTTTCCTTTAACCGAATCCTCGTACTACAATGATTTTCATTCGAGTTTTAACGTCACTCCTTTTGAAACCACGTGTGACCGGAAACGTCACTCTCCTTTGTCGAACCAAGTAAACGATGATCAATTCACCGGGGCCGAGGTTATTCATGAGCAACCGAGAAAATTTATTCATATTCAGGCAAAACCCTACGCGACTCGTAATCACCAAGAGCTGCGCCGATGTTAGACGTAAACATTTCAAATTCCACGTGGGAAACCGCGTCACGTTAAGAGTCGCACCTTGGAAGGGTGCAATCCGTTTCGGGAAAACGTAGGAAGCTAAATCCGCGATATTTTGATCCTTTAAATTCTTGGGGTGTTTTGGACCCGTAGCTAGCCGTTTAGATTTTTCCGACTCATTTTGGGTCTCCGTTTATCCTACATTCAATGTATCAACTCAAAGACGTGTTTTGCGAAACGAGAACTTGTTACCTCCTTTGATGAACTCACTATCGACGATAACCCTCACTTCCTAGGAGGACCGGTTGAAACCATGAATCATGGAAGCCAAACCTTAAAACAACATATGATCCCGACCGTCAAAATTCGTGGAAATACTCAAGGACGTACCTTCACTTATTCGTAGAATTTACAACGCAAGGTCTCGAGTAAGATTCAACAACTACTACTTCCAACTAAATTTCGGGACGAAATTTCTTTTGAGGTGTGGATAATGTAACATCCCGCGTTTTTCCGTTAAATTTAATTTTAACACCGTCTTTTTTTTTTAAACATAATCTTTCGTATTTAAAGTAATAGTTTCCGTGAGTAACGTTCATTATATTTCCGCTATTTAATTATAACATCACTCGGTTACTCGAGCGTTTTTAAAATATTTCGTTGGTTAATTCCCGCACCCGCTTTGAAACTTGAGGGACCGAAGTTGTCAAGTGGGCAAACTAGTTGACTAGGTCAACTAGTCAACCCACCATTCTCATCCATTCAATCCCTCCATCTCTCTCCCTTTTCTCTCTAGCTCAAGAACCCCATTTCTCCCAACTTCACTAAATCATCATCTAAATTCGATATAGGAGGCTTACAACAAAACAAATTACATTTTCGTGATCCTCTCTTCATCCTCTACGATTTGATACTAACTACACCGATTTTGGGTAACATTTCTAAAACTATAGATTTCTTTAAATTCGTGTTTTTGACTTGAAATGTTGTTAGTTAGTGTCTATGGCTCGTGTCTAGCATGATTATATGATTTGTATGCTCGATCTTGATGTTTTGGTGTAACTAGCTTGAAAATGAAAAGTGGATGCTTAATCCTTGATTTTGGATGAGTTAATGTTGTTAGATTGTTAAAGTGCATGTTTTAATTGTGTTACTAGTATCATTAGCCACATTTGGATGTGTAGGTTGATTAAGGAAACTTCAAAAACCCGATTAATGATTTTGTGATGTTTGACTAGGGTTTGATAGTTCTTGACATGAACTTTTGGAAGCTTAAATGCCATGGAATGTTAATTGTTAGTGTCTAGTAGTAATGTATGCTTCATTACCTTCAAAACGGCATATCGTATGTGTAAATTGGATTCCCGAATCATAAAATACGTTTTACGAACTTGAAACTTGAAAACAAACCTTTCTCGATCAATTGACGAGTTTTCGTTTATTGTAAATGATGTTTTTGATTGATGATATGTGGTTAGTTGTATTCCTTGTCGAAATAGCTTTCCGATAATATAAAATACATGTTCTAATTGTTTGCGGATCATAAAATGTGATTGTTTGTGTTTTGGTTCGTGCATACTTTGAAAACTGACCAGAAATCCCTGCACAGAGGGTGGCGCGGCGCGCCCCTTCCCCGCGCGGCGCGCCGATGTGCCTGGTCAGATTCTGACCTCCTCGTCCCGTTTCACGTGAAATGTTTGACTAGCTATCGACCTCCGATTCACATGAAACTTGTTCTAATATGCTTATATATGAGTAAAAACCTCAGAAAAATAGTTCGGGACCGAACCCGAACGCGTTGACTTTTTTTCGTTGACTTTGACCAAGTTTGACTTTTAGTCAAACTTAACCAAACTTTTAATGCAATCTTCCTAACATGTTTTTATACTTGTATCTTGCATGAAACTTGACAATTTGCTTCACATGCTACATAATCGAGTCGTGTCGAGCCATAGGACTAATTGAACACATTTCACCCGACCTTGTGTCGTAACCGGTTAATTGATATAACTTACTTGTTTAGGTCAAGGCTAAGCAACTTTCATGCACACGTTTACTTGTTGAAGTACTTTTATACTCGTGCACTCGAGGTGAGATCATAGTCCCACTTTTACTCTTTTTGAACTTACATTTGGGATGAGAAAACATAAACATTTCTTTTGAACTAAGTGAACACAAGAACGGGAAAACAAACATTCTACATACGAGTTTAGAACAAAATCCTCAATTCGATTATCATTAGTTACACTTGCCGGGTGTAAGCGAGAACTTATGTTATATGGCCATATGGGTTGACAACCCTCATCCTTGACGGTTCGCTACCGTCTACGGATGAAATATATTTTCGAGAATCAGTGTTTGTTCTAGCACTAAGTGATGGGGTATACAATGGAAGGAATGTTAAGCTTTGATAATTGGGTGCTCGTGAAACAAACTTTTGGAATGTATTACTATTATTTCATTGATGCAAATCTTGTGGTTCACTTGTACTTACTTACTTAAACCTATGATTTCACCAACGTTTTCGTTGACAGATTTCTATGTTTTTCTCAGGTCTTGCACGATATGTGAAACATGCTTCCGCTTACTATTTGATACTTGCATCCGATGTCGAGTATACATGCAATTCATGGAGCGTCTTTTGACTTTACTTTAAACCGTGTCGCCTAGATTTCAATCGTACTTATAACGTTGTAACTTAACTTTTGGTTGAACAATTCTTGTAAACTTTGAAACAATCTTTATTTTGAAATGAAGGCGACATATTTTGGTCAAACGTTATCTTAAAGACTTATAATCAGGTAATGGGACCCACGTAGCCGACGCCGTCACTTGACGATTTGTCGGGGTCGCTACATAAACAACAACAACAACTTTGTGAGCTGGAAATCGAATAAAAACAGAAGACAGAAGCTGTAGCAGCAGATAGTGTTTTGGGTTAGATGAGGGTGAACGTTAACGGTGTTTAATGGTTGTTCTCAAACAAGAGAGAGAGAGAGAGAGACAGAAGCTGTAGCAGCAGATAGTGTTTTGGGTTAGATGAGGGTGAACGTTAACGGTGTTCGAAGTTTGCAGATGAAGGTTAACAGTGGTGAAGATGATAATTTGCAACAGAAAGGAAAAAAAATATAGCTGCGATAGAAAGAAAGAGAAAGGAAGAAAAAAATATACATATACTCAGCTCATTCATCCCTAATCTCGTTCATCATCATCTATCTCCTCATCATATCATGTAAGATCATCACGGTCCATAATCATCATCATTGTTCTATCATTTATCACCATGTCATCATAAAATCACAATCATAATCGTAACCCATCATCATAATCATCATCTAATAAACCTCATCATCTTAATATTACTCATGCTCGATCACAGTTTCTTTATATCAAGATCATACTCGTTATCAATTTCATGGTTATTTGGATCGTTGTTTGTGGACAGGAACATATACAGAAGAAGTCGATCGACTAGAATGATGGTACTTTGATGTTTGGGCCAGAAGTGATAAATGGGTCTAATATAATTCTGTTGGGCCTTGTTAATTAATGTGCTAAAAGAAATATATAATGTGACGATGGACAGGAGACAGAAACAACTGTTGCAATCGGATAGAACATATAGCAGCAACAAAAGTTGCAACATCACAACTGTAATATCTTCTTCATCTTCTTATCGTTTGGGTGGTGGTTATTGAAAGTGGAGTGTGATGGTTTGGTGTGAGTTTTCGAAATAAAACCAGAAACAAGCGGTAACAATTTTCATGGATTTGATAAGTGTTTGTGGTGTTGTTCCGGTTAGTAACAGAAACAATCAAAAGGTGTAGCAGTTGGGGTTTGGTTGGGTTGTTTGATAAGCAAAAACCGAAGTGAGTAGTAGTAGTTTATGATGTAGTAGCAAAAAAGTGGTGGTGGTGTATTAATCGGGTTGGGATGGTTTGAACAAGTAACACGGGAGGTGGTAGATGGTGATGAAAGTGTCGATGATGGTGAGTTGGTTTGGTTGTGTTGAACTGAACCCGTAAACAGAAATAGTGCAGTGGTGGTTAAATGGGTTTTCGAATAACAGCTCAATAACAAGGTGTTCGGGTTTGGTTTTGGAGTAGAATGGTTCGATTTGGTTGGGTTGTGATCATCGAGAAATAACAAGAACAAAATGGTTTAAGTTGCAAGTTTGTTAAGTTGTTGGTGGTAACCGAAGAAGAGAGGGTTACGACTTCATTTCCAACAAAAACGTATATGCAGCAAGTTGTGGATTGAGGTGATCGAGAGTGATCCGTGGTGAATCAAAGAGGAAGAAGCAAATGGTTGTTTAAATGAAAGTGGTCTTTCATGATGGAAATAAGAAGAAGACATGGAAGGTGGGTTTGGTTTAGAAGAATGCAGTGCATTAATACATCTATGATATGTATATGTATATATATTATATGAGAAATAAATAATGAAGTCAAGATAGCTAGATAATATTCGTTATATGAAAACAATCAAGGCCTAATACATATATATACATACAAACACAGTACACCAATAATAATAATTATAATATAAAATAATAATAATAATAATAATAATAGTTCACATTCACATGAATTCTAAATTAAACAGTTAGCAGCCGGGTTCATTGTAATCTTTCTACCGACAGTTTTCACGGACTGTGTATATCGCGAAATCAGTGGCGGATAAAAGTGTTAAGAAAAATCCCATATTTTTAAATTAACTATATTTATTTATTTTGGTCATTATGGTATAAAATTCGATCATTAACTATAAAAAAAATACATTAATTATTTACTCCCAATCTCAAGTAAAATATAAAAAGTTTTAAAATTCAACAAATAGTTCCTAAATACATTTTTAATAAGCCTAAAATTTATATTACTCATTTTCGGATCACCGTTTATTTTAAAATAATATAAGTTCCTTTTTAATTCATTTACTATCAATTGAATGACAAATGAGCATTTCCGTCGTTTACTAAATAACTTCGAAATTACTTATACATATATAACATACTTTATATATTCACTTTTATAATAAATTTTAATATATCTTATATTAATTTACATATTTATTTATAACAAATTGTATATTGTATATAATGGTTTATTAATATTCTTATGCATAATTATTTATATTTACTTATTTATATATATATTTATCTATTTACAAATAATGGTTCGTGAATCGTCGAAAATGGTCGAAGTCAAATGATTTCATAAAACAAAATTCAAAATTTTGAGACTCAATATTACAGACTTTGCTTATCGTGTCAAAATTTAATAAGAATTAAGTTTAAATTTGGTCGAATTTCTCCGGGTCGTCATAGTATATGTATATTTTATTTACTAAAGGCTAAAAACAGAAGTAACGCAAAGTATATTCGAAAGGCTTGGAATATTCGCTGAAAATAAAGATAGCGGATCAGTTGCCGTATTAATAAAAGACTGCGGATCACTTTGCTAAGTTTCTGCGGATAGTTAAACAGTCCGCACACCGCGAATATTTTGAATACTATAAATAGAGAGTTCGGCCTCTCATTTATAGGTTGTTGATTTTCTGGCATTTGCCCAGACCTTTTTAATTTTCACTTGTGACTTTGCCCAAGGAAGATTTACATTAAGTTAAGGTGAATCATGCTAATTAACAATCATGACCGGGTCGGGGTGGTTGATCACTTGATTGAAAAGTGAAAGACGATCATCAGGGCCCAAAATAATCATCAAACATCCAATCCTCCATCTTTATCATTGCACTCAATCCTTAATTAAGTAACTCATTGATTATGGATTGATCACATAACACCTGAAACAAAGTTCATGAACAACATGCACAAAAAAAAAAAATATATATATATATATATATATATATATATATATATATATATATATATATATTATATATATAACAAACATAAAAATATTGAAAGCATAAAATGACAATAAGTAAAGCAACCAATAAATGATACAATTTAAATAATAAAAAGCAATAAGGAAACATAATGCAATTATCGAAACATCTACGATTATTAAAACCTGCAAATAATCGAAATCCAGTGTATTTTCAGCTGAATTGGAGTCAAATGTAGAAAACTAAGAGAAAATTGAGGCTCAGACATGTGTGTAAAACCAAGCAAGAGAATATGAATCGCCATGGCTGCAAACTGTAGGTTGCCCTGCCAAGATACGAAACCATTTTTTCTCATTGCTTGATTAAACTCAAAAAAATCATCATCACAGCCTACCAAAACCGCGAAACAGTAGTACCAGCAATCTCTTTTAATAAGATTAGCAAGTTCAAAAAAGGTGAAAGGCATAACACCTTAGGAACTCCTCATTTGTGAAAAACTAAAAAGATATAAGGCTTAAGTATGTGTGTAAAATCAAGCAACAGAATATGAATCGCCATGGCTGTAAACTGTAAGTTGCCCCGCCAAGATACGAAACAATTTTTTTTCTCGTTGCTCGACTGAACCACAACAAATTCATCATCACGACCTTTTTATTAACCTTATTTTTTTATGAATCCCATTCATAATCAGTAAGCTGAACACAACAGCTTCTCAGGTGAAGACTGTGCAATACAGCTTATTGTGCAATGCAGGCCAAGACTACCACCACCTACAACCTGTAATGATATAAAATTTATAATCAATGACATTAATTTACCTTTTACTGCTACAATATATGTGGTAAACCAAATCTATATATCCTTATTTTTTTCGCACTTAATCTAAAATATATAAATATCAGAAAATTAGAAAATCAATTTCGATGGACGTATAACAGATGTTCACATCAGTTAATAGTTACTTCATAAGTTAATCATACAACCAGCTTACTCATTATGATCCTAAATATGGAGTGCAAAGAAACTTAAGGTGATAATATATAAGATAAGAACATATATATAAGCAATACTAAAACCTATAACTTTGTTTTTTCAATAACAACATACCATATCATGTATTGATTAAATCAATGTAACGCGAAAGATCACCCACACATATAAACAATTTGACATGCAATCAACAATCACATAGAAAATATACGCCACTAATAGCTTCCAATTACTTAGAAAGAGGCTCAAAAATATTTTATTAAGTAAGAACATCCAATGTCCCGTCAAATACACTTGCACCAGCAACAATATTCGTTTGACGCATCCAATTCAAGACTATGCAAATGAAGACATTACACAGCAAGCATGAAACAATTAAAATATTAACAAACCTACATTTTAACATACAATCAACAAACATATAGAGCAACAACTAATATATTTGCACCAATATTTTTGTTAACAACACCACTTTTGATATAAATCTATTAAAGATCCAAATATCAAACAATAAGGTGATCAAATAATCATTTTTTCTACACTTAATTTAAGATATTCTTATCTGTTGGTTTGTTGTTGAGTTAATTATACAAAGAACTGACTTTTGAATGTAAATATTATATAAAAAATACATCATATACCCATGTCGTTAGTATTCATAACACATAATTGACAGGCCATAAAAATGATGTTGGACAAAATAAGAAATAGGAGCATTATAAGCATAGAAATTATAAAAATGATGTTGGACAAAATAAGAAATAGGAGCATTATAGGCATAGAAAATAGCATAGGAGATATACCGTTCATCATTTACAACGACGAAGATGGCGGCACCGGTAGCACAGCGACAGCACCAATACAAATGATGATTTAGGTCAACCGCCACAAACCCCAATTTCATAACTAAATCTTCAATCGATTGAAAGGTGCAGATGCAAATCGTAATTAAAACCACGGCCAAATCAAATCGGCAACGCAACACCGGCAACGCAACACCATATAGGGTGAAATCAACTCGGATTTTCTATGGATTAAAGCGACCAAATAATCAGGGCCAAACCATGGTCGATTAAAGCCACAACATATGAAATCGGGGCTTAAAACC
Organism: Rutidosis leptorrhynchoides; assembly: GCF_046630445.1. Lineage (NCBI taxonomy): Eukaryota > Viridiplantae > Streptophyta > Magnoliopsida > Asterales > Asteraceae > Rutidosis > Rutidosis leptorrhynchoides. The sequence goes on along the minus strand of NC_092335.1, from coordinate 469,170,712 downwards.
ACCGAAAAATATCAATTTCGTGGCCGTCGAACATGCCGATTTTTTTTCCATCGAATGTAGAAGCGGGGCAGGGAAAATAGGGAAGAAAATAAATGGTGAGAAAGAACGGGGAAGAAGAGTCTGGAAGGAAATATAAAAGGGTTGGAATATTGTCCTGTGATAAGTTGTGGGAATAAAAATGACCACATTTTGGACGTCAATTAGTATATAGAAATAATAATAATAAAATGTTACTATGTTAGGATATTTAGATTGATCAAGTCTGGTTGTATAAATAGGTTCGATCCATTAGGGTTTAGATTGATCAAGCCGGCTCAACAATTTTGAGGGCCCTGATTAAGACATATAAATAAGTCTCATTATAGACCTTAAATCTTTTAATACATATACAAAGATAATACTATAAAAGTCATCAATACAATAAAGTTTTCAATAATGCGTAACAATCTATTTTATTCACAAATAATTGACATTTTATTTTTATAATTAAACTATTATTTTTCAAAATTTTGAGCCCCTAAAATTTTTTGGGCCTTGTTCGGTTGCACACTCGGCACATGTATCTAAGACGCCCCTGATTTGTACTCTATAAATAATTGTTAATGTAAGGTATATATTAACCTACGAGGTTTACATTATTCTACACAACAATTTTATAATTGGATGATGAAAAGTTTATTTATGTCATTAATGTACAGAACCGCCTTCGTGGCCCAATATTCAGCCCTAATAGCTTGAGTATTGGGCATGGTTGGGGTCAAGAGTTCGATCATTGGCTCTGTAAAAAGCCCGTGAGGGAAGTTTTACCGATACGTATGCATGAAATCGACCCTATCTACATGCCCGTATGGATTGATGGATCGGGTCCCCGTTATGCGGTTCGGGTTTTCGCCTGAAAACGCGTGTACGTTGAAAATGATCGGGTTGGTGGTTTCCATCTCCGTCAGTGACTCTAAACCAATCTTTCCAAAATAACCATTAATGTACGTATAAGAAAAAATGAAATATAAAAAGGTAACAAAGATGTAAAGAAAATAAAATAAAAATACAATGTAGTAATAATGATAATGATAGTTGTTAATTTGTGTTATGTTCGAGTACTATTAAGACTACTCTTATTGGGGCCGCCGTGACTGCGTCCTTCAACGGTGCCGATACTAGCAAGCGTCGAAGGTGGCGCGGTTGATGGGCCGTGGTGCTAGATGTCGTTGTTCGGCATAATTGAAGATGATGAAGAAGTTGATTTTCGATTAAAAAAATACAAAATACAAAATAGCAGGTTGTTTGGGTATTTGGAGGAAGATGACGGTCAAAGCGGGGATGGACCAAGGTACTTATTAAATAATGAAATTAATATTTTTATTATTATTTATTATTATAATCATTATTATTATTTAATATAAACATTTTCTCAAAAACATATAATAATAATAATATTAATAATAGTAAAAAAATAATACTCTGTAATAATAATCATAATAATTAAAAAATATTAAAAGTGGAGCTAATGTGATTATATGATATGTGTCATGGATACTAGGTAGTGTGATGAGTTAAGTTATAGAAAAAAGTTGGTGACGTAGCGCTGATGTGACACAATGTGATTGTATAACATGTGTAAAATGAATGTGTAAGAATAGTCTAAGTATGATCAATTATTTTTTAACATGACTCATGGTGGCCTCATTACTATTACGGAGTACTATAAATATTATTTTATTTATTAATCATATATGAAAATAATCTTAATTCGATCGAGAGAGTGTATAAAAAGAAAGTCGCCGAAATACATCAAACGAAGTGTCGGTTGACTAGTCATGTAAGTACATGGGAGAAGTGAAGGGCTGATTTGTAATTTAACTAAACTTGATATAAAAATAAGAATATATCTCTAACGGTCGAAAAACAGTAACGTAAAACCCCCCATCACCCTCTTTATTCAACAACCATTTCAGGTGTTTGTTTCATAAAAATTTTTATTTTATCAGTAATTTATTTATCTTCAACAGTAACATATTCTTCAGTGATCAATGGATGTCGCAGTGATGGATTGGAATGATTCTAAATTCGAAAAAGACGTAATTTACGAAGACATTAACGCTCCTCAATGGATCGATTTTACCGATCGCGATCCTCCGGTTGACGATGAAGCTTGGTTCTGCCGCCCTGGTATACCTTCTATTCTTATCGGATCTTTTGAATTTAGAATTGTTGTTAGTTTGTATTGTATTGATTTGTGTTATCTCTGTTTAAAATGGTGGTTAACAGATTGTAATCATCCTAAGACAGTCGAAGATTTCTTCAGACATAAGACTCCTGATTCTTCAAAGGTTTTGACTTTTGGCTCTCGAATTTCGATTTATTTAGTTACTACTACTTTTTTTTTTTTAAAGGCAAACTCACATAACCCAGATACTAACACGAATGTATACACCACGAAATGTCCTAAGCATGACTCGGACCCTCAACCTCAAATGCTTTCAGTAGATTTGTTCGTGTTTGATTTAATTGATATTGTGGTGTAAAACTAGCCATATTATGTATAAACATTTGATTTGATATTTCCAATTTCTAACATTTTTGTATAAAGATCAATATATTTGACCGGTTTGATTCATGTCATTTGTGCAAGTATTTTCCTAAATTTGTCCTTTTTTTTTTTTTTCTTTTCTTATTTTTTGTTATGCAGCTTAAAAGATCTACTAGTGTTTCTGTGATTCCTAGTGATCGAAATTCGAGGTATAAAGAAACAAATCTTGAGTTACTTATGATTGAATATGTGATTTTTTTATTAAATTCTAATTCTAATACAGTGTTATATGTATCTTTTATAGAGATATGGCATTAAAGAAAAGAGGTTTCCCAATATGCAAAGATTCGAAAAACACAAAATGTGTTAACGATAGTGAGAATCAGAACCCGAATTTCTCAACCCCTCCGATAAACAAAGCGAAATCATTAAAAGAAATGATTAAGTCAAGTGCAGAGAAGAACAATGTCGAAAATGTTTCCGTACCAAAAGACGAAACCCCGAGGCTGCTGAAAAGCACGTTGTCTGTGCGTAATTTGTTTACGGGGAAGGATATATTGAGTCAGGTAACCGAGTTTTGCAATGAGGTGAAGCGATTAGCGTTAAGGGCAAAGGACAACGGGGATAAAGAGATTGCAAAAAATGTTGTGGCGGGTACAACGAAACGGGAAATTGGAGTCTTGCAGGAAAGTAAAAAAGAGAGGATGCCGTTGTTAGAGGTGAAGAAGGAAAAATATGACGAAATTGAGAAGGAAAGAAATGTTAAGGATAAGGTTACAAATATTAAGTAAGTTCAAAATACCATTTAGTTTGAATGTAGATAAGCATTGTTTCTTTTTATGTTGGATTCAAGGTTGCAAATACTGCTACTCGAAGAGTACTAGTTGGTCGTGACTTTTTAGGGAGTACTAGGCAACTACTGATCAAGTTTGACTTTGACCGAGTTACATCTGATTTTCCGAGTAATCCCGAGTTTTGGCCGATTTACCGAGTAATTCCTAATTTTGACCGAGTTTGACCGAGCTGTACCTTTTAAATCTTCTATGTTAGTTTGCAAACGTGTCATTTTCTTCAATTGTCAAGTTTCATGGACTGATTTATGATATGATACATATGCAGATTAAATTGTGAGTCAGACACTCCGATTGCGTTAGATTTAAAAAGTATAAGACACAAAGATGAGAAAAAAGTGTTGCAGATTCGAACAAATCCTCCATCACCTCAATGTTTTTCAGCTAGTGGAATGATTAACACAACCCCGTCAAAGGCTTCTTGCCTTAGACCTCAGGTATGTTTGGCCTCAATTAAGTGGGGTCCGCCCTCGCCTTATAAATTAAAGTTTCAGGCTCTAAGTTATTGTAACAAATGTAGTAAATTGTATTGTGTTGTGATGAATATAGGATAGAGGTATACTTCAAGAGATAGAAGGAATCAGCAGCAAGGAGATGATGAAGAAGGAAGTCAAAGTCAACTCTTCAAGTCAAACTGCTCCTCTTCTGTTTCTATTCTATTTTTTCTTTTAAAAACGAAGGTTTGTAATCCTAGTATTTACACATTATTTCACTATTTCAGATCTGTTGCTTGAATCAGAATAAGTATTTTAGTATGTTATATAGTTTGGCTTGTTGCTCGTTTATAAAGAATGTCTGAAAAGATAATTCAAAGGAAAAGGGATTTTGCTAAGCGTTATATACAACCTTTTTATTATGCACATTAGTGACAGGTTGTCGTTAACAAAATCCAAAATCCAAAAGGAAAGGAGAAAAAAAATCAATGGGTAAATTTGGTCAAATTAAACAAAGCTACTACAAAAGAAAGGGGTCAAAATGAGTCAGACATCACTCTATATCATGCAGTAGACCTTTTTAGCTTTATACATGATTTCTCAAAAAAAACCTCACAAGATAGCCCAGTGGTTAGGGCTCTGAATTCTTTTCAAGAGGTCTCAAGTTCGAACCCTTTCGAACCCTGTTTAGGACATATATTTAGTGGTTTGTAAACGAGCTGAGCCGAGCCCGAGATTTGTAGTGTTCAAGCTCGGATCGTTTAGATTTCAGAAAGCTCGAGCTCGGCTCGATTCGAGCCTTAATTTTTGGATCAAGCTCAGCTCGTGATTAATTTGAAAAGCTCAAGCTCGGATCGTTTTAGGCTCGTTAATTATCTAATAATATAAAAGCTCGGCTCATAATATAAAAGCTCGACTCGTTAAACAAATCTTAAACTTCAAACTATATGTGTTGCAACTTATTAGTTGTTTCTTGTCATGCGTACTACCTAATAAGTTTAATAAGAGGATAACGGCTAAGGCCTTCACTCAAATAGCAGTATAAGCTAATCTTAACTCTCCTGCCCATTTTATAATGCTTCTCTTCTATTGTATTATTATCTCTGAGTCGATGTGGGAAGGGAAAAGTAGTAGCAATCAAATAAAAGTCCCAGTTTAAAAGTGCTAACAAGATTTAAAATAAAAATAAGAAAGTGATTCGGTATGTATGTGCATTCATGTGTGTATTAACATAAATTTTATAGTTAGATGAGAAAATGATATGATACCTATGTAAATTCATATGTGTATCAACATAAATTCCAATTTGATTGTGAATATAGTTTATGGATCAATAATAAATCATATTCACGAATAGCTCGTCATTTACAGCCCAAAATATTATTTATTATCATTATTATTATTATATCATGTAATGTAATATGTAATTAATAACTATAAGTATATGTATAATATTATTACAAAAAATGACATATTTAGAGTATATAAATGAAGAGCTCGTTTAGGCTCGCGAGCCTGTTCGAGCTCGAGATATAAAGCTCGAGCTCGGGCTCGTTACTAAACGAGCTTCAAAATTAGTTCAAGCTCGAGCTCAAGCTCGTTTAGACTCGGATCGAATCGAGCTTTTAACGAGTCGAGTTCGAGTAGCTCACGAGTAGCTCGGCTCATTTACACCCATAGTTGCAAGAGGGTTGAAAGCAAGGGAAAAACTTCAACATCAACATTTCACATGATATCTGAAAAAATAAATAAAAAAATAGATTTGAAGGAATAAGAAAATCAACCAAGGTCCTATTTAATTACATTAAACATCTCCTTTTTACAATTTCCTAATAATGTATAAACATGACATCTTAAATTCAAAAAATCTTTAATATCTGAACAAACCTGAATAACGAAAGCTATGTTCATATCTGTTTTGCTGAAAGATAACGGGAGTCAAAGTCTCATTTTCGTTCAGATCATCGTCATAACAACATATTACCATTCGAAACAATTTTTCAATTCAACGGTTTTTACATATAATCCAGGCTCATTTTATATCCCGCTTTAGGCAGACGTACTCGTTAAGACCATACCGGTCGAACCGAACCAAATCTACGAAGGAACATGATACTTCCAAAACCAATGCTTACTCCAAAGATTCTCCATCGACTCAAGCGGAACACCTTTCGTTTCAGGCAAAAAACCGGCAATAACTATAGTCATAAGGAACGTTGTGGCCCCGTAAAAAAAGAACAACCCGAACTTCATAGAACACAACATCCACATTGAGAACTGCGTAAGGATAAATGTGATGAGGAAATTTGTTGCAACACCTATGGCTGTGCCAGCTGTACGAACTTCAATTGGTAGAATTTCGCTCGGGACAAGCCATGTAAGTGGGCCCCATGAATATCCAAAAGCTGACGAAATAACACACATTAAGACTAGTACCGCCATCCCGTAGTTATATGGAAAGTCCACATCAATACCTTGTGATTGAACTGCTAGTGTGCACGCGATGAACACCTTCAATTTGATTCGTTTTCATTTTGATTAATACATACAATTAGGGGTGTAGATTTGAACTAAAGACGACGATTTCAAACTTGTGAATGGGATCAATTTTGATCGTGTTTCTACTCAATTGGGTCAAAATGGAAATTCAAGTAAATGGGGTCAAAATGGGTTTAAGTCACCCTAACTTTATATTAATGGCAGGTTAAAGACTGTCGTTAATACGCTATAAAGTGTTGTACATAGCGATCAATTATTATTTTTAGGGTGGCGGTTGTTTAGATGTACAACACTTTTAAGCGTGTTAAGGTTGTCGTTAGAAAAATTCTTATTTTATTCAAATTTTCTGATTGTTATAGGGATATAGTCGTTAAGTAACCCACTATTAATTATGAAAATGTTTAAAATGACCCGTTTTAAATTGAATGTATTTTGACCTGTTACCCGACCTGCCCGACCCACTCATATTGCCACCAAAAAAACTTCAAACGGTTAAAACATACATGAGCAAAAATTATTTGCACGCCACCTTGTAGAAACATAAACTTTCTTCCAATATGATCAACCATGCAAGTCGACTTGAGTACCGATGCCAAATTCACAAGTCCAATCACTAACGCTGCAAGCAAAGACCCTTCAGCTCCTAATCCTATCGTCCTCATCACGACAGGCGCGTAAAAACCAACCAGACCGATCCCCGTCAGCTGTTGAAACCCTGCTATCGTAATCGTCAACACTAATGGCGGCCTGTAGCTCGGTTCCATTAGTTTCATGTACGGGCGCCAAAGGCTCTTTTTTGCTACTTGGCTCGAGATAATCAAGTCCTTTAACTCGGCTTCAGCCCCAGCCTTAGTTGACCGCACCTTGGTTAATGCGGCTAGAGCCTCTAGATTCTTGCCACGTTGGATCAAGCTGGATGGTGTGTCGGGAATGAATAAGGCCCCGATGATTAGAACCATGGCTGGGACACTCGCACAGCCCAACGCGAGCCTCCATCCATAGTTGCTGTTCGAGTGATTGGCGGCTAAGTTTATTAAGCTCGCGATTATAGTGCCCAAGCATATGAAGAACTGAAAGGCAGAATTTAAAGCTCCTCTCCATTTTGATGGTGCCATTTCTGTTATATAAACTGGTGCAGCCTTCAAGGTAACAAATGATACTTATTTGTTAGTCTCAAGAACCCTAAAAGTCATCTAATTCAATTTTTTAAATTTTAAATATTCAATATAATTTTTGAAGGTAAAGGGCAAGGGGGTAGTTATTTTCTATATACAAATAAATATAAATATATAATGCGTGTCTCGTGTCTGAATTTCTTAGTGACAGCCCTTATAGGGCTAGGGCCGTCAGTAGAAAAGTCCTTATTAATATTATCGTATTGTTTTTGTCATTATAATCGATAATTAATGCTTCAGCTAGATAGGAAAGGTATTAAAATTGGGCAAAGAGATGCACACGCGTAAGCACGGCCTGAGTGACCTGACCCGACCCGTTTGAACCCTTACAAAATGACCCTTTTAAACCTGAACCCATTATCCGCCCCGTCTGAGTACACTTGTGCTAGGTTTACATTTAAGGGTACACAAATAGCTTTGATTATGATTAAGCATCGTAACGGAGTCCAAGGACTTACATTATATAAAAAGTGCACACCTGATTAGCAAAACCAATGCCAAACCCTACGAACAGACGGCCACTAATGAGCATACTCACATCCTGTGCAGAAACCGAAAGTGCATTTCCCATTAAAAACAGGATTCCGCCCGTAATCAAACTAAACCTTCGTCCTATCAAATTTGTGAGACGGCCCGCTAACAAAGATGACACCATACCAGCTATGAACATTGAAGACACAAATGCAGTAACTTTATGGCTATTGAATAAACAATATTCGTCCTCTCTCGAGTCCCTTATATTCGCTAATATTGACGGGAAGAATTTAGCCAAAAATGGCATCATCATCATCACCCCTCCTATAAACAACACATATAGATTGCAATTAGGTTCATTAAAATCATATTTTAATTATTGATTATAATGTAATTGCATTTAGACATTAAATGATATGAAGAACCAACCAGAAACTGTGGTATCATATCCATACATTAAACCAGAAGAACCTGCAATAATACAAATAAATATAACTGTATTTGTCAATGGTGTTTTGCATTCTTCTTCATTCTCTTCCATTTTTTGTGTTAACTTTTTGTTATTCTAAACATAACATATAGATATAGATTGATACATATATAGATATAGATGTATTCAAGTATTTGATGTTATTGTGATCTTTTTGTTTGGAAAAATGGTTAAGATCAATATGATGGCCTAATCATTTGGTCTTGCAAAATAATGAAGAAAATTGTGGCCAAAGAATTTGGTTTATTTTTCAAGTGAATTTTTTTCGTGAATGTAGAAAATGATTGGTCCGTAATACTCTTTATAGCAGACCCAACGTATTCATCTTGTAACCGCCAAACATGTTTGCGAATGAACTGCCAATGCTTAGCCAATCCATTTACGTCTCCCATTTCGTGAAAAATTTGCATTTTCCTTTGCAAGTGTAAATGGCTATATTGCCGTTGAAAAGGTATTAAATAAATAAATAAAAAAACTTATTTAATATAATTAGATAATAAAGTGGGTTCATGTGAAAGTATGTCGAATTGTAATGGGTTGGTAATGAGAAGGAAATGATGATGTGCCATTGATGTAGCGTGTTTTTTTTTTTTTTAAACAGCGATTGGGATCACCCGAGGGGGACTTTAACCACCCGTTGCGATCATCTCACGTTTCGACTATGCCGATGCAGCGATAAACCCCGCCCCCATCGCTGCCCGGGAGGAAACCTTGAAACCGATCCAAGGACACGGCCAAGTGCAATATTAAGACAAATTGAAATATATAAAATTAAAGTTCAATATTAAAAGACTAAACAAGCCATTTTTCTTTGTTTGGTGGTAGATTGCTTACGAGACATTTTGATGATAATTTAAAGAAATTTTTTTGTCGATGATCCCTGAACTTTGTACTAAACATTGTAGGTGATCTTAAACTAATTTTTTTGCTTCGTTGACCCCGATCTTTAAGTTATTCCTTTGAGGATCCTGGATTTAACAATCATTAAATTTGAGCCGTTAAGTGACCTCACGTGAACTACACGTGAGGAGTATTTTGACCAGTCTACTTTTGTATGCTTCCCAAAATAACCGCCTTTTCCTTTTAAACCTTTAATCAATCATTCGATCAAAACCCTATGAGTCGCATGTTCATCTTCTTCTAAAAAACACACAATGTAAACGGACGATATAGACTGGAAATTTCGAGTTGTAACGTCGTCCTTCGTAAAATATTCCATGTTTGGTTACAATCAAAATATTACAATTTCGATCAAATTTAATCGTTAAAAGCAAGCAAACAGTCAAGCTTAAAGCGAAAACAACAAGCTATACAAAGATTAAATGTGAAAAATAATAATAATAATTTCCATAATTCAAAAATTCCAAAAAATGAAGTTAGGGAAAAACATAATAACCAGTGATTCAAAAGATATGCTAAATCTCTATTATACACTATAGTTTTAACGATCAAACCTTTATGATATGATAATAAGCATATAATGATCTACATCTCTTAAAATATCAAAATAATCCTTATCCGTCAACAAAGATACAGAACTCGGTGAACCACACCAAAATATCAAATTATACAACCATCTCGGATTCGAATTTGATTTGGAGCAAGCAAGTCGTTTGGGCAAATTAGGGTTTACAATTTGTGAACGAAGTTTAAATTGGGAACAAGGTGGATTAATAAGGTAGGGTCACATGTTAAGCACATGTTCTAATTTGGAAGATTTATTAATGTACTTTAATACCCTCACATGTTGTGCATGTGGTTAAACTTAACGGCCGAAAGTTAACTATCGTTAGCACCAAGGTCATCCGTGAGATATCGTGATAGATGGAGGTCAACGAAGTCAAAAAAATAGTTTAAGGTCACTTAAGACGTTTGGTAAAAAGTTCAGGGACCATCGACAAAATTTTGTCTGATTTAAAATCACTCTATTTAATACTCCATCCGTCCCTATTTTATTGTCCACTATTCTATTTTAGAATGTACCAAATTAATTATTCACTTTCATAAATAGATAAGAACTAGTGGGACGACCTGGCATTTGCGTCGGTTCTTCACCTTTAATTAACATTAATTACGTATCTAATTATTTAGAATGTAACTATTTATTATTTTTTGTTTTATTTTTCGTTTTGTCGAGGAAAGACCCAAAATGGTTATGTGATTGATTTGTAATAAGTTGTGCGAAAGTAATTATTCATCATATTTTATTTTAGTTTTCGTCTTGTCGAGAGAAAAAACCCAAATGCTCAATCAATAAAGTGAGACGTACGATCGGTACAAACTATTTAATAAAATAGCAAAAGCTACTGTGTGTGTGTGTATATATATATATATATATATATATATATATATATATATATATATATAATTACAAATCAATCACATAACCATTTTGGGTCACAATAAAGTGAGACGTACGATCGGTACAAACTATTTAATAAAATAGCAAAAGCTACTGTGTGTGTGTGTGTGTATATATATATATATATATATATATATATATATGTGTGTGTGTGTGTGTGTGTGTGTGTGTGTGTGTGTGTGTGTGTGTGACGACCCAGAAATTCCAACCAAATTTAAACTTGATCTTTATAAGATTCTGACACGATAAGCAAAGTCTATTAAACCAAGTCTCAAAAGTTTTGAACTATTTCATGAAATTATTTAACCTTTGACTGTTTTCGACGATTCACGAACAATTATTTGTAAATAAATATGTACAAGTGTATACATATATAAATGTAAATAAATACAATAATCGAAAATAATAAAATTTAATCATTTGAATTAAGAATTATTATTATTAAGTAATATCATTAAGAATTATTATTATTATTATATATATCCTATAATTAATAACATGTAATGTTAATATCTAATATAATAAATTTAATTATAAGTTAAACTATAATTGTTATAGTAATATTAATATTACTTTCAATATTAACATCTATATTAGTATTAGTAATTTTATTATGAAAATAGATAAAAATATAAATTTTATATTATTATTACTAATATTATTGTAATTAGTATTATTATTAGTATCATTAATAATATTATTATCATCATCATTATTATTATAGTTATCAAAATTATTATAAAAAAATAATACAATTTATTATTGTTATCATTAATAATATTATTATTATCATTTTTATAATTACTTTCATCCTTATTATTATTAGTATAAATTTGATAAACTTATTATTAATATTATTATTGAATATTAACATTTTCTTTATCAATATTATTATTATTATTAACATTATAGTTATTGATATTAGAAAATAATACAATCTTTTGTTTGTATTATTTATAATATTAATGTTTCCATTTTTATTAGTCAATATTAGTAATTAGTATAATTATTATTAATAATATATTTACGTAAATTATAATTGATAAAAGCAGATATCACTGGTAAAATTTGTTATACGTCCCTATCTGTATATATTTTCTTTTTGTTTCTGTCTCCTTCAACTGCTCGAAAAATTCTGTCAACATACAATGCATATGGATTAAGATTTCAACAACACTGTATAACACTTTAATTATTGAATTATTTATTATATTTATGAACTAGTTGGCTCTTATATGCTTATAGAGAGTGTGACTCCAATTGTTTTAACATACATCAAAGACCACGAGCCTTAAACAATGGTCATTACCAGTTCTTATTTTCTGCTCGATCTAAACTCCAACACCTTCATTATCTTACTCATAACCTTAATCTATCTATCTTTATCTTCTCTCACAAAAACCCAACAAACCATCTATCTATATTTTGTTTCGTTCTCAAACTGCAAACGAGGAACCTCTTCACATCATCTTCAACCATTATCCAACATCTTTGTATTGTTCAAACGTTCATCAATATTAACTGTTCTTATCTTCTGTCTTGCCAAACGCCAAAGCAAACCCACTTTTATGTTTTCTCCATTGATGAATCTGCTACTACCACCACCTCACTTAAACGTGATCAATCAAACTCACTTCACCACCACCGTGAACCTCACCACCTTCAATCCATCACCACTCAAGAACACAATAAGGTGAACCTACTACTGTTTTAAAAGTATTTATTGTCTGCTCATTTATCATCATCGAACACCACTTTGGTCAAACTTGCTATTATTTGGTTTAGTTGTCACTACCTACATCAACCACCATTGCTTAAGACTTCTGCCATAAAACCAAGGACTCAAAACATTTATGTAAACCGCTATATCACTGTTTGTTACCTGCTAATTGTCTTTTGTTGACCAGACGAAAACTATCCAATCACCATCACCACTTCAAGATATCACTTGAAACCAAACCACCATCTGCTGTTAATGATCATTTTCGTGAAACCACCTCAAACTACCACAACAACAATTGTGTTTTGCAGCTGCTATCTCCTTTCAGATTTCTGTTTTGTTCGATCTTCATCACCATCATGATCACCATATTAATTCATTATCTTCAATACACCCATCGATCACCCACAACACCTACTCCATATTATGTTTCTTTTCGATGGATATTACACAACCAATAATCAACTCGAACCACCTTGATCACGAACACCTCTCTCTCTCTCTTCTCTCTCTACAAATCCTTTCGTGACAATTAAAACCAACACCATAACCATTAAAGCGTGTAAGTATGGCAGCTACTATACTACAATTTCTGATCGAATTCTAGACCCATTAAAACATTCTCAATCGAATCACCTTCATCATAACACAAACCGCCACACTTTTATGTATTTCTCGCTATACTTGAAGCTAGTACAGGCCGCCATATATTTCTGTTGAAAACCCACACGAGAACACCATCTGTTACTTCAACTTGTTTCTGTTTTTAATCAACTTCTATGCTGCAACTATAGCTACAAGATTTCTGTTTCAATTGTTTATATAAACGAATAAGATAATGATTTGGTGAGGAGCTGTAAAGCGATAACATTATTAATGTATTATCAATTTGGCCGACAAATGCAATCAAATAAGAACCCACTCACCCACAATTCAATTTAAAATAAGCGAAGTTTTGTCTGTGTGTCGGTTGGTTAAAAGCGAAGGAGGAAAAGAGAAACCCTCGAGCCAATATTAACTGTTACGTAATCCATGATGGCTGGCCTTTATATTATGTGTTGGGCCATTTAAACTTAATTCGTTGGGCCGAGTTTATGGTGTTGTTGGGCCAAAATTTTTGGAATGATTATGGAATGGTGTTTTAGGCGATAGAATTTTTGGGTTAAATAAATCTAGATACCAAATACAAAAAGAAAGACACAAGGCAGAAGACTGGTTAAGAGTGTTAGCGGGTGAGCAAGAGGTTGTAGGTTCAAGCCCGGTCTGAGGCATTTTTTTAGGAAGAGCTTTTAAGGTAGTTTATTTATCATTATTATTATTATTATTTTCTTTATTAGTATTGTTATTGGAAAAAGTATTATTATTATTATTATTATTATTATTATTATTATTATTATTATTATTATTATTATTATTATTATTATTATTATTAATAATGACTTGAACATTATTATCACAAATATTATTATTATTATTAACATATGACTTTTTATTTATTTTTAGTAGTGTTGTCTTTATTATTAATATTAAAAGTATTTTCATTTTTATTAACATTATTAATAATATTATTAGAGTTATCATGATCTTTATCATAATTTGTATTATTTTTATATAACAAATCATTGATTTTTACAATATACATATAAATGTATATATATTAATATAACTATAGGTATAAATATTAAAATACAAAATAAATGTATATAACTTTTAAAATAACAAATATATGACTAAACTAAATAAATAATATATACATAAACTGGTTTAATTATTATTACTTTAACATTATTATTATTATTACTACAACTATATTATTATTATTATTATTATCAATATTACTATAAATATTATTATTATTATTACAATAAAAGTAGTTATATAAAAATATACTTAATAAAACTATATTTTATAAATTATTTATTTAAAGTATATAAAATAAATATATTTGAGTTAATAATGAAACACATGAATTACTAAAATAACAGTTATATTAATAATAATACATAAATTTGTTCGATTACAATTATATGTGTTAATATATATATAAATGATATAGGTTCTTGAATTCGAGGCCAACCTTTCATTTGTTCAATGCCGTCATATGCTTAATTACTACGAAATACAATATGTGAGTTTCATTACTCTCCTTTTAAATGCTTTTGCAATATATATTTTTGGGACTGAGAATACATGCGCTGCTTTTATAACTGTTTTACGAAATAGACACAAGTAATCGAAACTACATTCTATGGTTGAATTATCGAATCGAATATGCCCCTTTTAGTCTGGTAATCTAAGAATTAGGGAACATACACCCTAATTGACGCGAATCCTAAAGATAGATCTATGGGCACTAACAAGCCCCAGTCAGAGAATTTGAACTGCTTTAGTACTTCGAATTTATCATGTCCGAAGGGAGTCCCGGAATGATGGGGATATTCTATATGCATCTTGTTAAGGTCGATTACCAGGTGTTCAATCAATATGAATGATTTTTGTCCCTATGCATGGGACGTATATTTATGAGAATTGTAAGACCCTAATCAGTTTGTACAGCAGTGTAAATATGTTACATAGAGTGTGGGTGATGTTGTGCTGTTAAACAGAAGTCACTGAGTGAGCTGAGCCTAGTGCGCGCCGCGCACACTAAAGGGAGCGCGCCGCGCACCCCTTACTGTAGCCGGGTTCCAGCTTTTTAAATAAGATATTTTGATGGGCATTTTGGTAAATTCACTTATGGACGAATTAAAGGCCCTAGATCAGTTTGGTTGAGCCTCATTACTCCATTTCTAACCACCAAACTTCATCCACTTAAATCCTAGTGAGAGAGTGTGATTCAAGTGTGAGAAAGCTTAAATCCAAGAGGAAGGAGCTTGTTTTGGGTTAAAGTTCAAGCATTAAAGTCGTTCATCTTATCTCTAGCTTCGTTGTGGTAGTTGTGGTATGTTCTAATTTTATTTTCCTTACTTTGATTTAGTGTAAGGGTTAGGGTTTGAGTAAATGATGAACACAAAACCCATTATTGGTGATTTTGGGTGTTCTTGGGTAAAATTGAGTCTTGAATACTAATTGGTGACTAGTCTAGGGTTTCAAAGTATTAAATGATGTTTATGAACCCTAATTGGTGAGTTAATTGCTAACACACCTAGTTATTTAGTAAATGGGTGTTGGTTAGTTAGTGGATGACCCGAAATGGGTGTGTTGTCTTAAAATGGTTATTTGGGTAATAAATTGACCTAGTTTGTAAAGATGGGTATGAATTATCCTAATTATGTATTAGTTGGTGTTGTTGGACCTTAATCACTAGCTTTTAAGTGATTAGTGGTGGTCTTGACTTTAATTGGGCGGTGATATTGCTCTAAACATACATATTATTCGACGCAATATCAGTTATATTTCATCAGCTTTTATCATTTAAAAAGACATTCAACGTATAATATTCAAGAAAAACAACAAAAGTGGACAAGAGCTTGCTATTTGAAGAAACGACGATAAAACGATAGTTTTAACCAAATTTATATCAAGAAAAGTTTATCCGAATGAAAGTACAAGATAGATGAAGAAAAGAGTTCAAATGGAAAGTGCCAAGTCAGTACACGTCGATACGAGGTCAACAAAGAACAAACGAGAAAATAAAAATATGAAAACTGCCATTTACTCCTACGCGAATCGTGTGAGTTTACACGAAACGCGTAGTAATTTGTTCTTACACGAATCGTGTAGCCTCTACACGAAACGCGTAATGTTAGGCCGAGTTTAATCATGGATCAGAAATGGGGCGGCTGCTTTTGAGATTAAAAACTATTCTTTTTCCTAGTGCTACAGCAAATAGGATGGCTTTTTGACCAACTATATCACTAATCCTCAATGTTAAATATGGAGTAGCAGTCAGTGTACAGGGGGAGAGTACAACAACACATACAACATATTATTACTATACACATACTATTGTCATTATTATTATCTGTATTATTTTCATTTCAGTTTCAAAGTTCAAATATTAGGATTAGTTTCAAATAGTAAAGGTGTACTGTTCGTGATTAAGGGTGTTATTGTACGCATGAAAGGGGTGTTATTATTGTAATTTTCCTACCGTTTGAAGTTAATGAAAGTGAAGATATTTTAGTAAGTTTACTCTGTTAAAATTAGCGTTGTTATTATGTTTGCATATCTATATTTTTATGTTTACCTTAGTGTAATGAATAGCTAAATTACCTTAGTGTTTGCTTAGATGTAGAGCCCCTAGTGAAATGGATTGTTATCATTTGTAAAAGTTAAAATGTAACTTTAGTATTTTTAATATTGAGCCTAGTTAAAAGAACCATTATTGTGTAATTAGGTATTTAACCCTTGCCACTTAATTTATTAAATTTAAATAACGAAAGTTGTTTTTATTTGCATAAATTAAGCTTCAACATTAAAATGATCTAGACGAATTTATGGATAAGTTATTAACACCAATTTAGAAATAAACTTCGGTGGTTTGGGTAATATCAATAATTATATGATAGTGAAATTGTAAAAAGGGAAACCGTTACGATTTGGGTATTGGCGAAAGTCAAAACTAGGCTAGGTCTCAATTTAAATACTTAGGGAATAGTAGCTATCTAAAAAGAATCCGATGAAAATTAGATTTATTTTAGTTAGTTGTAACCTTATATTTATTCGAAAGAAAAATATAAAGTTTATTACAAAAACATTTTAAATAGGGCATAAAACTCAAAACAATCCATGGACCTAGGGGTGACACATTTAAGTAAACACTCCCATTTATCCCATTATTATTTCTTGTAAACTTATTATTATCATTATTTACGAATTATTAGTAAAAAAATATAAAAGATTACATAAAAAATACTTAAAATTCGTACCAGACTGTTTGTCACATCGTATAAGTCATACGCGAAACGTGTATGATTACACGAAACGCGTACGCCTGTTTATCAAACTGTACGATCAGATCTACACAATTCGTGTAAGGTTTAAGATATACGCGTTACGCGTATAAATACGCGAAACGCATAGACAGTAAACCCGGCTACAGTACCAGTAGGGTTAAAATTAGGGTTTTAATTATTTAATTAGTTTAAAATTAGGGTTTTAGCCTTTTTACTATTATATTTAGGTTATTACTATATAATTTATATTAGTTCTTATAAAATACTTTAATACATGTTAAATCCTAATAATTAGTGTTAATTATAATACTTTATAATTAGAAATTAGTTTACAATTAGTTAATCATTTTAATTCCTTTTAATTTGTATTAATTTTTTTAAACATGTCATTTAGTTAATTTAAATAAGTTTATATTATAATTGCTCAAAACAAAATTTTAAACATATAGTTTTATTAAAAGTTACTATTTTACTAATTACCATTTAGTAATATAATTAATACATCATAATTAGTATAATTTCATTTAGTTCCTTTTTAAGTTAATTATTGTAATCTTGTAATTTTATTTAGTAAATTAGTTTAAGTTATTTTCTTTTACTGTTATTTTATAAATTCCTAATCCAAAACCCCCTTTAATTAAGTTTGACATCAAAGACTATTAAGAACCATTAAACACTCCATCTCCCTGTGGAACGAATCGGATTTACTGACAAACTAAACTACACGGATAGGACTAGTTGCCTATATATGTGTGAAATCAACCTGAATTCAATAAAATACCACATATACAATAAATCAATTCGTGTAACAAAACAACTCAAATCCGTTCATAAATAAAGGTTACGTTTCGCAACATCAACTTTTTGGCGCCGCTGCCGGGGACGTTGGCAGTTAAATAAATAGATAATTTTTCTGGTTCGTAGTAATAGTTGGATTTGTACGTAGACCGGGTTGTTGGATCACCAATTTTATTGGTCTTTGAAGGATCCTGCCCCTCTGCTGCATCTTTTGGCTATTCGAAACGTGGGTCAAATCAGAAGGATAATCTGTTTGTTTAAAGGTTTTTATCATTGTTTTTATGTTATTCGATCCTCTCGAGGAAATTCATTTCCAAGAAAGTTCAAAGTTTTTGAATAAATCCTTTAGTTCTTTGTACAATTTCCCAAATTGTATGATCCGTTCAATCCTAAACTCGTTAAACTTAATCCGGAACCGCAAAGAATTAATAAAGGACAAAAATAACAAAAAGAAATAGGAAGTACTAGTAATTTTGAAACACCGAAAAACACTAAAAAAAAAGGAGAAACAAGTAGGTAACCCTAGAAAAACCTTCAGTGTTGTGATTTCATAATAGAAATTAATGTATGAACTTACGTTCATCCAACGCTGAATTAACACCTTCACATCCTGAACCCGAAAGGAAATTCCACGAACGCTTAAGAGCCCAAGACGTAGAAACTCTTGCTAAGAATTTAGAGTCACTTTCCTTAGAATCCGACTCTGAACCAATTATTCAACCAATCATAGAGCCGATTATTAAAGAAGAAGAAGAAATGGCTGATACAAATCAAACGATAGAAGCATTAATGAAGGCAACAAGAAAAGGTCAAGGCCACGCAATTATCCAACCCACGATGAGTGATGGCTTTGAAATAAAAGGTCAATTTTTACACATGGTAACTAACACATGCCAATTCGGTGGAGCTCCAAATGAGGATGCTAAAGAGCATCTTCGTAAGTTTGTAAGCATTTGCAAACTATTCAAAATTAAGGATGTCACCGATGATGTCGCATGTTTAAAAATCTTTCCATGGTCATTAAAGGATGAAGCTAGAGATTGGCTAGACTCATTACCTGAAGGCTATATTGAAGACTGGAATGATATGATGGACAAATTTTTGTCAGAATTCTTTCCTGCTTCAAAAGCAGCAAAATTACAAAGTGACATAAATCACTTTAAACAAAAGCCTAATGAAACTCTTTATGAAGCTTGGACCCGATTCAATAAAATGCTTCGAATATGTCCTCAACACGGGTTGAGTACATTCCAAAAAGTCTGTGTATTTTATAAAGGAGTCAATGTGGCAACTAGAAAAGATATAGATGTTGCAGCCGGAGGTTTGGTCATGAAGAAAACTCCTGAAGACGCTCACACAATCATTGCTGATTTAGCTTCCCATTCTCATAATTGGCATCAAGAAATAGAATTTTCTAGATCATCAAATGTTGCTAGTATTGAAAGCAATGATGAAATTGCTTCTTTAAAAGTTCAAATAGCAAATCAAGCACGGCAAATCGAGAAAGTAACCAAGGAAATGCATGCTATCAGAGTAGGATGTGAACTGTGCCAAGGTCCCCATCTTACTAGAGATTGTGATCAAAGTACAATGGAAGAGCAAGCAAATTTCTTAGGTTACTTATGAAAAGGTGAAATGAACTTCAGTGACTTTCCAGCTATAGAAGCAAACAACCGAAAATATCCTCCTATAAATAGCTATCAAGTAGGAGGACCTTCAGGATCAAATAATAATAACTATCAAAATAACAATAACTATCAAGGAGGAAATCCAGGTTACCAAAACAACCGGAATTTCCCAAATCAAAGTCAAAGAAATCCGCCACCAGGTTATAATAACCGAAATCAACCTCAACGAAATTATCAAAATAATTTCCAACACAATCAACAACCACAACCACTAGCACTCATGCAACCGCAACCATTAGCAATTATGCAACCTCAACCTGAGAGGAAATCTGGTTTAGAAGATCTCTTGAGAGATTTTATGGTTAAGCATGAGCAAAATGCGGAACTTCAAACTCAGCAAATCCAAAATCAACAAGCCACGATTCAGATTTTAGAAAGAGATGTTGGAAGGATCTCACAGTTACTAGCAGAGAGAACACCAAGTGCAAGTAATCCTCCGGTTATACTAAAGAAGAAGGATCCTCAAGCTCCAGCATATTCACAAGTGAATGCTATTTATTGTTTCTGTGAGGATGAAGCAAGTTTCAAAACACCGGAGCATAGTCCTATTTTTACTCTTGGGTGTGAAGATGATGATGAAGAGTGTGATGAGTTTATATTTTCTGATTTATCCAAGATGGATGATTACACTCCTTATCAAGAGATTGATGGTATTCGAGTTGAAAGTGTGAAGAGTATAACATGTGAAGATGAAGGGATCCGAGTTGGTGCAATAACTCCCGAGTATGGTGACTATTTGATGAGGTTGATGTTGGGAAATCATGTGGAAGTAAAGAAAATGGAAATCACCGAGCCTTCCGAGTTTAGGGTTGATGATGATTTGAAGAAGATCAAGGAAGAAGCGGAAGATACGGTGAAGCAAGCACCTAAAGTGGAAGACTATAAAGAACCCATTCCATACCCGCAAGCACTTGCATCCGAAAAACCAAAGGAGAATCATTGTAAGCCTTTAAATACGGATAATATTTGTGTAGATGTACCTTTGGTTGATGTTATTGCAGGTGTGCCAAACTATGGGAAATTCTTGAATGATTTGATGGCAAAAGAAGGAGTGTATGAGCAAGCATCATCCGCATTCCTTGAAGCAGAATGTGCTGCTATTATGAAGAAGAATGAATTGCCACCTAAGTTAGGTGATCCCGGACCATTCATAGTACCTTGTAAGCTTAATGAATCTAAAACTCTTAGATCATTAGCTGACTCAGGTGCAAGTATAAATCTCATGCCTTATTCCATTTACTCGCATTTGAACTTAGGTGAACTTAAACCGACCAATTCAGGCATTAGATTCATTGATCAGTCGGTTAATAAACCTATAGGGATTGCTGAAAACTTAGTAGTAAAAACAAGTGAACTTGAGTTTCTAGCTGACTTTGTAGTTGTAGACATGAAAGAAGATAAGTTTGTACCTATTATTTTAGGTAGACCATTCTTAGCAACTGCAAGTGCTTTAACAGATTGGAAAACAGGAAAACTAGTTTTGAAGGATAGAGGCAAGAGTGCAACCTATCAAACTGAGTTTAGTATGAACCCACCACCCACACTGATAGTTTCAGTGAATATTGTTGACAATGTCAAACCCATTAGTCAACAAGCTAAGTGTGGGGAGGGTGATGAGGAGAAACTAGATAGTAAACCGCCCAATGATAGTGTTGTTGAGAAAACCATGAAAAAGTTATATGGTAGGGTTAGAAATGCTATGTCGAAAAAAGATGAACATTTGAGAGAGAGATTAGTGTCAAACTTATCGAAATTTGAGAAAGATAAGTTAAAAAATTTAGTTAAAGAGTCAAGATTTTCGGACTCTTGGTTATTGTCAAAAATTAATGGCGAGAATGGTTGCGGTAATGGTTCTATTGGAGTAAAGAAGGGTGATGTTTATCACCCCGACGTTAGTTAAAATTGGGGTGGAGTCGCGTGAACGACTCGCTAATAAACTTCACAAATTGTAAATAGTCCCATTCGTGTGTCTCGTTTTTTTTAGGTCTACTAAAAATATACGCTTTTTATCAATAACCGTAAAAATATATAACTTATAAACTTTGTCGTGGGTAATGATAGATGTAACAACCGAAATTTATCTCTACCTAGTCGATAGGAAACAAAGTTTTAAGTTTGAAAATTAGTTGATTTAAGGGTATACAACAAAAATAGAGTGTATTTTAATTCATTTAATTTTTATTTTTCATGTACTTGTTTTTAAAATTAAAAACGTTAATCTTTTTAACACAAAAATAGAGTGTTTTATTTTATTTTAATTTTGTTTTCGAAAAATATTAAAACTTTAACTTTTAATGAATTGAATTTTATAAATTGAAATTAAAAAAATTTATAAACGGATTAAGATCAGGTGTAACAACCGAATTTCCGTTACAAATATAAATTTATAAAAGATATTTTAAAATTTTTTGATCAATTATAAGTAAAAAAAAAAAAAAAAAAATTACAGACAAAGCATACGCGTAACGTGTAGGGGTACACGAAACGCGTGGAATTCAAAGCATACGCGAAACGCGTAGGGTCAAAAATCTGGACATATCAGATCGGGCAGAGGGCTGTTCTTCACACACTCTCTTTCAATTTTTTTTTGCTGTAGACGAGAAGAAAGCACAAAAACCCGAAAATCACACCCAAAAACTTAAATTAACAATTCCAATCTTCCCCAATTCTTCAATCTTTCAACATGCCTAGATTGGTAAGGGTCCTAAACCCATTTTACCTCATGTTCTTCAAGTTTTTCATTATTTATTTTTATGGCTTTAATTCTAAGTATATACATGTTCTTGTTGATTTTTGCTTGATTTTTGCTATATTATTGTTGTTAGTATGATATTAAACCTGATTAGCATGAAAAATTGATGTTTAATTGGTTATTAAAAAATTAGGGTTTATACAAATTGGGGATAATTGTGAAATTGCTACTGAGGTGTGTTATTTTGGTTGTAATTAGATGTTTTTAACTGTTTTGTTAGTAATTTTGATTGTTTGATTTTGTGATTTTTAATTTTAGTCTAAAATTTGATAGTTTTTGCCATTTTCATGAATCAAGTATGAACTTTAATGCTATTAAGGATTATTTAGAAGCTGAAATACACGCAATGTGATTGAATTGAATTAGATACACTTAGATAAATTACGTGTTTTCACTTGTGAATTAAACTTTGCATATGAAACTTGATTTTTGATTTATGATTTTTGGTTTGTTTCTGTTTTGTTTTGAATCATAGAACTAAAAATTCCAATGTTGCTGAAACAAGTTGATTCTTGTGTTGATTGAAAACAAGCTTGTATGTTGAATTTAGACTCTTTGCTAACATTAACACATCCTATTGGGATGATTTTCTTGATTTAAAATGTTATGCAGGGACCAATTAGAATGAGGGCATTTAACCAACAACAAGCAGAAAATCAGGTTACACCCGAAATGGAACAACAACTCTTGAACCTACACCCAATCCTGCAATTTCCTAACGAATTACATCAAAGGGTACAAAAGGTTAAGGATTTACTCATTCTGGTAAATAGAACCATCTCTCCAGTTTACGTTGTTGATTGGGATCCCCTAGGAGACCCAGTCAACCTAGATACACCGATAAGGGAAATTTTAACCCAAAGTTTCACGGATGAATTTGGGGTAATTACGTATTATAATGACTTTGAGAGATTGTTTAGGTTGAATTCTCCTGTATATAGAGAATTGTGTTTGGAATTCTATTCTACCGTCAGGATGAATATACACCCTGAAAATATCGAAGATACTAGATTTCTACAATTTCGACTGGGTGGGGTAGATAGAGAAATGTCCCTAGGTGACATGACTTTGGCTTTAGGAATTTACAACGGTAATCAGATAAATGCTCCAGGTTTTTGGGAATATATTTTTACAGGAGCTAGGTATACAGGAGAGTATGATTCTTTAAGTGTCTGGCGTTCTTTTTCCCAAAAGAATACTTATGTGGCAGGCCAGGAATCATACCTTAAGATCACTGATGTTCGCTATCGAATAATTCATAAATTTATAGCGAACACAATTAACCAAAGGGCATTCCTTAATACAGATAAGATTAATTATGTTGACCTTTGGTATTTGGATGCAATCAGAGATAGGGATACATTTATTAGTATACCCTATGGAGTGGCCTACTTTTTGGCCCATATAGGTAAGGGTGCTCGAGGATCCAGTGACATGTCGGGAGGACACTATGTCACGTGTTTGGCAGCCTGGTTCGGTCTCAACCCGAACGACTTAGCACCTCCAATCCAACCGATAAATCAATAGGTTCGTACTTTAGGATTGGAGGTGTATAAGACAGCTAAGGCTATACGTGTGAGGGGTGGGGTACGTAGTTTAAGGCAACAGGAAGTTGCTGCTCACGCACCTATGGAGGAGGATGATGAACTCGCGAGGGAAGCTAGGAGGAGACGCAGAGAGACAGATCAGGCTAGCTCGTCTCATACAGGTACTTCTGATTTCGATATGCTCCAAAATTCTTTTAACGCATTGAGTTTAGATGTACGTAACTCATATCAAAACTGGGGAGTGAGATCAGAAGACCAGTATACTGATTTGTCTCGACAATTGGGGGATATTAGGCATACCCAACTAGATCAGTATAATATTCTGTCTAACATCCGATACAATCAGAGGGGTCAGGGAGCACAATTAGAGTGGGCGCATCATCAGGCATATTTATACGCGTCTAACCCGCAGAATTACGCACCCTCAGACTATCCTTCATACCCCCAATGGCAGACACCCAATGACCCTCTACCTCCACCATATGACCATAACGCCGCCATAGCCGCGAGTCAGGATGCATATAGGCGTTTCTACGAGGAACAACGCCTAAACGAACAACGGCAGCGACAGCAACAGGAAGAAGGCGATCAGGGAGGCCCGTTTTGGAATCCATTTAACTAGTTCTATTCTTTAAAACATTTTTATTTTTATGGTTTGTAATAACATAATTGTATGGTATGTATTGATACTTTTTTATGTTTCTTATGTTTTATTATATATTAGCAAGAAAGTAGTGTGGGGTAAAAATTGTTTTGTACGATTGAAGTACAACCCCATGTTTTGTATGTTTTTAACATGGTTTTGACAGGTACAGAAGAAAATGCAATTAGACGAAACGAAACATCGAATTACATTGTGATACAAACGTTGGATAAAATCATAGGTAAAACAATTTGAAAATCCAAATCGGTTAACAAAGGAAGTTCCAAATACTTCACACTATTTGTCCTCTCAAATTTATACATTATTATCTGATTTTATGTAATGAGGGCATTACATAATCTTAAGTGTGGGGTGGGAATATATAAATTCTCGAAAACTTATAATTTGGTGATTTTTATCAAGATTTATAAAATTTTTAAACAAATATAACAAATAAATTTTTAAGGTAACTACGAGCAATTAAAGATCAGGTGTCAAAAACCGAAATTGTTGTCTCAATACATTAAAAACGCATAAGTTTATTTGTTTAAAACCTATAAAAGAAAACCAATTATAACAAGAATTTATAAAACCTTATGTTGAGAACCATATATCACATGTTTCTATGAAGTTATTGCAGATATCATTGCTTTGGAACGTATAAACCTGAATATTCCATTATTACGAGTAGTAGAGGATGAATCAAGTCCATCCCGTAAGGAAGTAAAGTCTTCCAAATTGACACACTTGCTAACTTATGTTAGAAGATGTAGTCCAGAACAGCTGTAGGTTGACGAAAAATCTTGAAAAGTCATCCCTAAAATCGGCTGGAAATCCACCTAACCTCAGCATCAAACAGGGTTTTTGGTGGTCAGACTTATCCTAACCATGAGATGGATCTGTCTCGTACAATGGGGGGGCACAATGCAAATTAGCTTTTAAGACTAATGAATCTAATCCCCAGATGGATGATCTCCGTAAAGATTAACCGCATCTATGTTTGACCGCGGTCAACATACATATGCCATAACAAATTGAGGTGTGCAAACTCATGGTTCACCGATGATATTTGGACACGATATAATTTTGTTCTAAAACTTATGCTATTTTATGAATTATATTGTGTAAAACTATTTTTTGGACATTCGGCTTCAAGTTCCATGATACTACAATCATGGGGGCGAATAGCTTACTAATCGCCGACTGAGACTTCGGTTTTCAGTTACCCTCAATCGGAATTTGAGGTTAAAACCGGAAAACGTGTCTAGTGTAAAAGCTAGCATGACATTTTATAAAATCATAAAACGTTTTCACAAGGTCCAATTTTCCCTAAGGATCCAAATTTTTAAACCTTAATCACGAGTTTCATGTTTGTTTCTGTTGTCAGAATTTCGTTTCGTGTGGTGTGCGTGTGATTCAATAAAAATTGTGTAGTGTGCAAAACTTATTCCATATAGCGTGTGTTTCATTCCGTGTAGTGTGTGTTGTGTGATCAAATGTTCAATAAGGAAAAATATGTAATGTTCTAATTCTGTTCAAAGATGTAATTGCTTGAGGACAAGCAACGTTCCAGTGTGGGGTATTTTGATATTGCTCTAAACATACATATTATTCGACGCAATATCAGCTATATTTCATCAGCTTTTATCATTTAAAAAGACATTCAACGTATAATATTCAAGAAAAACGATAAAAGTGGACAAGAGCTTGCTATTTGAAGAAACGACGATAAAACGATAGTTTTAACCAAATTTATATCAAGAAAAGTTAATCCGAATGAAAGTACAAGATAGATGAAGAAAAGAGTTCAAATGGAAAGTGCCAAGTCAGTACACGTCGATACGAGGTCAACAAAGAACAAACGAGAAAATAAAAATATGAAAACTGCCATTTACTCCTACGCGAATCGTGTGAGTTTACACGAAACGCGTAGTAATTTGTTCTTACACGAATCGTGTAGCCTCTACACGAAACGCGTAATGTTAGGCCGAGTTTAATCATGGATCAAAAATGGGGCGGCTGCTTTTGAGATTAAAAACTATTCTTTTTCCTAGTGCTACAGCAAATAGGATGGCTTTTTGACCAACTATATCACTAATCCTCAATGTTAAATATGGAGTAGCAGTCAGTGTACAGGGGGAGAGTACAACAACACATACAACATATTATTACTATACACATACTATTGTCATTATTATTATCTGTATTATTTTCATTTCAGTTTCAAAGTTCAAATATTAGGATTAGTTTCAAATAGTAAAGGTGTACTGTTCGTGATTAAGGGTGTTATTGTACGCATGAAAGGGGTGTTATTATTGTAATTTTCCTACCGTTTGAAATTAATGAAAGTGAAGATATTTTAGTAAGTTTACTCTGTTAAAATTAGCGTTGTTATTATGTTTGCATATCTATATTTTTATGTTTACCTTAGTGTAATGAATAGCTAAATTACCTTAGTGTTTGCTTAGATGTAGAGCCCCTAGTGAAATGGATTGTTATCATTTGTAAAAGTTAAAATGTAACTTTAGTATTTTTAATATTGAGCCTAGTTAAAAGAACCATTATTGTGTAATTAGGTATTTAACCCTTGCCACTTAATTTATTAAATTTAAATAACGAAAGTTGTTTTTATTTGCATAAATTAAGCTTCAACATTAAAATGATCTAGACGAATTTATGGATAAGTTATTAACACCAATTTAGAAATAAACTTCGGTGGTTTGGGTAATATCAATAATTATATGATAGTGAAATTGTAAAAAGGGAAACCGTTACGATTTGGGTATTGGCGAAAGTCAAAACTAGGCTAGGTCTCAATTTAAATACTTAGGGAATAGTAGCTATCTAAAAAGAATCCGATGAAAATTAGATTTATTTTAGTTAGTTGTAACCTTATATTTATTCGAAAGAAAAATATAAAGTTTATTACTAAAACATTTTAAATAGGGCATAAAACTCAAAACAATCCATGGACCTAGGGGTGACACATTTAAGTAAACACTCCCATTTATCCCATTATTATTTCTTGTAAACTTATTATTATCATTATTTACGAATTATTAGTAAAAAATATAAAAGATTACATAAAAATACTTAAAATTCGTACCAGACTGTTTGTCACATCGTATAAGTCATACGCGAAACGTGTATGATTACACGAAACGCGTACGCCTGTTTATCAAACTGTACGATCAGATCTACACAATTCGTGTAAGGTTTAAGATGTAGTGACCCGAACTTTTCCATGTTTATATATATTAATTGAGATTGATATTTACATGATTAAATGTTTCCAACATGTTAAGCAATCAAACTTGTTAAGACTTGATTAATTGAAATAGGTTTCATATAGACAATTGACCACCCAAGTTGACCGGTGATTCACGAACGTTAAAACTTATAAAAACTATATGATGACATATATATGGTTATATATATAGTTAACATGATATTATGATAAGTAAACATATCATTAATTATATTAACAATGAACTACATATGTAAAAACAAGACTACTAACTTAATGATTTTGAAACGAGACATATATGTAACGATTATCGTTGTAACGACATTTAATGTATGTATATCATATTAAGAGATATTCGTACATCATAATATCATGATAATATAATAATTTAAAATCTCTTTTGATATTATAAACATTGGGTTAACAACATTTAACAAGATCGTTAACCTAAAGGTTTCAAAACAACATTTACATGTAACGACTAACGATGACTTAACGACTCAGTTAAAATGTATATACATGTAGTGTTTTAATATGTATTCATACACTTTTGAAAGACTTCAAGACACTTATCAAAATACTTCTACTTAACAAAAATGCTTACAATTACATCCTCGTTCAGTTTCATCAACAATTCTACTCGTATGCACCCGTATTCGTACTCGTACAATACACAGCTTTGAGATGTATGTACTATTGGTATATACACTCCAATGATCAGCTCTTAGCAGCCCATGTGAGTCACCTAACACATGTGGGAACCATCATTTGGCAACTAGCATGAAATATCTCATAAAATTACAAAAATATGAGTAATCATTCATGACTTATTTACATGAAAACAAAATTACATATCCTTTATATCTAATCCATACACCAACGACCAAAAACACCTACAAACACTTTAATTCTTCAATTTTCTTCATCTAATTGATCTCTCTCAAGTTCTATCTTCAAGTTCTAAGTGTTCTTCATAAATTCCAAAAGTTCTAGTTTCATAAAATCAAGAATACTTTCAAGTTTGCTAGCTCACTTCCAATCTTGTAAGGTGATCATCCAACCTCAAGAAATCTTTGTTTCTTACAGTAGGTTATCATTCTAATACAAGGTAATAATCATATTCAAACTTTGGTTCAATTTCTATAACTATAACAATCTTATTTTAAGTGATGATCTTACTTGAACTTGTTTTCGTGTCATGATTCTGCTTCAAGAACTTCGAGCCATCCAAGGATCCATTGAAGCTAGATCCATTTTTCTATTTTCCAGTAGGTTTATCCAAGGAACTTAAGGTAGTAATGATGTTCATAACATCATTCGATTCATACATATAAAGCTATCTTATTCGAAGGTTTAAACTTGTAATCACTAGAACATAGTTTAGTTAATTCTAAACTTGTTCGCAAACAAAAGTTAATCCTTCTAACTTGACTTTTAAAATAAACTAAACACATGTTCTATATCTATATGATATGCTAACTTAATGATTTAAAACCTGGAAACACGAAAAACACCGTAAAACCGGATTTACGCCGTCGTAGTAACACCGCGGGCTGTTTTGGGTTAGTTAATTAAAAACTATGATAAACTTTGATTTAAAATTTGTTATTCTGAGAAAATGATTTTTATTATGAACATGAAACTATATCCAAAAATTATGGTTAAACTCAAAGTGAAAGTATGTTTTCTAAAATGGTCATCTAGACGTCGTTCTTTCGACTGAAATGACTACCTTTACAAAAACGACTTGTAACTTATTTTTCCGACTATAAACCTATAATTTTCTGTTTAGATTCATAAAATAGAGTTCAATATGAAACCATAGAAATTTGATTCACTCAAAACGGATTTAAAATGAAGAAGTTATGGGTAAAACAAGATTGGATAATTTTTCTCATTTTAGCTACGTGAAAATTGGTAACAAATCTATTCCAACCATAACTTAATCAACTTGTATTGTATATTATGTAATCTTGAGATACCATAGACACGTATACAATGTTTCAACCTATCATGTCGACACATCTATATATATTTCGGAACAACCATAGACACTCTATATGTGAATGTTGGAGTTAGCTATACAGGGTTGAGGTTGATTCCAAAATATATATAGTTTGAGTTGTGATCAATACTGAGATACGTATACACTGGGTCGTGGATTGATTCAAGATAATATTTATCGATTTATTTCTGTACATCTAACTGTGGACAACTAGTTGTAGGTTACATCCGACTGTGAAAGTGAGTTATAGTCCCACTTTTAAAATCTAATATTTTTGGGATGAGAATACATGCAGGTTTTATAAATGATTTACAAAATAGACACAAGTACGTGAAACTACATTCTATGGTTGAATTATCGAAATCGAATATGCCCCTTTTTATTAAGTCTGGTAATCTAAGAATTAGGGAACAGACACCCTAATTGACGCGAATCCTAAAGATAGATCTATTGGGCCTAACAAACCCCATCCAAAGTACCGGATGCTTTAGTACTTCGAAATTTATATCATATCCGAAGGGTGTCCCGGAATGATGGGGATATTCTTATATATGCATCTTGTTATTTTCGGTTACCAGGTGTTCACCATATGAATGATTTTTATCTCTATGTATGGGATGTGTATTGAAATATGAAATCTTGTGGTCTATTATTATGATTTGATATATATAGGTTAAACCTATAACTCACCAACATTTTTGTTGACGTTTTAAGCATGTTTATTCTCAGGTGATTATTAAGAGCTTCCGCTGTCGCATACTTAAATAAGGACAAGATTTGGAGTCCATACTTGTATGATATTGTGTAAAAACTGCATTCAAGAAACTTATTTTGTTGTAACATATTTGTATTGTAAACCATTATGTAATGGTCGTGTGTAAACAGGATATTTTAGATTATCATTATTTGATAATCTACGTAAAGTTTTTTTAAAACCTTTATCTATGAAATAAAGGTTATGGTTTATTTTAAAAATGAATGCAGTCTTTGAAAAACGTCTCATATAGAGGTCAAAACCTCGCAACGAAATCAATTAATATGGAACGTTTTTAATCAATAAGAACGGGACATTTCATAAGATATACGCGATACGCGTATAAATACGTGAAACGCGTAGACAGTAAACCCGGCTACAGTACCAGTAGGGTTAAAATTAGGGTTTTAATTATTTAATTAGTTTAAAATTAGGGTTTTAGCCTTTTTACTATTATATTTAGGTTATTACTATATAATTTATATTAGTTCTTATAAAATACTTTAATACATGTTAAATCCTAATAATTAGTGTTAATTATAATACTTTATAATTAGAAATTAGTTTACAATTAGTTAATCATTTTAATTCCTTTTAATTTGTATTAATTTTTTTAAACATGTCATTTAGTTAATTTAAATAAGTTTATATTATAATTGCTCAAAACAAAATTTTAAACATATAGTTTTATTAAAAGTTACTATTTTACTAATTACCATTTAGTAATATAATTAATACATCATAATTAGTATAATTTCATTTAGTTCCTTTTTAAGTTAATTATTGTAATCTTGTAATTTTATTTAGTAAATTAGTTTAAGTTATTTTCTTTTACTGTTATTTTATAAATTCCTAATCCAAAACCTCCTTTAATTAAGTTTGACATCAAAGACTATTAAAAACCATTAAACACTCCATCTCCCTGTGGAACGAATCGGATTTACCGACAAACTAAACTACACGGATAGGACTAGTTGCCTATATATGTGTGAAATCAACCTGAATTCAATAAAATACCACATATACAATAAATCAATTCGTGTAACAAAACAACTCAAATCCGTTCATAAATAAAGGTTATGTTTCGCAACATCAGGCGGTTTTGGTATAAATGGGCGATTTAATACATTAAGTCATTAAATGCTCATGTGTAAGTGTTAGTATTGAGTCCACTTAGCTTGTGTGTTGATCAAGTACTTATTATATTAGGTACTTTGCTTTGAAGCTTGTGGAGGTTGAAATCGTCATCTAATTGTTAAGGTGAGTGGAATAATTATATGCGTATGTATATAATGTATCTATTTGTTGTAGCGTGAAAGGTGTAGTGTCGAGGTGTTAAGACACCACATTTCACGTGAAGGGTGTAGCATCGAGGTGTTAAGATGCCACTCGGGTGTAGCATCGAGGTGTTAAGATGCCACCTAGGAGTGTAGTGTCGAGGTGTTAAGACACCACTCCATAAAATAATGAGTGTTGCATCGAGGTGTTAAGATGCCACTCGGGGTGATGTGCCGAGGTGTTAAGGTGCCACCCTAGGGGTTAGTGGTGCGAGGTGTTAAGTGCCCTAATGGATGTTATGAACACCGATGGCGTTTTCGCGAGCGCCGTTCCCTTGTACTATTGGTCGACCATGGTTACTTGTGTTGTAAGCATATTATATCATTTCGAGTTATATTATTATGCGGTTGTTGCTAGCTTGTGGTATTGGAGATTATAGCTTGTTAATGTGATGATAAGCTAATTGTGTTGCTAGCATGTTTGCGGTTGGTGTAAGTGTATGCAAGTAGGTATAATTATATATGTATTCATATAATTATTGCATTCACTAAGCTTTGCTTACCCTCTCGTTGTTTACCATTTTATAGGTTCGGTTTTGGACAAGGGTAAGGGCATCGTATTGGACTAGAGATCCCGCTTGATACTAGGGGACGCTTTTGGCTTTAGTAGCTCTTGGAGTTTGACCGGTAGTTGGGTAGTTTAATCCCAAACGCCATGCTCATTGTGTAGTTTGGAACTTAAACTTTTTGGTGGTCGAAACTCTAAACTTGTATTAAACTTGTATTTTGGGTCGTGTGGGCCCCGCTTGTAAAACGTCATTTTTATGTTTGATTCGTGTTAGTTTTACATATATAAGTTTGTTGTGAAAAGCGTATGGTCTAAAAGTGTCAGGAAGTCGAAGATCTTTTCGCGAAAAATGGACATTTTGATCAGAACTGTCTCAGGCCTTGTGCGGGCCGCGCATAGGCAGTGGTGCGCGCCGCGCACCCTCCAGATCAGTTTTAAATTTTTTTTCTTTCCGCGTTTTTGGTTGGTTAACGGGTTGGGTTGTTACAAGTGGTATCAGAGCATGGTCTAAGGGATTTAGGTGACTTGAGATAGGCGCCTAGACTTAGACTTTTTTGTGTGTGCGTTATACGGGACTTGTAGGACTTTGGGTCGGATCGGGATTGGTTTGTGCATAGGTTTATGTAAACTAATCATGCGCTATTTGTTATGTATGTTTAGCGGGCATCGAGCGAGATGGACGTTGTACTAGCAAGTTAATGCCACGTGCTCGCGTAACAATGATTAGCTACCATTGTTACAGGCGCAAATCGTGTTAAACAAGCAATGTACGATGATTGTTGAGCGAGATGGAGTAGTGTGGCATATATGTATATACACATGTAATTGTCCTTTCGTTTTTGTGGTTTAACCTATTTCGTTTTATAGAATGAAGACGAGAAACGGTCCCGATCATGATAACGGAAGTACAAGCGAGGACGCCGAGTTTTCGGCCAAGGTTGAGGCCGTCTTTAAAAAGTTAAAAGCGGATTTTCTTACGGACGTCCGAAAGGTCTTTCAAGATTCGGTCGATGGGCAGGTGACCGATTTGATAAATGAACGAATGAAGGCCACTATCGAAGAGGCCCTTGACGCTAGGAATATCTATCCTCGCGGTGAAGGAGACGAAGGAAGGCGGGACTTCCACTACAAGAACTTCAAGGATGCTCAACCCCCGATGTTTAATGGGGTGCGAGATCCCTTGAAAAGTACATGTTGGATCTTCGATATTGAGGGAGCTTTCCGTACCGCGGAATGTCCTCCCGAAAAGAAGACGAGGTATGGTTCTAGCATGTTACGCGAAGAAGCTAAGTTGTGGTGGGACGATAAAATCAACTTGTATGGTGAAGAACAATGTATGGGTTTGACTTGGGAAGACTTCAAGAAAGAGTTTTTCAAAGAATACCGAACTTCTTCCGACCTCGATAGAATCCGGGACGAGTTGCACCATTTGCAACAAGGTTCTATGGATTTGGTTACCCTCAAGTCTACATTCTTGGCAAAGACTCGTTTTTGCCCGGAATATGTTGGTGATGATCATAAGCTCATGAAGGATTTCTACAGTACTTTGAATGATGAGTACAAGGGGAAGATTAGTCGGGGTATGGCTAAGACTTTTGATGAATTGTTTGAGTTGGCTCGGGGTTTTGAGCCGGAGGTTCCAAGAAAGAGTGATTTCATGTTTTCCAAAAGAAAGTTTGAAGGTTTTAGTTACTCTAACGCCTCAAGCAAGAAGAGCAAGAGCAAGAGGGGGGCCGAAAGTGTCAATAGTGCAAAGAAGGGCACTACCGGTGAGTTTTCTTATACGTGCTACAATTGTGGGCAACCGGGTCATATGGCTCGTGAGTGTTCGAAACCATCTTCCGGAAACAAAGTCACTTGTTTTAATTGCGGCAAAGAAGGGCATAAGAAGCCGGAGTGTCCCGACTTGCGAAACGACAATGTGAAGCGGTTAGAGAAGGCGGCGGGTACGGCTAGGGGTCGCAACTATTTGATGACCAATGATGAAGCCAAACAATCGCACGAAGTTGTCTCAGGTACTTACATGGTTAATTCTAATCCGGCAAGGATTCTTTTCGATAGAGGTGCAAATTTGTCGTTTGTGTCTCCTAAATTTGTGCCTAAACTTAATAGACCGTTAGCTAAGTTAAGTCGTCCGATAGAAGTCGAAATAGCGGACGGCAAGACGGTGCTAGTGGTTGATGTGTGTGAAAATTGTGATGTTGTTTTTGGTGCCGAAACCTTTAAAATTGATGTTATTCCAATGACCTTGGGCGACTTTGATATTGTCGTTGGTATGGATTGGCTCGATCGTTATAGAGCCGATATTGCATGCCATGATAAGTTTATTCGTGTGAAGACCCTAAGTGGGGGAGAGTTAATTATTCATGGTGATAAGCGAAGGAGACCGGTGCCGATATGCACTTTTGCACGGGCACGTCGTTTTGTTGTTACCGGTGGCATGGCTTTCCTTGCTCATGTTGTTGATACTCGCAATGAGCCACCACCTATTCGTGAAATTCCGGTTGTTAGTGAATTCGAAGACGTTTTTCCGGACGAATTACCGGGTGTTCCGGCGGAAAGACAAGTTGAGTTTCGTATTGAGTTGGTTCCGGGAGCTACTCCCATTGCTAAAACTCCTTATCGTTTAGCACCAACGGAAATGCAAGAGTTGTTAAATTAAACCCAAGAGTTGCTCGAGAAGGGTTTTATTCGACCGAGTGCTTCACCATGGGGCACTCCGGTGTTATTTGTGAAGAAGAAAGATGGTAGTATGCGTATGTGCATTGATTACCGTGAGTTGAATAAAGTGACGATCCAGAATCGTTATCCATTACCTAGGATTGACGATTTATTTGATCAACTTCAAGGTGCAACGTATTTCTCTAAGATCGACCTACGGTCCGGCTATCACCAAATTCGGGTTCGTGAGGAAGACATAGAGAAAACGGTTTTTCGAACGCGTTACGGGCATTATGAGTTTGTAGTTATGCCCTTTGGTCTTACGAATGCACCGGCGGCATTCATGGATCTTATGAACCGAGTGTGCCAACCTATGTTGGACAAGTCGGTAATAGTGTTCATTGACGACATACTAGTCTACTCGAAAAGTATGAACGAACATGAACATCATTTGCGTGAAGTATTGAAGATGCTACGAAAGGAGAAGTTGTATGCAAAGTTCTCCAAATGTGAATTTTGGCTAAGGGAAGTTCAATTCCTTGGTCATATTGTGAACGAAAACGGTATTCAAGTAGATCCGGGGAAGATTGAAACGGTGAAGAGTTGGGGACGACCGACTACGCCTACGGAAATCCGAAGTTTTCTCGGATTGGCCGGTTATTATCGTCGGTTTATCCAAGATTTTTCTAAGATTGCTTCTTCGTTGACGAAATTGACAAGGAAGAATGCGAGGTTTGTTTGGGAGAACGAGCAAGAAATTGCTTTTCAATTGTTAAAAGAGAAGTTGTGTCAAGCTCCGGTGTTAGTGTTACCGGAAGGTGTTGAAGACATGGTGGTTTATTGTGATGCTTCCTTAAATGGTCTCGGGTGTGTTCTAATGCAAAGAGGTAAAGTCATCGCTTATGCCTCTCGACAATTAAAGGAACATGAAATGAGGTATCCGACTCATGATCTTGAGTTGGCGGCGGTTGTGCATGCGTTGAAAATTTGGCGCCATTACTTGTATGGTGTCAAGTGTACGATTTATTCGGATCATAAGAGTTTGAAACATCTCTTTAATCAACGAGATTTGAATTATCGCCAACGTAGGTGGATGGATGTGGTGAAAGACTACGATTGTGAAATTCTTTATCATCCGGGTAAGGCGAATGTGGTCGCGGATGCGTTGATTCGAAAGAGTCAACATCCGGCGACACGAGTTGGATCGTTACGTTTGATTATTACCAACGATTTTCTTGAAAAGCTTGGTGAGATTCAAATAGAGGCTTATGTTCACAACAAGCATACGGAGCGAATCGTGGGCCAATCGGAGTTTATTACTATGGGTCCGCGTGGTTTGTTGTCTTTCCAAGGAAGGGTGTGGGTGCCTAAGATGGGTGATTACCGACGAGTGCTACTTGATGAAGCACATAAGTCAAAATATTCCATTCATCCGGGCGCGACGAAAATGTATCTTGACTTGAAGAAAGATTATTGGTGGCCGGGCATGAAGCGTGATGTTGTGAAGTATGTTGAGCAATGCGTCACGTGTTTGCAAGTAAAAGCCGAACACCAAAAGCCGTATGGTAAATTGCAACCGTTAGAAATTCCGAAATGGAAATGGGAGCACATTACCATGGATTTCATAACAAAGTTACCTAAGACGGCGAGAACCCAATTTGATACGATTTGGGTGATAGTTGACCGGTTGACGAAAAGTGCTTTGTTTCTTCCCATTAAAGAAGCGATATCGTCGGAGACCTTGGCTAAGTTGTTTATCAAGGAAGTGGTCGCTCGACATGGGGTTCCCATATCTATTATTTCGGATCGAGATACCCGTTTTACATCTCGATTTTGGGAAAAGTTTCATGAGGATATGGGTACACAATTGAAGTTGAGCACGGCGTATCATCCTCAAACGGACGGTCAAACCGAACGTACGAATCAAACTTTGGAAGATATGTTACGGGCGTGCATTATTGATTTCGGTGGTAGTTGGGACGAGCATTTGCCTTTGGTGGAATTCTCGTACAATAATAGTTATCACACTAGTATCGGGATGCCACCTTATGAGATGCTATATGGGCGGAGGTGTCGAACTCCCATTTGTTGGGGAGAAGTGGGTCAAAGAGAAATCGGGAGTACCGATTTGGTTTTTGAGACGAATAACAAGATTGATATTATTCGGGAACATTTGAGAAAGGCTCAAGATAGACAAAAGTCGTATGCCGACAAACGTAGACGAACGATCGAATTTCAAGAAGGCGATATGGTGATGCTTAAGGTTTCGCCATGGAAGGGTATTATTCGATTTCGAAAACGGGGAAAGTTAGCTCCTCGGTTTATTGGTCCCTTTAAAGTTTTAGCTTGTGTTGGTGAAGTCGCGTATCGTTTGGAATTACCCGAAGAGCTTGCGGGGATTCATAATACATTTCATGTTTCCCATCTCCGTAAGTGTCTTGCAGATGATTCATCATGGGTGCCGTTAGACGAAATTGAGCTAAACAATAAGTTAGAGTATATTGAGGAGCCGATTGCCATACTCGATGAGAAGGTCAAAAGGTTGAGGCATAAATAGGTTAGGACTTTTAAAGTTCAATGGCGTCGTAGTAAGGGTTCCGAGTTTACTTGGGAGCCCGAAGAATTCGTATTGGTTTATCTTCCCTCTTGTCATGCGGCTTGGATTGCGAGGACGCAATCCGAATAAGTGGGGGAGAGTTGTAAGACCCTAATCAGTTTGTACAGCAGTGTAAATATGTTACATAGAGTGTGGGTGATGTTGTGCTGTTAAACAGAAGTCACTGAGTGAGCTGAGCCTAGTGCGCGCCGCGCACACTAAAGGGAGCGCGCCGCGCACCCCTTACTGTAGCCGGGTTCCAGCTTTTTAAATCAGATATTTTGATGGGCATTTGGGTAAATTCACTTATAGATGAATTAAAGGCCCTAGATCAGTTTGGTTGAGCCTCATTACTCCATTTCTAACCACCAAACTTCATCCACTTAAATCCTAGTGAGAGAGTGTGATTCAAGTGTGAGAAAGCTTAAATCCAAGAGGAAGGAGCTTGTTTTGGGTTAAAGTTCAAGCATTAAAGTCGTTCATCTTATCTCTAGCTTCGTTGTGGTAGTTGTGGTATGTTCTAATTTTATTTTCCTTACTTTGATTTAGTGTAAGGGTTAGGGTTTGAGTAAATGATGAACACAAAAACCATTATTGGTGATTTTGGGTGTTCTTGGGTAAAATTGAGTCTTGAATACTAATTGGTGACTAGTCTAGGGTTTCAAAGTATTAAATGATGTTTATGAACCCTAATTGGTGAGTTAATTGCTAACACACCTAGTTATTTAGTAAATGGGTGTTGGTTAGTTAGTGGATGACCCGAAATGGGTGTGTTGTCTTAAAATGGTTATTTGGGGTAATAAATTGACCTAGTTTGGAAAGATGGGTATGAATTACCCTAATTATGTATTAGTTGGTGTTGTTGGACCTTAATCACTAGCTTTTAAGTGATTAGTGGTGGTCTTGACTTTAATTGGGCGGTTTTGGTATAAATGGGCGATTTAATACATTAAGTCATTAAATGCTCATGTGTAAGTGTTAGTATTGAGTCCACTTAGCTTGTGTGTTGATCAAGTACTTATTATATTAGGTACTTTGCTTTGAAGCTTGTGGAGGTTGAAATCGTCATCTAATTGTTAAGGTGAGTGGAATAATTATATGCGTATGTATATAATGTATCTATTTGTTGTAGCGTGAAAGGTGTAGTGTCGAGGTGTTAAGACACCACGTTTCACATGAAGGGTGTAGCATCGAGGTGTTAAGATGCCACTCGGGTGTAGCATCGAGGTGTTAAGATGCCACCTAGGAGTGTAGTGTCGAGGTGTTAAGATACCACTCCGTAAAATAATGAGTGTTGCATCGAGGTGTTAAGATGCCACTCGGGGTGATGTGTCGAGGTGTTAAGGTGCCACCCTAGGGGTTAGTGGTGCGAGGTGTTAAGTGCCCTAATGGATGTTATGAACACCGATGGCGTTTTCGCGAGCGCCGTTCCCTTGTACTATTGGTCGACCATGGTTACTTGTGTTGTAAACATATTATATCATTTCGAGTTATATTATTATGCGGTTGTTGCTAGCTTGTGGTATTGGAGATTATAGCTTGTTAATGTGACGATAAGCTAATTGTGTTGCTAGCATGTTTGCGGTTGGTGTAAGTGTATGCAAGTAGGTATAATTATATATGTATTCGTATAATTATTGCATTCACTAAGCTTTGCTTACCCTCTCGTTGTTTACCATTTTATAGGTTCGGTTTTGGACAAGGGTAAGGGCATCGTATTGGACTAGAGATCCCGCTTGATACTAGGGGACGCTTTTGGCTTTAGTAGCTCTTGGAGTTTGACCGGTAGTTGGGTAGTTTAATCCCAAACGCCATGCTCATTGTGTAGTTTGGAACTTAAACTTTTTGGTGGTCGAAACTCTAAACTTGTATTAAACTTGTATTTTAGGTCGTGTGGGCCCCGCTTGTAAAACGTCATTTTTATGTTTGATTCGTGTTAGTTTTACATATATAAGTTTGTTGTGAAAAGCGTATGGTCTAAAAGTGTCGGGAAGTCGAAGATCTTTTCGCGAAAAATGGACATTTTGATCAGAACTGTCTCAGGCCTTGTGCGCGCCGCGCATAGGCAGTGGTGCGCGCCGCGCACCCTCCAGATCAGTTTTAATTTTTTTTTTCTTTCCACTTTTTTGGTTGGTTAACGGGTTGGGTTGTTACAAGAATTGGAAATGAAAATCTTGTGGTCTATTAAAATGATAAAAATGATTGTTATGATAAACCTATGAACTCACCAACCTTTTGGTTGACACTTTAAAGCATGTTTATTCTCAGGTATTAAAGAAATCTTCCGTTGTGAATTAGCTCATTTTAAGGATATTATTTGGAGTCATTCATGGCATATTTCAAAAGACGTTGCATTCGAGTCGTTGAGTTCATCAAGATTATTATTAAGTCAATTACAGATGGATATATTATGAAATAGTATGAATGCCGTCAACTGTCAATGTAATGAAAGTTTGTCTTTTTAAAAACGAATGCAATGTTTGTAAAATGTATTATATAGAGGTCAAGTACCTCGCGATGTAATCAACTATTGTGAATCGTTTATAATGTATATGAATGGGTCCTTTCAGTTGGTATCAGAGCACTGGTCTTAGCGAACTCGAATTCATATACTTCTGAAGGCGATTCTGAAGACTCTGAAGGTAGTGTGACCGAAGTGCCTCATCTGGTTGACTACACTTCTTTCTGGAGGAGATGGAGATGGGTTCGAGACATGCTCTCTCACTGGAGAAATGAAGAGGGAGAACCCTATCGCGAACCAAATTTACCTCCCAACATCGGAGAATTTGACGCGCTCACCGGCCAACCAATTCACAATACCATTTTCACACTCTTTTCCCGAATATTCCGCCTCGAAGAACGCATTCATAGAATTATGTTAGTGATTCAGCCTCTACTCCCGACTACTAATCAAGTAGGATTAGTGGAAGAAGTTAGAGAGCTTCGTACTAGGTTTGAAGAAATAATAGAGTTTCTAGAGAGTACAATACGCACTTTGGAAGATAGACTTGCATCAACATCAACAACATCAGTACCACCAACAACATCTACATCGCAAGCCCCAATACCACAAGCACCATCAGCAATCACAACATCACAAGCTCCGTCAACTTTATAATCATCACATATATCATCACAAATCAACAACAAGTATGTCATATCAACGAGTTATGAAGTATTAAATCATTCCCACTGAAGGATTTATATGTATATCTTATATATATATATATATATATATATATATATATATATATATATATATATATATATATATATATATATATATATATATATA
Organism: Rutidosis leptorrhynchoides; assembly: GCF_046630445.1. Classification (NCBI taxonomy): domain Eukaryota; kingdom Viridiplantae; phylum Streptophyta; class Magnoliopsida; order Asterales; family Asteraceae; genus Rutidosis; species Rutidosis leptorrhynchoides. The sequence goes on along the minus strand of NC_092335.1, from coordinate 469,129,448 downwards.
TATATATATATATATATATATATAAATTTTGAAACCATAATAAATCTTTCCGTACTAAGCTATTACATGTGAATATTAACTTTCGGTTAATTCATACTACTAATATGCTATGATGTACATCCTTCGTCAGCAACTTAACCATCGTTAACTATAATCTCCGTTTCAATGAATTCCATTTCATAATAAATATTATTCAAATATATGTTTAATTTTACACTTTCATCATCGATGTACCCGAAACTTTTTAGATAACATCATTCGTACCATGCGAAGTTCACAAGAATTCCATGAACACCAACATCATGCATCAACAAATAACGAAGTATTGATTCATAATTTCAATTACATTGAAGAAATACTCCGTAAAAGTTATGTAATTTCTAAAGTTTTAGGGATTATTCAATTCTAGTTTCAACCGTAAATCAAATGAGTTTAATTTAATATTAACTCATTAAATCTATGTTACATTTGAAGAAAATATATACACATATATTTTCATAAAGACCGTAATAAAATTCTTTTGTACAAAATATTAATTGTAAATTTTTTTAACGGGTAGGTAATACCCGAGAGACATATAAATTCACAATTAATATGCTACATTCTTCGAATCTGATTCAGCAATCACCAACTATACTCACTACTTTTACAACAATATACATTCTTTATAGAAATCTAAAACAACCATTTTCATCCAAATTTGATTACGTATTCTGATTTTGACAAATAAAAATTCAAGTCAAGATTTAACAGAAGACATCACTCTTAGATTCTTACATCTTTCAAAGCTATACTTTGACTTCAAAACTGTGCTAGAACAACATTTCTATTCATAGAACTCAGAAAAATATTTGTATCATTCAAAATCCTAAAACATCATATGTATATTGACGATTATAATCTGCGTTCAAACCCTTCATGATTCTTGAAAATCTCTCAATTAAGAAACAATCGAGATAATGATCCAACCACATGTTACCCACAGTTATGTACCTGAAAAACTCTCGAAACCAAAGTCACAGTTTAACACGTATCCGTGTCAGACCCTTTGGCATTTATTAGTTAAAATAAATTTGCAATTCCTTTCCAAAGTAGTCAGTTTTGTCACAGCTCCAGCAAGTCAAACTCGACTTTTCAGTTGAAACAGTTTTATTATAACCTCGATATATACGATGCCCTTTCGCCATCGTTACCGGAGAACCGTTTATGTTCCACCACATTAGCAATAAACTTACCAACAACTTCGCTGATCTTTGATTTTCAGAAAAACCGTTATATTCATTGGAACCCTATCATATACTCATCCGCACCTTGTAACAAGAATTGCCATACCAATTATTGAGAATCAGCAATCAGTATTTTAAAATCTCACAGCATATCTACGCCAACAATTATATGCGTACGTCTACCTCCAAGATTTACAGACTTCGAATGTGAAGTTTCTGAAAAATGCCCTAAACTGCGAACTAGTTCTCAAAATTTTAAAAAATGCTGATGAAGCAGCAAAAACTGTAAACGACCTTAACAGTAAAAAGTTTGATGATAAAGAATAGTGTGTTGGCAAAGCTCAGAAAAATAGAAGGTTTGGAACTGGAAAACGGATTGAGCAAACTATGAAGGAGGCTGTGGATAAATCACAAGGACGAGATCTGCCTTCAAAGAATCCAAATGATTCAGTATCTACTGAAGTCATTAACGAATACCTTGCTCCTGACTCTAAACCTCTGCGGACAATATTCTGCATCATCCTATGATATTAGAAATTTTAAGATATCATCGTATCTTTCATTATAAATATCCTCCATATTTATGAAGATATTTCTATAATTATTCTTAACTGAAATCATTTACCTCTTCGCGCTATCTGTATTACATCATAAAAGAAACTGTTTAGTTTCTAAAATCTGAAACCTTCGAGTTAGAAGTATGAATGTTTCGAAGTAGTGTTGGGAGCTGAAGTATGAGTTAGTATAATATAATGACACTTGATCAACGTGATTATATTACAGTAAGTCATGCTGAGTTTCTAAATGGAACGTGATGATTCACAGAGCATAACGTCATCATGTGCCATGTTACACGACTCTTACATTCTATCTAATCCATAAACATATCAAGAACATATTTTCTTGATAGTTCTATCTTTTCTCTTGAATTCTGGTAAATTAATCAATCAAAATCGTGCTATTACAATCTCTCTCATAGAACATTATTCATGTTCATTCGAAACTTCATACCTACAAATTCTGGACCATTATTCGCCTGACTTAAAGTCGGGAAGAGAAAACAAAAGGATGGAACTCCAAAATATAAAGGAAACGAAGGGAGTAGATTTATAGTGAAATATCCGACAGAGCAATCAAAACAGATTATCACATTTAACCAAAGAAGATCTTAATTTCCTTAATTACCGAAGGATCAAATCTTATTACGAAAATTTTATCTAAATCCATTAAATTCTGAAAATTGACCGTGACTACGTCACCGGTTAAGACCAACTTACATTTACTCATTTCACTTTTTTGTGATAACTTCACTCGTACTCTTCATAAAAATTGAATTGTTTTATCCATATTACTCAATGATGATAAAATTCTATTTATCAACTCATATTTTTCATGAATAAAATTATATTTATCAACTCATATTTGTCATGAAAACATTCTTATTGTTATCCATGATGACCTCGATCAAATTTCGGGGACAAAATTTCTTTAACGGGTAGGTACTGTGACGACCCGGCAACTCCGACCAAATTTAAACTTGATCTTTATAAGATTCTGACACGATAAGCAAAGTCTATTAAACCAAGTCTCAAAAGTTTTGAACTATTTCATGAACTTAATTAACCTTTGATTGTTTTCGACGATCACGAACAATTATTTGTAAATAAATATGTACAAGTGTATACATATATAAATGGAAATAAATACGATAATCAAAAATAATAAAATTTAATCATTTGAATTAAGAATTATTATTATTAAGTAATATCATTAAGAATTATTATTATTATTATATATATCCTATAATTAATAACATGTAATGTTAATATCTAATATAATAAATTTAATTATAAGTTAAACTATAATTGTTATAGTAATATTAATATTACTTTCAATATTAACATCTATATTAGTATTAGTAATTTTATTATGAAAATAGATAAAAATATAAATTTTATATTATTATTGCTAATATTATTGTAATTAGTATTATTAATAGTATCATTAATAATATTATTATCATCATCATTATTATTATAGTTATCAAAATTATTATAATAAAAATAATACAATTTATTATTGTTATCATTAATAATATTATTATTATCATTTTTATAATTACTTTCATCCTTATTATTATTAGTATAAATTTGATAAAATTATTATTAATATTACTATTGAATATTAACATTTTCTTTATCAATATTATTATTATTATTAACATTATAGTTATTGATATTAGAAAATAATACAATCTTTTGTTTGCATTATTTATAATATTAACGTTTCCATTTTTATTAGTCAATATTAGTAATTAGTATAATAATTATTATTAATATATTTACGTAAATTATAATTGATAAAAGCAGATATCACGGGTAAAATTTGTTATACGTCCCTATCTGTATATATTTTCTTTTTGTTTCTGTCTCCTTCACTTGCTCGAAAAATTCTGTCAACATACAATGCATATGGATTAAGATTTCAACAACACTGTATAACACTTTAATGATTGAATTGTTTATTATATTTATGAACTAGTTGGCTCTTATATGCTTATAGAGAGTGTGACTCCAATTGTTTTAACATACATCAAAAACCACGAGCCTCAAACAATGGTCATTACCAGTTCTTATTTTCTGCTCAATCTAAACTCCAACACCTTCATTATCTTACTCATAACCTTAATCTATCTATCTTTATCTCCTCCCACAAAAACCCAACAAACCATCTATCTATATTTTTGTTTCGTTCTCAAACTGCAAACGAGGAACCTCTTCACATCATCTTCAACCATTATCCAACATCTTTCTATTGTTCAAACGCTCATCAATATTAACTGTTCTTATCTTCTGTCTTGCCAAATGCCAAAGCAAACTCACTTTTATGTTTTCTCCATTGATGAATCTGCTACTACCACCACCTCACTTAAACGCGATCAATCAAACTCACTTCACCACCACCGTGAACCTCACCACCTTCAATCCATCACCACTCAAGAACACAATAAGGTGAACCTGCTACTGTTTTAAAAGTATTTATTGTCAGCTCATTTATCATCATCGAACACCACTTTGTTCAAACTTGCTATTATTCGGTTTAGTTGTCACTACCTACATCAACCACCATTGCTTAAGACTTCTGCCATAAAACCAAGGACTCAAAACATTTATGTAAACCGCTATATCACTGTTTGTTGCCTGCTAATTGTCTTTTGTTGACCAGACGAAAACTATCCAATCACCATCACCACTTCACGATATCACTTGAAACCAATCCACCATCTGCTGTTAATGATCATTTTCGTGAAACCACCTCAAACTACCACAACAACAATCGTGTTTTGCAGCTACTATCTCCTTTCAGATTTCTGTTTTGTTCGATCTTCATCACCATCATGATCACCATATTAATTCATTATCTTCAATACACCCATCGATCACCCACAACACCTACTCCATATTCTGTTTCTTTTCGATGGATATTACACAACCAATAATCAACTCGAACCACCTTGATCACGAACACCTCTCTCTCTCTCTCTCTCTCTTCTCTTCTCTCTCTCTACAAATCCTTTCGTGACAATTAAAACCAACACCATAACCATTAAAGCATGTAAGTATGGCAGCTACTATACTACAATTTCTGATCGAATTCTAGACCCATTAAAACATTCTCAATCGAATCACCTTCATCATAACACAAACCGCCACACTTTTATGTATTTCTCGCTATACTTGAAGCTAGTACAGGCCGCCATATATTTCTGTTGAAAACCACACGAGGACACCATCTGTTACTTCAACTTGTTTCTGTTTTTAATCAACTTCTACGCTGCAACTATAGCTACAAGGTTTCTGTTTCAATTGTTTATATAAACGAATAAGATAATGATTTGGTGAGGAGCTGTAAAGCGATAACATTATTAATGTATTATCAATTTGGCTGACAAATGCAATCAAATAAGAACCCACTCACCCACACACCCACAATTCAATTTAAAATAAGCGAAGTTTTGTCTGTTTGTAGGTTGGTTAAAAGCGAAGGAGGAAAAGAGAAACCCTCGAGCCAATATTAACTGTTACGTAATCCATGATGGCTGGCCTTTATATTATGTGTTGGGCCATTTAAACTTAATTCGTTGGGCCGAGTTTATGGTGTTGTTGGGCCAAAATTTTTGGAACGATTATGGAATGGTGTTTTAGGCGATAGAATTTTCGGGTTAAATAACTCAAGATACCAAATACAAAAAGAAAGACACAAAGCAGAAGACTGGTTAAGAGTGTTAGCGGGTGAGCAAGAGGTTGTGGGTTCAAGCCCGGTCTGAGGCATTTTTTTAGGAAGAGCTTTTAAGGTAGTTTATTTATCATTCTTATCATTATTATTATTATTATTATTATTTTCTTTATTAGTATTGTTATTGGAAAAAATATTATTATTGTTATTACTAATGACTTTAACATTATTATCACAAATATTATTATTATTATTATTATTAACATATGACTTTTTATTTATTTTTAGTAGCGTTGTGTTTATTATTAATATTAAAAGTATTTTCTTTTTATTAACATTATTAATAATATTATTAGAGTTATCATGATCTTTATCATAATTTGTATTACTTTTATATAACAAATCATTGATTTACAATATACATATAAATGTATATATATTAATATAACTATAGGTATAAATATTAAAATACAAAATAAATGTATATAACTTTTAAAATAAAAAATATATGACTAAACTAAATAAATAATATATACATAAACTGGTTTAATTATTATTACTTTAACATTATTATTATTATTACAACTATATTATTATTATCAATATTACTATAAATATTATTATTATTATTACAATAAAAGTAGTTATATAAAAATATACTTAATAAAACTATATTTTATATATTATTTATTTAAAGTATATAAAATAAATATATTTGAGTTAATAATGAAACACATGAATTACTAAAATAACAGTTATATTAATAATAATACATAAATTTGTTCGATTACAATTATATGTGTTAATATATATATAAATGATATAGGTTCGTGAATTCGAGGCCAATCTTGCATTTGTTCAATGCCATCATATGCTTAATTACTACGAAATACAATATGTGAGTTTCATTACTCCCTTTTAAATGCTTTTGCAATATATATTTTTGGGACTGAGAATACATGCGCTGCTTTTATAACTGCTTTACGAAATAGACACAAGTAATCGAAACTGCATTCTATGGTTGAATTATCGAATTGAATATGCCCCTTTTAGTCTGGTAATCTAGTAATTAGGGAACATACACCCTAATTGACGCAAATCCTAAAGATAGATCTATGGGCACTAACAAGCCCCAGTCAGAGAATTTGAACTGCTTTAGTACTTCGAATTTATCATGTTCGAAGGGAGTCCCGGAATGATGGAGATATTCTATATGCATCTTGTTAAGGTCGATTACCAGGTGTTCAATCCATATGAATGATTTTTGTCTCTATGCATGGGACGTATATTTATGAGAATTGGAAATGAAAATCTTGTGGTCTATTAAAATGATAAAAATGATTTTTATGATAAACCTATGAACTCATCAACCTTTTGGTTGACACTTTAAAGCATGTTTATTCTCAGGTATTAAAGAAATCTTCCTCTGTGCATTAGCTCATTTTAAGAATATTATTTGGAGTCATTCACGGCATATTTTGAAAGACGTTGCATTCGAGTCGTTGAGTTCATCAAGATTATTATTAAGTCAATTATAGATGGATATATTATGAAATAGTAGGCATACCGTCAACTGTCAATGTAATGAAAGTTTGTCTTTTTAAAAAAGAATACAATGTTTGTAAAATGTATCATATAGAGGTCAAGTACCTCGCGATGTAATCAACTATTGTGAATCGTTTATAATGTATATGAACGGGTCCTTTTAATATATATATATATATATATATATATATATATATATATATATATATATATATATATATATATATATATATATATATATATATATATGTAAGGAGGAAAAGTTAGATAATAATAAAGTGAAAAATTATTTGAGTGATTTGTAGTAGTAATAATAATAATAATAATAATAATAATAATAATAATAATAGTAATAGTAATAGTAATAATAATAATAATAATAATAATAATGAGTTAGTAGATAGTAAAAAAAATGTGGTGGATTGATAGTGGATGAGAGGTTTTGTGGTGAAATGATAAAAAGTGAGAAGTGTGTGGTAAGTTTGTTAAAACTATAAAGATAAGGGTGGTAAAAAGTGTGGTCAATTTGTAAAAAGGTAAACCTTTGTGGTGGAGGTGTGAAACACATAAAGTTTCCTATTCATTTCTTCTATATCTTTTATATATATATATATATATATATATATATATATATATATATATATATATATATATATATATATATATATATAATATAATTTAATATAATATAATTTGTAGTAGTAGTAGAACTTGAGGAATTAGTATATAGTAAAAAAATATGTGGTGGATTGATAGTGGATGAGAGGTTTTGTGGTTAAATGATAAAAAGTGAGAAGTGTGTGGTAAGTTTGTTAAAACTATAAAGATAAGGGTGGTAAAAAGTGTGGCCAATTTGTAAAAAGGTAAACCTTTGTGGTGGAGGTGTGAAACACATAAAGTTTCCTATTCATTTCTTCTATATATATATATATATATATATATATATATATATATATAATAAAGAGGTAAAGTTCTTTTATACCCTTAAAGTATGCATATAAAACAAAAACATAGGTAAAACGTAAGGGGTAAAACTGAAAAGTAAAAAAAAATACATTGTACTAAGAGAAAATTGGATAAATGGTCCCTGTGGTTTACATGAAATGGGGTAAATGGTCCCTGATGTTCATTTTCGAGGTTCGTGGTCCTTGTGGTTTACATAGCCAGTGTAAATAGTCCTTGTCAGTAACAGCCGTTAAAAATGTCTGTTAACTAAGTGGAGACCCTATACCCAGGTTCCAAAACAAACAAAATCATGATACAACCATTTATTTTAAGCTCCTAGTATTCCATTCATTCAATTTTCATTTTACATACATCGGTTTCACATCTAAAATTTTCGTCACCATCTAACCTTTCTTTTCAATCTACCCCACACCCACTTCCAAAATCCTATCCTAAATCTGTGTCAAAATAAAAATAAAAAATTAATTCCAGAACTCTTCGATCTATGGGTTTTTTTTGGAACTCTTCGATGGGTTTTATCATCAACAAACCTTAGGAAAACACTTATATGAAGTATGAACCATCGTTTCAACACCAGAGCTCAACATACCAGAATTTGTAGCTGAGACGCCGGCAGAATAAACTCTCCATAAGTCAGAGATATATCCGAAGCTTGCTCAACAGAGGACACTGGACTGAAAATCCGACGGTGGCGACGGCGATAGACCTAACATACTTTGTTTTAATTTAATTTTGATGTATCGAGATTTGGGTTGACTTATTGAGAAATTTTGATTCAAAGCTTGTTGAAAAAGATTTGGGATTCTTGAAATAAGATTTAAAAACTGAATGGATGGGTTCTGAATATGTAATTTTAAATTGTATATATAGTAATCTGAGATGCATAAGGCGTTTGTTTATAATTTAAAAGAAAAATATTTTTGTTGTTTGTAACCCGAGATGCATTGGGTTATAAATATAGTAGATCTGAACGATATGCATATTGGTTGCTGAGGTGATTTTTTAAAATCAATTATGGTTGAGATAGAATTTTGATTTTAGTTTGAGAAGACGAACCATTTCGACGGTGATGATGACAGAATTTTCGTCAATGAAGACGGGTATGAATTATACGAGTTAAATGTTGGGTTGAAGGTATGTGTGTGGTATCAATTTTATGTTTTGGGTATAAGCTTCTTCTTCCGTAACATCCTTCCTATTTTGGGTTTGAACAAAAACATATACTTTAATATGTATAAATCACGCCAATTTATTTCTAGAAGGTTGGGGAAAGATGAACTGGTAAAGAAAATGGGCAAAAAGACAGAAATACCCCTCACGTGTGTTGCACATGACATGACTTAACGAATTTTTTAACGGCTGTTACTAACAGGGACCACCCATCCTCATTTTGTAAACCACAAGGACCAACCACCTCGAAAATAAAGTTCAGAAACCAATCACCCCATTTCATGTAAACCACATGGACCAACGGGCCAATTTTCTCTTGTACTAATGATATTTCTTAAACTGTATATTTTTTGTCTGGTGACAATAGATATGAGACGGAGAACGTAATATATATATATATAGATAATAATTTAAAATGGCTATATATATCGTACGTTTACATTGTGTGTTATTTTGTGTCATTAGTTTAGTTTGATGTTTGTATGGTTGGTTGTTTGGTTTGGCTCGGTCGTAGATATCGGTTATATTTTTGTTTTCTAGTTTTGAGTCTCTGTTATCTTCTTGTATCTTTATTCATCATAAATCAATCTTTATTTATAGTATTTGCTATTTTAGCGGGAAAAAAAAACTTACTCCGTAGTATAATCTATATAGTCATATTATCTACTACATACTAGTAAAATGCCATTTAAGTGACATCACTTTATAATTAAAATTATACCTTAAAAAAAATTCAAGGACACTTGGCACTATATCAGCCCACTTGCATGACATCATCCTTCTCTAATTTTTTAATTAGTTAAATCTTATAAAATATAATTACTTTACAATTAAAATAAATGTTATAAAATATTACAGTATTAATTATTAACTAATTCAAATTCAAAATCAGTAAAAAAATAGGAGAAAAAAATACGCGTGACTAATACCTTTTTGCAGTCCAAGAAAACACACCACATACTCTGACAAAAATCATTCACGCCTTCTTAAATTTCTCTGCAAACACTTCTCATCTTCCCATCTTCAATTCAAATTTAAAAATCTTCATCTTCATCATCATATTCTTCATTAACTATCATCATCTGTTAGAGTTCTTCACCTGCTTTTCCTTTGTTTTTCATCTGCATCAATGTCATCTTCAACAAAGCCTTAAAACAATCACCCAATAGGTAGCAGTCAATAATCGTTGCTATCAGTCAATAATCGATGCTATCAGTCAACAATCGTTGCAGGTTTGAAGATTGAGACTTTGAAACCTATGAATTCATTATTATTTGTTAAGAAGAAGCCATATTCATTATTATTTCTTCAAGTTCGATTAATTGTTTCAGATTTAATATAAATCGTTTGTTTTCGTTTCAGATTCAAATAGAAAGTTTTTGAATAATTGATGTTTATTAAATGACTTGCTTCATTACTTTTGAATCAGTGTTCATCATGAGGTATGAATTACGACATGTTCGGTTTTTTTGATTAACACTGTGCATTCTTATAATATGAACAAGTTGAGACAAGTTCTGTTTCTTTAATTAACACTGCTTGAGGCACACTAAGTGTTTGATGAAATGTCCAATTGAAAAAAGGGCTAATTTTGTGATTTTTTTGACATTGCAGGTTTTAATGTGTTCCTTTTAGCTAAATTTGGTCAAAAGAATCATCTTATAGTTTGCAAGATGAAGGTAGCTATCATGTGTTTCATTCATTCACATCCATTTATTCATGGTTGATATTTTTTTTCCGTTATAGATTGCATGAATATGTTGATTGGTTTCTTCACACTTTTTATTATTTTCATTGTTTAGATTACCTAAAAAACATGGCCATGTTAGTTAAAAAGACTTGAAGGTCTTGCAGACCCATTTCTCAGAGTTACATGTGTGAATGGTTACATCAGATGTATTCGTTGTTTATTATATATCACAAATGGTTTGTGAGATCCTTGGTTGTTGCATTTTAATGTTAAACGTTTGGAGTAAGTTTAGCGAGTAATTTTTGGTTTGAGGTTTGGCTGTAGATGCTTTGACGGATGCCTTTGACTATGGTTCTTGAAAACAAGGTATGTTACACTTCTACTTATTTATCCTTTAAATTGTGTGGCTTTAACAAAAATGGCTGCTTTGTAATATAGTGATATTCGTGTGGCTTTAACAAAAATGACTGCTTTGTAATGTGTAGCCTGAATTAAAATGTTGTCATGTAATGATTCTTGTGTATTGGTAGGGTGGTGTTAGTTGGATTTGATTTTGCACTGTTACCCGTGTACTTTTGTGCGTGCTGTTGGAGCTATTTTTTAGTTTGCAGCTACCAATGGGTCATAGAAAGTGGGTTCATTTTGTTTTTGGTTTGGGGAACTTAGTTAGCTAGCATCATGAACTGTTTTAGAACTGAAACTGTTGTCTAACCCATGTCACCCGTTCAATTTAGTAAATAATCTGAAACTTCATTACATATGTTTAATAGTAGTTGTCGTTACTCAGACGTGTGCTCTTACCTTGAACCGTTTAAAAACTGTTAAGCGTTTGTCAAGTTGTGTACATGTATACGAGTGTAAAAAATAATTCCAATTAAATAATATACATGGAAAAATAGATGAAGTCATAAAAAAGTGCTTCTAATTGTAGAAACATATTTGCATTTATGTATCTTATCGATTGTATATTTATTTATGCTTATAAATGTATGCACCTTTTGCATGATTATAAGTGTGAATGATTGTGTTTAGGTTGCTGAAAGCTCGGTTTTAGTTTGCTGAGACTCTTTGTTTAGTCGTTAGAGATCGTTTTCTGCTTTCGAGCTTTGGTTTGCGTTTGGTCGGATTGTAATTCGTCTTTTTTCATCGATTGATGATCAGGGGCGGTTGATGTTTCTGTTCTTCAAGAAGCTGCAAACAACTAAACACATCCCAGCGGGGACTCATCTACCTAAGCTCTCAAACAACCAGAGTATCATGATACATTTTAACGACAAGGATTGTGTGGATACATGGTCATTCAAGTTTAGGTTGGTCTGACTTATTTGATTATGTTAACACAATTTAATTAAGAAGGGAGTATTTGATAAACAACATGTTGAAGTTTTAATTGGTTATATTTTCTTCATATTTAGATTTTTATCGGTTCCTTCTTTATATGACATATTTCACATGTACTGGGTAAATTACCATCTTGCTGAAAGGTTAGTACTATTTCATGCTTTTTCCCATTTTTTCTTCAAATTTATATTCAGTAGTTGATAGTTATTTAGTGTTTTAGTTTTAATTGGCAAAAGATAAAAGATACAGAGAATTCTTTTGTTAATTTCGTGTTTGTTTAACGATGGAGTTTTATTGCATTATCTTTACAACAAATGGATTCATAGGTTTGAATCATAATCCAGTTTGTATATGAATGATTTGTGCTGCCCACTAAATGTTCGATGAAATGCCTCAATGAATTTGTTTGAATTTTACAGGTTTGGGCACCCAAGCGGAGATAAGTTTTATATATCATATCCCACAACCTACACGAATGATGATGGTGGCATGAACAAGCCTGAGGTTAGTTACATCATTTGCTTTTTGTTTGAAATTTGATTATGCTCATCATAATAGGATTTGATCTAACCTCTTATTTTAGATAGTTGATCAAGTTCACCCTATAAGTATATGAATTGTTTCTTACGACTTGGAATATTTGTTTGTTATTAAACAGTTATTATTTATTTATTTATAGCCAACGTTACATAGTTTTCACTTGGTTTTTGTATAATTTTGGTTCCAGACAATGTCGAGAACTTTACCTGTCTTAAGAAGTTGTGAATGCTGAACTTGGTTTGTGTGAGCATATTCTATATTTGTTCTATGTGCATACTTTTTCTTAGTGGACTGCTTTATGATACACAATATTTTGAAGACATATGTAAAACCCATGGGCGAAGAAAGCGATTATGGTTATATTACAACTTTGTTGGATGCAAACTCGTGCACTTGCTGCATCGAACTGGTCACGATGACATATTGTATCATATTGTGATGACATCGCGTGGTTCTGGTAAGTATACTGTACATTCTTGGTGATAACTAAAGGTGACTAAATGATCGGGTTAAGCGAGTTGGGTTGGTAAGGTTTTGCTACTTGTCACTATGTGTTATGTATATAATTTTTGATGTTTTATGTAGCTCATAATGTTGGTACACGGTGATGGTGAAATAGTCTCCATGAAGCTGCTTAGTGAGTTCTTTTAAAGAAGTTGCTCTTCCATCCTCATGGTGATTAGACACAATAACGTAAGTAGTAGTACCTTTCACCCATTTAGATTTTACAAATATGCTTTGTAAAATTTGCGATGTCTTTTTACATGGAACCGGTGAATATTACTTCAAACAAGTATGCAATTGCATTTCTTAGAGTTGTGTCTCCCCAGGTACGAAAAACTTTTAATTGATGATTAACATCTCAGTTCAATGTAAGTAGCTATGTTTTATTTTTAAAGTATGCATATGAGGGGTCTTGAATTTTAATTTTATAGTGTCATGTGATGTTGAATTTTCTATCTTCATTTCTCTTTTGATAAGTTTGCTTTGTTACATATTCAATATATACAGGGCCGGTCCTGAGTTTTCTAGTGCCCCGAGCGAGGCGAAAAAAAAAGGCCCCTCTGAATTCTGATCAATGAAAATTACCAAAGCGGCAAATGAATAATATAAGTTATTTAAAAAACGACATCTAACGTCATGTGACTCATGTCAATAAACATAAAAAAAGGGCACAACTTTTTTTTTATAAAAACAAAATCTTTTACTATTATCATCATCAACTACAACATGGGGGATTAATGTTACATGGGGGCTTGATTTAACGTACAGCATATAGACATATACACACTTTAAAAAAAATTAAAAGCAACAAATTTATTAATTATATAAAGTTGTACAGCTACATGTCTTAGAAAGTGAAAACGATACTGCTAATGTAGTACATTATTGCTCTATAAATATTTTCCGTAAGAACAATGTTGTCTCATAGATTGAGATTAAAGTTGAAGTCATTCAATGTACGGATTATAATGAAAAAGTATAATAAAAGTTGAAGTCATTCAATGTACATCATAATGTTGAAGTCATCCCACATCGGTGGGTCAAGTGGAGAAAAGATTCTATAAATGCGCAAGCCCAGCACTGTAATTTGATTAAATTAAAAATGTCTTGCTTCGCTTGGGCCGAGCAATTGAGTTATTAGTTATTTGTAAAGAAAGGTTGGGCTCACTTATTATAGGTGGTTTTGTTAATATTTTGGGCCTGTGCAATTGAACATCTTGCACAGTTATTTTACCATATTGGTAAAGAAATGTTGGGCGTTATTAATATTTTGGGCACTGTGCAATTGAACATCTTTGCACAGTTATTAGTTATTTTTACCATATTGGTAAAGAAATGTTGGGCGTTATTAGTTGTTAATATTTTGGGCACTGTGCAATTGAACATCTTTGCACAGTTATTAGTTATTGGTAAAGAAATGTTGGGCGTTATTAGTTATTGGTAAAGAAATGTGGGCCCTGTGCAATTGAACATTGCACAGTTATTTTACCATATTGGTAAAGAAATGTTGGGCGTTATTAGTTATTGGTAAAGAAATGTTGAGCTTAGCTATTATAGGTGGTTTTGTTAATATTTTGGGCTCCTAAAAATATTGGGCCCTGTGCAATATTAGTTATTGGTAAAGAAATGTTGAGCTTAGCTATTATAGGTGGTTTTGTTAATATTTTGGGCCCCTAAAAATATTGAGCCCTGTGCAATTGAACATCTTGCACCCATATTGGGCCGGCCCTGAATATATATAATTTGATTTGGTTACTACGTATTGATTTGAACAAGGACAATGTATATAATTTGAAGATAGAAAATAACTGCTCTTACCCCGTTGACCCTTTTATCATCTTCGTTATTTTTTTTTTTTTTCATATATAGGGGTGACCAAATGGGTGGGTCAAGCAAAAATTGGTATAGGTTGTTTAAATACATGGGAGTCTATAAAAGGTACTTCATGAAGATGCCATATACAAAAAATAAAAAATAGTAATAATATCATTTTAGATCAAGGATGAGTGGTGGTTTATAATAACTCTTTCGGTTTGTTATCATGAGTTTATAATGTTTAGTACTCCGTAGTTTGTTTCGGTTCTTTTTGATATTTGGAATTTTGACTAAACACAGTATAGTGATGCTATGCAAAAAATGTGCTCATTGGTTTGCATTTAGGAGGTGTAACTTTGACTTTGATATATTAAATTATGTACAAGTCTATGGTCATGTTTCTTACTTGGGTATTCTTGATTTGAGTTAACTCATGGTCTATGGCAAGTAGTATTTTACATGTGTTCCTTTTTTTAAATAAAGTATTGTAGATGTGTGAATACTTGATTTAGTTTATGGTTTAGGGTTTAGGTCTGGCTTTGAAATATGGTAAATTGGGTGCAATTTGATACATTTTTGTCAAACATGAACAAAAACTTATGTATATGTCATGATATATTGATTTGGAGGCATATCATTCGTTGTAACTTAGTCACTTAGGTTGTATTCATATAGTTAACAAATGGGTCTTATATATATGATTTGTTGCAAATTAGTCATTAAAGCTATACTTATGCTTAGATATTAAAGTGGTTAGTGTAGTCAGTAAACTCAAGTGGTTTTTTTTAACATACTTGTGCTTAGATATTAGAGTAGTTAAAGTGAAGCTAAATAGCCTCATAAAATATTTAAAGAAAAATATGTTATATAATTTTAAATATTTAAATATTTAATATCTAACAATACTTCTTTTCATACTTGTACTAACAATACTTGTACTAACAATACTTCTTTTCATACTTATATAATTTTAAATATTTAAATATTTAATATCTATTTACTATTTGTCAAACTTTTTAAATTGTCAATTTTAATTAATTTGTACATTTTCATTGCAGTTGTTTACACTATGAAATATTAAAAAAGGAGCCTCCCACATGCACACATTTGTATGTTTCTGAAAACTTCGTATAAGTTTCAAATCGGTGAACTTGACAAGTAATGAGCTTCCTACTACAAAGAGGATTTGATGATTTTTGAAAGTAATGAATTATTAACATGCTTTTCATTTTGTTTGTTAATATTTTGTAACTTAAAGACTATGCTTTTGGATTTCTATTTTTAATTGTCGTTTTGTCAAGTATTTGATTAAACAATGTTGTTTTCTATCTCATATAACTTGATGAATTTCGCTAGTTTATCTGTACGTTGATTATATAACGCATCATTAACAAAAATTTCTTAAAAATCCCGTGATTCCACGTGTCTTTGCACTAGTAATTATATAAAGCTCTAAAATGATGATGTCATCATTAAGATAAAACCCTTTAATTTTCATAATGATGATGTCATAATTATATATTAATTTATTTAAAAAAATAATATGAAATCTTTTATAAAAGGAAATATTAATCTCTCCTAAATTGTAATTTTAAATTTTCTAAAAAAATTTAAAAAGTATTTATTATTACTAATAATAATAATTATTATCAAAAATATAAATACTGAGCGACCATTATTATTATTATTATTATTTACTTTTAATATAATAATTATAATTATAATTATTATATTATTAATATTCAAATATTGATTATATTTACGAAATTAATTACGTCACATATCTATGCGAAAATACATGTCTTCATATATTTATAAAAACAACGACAAGTTTCTTAGTCAAACGGGTCATTAAAATAAATGACTTTAACATTTACATTTAATATCTAAAAAAATATGTCATTAAATTGTTTCGTTTAAACAAACCCATAATTTCACAGTTCAATTTCACTGGTTTAAATATTAAAAGATCATACAAGTCATTTTTTCTTGTTTTAGTACCTTTGCCCTTCCTCTTCCTCCCAAAATCCTCCCATGCTACAGTGCTACTGCAAGTGGTTTATTGGTTGTTTTCTATTTTCTCATATCTTCCTTAAAATTACAAACCCTGATATCATTCAATTACACACAAAACTGAATAAGAGCAAGTATTTATGCAAATGGCCATGGTTGTGAATCATATCCTCATTCCGAAACACTTCAACTAAACACCACTGTAACTACATTTATTGCAGAATATGATGAGTACCATTTGCGCACCAACAGAAGCTCAAGTTGATATTTCTAACAGAAAATCAAGGTTAGGGTTTCCTTGAATATTATTTTTATATATGTATCATGATAAATTTAGAGATTAGTTCCTTGGTTTTTAGCTTCATAAGTACTGTAATATTTTAGATACTAAATTATTTCAATTATTACGTCAATTTTAAAACCTAGGGTTTTTGAAATTTTCAAATATTTTTTTTTTTTTTTTTTTTTTTTTTTTTTTTAATATTTGTGTGGGTTCATATTCATATGTTAACACTGTATGTCATCAAGCATTAAAATTGGTATATTTAGGGTTTAAGACCAGTTATTTGTCAACATTTTTTTATAGGCCGCCCAAATTATTGATTCTGTCATTTGTATTGAATTCGACTTAAGTCAGTTCTCTCTGTTACTGTATGTTCTTGGTTGAAATTAGTATACATGACAGAATACACTTAAAAGCCCCCTTCCGTAAAATGGAAACCGCTATACTAAAACCCGTGGATTTGTGACTTTTTTTTTTTAGTAACACAGAAGCTCACGGATGTATAAGTACGGTGCTATTGCACGTTCTCAGTTTTATAGAAACGGTAACTCAAATTGGAAGGTTAAAACTTGAAGTGATGTTCTTGAATGATTGATAAGTATATGTATATATGTATATAATTGAATAATACATACGGAGTATAGTAATATAACTTTCCGGTTCATGTTAACTAAATGGTATGCAACTTTATTACATTTGTTATCTACATATAGAAGTTATATTGATATTAGATGGATGGCCTTAGTGAAAAGTTTCAATAGTTATAATTGATAACATATCTTTGTGTTAAATGTTAATGTCAGATTCATGGAACTGATTCAAGGGACTCGTGATGATTCCAACTTGTCAACAAAAGATGATGATATAATTAGCAGTATGCCAAATATTGTGATAACAAACATTATGAATCGTTTGCCCATTCAAGATGCTATAAGGACTAGTATCTTGGCGAGAAACTGGAGGCTTAAGTGGACTACGCTCACCCAGCTCGTTTTTGATAAGGATTTCGTTCAGTATTTGGGAGAACGACAAGAAAAACAAGATAATGTAGGAGATGATAATTGGTATGATGAGAAAAATATAAGTGGACTTTTCCCTCATCTTATGGGTCCCATAACAAAATTTGTCCTCACTATACCGTATGGTAAGGTACTGGATGTCAAGGATTTTTATGATTGGGTTATGTTTTTGTCGAGAAAAGGAATTATGGAATTCACCCTTGAGAATAACAATAAAGAAACGGTCGAGTTGCCCACCTCTATTTTCTCCTGTCGTAACTTGACTCATTTGAAGCTTTCTAACTGCCACTTTCCTGCAGCCCCCCCTAGTTTTCGTGGTTTTCAAAATCTTTTGAGTCTCGATGTATCTCAGGTAACATTTGCTAGTGGATTTTGTGATGTTATCACTATGAGCCCCTTACTTGAGATATTAAAAATATGTGATGACGAAGAACCTGTTCCAAAAGTGAATCTAGTTGATATTTTAAAACTTAAAAATCTCAAGGTTGTATCTTTGCCATTGTATGCGATTGATAGTATGGAGATTACAAATTCCTTAATCGTTCATGGTGGACCTTTTCTTCCAAACCTTGAAGAGCTTTTTTTGAGTTTAGCGTATTTTGAGGTAAGCCCAAGTTGGTTGTTTATAGTTAACATTACATTGTGAAATGTATGACTAACTACAATAGTTTTATATGACCATTTTTCTCTTTTTACAGGGTGGCGTTGACGTAGAAGAAGTAATTTCTGGAAAGTTGTTGTGTGACTCCTTTTCCCGTATCAAGAGTCTTACGTTACGCTATTTTGATTTTGACTGCAGCGTTATGTCACCATTTGTTTATGAAATAATTTGGGGATTACCAAATTTGCAGACCCTTACGATCTATGTAGGTGAAGGATGCATATATATGTATCATAAATCGCATCATTAAACTTGACAGCTGTATGATGAAAACTGTACAATTTTTTGTAGGGTTCAAGCGATTATGAAGATCGGTCACTTGAATTATGTACTTCAATGGGGCAGCTGCAGCTACTGAATGTGGTGTTGGAGTACTTTGAAGGTTCAAAGTATGAATTGTTTTTTATCAAGAAGTTACTTGCGTGTACCCCTCTGCTTAAAAAGATTACTATTCGTCCTGCTCGATACCGACACTTTGATGGTCACGAAGAGAAGTTTATGGTTGCTAAAGAATTGTTGATGTTCGAACGAGCTTCCACCATAGCTAAAGTAGATCTTGATATGTCTTAATCATGGTATCCTCCTTATCTTGTTTTGTTCTACTTACTGGCTGGCTTTTTAGATAAATCTGAGTTAATATGAAAGTTCTGATCACTTAAGTTCATAGATGTACTTTCATTATCCGGGCAATACATGTTTAGTGGTTTGTTTTTGCTCGACTAAGCTTCATATCAGCAGTAAACCCGGTAAAACCACCTGGTTTTGTATCTATTTGAGATGGTTTTTAGTTGTGTTGTTTTGGATGTACTGGACCATTTGTGTTGGACCTGAATGATCATTGTTTGAAGGATTAAATTTGTCGTTTATACTGAGTTTATATTTATATTTATATTATATGCGTGTTAGTAATTTAGATATTTAGTGTTTTTCTTCTATTGTTAATTTTTACGATGTATGTCCATATAAATATAATCATTCCTGGTTGTTTGATGGTTATTGATTTGATCCCTTAAAAGTTATATATAGGCGAAACGTTGATTTTTAAGGTGGCCACATAACTTTTAAGGTAATTTTGTTTTACCTTAATTGTTTCAATGTTTCTCATACATGACTTTTAATTTATAAGGTAAAATAATAATCATTCCAGTGGCCACATAGTGATAAAATATTGAACTTGATTGAAGTGAAATGGGATGATATTGTTGAGAACATGCCACTCAAGAATTCAACCGGTAGGTTTGGCTAACAAATTCTAGGCTGCAATTGTGTAATCGTGTCATTATTGTGGCCTGTGATGCAACTTTTTCATCTTGTGTGTTATGGTTTCTGTGTGGGAATATCAGTAGAGTGTACACTGCATGGCTTAAGTGACCCATTGCTTGTTGTTCATGGGGTTTGGATGGCTTCATACTATGCAAGTTGTATTTTGTAATTGTCATGTACCCGTTCTTATTTATTTTTTATTTTTTATAAATTGTTGTCTTCTGAAAAGGAAACAATGTGTTAGATTGGATTTTATATTTTGGTATTCGCCTCTAAGTGTTTTTGAGACATATTAATCAAAACAATGCACATATACCATGTTTTTAGAGAAAATTGGTCAAAATGCCCCATATCCGAAATTGTTTAATAATATCCCCTAAAAAATTCGAAATTGTAATAATGTTCCCCGACCACGCATGATGTGTGTAACTTGGTGCATGATACGTGGTCACCGAGCACTAAAACAAGTCAAGCACGTGGAATCGCATCACACACTAACTAGCCAGGAACACGCATGGTGCGTATTCCTTTATTGATAAGGCACCCAATTCAGTTTTAAAACTCACCCGCACCAAAAACCTAGAAATCACGCATCAAACGGCGATTTTCCAAAATTCATTCAGTTCATTCGTTTTTTCTTCTTCTTGTCACTCACTCGATTCTAGTTAAACTTCAACCTACGATAGTTATTATATACCCGTTTATCCCCCTTTAACATCTAAGCACACATCAAAAAACTCACATTCACGTTTAAAGTTGTTGAACGAGCGAAAATCCGTAAAATCCGACCTATTAAAGTAGTTGATCAAGAAACCGGACATTCACACATCTTCCACAATGTCAAATAATCAGGTGAAATCAAGATTCCGTTCGTTTGATTAGTTATTTCTTGCATACATTCCGCCGAACAGTTGGTGTGTGTTTAAGTTATTTCAATGTCTGGATCAATTGCGTGCGTATATGTAATATATATTAGTTGCGGTTGCTGTTTAAATGTTGTTGATGTTATTTAGACTTAGTTTAGTTGTTATGTGTTAAAAAAACCAGAAACTCATTTTTTAGTCGTTAACGCATCAATCAGCAACAAGGAACCATCATGCACAAATCAACAGGCAACACACACTATGCGTGGTGCGTGCTGGTGTTATTTTTATTATGTTTGTTTCATGCTCGACGTTATTTGTTTTCAGGATAAACGTTATATACCGGCTGAGCTTACACTGAGGAATAAAGTGAGCATACTTAGTACCATAGCGACCCAGTTGATGTCGACACAGCAGAAACTTTTCAATAAAACGATTTTCGGCCCATGGTTAAATGTACGGTCTACAGACAACTACCGGACCTACGTAAATCTTATGCTTCAGAATAAGAAGAAGAGACGGTCATCTAGGGTCCAACATACATGTAGTGACCCGAACTTTTCCATGTTTATATATATATATATATATATTAAATGAAATTGTTATTTACATGATTAAGTATTTCCAACATGTTAAGCAATCAAACTTGTTAAGACTTGATTAATTGAAATAGGTTTCATATAGACAATTGACCACCCAAGTTGACCGGTGATTCACGAACGTTAAAACTTGTAAAAACTATACGATGACATATATATGGTTATATATATAGTTAACATGATTCTATTATAAGTATGTATCTCATTAGGTATTTTAACAATGAGTTATATACATAAAAATGAGACTATTAATTTAAGAAACTCGAAAACGATATATATAACGATTATCGTTATAACAACGTCTTACTAGGTACATATGAATCATATTAAGATATTGATACACTTGGTTAATTATGTTAAATGATAAGTAAATATATTATTAAGTGTATTAACAATGTAATATATATGTAAAAATAAGACTACTAACTTAATGATTTCGAAACGAGACATATATGTAACGATTATCGTTGTAACGACATTTAACTGTATATATATCATACTAAGATATATTATATATCATAATATCATGATAATATAACAATTTAACATCTCATTTATTATAATA
Source organism: Rutidosis leptorrhynchoides (assembly GCF_046630445.1). Taxonomy (NCBI): domain Eukaryota; kingdom Viridiplantae; phylum Streptophyta; class Magnoliopsida; order Asterales; family Asteraceae; genus Rutidosis; species Rutidosis leptorrhynchoides. Next base: position 469,107,149 of record NC_092335.1, on the reverse strand, counting down.
AACAATGGGTTAACAACATTCAACAAGATCGTTAACCTAAAGGTTTCAAAACAACATTTACATGTAACGACTAACGATGACTTAACGACTCAGTTAAAATGTATATACATGTAGTGTTTTAATATGTATTCATACACTTTTGAAAGACTTCAAGACACTTATCAAAATACTTCTACTTAACAAAAAATGCTTACAATTACATCCTCGTTCAGTTTCATCAACAATTCTACTCGTATGCACCCGTATTCGTACTCGTACAATACACAGCTTTTAGATGTATGTACTATTGGTATATACACTCCAATGATCAGCTCTTAGCAGCCCATGTGAGTCACCTAACACATGTGGGAACCATCATTTGGCAACTAGCATGAAATATCTCATAAAATTACAAAAATATGAGTAATCATTCATGACTTATTTACATGAAAACAAAATTACATATCCTTTATATCTAATCCATACACCAACGACCAAAAACACCTACAAACCCTTTCATTCTTCAATTTTCTTCATCTAATTGATCTCTCTCAAATTCTATCTTCAAGTTCTAAGTGTTCTTCATAAATTTCAAAAGTTATAGTTTCATAAAATCAAGAATACTTCCAAGATTGCAAGTTTACTTCCAAGTTTTCTAAATCCATTCCAAGTAATCATCCAAGATCAAGAAACCTTTGTTACTTACAGTAGGTTATCTTTCTAATACAAGGTAATAATCATATTCAAACTTTAATTCAATTTCTATAACTATAACAATCTTATTTTGAGTGGAAATCTTACTTGATATTGTTTTCGTGTCATGATTCTGCTTCAAGAACTTTCAAGCCATCAAAGGATCCTTTGAAGCTAGATCTATTTTTCTCATTTCCAGTAGGTTTATCCAAGGAACTTGAGGTATTAATGATGTTCATAACATCATTCGATTCATACATATAAAGCTATCTTATACGAAGGTTTAAACTTGTAATCACTAGAACATAGTTTAGTTAATTCTAAACTTGTTCGCAAATAAAAGTTAATCCTTCTAACTTGACTTTTAAAATCAACTAAACACATGTTCTATATCTATATGATATGCTAACTTAATGATTTAAAACCTGGAAACACGAAAAACACCGTAAAATCGGATTTACGCCGTCGTAGTAACACCGCGGGCTGTTTTGGGTTAGTTAATTAAAAACTATGATAAACTTTGATTTAAAATTTGTTATTCTGGGAAAATGATTTTTATTATGAACATGAAACTATATCCAAAAATTATGGTTAAACTCAAAGGGGAAGTATGTTTTCTAAAATGGTCATCTAGACGTCGTTCTTTCGACTGAAATGACTACCTTTACAAAACGACTTGTAACTTATTTTTCCGACTATAAACCTATACTTTTTTTGTTTAGATTCATAAAATAGAGTTCAATATGAAACCATAGCAATTTTATTCACTCAAAACGGATTTAAAATGAAGAAGTTATGGGTAAAACAATATTGGATAATTTTTCTCATTTTAGTTACGTGAAAATTGGTAACAAATCTATTCCAACCATAACTTAATTAACTTGTATTGTATATTATGTAATCTTGAGATACCATAGACACGTATACAATATTTCGACCTATCATGTCGACGCATCTATATATATTTCGGAACAACCATAGACACTCTATATGTGAATGTTGGAGTTAGCTATACAGGGTTGAGGTTGATTCCAAAATATATATAGTTTGAGTTGTGATCAATACTGAGATACGTATACACTGGGTCGTGGATTGATTCAAGATAATATTTATCGATTTATTTCTGTACATCTAACTGTGGACAACTAGTTGTAGGTTACTAACGAGGACAGCTGACTTAATAAACTTAAAACATCAAAATATATTAAAAGTGTTGTAAATATATTTTGAACATACTTTGATATATATGTATATATTGTTATAGGTTCGTGAATCAACCAGTGGCCAAGTCTTACTTCCCGACGAAGTAAAAATCTGTGAAAGTGAGTTATAGTCCTACTTTTAAAATCTAATATTTTTGGGATGAGAATACATGCAGGTTTTATAAATGATTTACAAAATAGACACAAGTACGTGAAACTACATTCTATGGTTGAATTATCGAAATCGAATATGCCCCTTTTTATTAAGTCTGGTAATCTAAGAATTAGGGAACAGACACCCTAATTGACGCGAATCCTAAAGATAGATCTATTGGGCCTAACAAATGTGACAACTCAGAAATTTCCAACCAAATTTAAACTTTAATCTTTATATGTTTTCGACACGATAAGCAATATTTGTTAAGTTAAATTTCAAGAATTTTAAACTATGTTCATACATTCATTCAACCTCGACCAAGTTTCAACGATTCACGAACCATTAAACGAATATGATTATATATGTATATGTGTATATATATTATAACTTGAAACGTAAACAAAATATTAGATTAAATACTTTACATGATTGTATCTGTTTCAAAATGTTAATCAATGGAATTAGAAGATAAGATCAAATGATTGAATTATCAGATATATTAAATTATGATTACAAGTCTCTGTTGAAAGGCCCACGTTGATTTGAGAAATCTTTCCATTTTAACAATAAATGGTAAAGTGATTTATAAATAAGAACAAATTATCAATCATTGAGAACTAGACAAAGGATAGTGGAAGATTGAATCTCATAAAGACTCGATTGATCTATTTAGTTTCAAACGTACAAAAACGTTTTCAGTTTAAAAAGAACTTTATTATTAAAACGTATATAACTTTTATAAATATCTAGAACCACTTTTGACAACTCATTACTTAACTAGAATGATAAAGATAAAGATATTTATATTTTATTTTATTATATATATAACGATTTAAATTAATATTATATATATTTATACGCGTATTATACGTACATAATTTTATACTTTTACTATACTTAAACTTTACCTTTACTTTATTTTTACTTTACTTTAACTTTAATAATTCACTTTAATAATTCATACTTTAATAATTCACTTTAATAATTCATACTTTAATAATTCACTTTAATAATTCATACTTTAATAATTCACTTTAATAATTCATACTTTAATAATTCACTTTAATAATTCATACTTTAATAATTCACTTTAATAATTCAAAAATCTATTATAAATAGAATTCAATAGGTTTCATTATTTCATAGAAACTTGAAAATATTTTTCTCTAAACTCTCTCAATCGATTTACATATATATATTTACTCCGTATTATTTCAAGATATTATTAGTATACATAAAATATTACGACGGAGTGCTGTCCGAGTGATTTCGAAATTGTTTTTCGAGTAGGATAGGATTAAGGAAATTATGGGTTATAGCTATGGAGGTGATTGAGTATGGTTCATGGGTATGCTCGTGAGGTCAATATAGTGTTTATCATTTCCGTTGCGTCTACGTACCTTTCCTGCAATATTGAATCTCAATATTGATACGTGAGTACTCATAATTTAACTTTTACATACTAATAGTGTATCCCTGACTAGTGCTCGAGTATTTAGGATTATGCATGCTTGTACTTTTGATATTGCCCTTAGACAGGTTAGGTTGAATCTTGAATTAGTTACTCTTGCGGTTGAGATAAGGTATAAGATATGCATGTCCTTGGAAAGCTAGCGAAAAATTAAGAACTTTTCCTTTAGATATCGAATGGTTTCGATGAACGGATTAGAAGTTATAATCAATTGAATTTTCGATATTTTTATTAAAAATGATTATTATTATCGTCATTTTTATCGTCGTTCCAGTTTTATCTTATTATTATCATTATTATTATCTTTATCAATAAAAGGGATTTATCATTAAAAATTGTTATTTTTTTTTATTATTACTATCGTTATTATCGTTAAAGTTATAATTAGTATTATTATTATTATCCAATTATTATTATTATTATTATTATTATTATTATTATTATTATTATTATTATTATTATTATTATTATTATTATTATTATTATTATTATTATTATTATTATTATTAGTATTATTATTATCATTATTAATATATATATCATTATTTAAAAATGGTTATTGTTATTGTTATTATTATTATTACTATATTATCATTAAGATAATTATTAGTATTATCGTTAGTAATGTTATAGTAACTATCATTATTAATATTAGTGTAACTAAAACAAATATTTGTAACACCTAATTATTTTGATTACTATTATTATCATTATTATGAACACGATATAAAAGACGATTAAAAGCTATTAAACGAAACGATTAGGAAATAATGAGTAAGAGTATCATGATGAAATTAAAATATTATAAGATATTGATTTAGATAAAATTATAGTTCTTATTATTTTTTATCATTACTATTATTATTAAAAGTATCGTTAGTATTAAAACTATCATTTTAACAAAAATTATCATTTTAATAGAAATGTCATTGTTACTATAAAATATCATTATTGTTATTATTTTAAATAGAATTATTATTTTAAAGATAATATTAAAAATTATCGTAAATATTAAAGTTATCATAATTAGAATTATCGTTTTATCATAATGTCATCTTAGTAATTATAAATATTGATATTTTTATAATAATAATTATTATTACAAAATAGTACAACTTTTACTTACTATTATTATAGATATTATTTTATCAAATAAATATGTGATACAAACATATTTTACTACGTGTAATAACTTACTTTAATAATACCTATCATATTATCTTTATGATATTAAATGAACCCTATAAATTTTATTACTTAATATATATAAAAGTATATTTTATTATATAAATTTAATATAAAATTTTATTTATTAATAAATAAATTATATTATTTACTCTAATAAATCTTTTAAAAATATTTAAAAATATAAAACGACGATATTTAAACTATATATTAATCATGTATAGATTTTTGGAAATTATTTTGAGTCAAATTTACTTTTGTTGACTTTTGCATATTAGTCTCGAGCATTAGGATTGTGGTACACTATGACTTAACCTAATTTGTTAGACAAATATTGACCAACACATAAATATATATAATTAATTAGGTTCGTGAATCCGAGGCCAACATTGCACTTGTTCAATGACGTTATATGTATTTTTACTACGAAATACAGTATGGTGAGTTTCATTTGCCTTTTTACCCTTTATATTTTTGGGACTGAGAATACATGCGCTTTTATAAATGTTTGACGAAATAGACACAAGTAATTGAAACTACATTCTATGGTTGAATTATCGAAATCGAATATGCCCCTTTTTATTAAAGTCTGGTAATTTAAGAATTAGGGAACAGACACCCTAATTGACGCGAATCCTAAAGATAGATCTATTGGGCCTAACAAACCCCATCCAAAGTACCGGATGCTTTAGTACTTCGAAATTTATATCATGTCTGAAGGAGGATCCCGGAATGATAGGGGATATTCTTATATTTATCTAGTTAATGTCGGTTACCAGGTATTCACCATATGAATGATTATTTTTGTCTCTATGCATGGGACGTATATTTATGAGAACTGTAAATGAAATTCTTGTGGTCTATTAAAATGATGGAAATAAATGATTATGATAAACTAATCAACTCACCAACCTTTTGGTTGACACTTTAAAGCATGTTTATTCTCAGGTGTTAAAGAAATCTTCCGCTGTGCATTTGCTCATTTTAAAGATATTACTTAGAGTCTTTCATAGCATATTTCGAAGAACGTTGCATTCAAGTCATTGAGTTCATCAAAGATTATTATTAAATCAATTTATAGTTGGATAGTGGATATTATGAAATGGTATGCATGCCGGTCAATTTTCGATGTAAAGAAAGTTTGTCTTTTAAAAACGAATGCAATGTTTGTAAAATGTATCATATAGAGGTCAAATACCTTGCAATGTAATCAACTATTGTGAATCGTTTATAATGTATATGAACGGGTCCTTTCAGTTGGTATCAGAGCGGTGGTCTTAGCGAACCAGGTCTGCATTAGTGTGTCTAACTGATAAGTCGATAGGATGCATTAGTGAGTCTGGACTTCGACCGTGTATGCATGTCAAAAGTTTTACTTATCATTTTGTGTCGAAAATTAACTACTTATCATCCTCAGAAAATTATCTGCTTATCATTTTTAGTCTAAGACACGTCTTGCTGCATTGTTTGCATGAATAGTGTATAGATAAAAATTCATATCTTAGCATATCTGCTAAATCATATCTTATCGTATCTGTTACTTTAAACTTTGCCTGACATATCTCGCAAAGTTTTCCGTAATCTACGAAATCTTTTGATCTATATATATATATATATATATATATATATATATATATATATATATATATATATATATATATATATATATATATATATTCTATGTAATTAGAATACCATCCGTTAGCCAAAATCATTTGATATCGAAAAAAAAAAATCCTTTATCCAATCGTACGAAATGGAATTCGTCATCAGTTCAAGTCACTCAGATTCCGAAATGGAATCCCATTCAAGCTCCGAAAGTAGTGTGACCGGAATAGATCAACCAATTAGTCATCACCTATTCTGGATGAATTGGGGATGGGTTCGTAGCCTCCTCAATCATTGGAGACAAGAAGAAGGTGATCCCTTCCATCCACCACATTGCCCTCTTGACGAAGAACCTGAAGCACTTACCGGCGAACCTGTCCGAAACACCATTTTCTCGCTCATTTCCAGAGTATCTCGTCACGATTTTATATTACATCAAATTTTAGATTTTATTTATCCGCTCGTCCGAACCGACAATCACCCCGGTGTAATAGAAGAAGTCAACGAGCTTCGCGCTCGGGTAGTGGCTTTGGAGAATATGATGCAGAGATTACAAACACTAGCAGCAGCATCAACAGTATAACCAGTACAACCATCATCAACGCCAACAGTACCATTACCACCTTCAACCACAACCGTGTCGTAAACCTCAACTTCACAATCTGTCACACGAGCATCAACGTCATACGCACCATGAAATACCAAGGAGTACCAACAACAATAACTGACGAAGTATTAATTCATAACTTCATTGGAAAAACATTTCCGCGGCGATTATGTAATCTCTAAAGTCTTAGAGATTATCTAATCTAGCCCTAACCATAAATCAGTTAAGCGAACCAAAATGATAGAAGGAAGATTAGAAACCCTGACAAAAATGGTGTGTGATTAACAAGCTAAACTTGCTTTACCAACAGCATCAACAGTACCGTCAGCGTTACCAGCATCGTCAGTACAGTCAACATCCGAATCAACAACACCGATAACATCACAAACTCCGTCAGTTCAAGAATCACTGTGGACATCATTACGAATCAATAACGTGTATATTGTATCAACGAGTTATGAAGAATTAACTCATTCCCTCTGAAGAAATTATATGTATATTATATATATATATATATATATATATATATATATATATATATATATATATATATATATATATATATATATATATATATATATATATATATATATATATTCTGAAATAAATCTTTCCGTGCTAAGCTATTGAGTGTGAATCTTAACTACTCGGTTAATTCATATTACAAATATGCAATAATGTACGTCCTTCGGCCGCAACTTAACCAGCGTTAACTACAATCTCTGTCGCAATTCAACAAATTCCAATTCATAATAAATCAAGTATATATTTGATTTTACACTTTCATCATCGATGTACCCGAAACTTTTCAGATAACATCATTCGTACTTTGCGAAATTCACAAGAATTCCACGAACCGAACATCATACATCAACAAATAACGAAGTATTGATTCATAATTTCAATGTCATTAAAGAAATACTGCGTAAAAGTTATGTACTTTTTAAAGCCTTTAGGGATTATTCAATTCTAGTTTCAATCGTAAATCAAATGAGTTTAATTTAACATTAACTCATTAAATCTATGTTACATCTGAAGAAAATTTACATATATATATTTTCATAAAGACTGTAATAAAATTCTTTTGTACAAAATATTAATTGTGAAATTTTTTTTAACGGGTAGGTAATACTCAAGAGATATATAAATTCACAATTAATATGTTACATTCTTCGAATCTGATTCAGCAAATCATCCATTATACTCCCTACTTTCACAACAATATACATTCTTTTATAGAAATCAAAACAACCATACTCATTCAAAATTTAATTACATATTCTGATTTTGAAATCTCAATATTCAACTTGAGATATGACCAAAATCATCACTCTTAGATCCTTACATCTTTCACAAGCTATATTTTGACTTCAAAACTGTGTTAGAACATCAAATGTAGGTTAACGATTACAATCTGTGTTCAAACCCTTCAAAAATTTTTGAAGACACTTCGAATGATGAGCAATCGAGATGATGATCCAACCACATGTTACCCACAGTTATGTACCCGAAAAACTCTTGAAACCAAAGTAAAAGTTTAAACAACGTATCCGCGTCAGATTCTTTGGCATTTATTAGCAAAAATAACTTTGCGACTCCTATTCAAAGTAGCCAGTTTTGTCACAGCTCCAGCAAGTCAACTTCGACTTTTCAGTTAGACTAACCTTATTATAACCTTGAGATATACACCATCGTTACCAGGGAACCTTTTACATTCCACCACATTATTAGCAGATGTACCAACAACTTCATTACCCTTTGACTTTAGCCTCTCCAAAAAGTCATTATAATTATTCATTGAAACCCCATCATTTACTCATTCACATCTTGTAATGAGAATTGCCATACGAATCATTGGGAATTAGCAATCAGTATTTTGAAATCTCGCAGCATGTCTACGCCAACAGTTATATGTGTATATATATAACGTCTATCTTCTGGACTTAATTTGAATGCGAAGTTTCTGAAAAACACTCCGAACTACGAATTGGTTCTCCGAAAATGGAAAAAAAATGCTGATGAAGCAGCAAAAACTATAAATGACTTTAAACGGTAAAAGCTGGATGATAATGATGAAGTGTGCTGGCAAAGCGCAGAAAAAGAGAAGTTTTGAAACTGGAAAACGGATTGAGCAAAGTAGGAAGGAGACTGTGAACAAATTACAAAGACTGAACCTGACTTCAAAGGATCCAAATGATTCAGTACCTGCTGAAGTCATTAACGAATACCTTGCTCCTGACTCTAAACCCCTGCGGATAATATTCTTCATCATCCTCTGATATTAGAAATTCTAAAATATCATCATATCTTTCATTATAAATATCCTCCATATTTCTGAAGATATTTTCTTAATTTTTCTTATTTGAAATCATTTACCTCTTCGCGCTATCTGTATTACATCATAAAAGAAACTATTTTAGTTTCTAAATTCTGAAACATTCAAGTTTAAAATAGGAATATTTTGAAGTAGTGTTGGGAACTGAAGCATGAATTAGTATAATATAATGACACTTGATCAATGTGATTATATTACAGTAAGTCATGCTGAGTTTCTAAATGGAACGTGATGATTCACAGATCATAACATCATCATGTGCCATGTTATACGACTCTTGTATTCTATTTAACCTCTAAAATATCAAGAAAATATTTCTTGATGATTCGGCCTTTTCCAGGGTATTCTAGTAATTTGACAAGTCAAGATCGTGCCATCACAATTTCCTTCCTAGAACATTAACAATGTTCATTCTGAAATTTATATCTGTGAATTCTGGACCATTACAAGCGGTGCTTAATCGCAAGAAGAAGAAACGAAAGGACAAAACTCTGAAATAGAAATTGGGGTATAAATTGCAGCAAATAAAAGAGAGCATTAACTGTGAATGATAATGATTATAGAAGACAGAAGCAGAGACTTTGAAATATAAGGGAACATATAAAGCCCAACGACAAACCAGAAATTATAAACCATATATGTCGATGCATATAGCAATATAAAGACACGGGAGAACTAGAAACACTATAAACCCAAGAGTATAGTAGAAGTAAATAGATTCTTCCGGCGGTAGATGAAAAAGAAGAATGACCGATATGAAAGTTAGAAGTATATCGAGAATCAGAACTGGATGGAGCATATTGATGAATACTTTAAAATATGAGTTGAGGGGAAAAGAATAGAAGGTGATGAAACATGACTAGGAACTTAGAAATCAACAGATTTAACTCACACAATGGTGGAATAAGTGAATCAAACCCTCTAGTGAATAGGTTAAGTTTTTTTTTTGATTAATTTAGTCAAACCACAACTAAATCAAGTGTGATTAGATCAACACCTAGAGCTATTATTCACCACCTGGGTGATTTGGACTGAGAGAGAATCGGAAGAGCTCACTAGATCTTAGTGTGTGTAACAAATGAGAGGCTTAACCTAAAATGAAGAACATAAGACTTTATATACCCCTGCTGTTGACTCACCCATACGATTCATTCATCACACGTACGAGTTGGCTTCATCAGCCGTACGGGTGATCACTCACTCGTGTCTTCTCATTTAGGTTGTAATTGTGACTTAGCTCAGCATCAACCGTGCGTATGAGCCTGTCAGCCATACTAGTGAGGCTTCACTAGTACGTCTGACTAAGTCTAACATAGTCAAACATCTAAATCTCGTTCCTGCAGTTCCTGTAACCACATACAAACACGGATAGGATAATAACGAGCAATCATGGTGGCCTGTAAACTGTTGTACCTGCAATGGACGTGGGTAGATGTCTAGGGACTTGCATAAAATGCATCAACAGGAGGTGTGAGTTGTAAGGAAACGAAGGAGGTGAATTTATAAGAAAATCTCCGACAGAACAATTAAAATGGACAATCGCATTTAAAGCGGATCCTAATTCCCTTGATTACCGGATAGTCAAATCTTATTAAGAAGATTTTCTTCAAATCCCTTGAAATCTGGGAATCAATCATATCTACGTCAAATGATAAGATGAATCTACACTTACTCATTTCACTCTTCTATGTTAGCTTCATTCGTACTCTTCATACAAATGGATTGTTTATCCAAATTATTCGCTGATGATAAAACTCTAATTTTCAGCCCGTATGCATCATGAAAACATACTTATTATCATTCATGACCTTTCCACTCAAATTTCGAGACGAAATTTCTTTAACGGGTAGGTACTGTGACAACTCGGAAATTTCCAACCAAATTTAAACTTTAATCTTTATATGTTTCCGACACGATAAGAAATATTTGTTAAGTTAAATTTCAAGAATTTTAAACTATATTCATACATTCATTCAACCTCGACCAAGTTCCAACGATTCACGAACCATTAAACGAATATGATTATATATGTATATGTGTATATATATTATAACTTGAAACGTAAACAAAATATTAGATTAAATACTTTACATGATTGTATCTGTTTCAAAATGTTAATCAATGGAATTAGAAGATAAGATCAAATGATTGAATTATCAGATATATTAAATTATGATTACAAGTCTCTGTTGAAAGGCCCACGTTGATTTGAGAAATCTTTTCATTTTAACAATAAATGGTAAAGTGATTTATAAATAAGAACAAATTATCAATCATTGAGAACTAGACAAAGGATAGTGGAAGATCGAATCTCATAAAGACTCGATTGATCTATTTAGTTTCAAACGTACAAAAACGTTTTCAGTTTAAAAAGAACTTTATTATTAAAACGTATATAACTTTTATAAATATCTAGAACCACTTTTGACAACTCATTACTTAACTAGAATGATAAAGATAACGATATTTATATTTTATTTTATTATATATATATAACGATTTAAATTAATATTATATATATTTATACGCGTATTATACGTACATAATTTTATACTTTTACTATACTTAAACTTTACCTTTACTTTATTTTTACTTTACTTTAACTTTAATAATTCACTTTAATAATTCATACTTTAATAATTCACTTTAATAATTCATACTTTAATAATTCACTTTAATAATTCATACTTTAATAATTCACTTTAATAATTCATACTTTAATAATTCACTTTAATAATTCATACTTTAATAATTCACTTTAATAATTCAAAAATCTATTATAAATAGAATTCAATAGGTTTCATTATTTCATAGAAACTTGAAAATATTTTCCTCTAAACTCTCTCAATCGATTTACATATATATATTTACTCCGTATTATTTCAAGATATTATTAGTATACATAAAATATTACGACGGAGTGCTGTCCGAGTGATTTCGAAATTGTTTTTCGAGTAGGATAGGATTAAGGAAATTATGGGTTATAGCTATGGAGGTGATTGAGTATGGTTCATGGGTATGCTCGTGAGGTCAATATAGTGTTTATCATTTCCGTTGCGTCTACGTACCTTTCCTGCAATATTGAATCTCAATATTGATACGTGAGTACTCATAATTTAACTTTTACATACTAATAGTGTATCCCTGACTAGTGCTCGAGTATTTAGGATTATGCATGCTTGTACTTTTGATATTGCCCTTAGACAGGTTAGGTTGAATCTTGAATTAGTTACTCTTGCGGTTGAGATAAGGTATAAGATATGCATGTCCTTGGAAAGCTAGCAAAAAATTAAGAACTTTTCCTTTAGATATCGAATGGTTTCGATGAACGGATTAGAAGTTATAATCAATTGAATTTTTGATATTTTTATTAAAAATGATTATTATTATCGTCGTTTTTATCGTCGTTCCAGTTTTATCTTATTATTATCATTATTATTATCTTTATCAATAAAAGGGATTTATCATTAAAAATTGTTATTTTTTATTATTATTACTATCGTTATTATCGTTAAAGTTATAATTAGTATTATTATTATTATCCAATTATTATTATTATTATTATTATTATTATTATTATTATTATTATTATTAGTATTATTATTATTATTATTATTATCATTATTAATATATATATCATTATTTAAAAATGGTTATTGTTATTGTTATTATTATTATTACTATATTATCATTAAGATAATTATTAGTATTATCGTTAGTAATGTTATAGTAACTATCATTATTAATATTAGTGTAACTAAAACAAATATTTGTAACACCTAATTATTTTGATTACTATTATTATCATTATTATGAACACGATATAAAAGACGATTAAAAGCTATTAAACGAAACGATTAGGAAATAATGAGTAAGAGTATCATGATGAAATTAAAATATTATAAGATATTGATTTAGATAAAATTATAGTTCTTATTATTTTTTATCATTACTATTATTATTAAAAGTATCGTTAGTATTAAAACTATCATTTTAACAAAAATTATCATTTTAATAGAAATGTCATTGTTACTATAAAATATCATTATTGTTATTATTTTAAATAGAATTATTATTTTAAAGATAATATTAAAAATTATCGTAAATATTAAAGTTATCATAATTAGAATTATCGTTTTATCATAATGTCATCTTAGTAATTATAAATATTGATATTTTTATAATAATAATTATTATTACAAAATAATACAACTTTTACTTACTATTATTATAGATATTATTTTATCAAATAAATATGTGATACAAACATATTTTACTACGTGTAATAACTTACTTTAATAATACCTATCATATTATCTTTATGATATTAAATGAACCCTATAAATTTTATTACTTAATATATATAAAAGTATATTTTATTATATAAATTTAATATAAAATTTTATTTATTAATAAATAAATTATATTATTTACTCTAATAAATCTTTTAAAAATATTTAAAAATATAAAACGACGATATTTAAACTATATATTAATCATGTATAGATTTTTGGAAATTATTTTGAGTCAAATTTACTTTTGTTGACTTTTGCATATTAGTCTCGAGCATTAAGATTGTGGTACACTATGACTTGACTTAATTTGTTAGACAAATATTGACCAACACATAAATATATATAATTAATTTAGGTTCGTGAATCCGAGGCCAACCTTGCACTTGTTCAATGACGTTATATGTATTTTTACTACGAAATACAGTATGGTGAGTTTCATTTGCCTTTTTACCCTTTATATTTTTGGGACTGAGAATACATGCGCTTTTATAAATGTTTGACGAAATAGACACAAGTAATTAAAACTACATTCTATGGTTGAATTATCGAAATCGAATATGCCCCTTTTTATTAAAGTCTGGTAATCTAAGAATTAGGGAACATACACCCTAATTGACGCGAATCCTAAAGATAGATCTATTGGGCCTAACAAACCCCATCCAAAGTACCGGATGCTTTAGTACTTCGAAATTTATATCATGTCCGAAGAAGGATCCCGGAATGATAGGGGATATTCTTATATGTATCTAGTTAATGTCGGTTACCAGGTGTTCACCATATGAATGATTATTTTTGTCTCTATGCATGGGACGTATATTTATGAGAACTGTAAATGAAATTCTTGTGGTCTATTAAAATGATGGAAATAAATGATTATGATAAACTAATGAACTCACCAACCTTTTGGTTGACACTTTAAAGCATGTTTATTCTCAGGTGTTAAAGAAATCTTCCGCTGTGCATTTGCTCAATTTAAAGATATTACTTAGAGTCTTTCATAGCATATTTCGAAGAACGTTGCATTCGAGTCATTGAGGTCATCAACGATTATTATTAAATCAATTTATAGTTGGATAGTGGATATTATGAAATGGTATGCATGCCTGTCAATTTTCGATGTAAAGAAAGTTTGTCTTTTAAAAACGAATGCAATGTTTGTAAAATGTATCATATAGAGGTCAAATACCTCGCAATGTAATCAACTATTGTGAATCGTTTATAATGTATATGAACGGGTCCTTTCAACAAACCCCATCCAAAGTACCGGATGCTTTAGTACTTCGAAATTTTTATCATATCCGAAGGGTGTCCTGGAATGATGGGGATATTCTTATATATGCATCTTGTTAATGTCGGTTACCAGGTGTTCACCATATGAATGATTTTTATCTCTATGTATGGGATGTGTATTGAAATATGAAATCTTGTGGTCTATTGTTACGATTTGATATATATAGGTTAAACCTATAACTCACCAACATTTTTGTTGACGTTTAAAGCATGTTTATTCTCAGGTGAATACTAAGAGCTTCCGCTGTTGCATACTAAAATAAGGACAAGATTTGGAGTCCATGTTTGTATGATATTGTGTAAAAACTGCATTCAAGAAACTGATTTCGATGTAACATATTTGTAATGTAAACCATTATGTAATGGTCGTGTGTAAACAGGATATTTTAGATTATCATTATTTGATAATCTACGTAAAGCTTTTTAAACCTTTATTTATGAAATAAAGGTTATGGTTTGTTTTAAAAATGAATGCAGTCTTTGAAAAACGTCTCATATAGAGGTCAAAACCTCGCAACGAAATCAATTAATATGGAACATTTTTAATCAATAAGAAGGGGACATTTCAGTTGGTATCCGAGCGTTGGTCTTAGAGAACCAGAAAATTTGCATTAGTGTGTCTTATCGAGTTTGTTAGGATGCATTAGTGAGTCTGGACTTCGACCGTGTTTTCTTTAAAAATGATTGCTTAACATTTTTGTTGGAAACTATATATTATTAACATGTATATATTATGTGATATATTAATCTCTTAACATGTTTGATATTGTGTGATAGATGTCTACCTCTAGCACAAATCCCATTGATTCACCTAATAATAACGAAGAGTCGAATATATATTGGACTGATTCACAAGTTCCCGAAGAAGAACCGGAAGAAGAATCAGAACCGGAAGAAGAATCAGAACCGGAAGAGGAGGAACCGGAGGAGGAAATAGAACCGGTGGGGGAAATAATAAAATGGTTAAGTAAAAGAAAATCCTCAACCAACCGACCAAGGTTAATTATGGTCAATGGTGTTTCCGCCAAGGAAGCAAAATATTGGGAGGATTACCAATTCTCCGATGAATCGGATTCCGATGAGAATTCCGATGATGTTATAGAAATTACCCCAACTGAATTTAAAAAGGCAAAAGAAAATAATAAGGGAAAGGGCATAAAAATAGAGAAATCTAATTCCAACCCCGATGAACTTTATATGTATCGTCAACCCCCGAAGCCCTTAAGTTGTAACAATGACCCGGGAACCTCTAAACCACCAGGTTTTTCTAAACCGTTGTGGAAAACGACAGCTCATATTAGGGGAACATCATATATCCCTAGAAACTTGGCAAAACGAACCAAAACCGAAAAAGAAGAAACGAGCGAGTCAGAATAAGATAGTTGTATTCGTGTGGTGTAATATATGTAATATAGTGTGCTTATGCTTTATGATATATGTAAAAATTGCTTTTATTAATAAGTATTTTTTTTTGAATCTAACTCTTGTCTATTTTACAGTATAAAAACACAAAATGGATAGACAACCCAATATTTTAAGAGACCTACCCGGAGACATGATTGATGAAATCTTGTCTAGAGTCGGTCAGAATTCTTCGGCACAACTATTTACGGCGAAATCAGTTTGTAAGACATTCGAAGAACGTTCCAAGAATGTCTTGGTTTATAAGAGACTTTCGTTTGAAAGATGGGGGATATCACATTGGAAAACCCATAAGTTACGATGTGTTTACTTTGACGCATATATTGCGGGGAACCCAAATGCTATTTTACGCAACGGGTTAAGAAATTATTTTGACTCAGTGTATCCGAATATAGGACTTCATGATTTAGAAAAAGCGGCTAACATGCAACATAAAGAAGCATGCTATGCTTACGGGTTAGTAATGTTCGCTTCTCACCAAAGTGAGAAAAAGAACATCGGGCTACAACTATTAAACAAAACGTTCCCACAAGTGACGGAGTCGGTAATTGGGGTAAGAAATGAGGTTTTTAGGTTATTACGAGACTGTTGGTCATTACGTAACCCTCGTCCCTTTGACGACGTTACAACACGCTGTCTTATCAACGGCCATAACGGTTATGTTCCACAAGACCAAGGATGGGAAGTAGTCCTAGTAAAACCAGAATGCATGACTTGTTTCTGGACGTATGAATTACGTATCTTTATTGCCTTTGCTGAACGACTTGTGTACTAGCTAGAATTATCTTCACAACTATCTTGTATCAAAGTTATTGTGTGCTATATTTCATGCTTTATGTAAAATAAGCGGTATTGTAAGTTTGTAAAATATTGTATAAAAGTTTGAACGCGAAATATTATTATAATCAATTTTTCATATAGAATTGTAGTAGTTGAATTGTATATTAGCTACTAAGTATGAACTTAACGGGTAGGTACTACCCAAATTTAAACTTATAAAACGCTAATATGAAGAAAAAGCTTTTATAAATGAGTTCATATTATGCTACGAAATACTATTAACTACTCTTAATATTCTGTATGATTAACTTGTTCCATTTGACTATTTTGAAGGAAATGGCACAGACTACTCGACACACCGTGAATATGAATGAAGAGGAATTCCGTACTTTTCTAGCTTCAAACATAGCCGCAGTACAGGCTGTGTTACATACCAACAATAATCTTGGATCTAGCAGTACAGGAAATCGTGTAGGATGCACCTACAAAGAATTCACTGCCTGCAAACCTTTGGAATTTGATGGAACCGAAGGACCGATCGGATTGAAACGGTGGACCAAGAAGGTCGAATCGGTGTTTGCCATAAGTAAGTGTACTGAAGAGGACAAAGTGAAGTACGCTACGCATACCTTCACAGGTTCTGCGTTAACATGGTGGAATACCTATCTAGAGCAAGTGGGACAAGATGATGCGTACGCACTACCGTGGTCAGCATTCAAGCATTTGATGAACGAGAAGTACCGTCCCAGAACCGAGGTCAATAAGCTCAAGACAGAACTTAGAGGGTTACGAACCCAAGGATTTGATATTACCACGTACGAAAGACGATTCACCGAATTGTGCCTATTGTGTCCGGGAGCGTTCGAAGATGAGGAAGAAAAGATCGACGCGTTTGTGAAAGGATTACCGGAAAGAATCCAAGAAGATATAAGTTCACACGAGCCCGCCTCCATACAACAGGCATGTAGAATGGCTCACAAACTAGTGAACCAGATTGAGGAAAGAATTAAAGAACAGACGGCTGAAGAGGCCAATGTGAAGCAAGTCAAAAGAAAGTGGGAGGAAAACGGTGATAAGAATCACCAATACAACAACAACAGCAATTACAATAATAATCGCAACAATTATCCCAACAATCTCAACATCAATCGCAACTACAACAAATGGCCCAACAACAACAACAACAATAACAACAACAACAACAACAACAACAACAACAACAACAACAACAACAACAATAACAACAACAACAACAGCAACTACAACAATCATCCCAACAACAATAACAACCGCAATAACAACAACAATTAGAAGCTGCTATGCCAAAGGTGTGAAAAGTATCACTCGGGGTTCTGCACCAAATTTTGCAACAAGTGTAAAAGAAATGGTCATAGCGCGGCGAAGTGTGAGGTCTACGGACCAGGGGTTAACAGAACGAAAGGAACAAATGGTGTCGGAACGAGTAATGGCGGAGCAAGTAGTGTCGGAGCAAGTTATGCCAATGTAGTTTGTTATAAATGTGAAAAACCGGGCCACATTATTAGAAATTGCCCAAACCAGGAGAACACGAATGGACAAGGCTGCGGAAGAGTTTTCAATATTAATGCGGCAGAGGCACAGGAAGACCCGGAGCTTGTTACGGGTACGTTTCTTATTGACAATACATCTGCTTACGTTTTATTTGATTCGGGTGCGGATAGAAGCTATATGAGTAGAGATTTTTGTGCTAAATAAAGTTGTCCATTGACGCTGTTGGATAGTAAATTTTTACTCGAATTAGCAAACGGTAAATTAATTTCAGCAGATAATATATGCCGGAATCGAGAAATTAAACTGGGTAGCGAAATATTTAAGATTGATTTGATACCAGTAGAGTTAGGGAGTTTTGATGTAATAGTTGGCATGGACTGGTTGAAGAAGGTGAAAGCAGAGATCGTATGTTATAAAAATGCAATTCGCATTGTACGAGAAGAAGGAGAACCCTTAATGGTGTACGGAGAAAAGGGCAACATGAAGCTACATCTTATTAGTAATTTGAAGGCATAAAAACTAATAAGAAAAGGTTGCTATGCTGTTCTAGCACACGTCGAGAAAGTACAAACTGAAGAAAAGAGCATCAATGATGTTCCCGTCGCAAAAGAATTTCCCGATGTATTTCTGAAAGAATTACCGGGACTACCTCCACATCGATCTGTTGAATTTCAAATAGATCTTGTACCAGGAGCTGCACCAATAGCTCGTGCTCCTTATAGACTCGCACCCAGTGAGATGAAAGAACTGCAAAGCCAATTGCAAGAACTATTAGAACGTGGTTTCATTCGACCAAGCACATCACCATGGGGAGCTCCTGTTTTGTTTGTCAAGAAGAAGGATGGTACATTTAGGTTGTGTATTGACTACAGAGAGTTGAACAAACTTACCATCAAAAACCGTTATCCACTGCCGAGAATTGACGACTTATTTGATCAACTACAAGGCTCGTCGGTTTATTCGAAGATCGATTTATGTTCTGGATATCATCAAATGCGAGTAAAGGAGGATGATATTCCAAAAACTGATTTTAGGACGCGTTATGGTCATTACGAGTTTATGGTTATGCCGTTTGGATTGACTAACTCACCAGCTGTGTTCATGGACCTTATGAACCGAGTGTGTAGGCCATATCTTGATAAGTTTGTCATTATTTTCATCGATGATATACTTATTTACTCAAAGAATGATCAAGAGCACGAAGAACATTTGAGAAAAGTGCTAGAAGTATTGAGGAAAGAAAAACTGTACGCTAAGTTTTCAAAATGTGCATTTTGGTTGGAAGAAGTTCAATTCCTCGGTCACATAGTGAACAAAGAAGGTATCCAGGTGGACCCGGTAAAGATCGAAACCGTTGAAAAGTGAGAAACCCCGAAAACTCCGAAGCATATACGTCAATTTTTAGGATTGGCTGGTTACTACAGGAGATTCATCCAAGATTTCTCCAAAATAGCAAAACCCTTGACTGCATTAACGCATAAAGGGAAGAAATTTGAATGGAAGGATGAACAAGAGAAAGCGTTTCAATTATTGAAGAAAAAGCTAACTACGGCACCTATATTGTCATTGCCTGAAGGGAATGATGATTTTGTGATTTATTGTGACGCATCAAAGCAAGGTCTCGGTTGTGTATTAATGCAACGGACGAAGGTGATTGCTTATGCGTCTAGACAATTGAAGATTCACGAGCAAAATTATACGACGCATGATTTGGAATTAGGCGCGGTTGTTTTTGCATTAAAGACTTGGAGGCACTACTTATATGGGGTCAAAAGTATTATATATACCGACCACAAAAGTCTTCAACACATATTTAATCAGAAACAACTGAATATGAGGCAGCATAGGTGGATTGAATTGTTGAATGATTACGACTTTGAGAT
Organism: Rutidosis leptorrhynchoides; assembly: GCF_046630445.1. Taxonomy (NCBI): domain Eukaryota; kingdom Viridiplantae; phylum Streptophyta; class Magnoliopsida; order Asterales; family Asteraceae; genus Rutidosis; species Rutidosis leptorrhynchoides. The sequence continues at coordinate 469,086,712 of NC_092335.1, read as the reverse complement.
TTGTTACCACCCGGGGAAGGCAACTGTGGTAGCCGACGCCTTGAGCAGAAAGGACAGAGAACTCATTAGAGTAAAATCTATGAATATAATGATTCACACTAACCTTACTACTCAAATAAAGGAGGCGCAACAAGGAGTTTTAAAAGAGGGAAATTTAAAGGATGAAATACCCAAAGGATCGGAGAAGCATCTTAATATTCGGGAAGACGGAACCCGGTATAGGGCTGAAAGAATTTGGGTACCAAAATTTGGAGATATGAGAGAAATGGTACTTAGAGAAGCTCATAAAACCAGATACTCAATACATCCCGGAACGGGGAAGATGTACAAGGATCTTAAGAAATATTTTTGGTGGCCAGGTATGAAAGCCGATATTGCTAAATATGTAGGAGAATGTTTGACGTGTTCTAAGGTCAAAGCTGAACATCAGAAACCATCAGGTCTACTACAACAACCTGAAATCCCGGAATGGAAATGGAAAAACATTACCATGGATTTCATTACTAAATTGCCAAGGACTGCAAGTGGTTATAATACTATTTGGGTAATAGTTGATCGTCTCACCAAGTCAGCACACTTCCTGCCAATAAGAGAAGATGACAAGATGCAGAAGTTAGCACGACTGTATTTGAAGGAAGTCATCTCCAGACATGGAATACCAATCTCAATTATCTCTGATAGGGATGGCAGATTTATTTCAAGATTCTGGCAGATATTACAGCAAGCATTGGGAACTCGTCTAGACATGAGTACTACCTATCATCCACAAACGTCAGTTACATGGATCTCATAGAAAATCACGGGATTAAAATATATTCTTGCATACGTGAGCTTAATGAATACTACCTTGAGTCATTTTTCCCGTTACACCTTAGCCTACTACAAATTTTGAATGTCTTCTCTAATATTTTACTAGGTGCTCACGAGTCACGTCCACAATGAATTTGAAGTCTAACTTTCATTATTTTACACATGTTATACATTGGTTTATATTTTGAATGTGATTAAATACTGACGTCGGTGAAATATCTTTAGACATAATTAATTGGATTATTATTTGGTTGAGAACAAGCAAAGTATAGGTGTGGGAAAATTCATTTAGTTATTATTGCTTTTTAAAAGGCAACCAGATACATTAATAAAGCAAAAAGTACAACAGGGAAACAAGGAGACAACCTATCTCAAAACTACAAGCAAAAGTGTTAGAATTGTATGTTTTTAGATTAATTAGTAGTGTTGATTAGTTGATGTTTAGATGTAGTAAATTAGTGATGAGTAGTAATTATGAGGGGATATTTTATAGAAACTTATTATTTGTGAATGATAGTGAATATAAGGAAGATTTCTTGTTTTAGAAAGAAAGGATTTTATTGAATTCTCGTGTCTTGAGTGTTTTTTTTTGTTATGTGTATACATCAATTTGCAATGCCTCATGCCTATTTATAGGCACTTATATGTCGGTCAATCATCTAGATATTTTAATACATACTAGTCTAGTGTCTTCTTCTTAAATATCTAGCATACTCAAATATCTAATACAGTATCACATTAATTAATTTGTTCTAGATATCTCTAGAAAAATATTATTATTTTAAAACTCCTTAATATTTTTCGATGTTACTCCGAGGCTGTTGCGTAAAAACTCGAACTTTGATCTTGGTAATGCTTTAGTGAATATATCTGCAATCTGCTCTTCTGTCTTGCAGTATTTTAATTCAATATCTTTCTTGAAATGTCCCGTTCTTATTGATTAAAAACGTTCCATATTAATTGATTTCGTTGCGAGGTTTTGACCTCTATATGAGACGGTTTTCAAAGACTGCATTCATTTTTAAAACAAACCATAACCTTTATTTCATCAATAAAGGTTTAAAAAGCTTTACGTAGATTATGATAATCTAAAATATCATGTTTACACACAACCATTACATAATGGTTTACAATACAAATATGTTACAACCAAATAAGTTTCTTGAATGCAGTTTTTACACAATATCATACAAGCATGGACTCCAAATCTCGTCCTTATTTAAGTATGCGACAGCGGAAGCTCTTAATAATCACCTGAGAATAAACATGCTTAAAACGTCAACAAAAATGTTGGTGAGTTATAGGTTTAACCTATATATATCAAATCATAATAATAGACCACAAGATTTCATATTTCAATACACATCCCATACATAGAGATAAAAATCATTCATATGGTGAACACCTGGTAACCGACATTAACAAGATGCATATATAAGAATATCCCCATCATTCCGGGACACCCTTCGGATATGATATAAATTTCGAAGTACTAAAGCATCCGGTACTTTGGATGGGGTTTGTTAAGCCCAATAGATCTATCTTTAGGATTCGCGTCAATTAGGATGTCTGTTCCCTAATTCTTAGATTACCAGACTTAATAAAAAGGGGCATATTCAATTTTGATAATTCAACCATAGAATGTAGTTTCACGTACTTGTGTCTATTTTGTAAATCATTTATAAAACCTGCATGTATTCTCATCCCAAAAATATTAGATTTTAAAAGTGGGACTATAACTCACTTTCACAGATTTTTACTTCGTCGGGAAGTAAGACTTGGCCACTGGTTGATTCACGAACCTATAACAATATATACATATATATCAAAGTATGTTCAAAATATATTTACAACACTTTTAATATATTTTGATGTTTTAAGTTTATTAAGTCAGCTGTCCTCGTTAGTAACCTACAACTAGTTGTCCACAATTAGATGTACAGAAATAAATCGATAAATATTATCTTGAATCAATCCACGACCCAGTGTATACGTATCTCAGTATTGATCACAACTCAAACTATATATATTTTGGAATCAACCTCAACCCTGTATAGCTAACTCCAACATTCACATATAGAGTGTCTATGGTTGTTCCGAAATATATATAGATGTGTCGACATGATAGGTCGAAACATTGTATACGTGTCTATGGTATCTCAAGATTACATAATATACAATACAAGTTGATTAAGTTATGGTTAGAATAGATTTGTTACCAATTTTCACGTAGCTAAAATGAGAAAAATTATCCAATCTTGTTTTACCCATAACTTCTTCATTTTAAATCCGTTTTGAGTGAATCAAATTACTATGGTTTCATATTGAACTCTATTTTATGAATCTAAACAGAAAAAGTATAGGTTTATAGTCGGAAAAATAAGTTACAAGTCGTTTTTGTAAAGGTAGTCATTTCAGTCGAAAGAACGACGTCTAGATGACCATTTTAGAAAACATACTTCCACTTTGAGTTTAACCATAATTTTTGGATATAGTTTCATGTTCATAATAAAAATCATTTTCTCAGAATAACAACTTTTAAATCAAAGTTTATCATAGTTTTTAATTAACTAACCCAAAACAGCCCGCGGTGTTACTACGACGGCGTAAATCCGGTTTTACGGTGTTTTTCGTGTTTCCAGGTTTTAAATCATTAAGTTAGCATATCATATAGATATAGAACATGTGTTTAGTTGATTTTAAAAGTCAAGTTAGAAGGATTAACTTTTGTTTGCGAACAAGTTTAGAATTAACTAAACTATGTTCTAGTGATTACAAGTTTAAACCTTCGAATAAGATAGCTTTATATGTATGAATCGAATGATGTTATGAACATCATTACTACCTTAAGTTCCTTGGATAAACCTACTGAAAAAGAGAAAAATGGATCTAGCTTCAACGGATCCTTGGATGGCTCGAAGTTCTTGAAGCAGAATCATGACACGAAAACAAGTTCAAGTAAGATCATCACTTGAAATAAGATTGTTATAGTTATAGAAATTGAACCAAAGTTTGAATATGATTATTACCTTGTATTAGAATGATAACCTACTGTAAGAAACAAAGATTTCTTGAGGTTGGATGATCACCTTACAAGATTGGAAGTGAGCTAGCAAACTTGAAAGTATTCTTGATTTTATGAAACTAGAACTTTTGGAATTTATGAAGAACACTTAGAACTTGAAGATAGAACTTGAGAGAGATCAATTAGATGAAGAAAATTGAAGAATGAAAGTGTTTGTAGGTGTTTTTGGTCGTTGGTGTATGGATTAGATATAAAGGATATGTTATTTTGTTTTCATGTAAATAAGTCATGAATGATTACTCATATTTTTGTAATTTTATGAGATATTTCATGCTAGTTGCCAAATGATGGTTCCCACATGTGTTAGGTGACTCACATGGGCTGCTAAGAGCTGATCATTGGAGTGTATATACCAATAGTACATACATCTAAAAGCTGTGTATTGTACGAGTACGAATACGGGTGCATACGAGTAGAATTGTTGATGAAACTGAACGAGGATGTAATTGTAAGCATTTTTGTTAAGTAGAAGTATTTTGATAAGTGTATTGAAGTCTTTCAAAAGTGTATAAATACATATTAAAACACTACATGTATATACATTTTAACTGAGTCGTTAAGTCATCGTTAGTCGTTACATGTAAGTGTTGTTTTGAAACTTTTAGGTTAACGATCTTGTTAAATGTTGTTAACCCAATGTTTATAATATCAAATGAGATTTTAAATTATTATATTATCATAATATTATCATGTATGAATATCTCTTAATATGATATATATACATTAAATGTCTTTACAACGATAATCGTTACATATATGTCTCGTTTAAAAAATCATTAAGTTAGTAGTCTTGTTTTTACATATGTAGTTCATTGTTAATATACTTAATGATATGTTTACTTATCATAGTATCATGTTAACTATATATATATATCCATATATATGTCATCATATAGTTTTTACAAGTTTTAACGTTCGTGAATCACCGGTCAACTTGGGTGGTCAATTGTCTATATGAAACATATTTCAATTAATCAAGTCTTAACAAGTTTGATTGCTTAACATGTTGGAAACATTTAATCATGTAAATATCAATCTCAATTAATATATATAAACATGGAAAAGTTCGGGTCACTACAGTACCTACCCGTTAAATAAATTTCGTCCCGAAATTTTAAGCTGTTGAAGGTGTTGATGAATCTTCTGGAAATAGATGCGGGTATTTCTTCTTCATCTGATCTTCATGCTCCCAGGTGAACTCGGGTCCTCTACGAGCATTCCATCGAACCTTAACAATTGGTATCTTGTTTTGCTTAAGTCTTTTAACCTCACGATCCATTATTTCGACGGGTTCTTCGATGAATTGAAGTTTTTCGTTGATTTGGATTTCATCTAACGGAATAGTGAGATCTTCTTTAGCAAAACATTTCTTCAAATTCGAGACGTGGAAAGTGTTATGTACAGCCGTGAGTTGTTGAGGTAACTCAAGTCGGTAAGCTACTGGTCCGACACGATCAATAATCTTGAATGGTTCAATATACCTTGGATTTAATTTCCCTCGTTTACCAAATCGAACAACGCCTTTCCAAGGTGCAACTTTAAGCATGACCATCTCTCCAATTTCAAATTCTATATCTTTTCTTTTAATGTCAGCGTAGCTCTTTTGTCGACTTTGGGCAGTTTTCAACCGTTGTTGAATTTGGATGATCTTCTCGGTAGTTTCTTGTATAATCTCCGGACCCGTAATCTGTCTATCCCCCACCTCACTCCAACAAATCGGAGACCTGCACTTTCTACCATAAAGTGCTTCAAACGGCGCCATCTCAATGCTTGAATGGTAGCTGTTGTTGTAGGAAAATTCTGCTAACGGTAGATGTCGATCCCAACTGTTTCCGAAATCAATAACACATGCTCGTAGCATGTCTTCAAGCGTTTGTATCGTCCTTTCGCTCTGCCCATCAGTTTGTGGATGATAGGCAGTACTCATGTCTAGACGAGTTCCTAATGCTTGCTGTAATGTCTGCCAGAATCTTGAAATAAATCTGCCATCCCTATCAGAGATAATAGAGATTGGTATTCCATGTCTGGAGATGACTTCCTTCAAATACAGTCGTGCTAACTTCTCCATCTTGTCATCTTCTCTTATTGGTAGGAAGTGTGCGGATTTGGTGAGACGATCAACTATTACCCAAATAGTATCAAAACCACTTGCAGTCCTTGGCAATTTAGTGATGAAATCCATGGTAATGTTTTCCCATTTCCATTCCGGGATTTCGGGTTGTTGAAGTAGACCTGATGGTTTCTGATGCTCAGCTTTGACCTTAGAACACATCAAACATTCTCCTACGTATTTAGCAACATCGGCTTTCATACCCGGTCACCAAAAATGTTTCTTGAGATCCTTGTACATCTTCCCCGTTCCAGGATGTATTGAGTATCTGGTTTTATGAGCTTCTCTAAGTACCATTTCTCTCATATCTCTAAATTTTGGTACCCAAATCCTTTCAGCCCTATACCGGGTTCCGTCTTCCCGAATATTAAGATGCTTCTCCGATCCTTTGGGTATTTCATCCTTTAAATTTCCCTCTTTTAAAACTCCTTGTTGCGCCTCCTTTATTTGAGTAGTAAGGTTATTATGAATCATTATATTCATAGATTTTACTCGAATGGGTTCTCTGTCCTTCCTGCTCAAGGCATCGGCTACCACATTTGCCTTCCCCGGGTGGTAACGAATCTCAAAGTCGTAATCATTCAATAATTCAATCCACCTACGCTGCCTCATATTCAGTTGTTTCTGATTAAATATGTGTTGAAGACTTTTGTGGTCGGTATATATAATACTTTTGACCCCATATAAGTAGTGCCTCCAAGTCTTTAATGCAAAAACAACCGCGCCTAATTCCAAATCATGCGTCGTATAATTTTGTTCGTGAATCTTCAATTGTCTAGACGCATAAGCAATCACCTTCGTTCGTTGCATTAATACACAACCAAGACCTTGCTTTGATGCATCACAATAAATCACAAAATCATCATTCCCTTCAGGCAATGACAATATAGGTGCCGTAGTTAGCTTTTTCTTCAATAACTGAAACGCTTTCTCTTGTTCATCATTCCATTCAAATTTCTTCCCTTTATGCGTTAATGCAGTCAAGGGTTTTGCTATTCTGGAAAAGTCTTGGATGAACCTTCTGTAGTAACCAGCTAGTCCTAAAAACTGGCGTATGTGTTTCGGAGTTTTCGGGGTTTCCCACTTTTCAATAGTTTCTATCTTTGCCGGATCCACCTTAATACCTTCTTTGTTCACTATGTGACCGAGGAATTGAACTTCTTCCAACCAAAATGCACACTTTGAAAACTTAGCATACAATTCTTCCTTTCTCAATACTTCTAACACCTTTCTCAAATGTTCACCGTGTTCTTGGTCATTCTTTGAGTAAATAAGTATGTCATCAATGAAAACAATGACAAACTTGTCAAGGTATGGTCCACACACTCGGTTCATAAGGTCCATGAACACAGCTGATGCATTAGTTAAACCAAACGGCATGACCATAAACTCGTAATGACCATAACGTGTTCTGAAAGCAGTTTTTGGAATATCATCTTCTTTCACCCGCATTTGATGATACCCGGAACGTAAGTCAATCTTTGAATAAACAGACGAGCCTTGTAGTTGATCAAATAAGTCATCAATTCTCGGTAGTGGGTAGCGGTTCTTGATGGTAAGTTTGTTCAACTCTCGGTAGTCGATACACAACCTGAATGTACCATCTTTCTTCTTGACAAACAAAACAGGAGCTCCCCACGGTGATGTGCTTGGTCGAATGAAACCACGCTCTAAAAGTTCTTGTAATTGGCTTTGCAGTTCTTTCATCTCGCTGGGTGCGAGTCTGTAAGGAGCACGAGCTATTGGTGCAGCTCCTGGTACAAGATCTATTTGAAATTCAACGGATCGATGTGGGGGTAATCCCGGTAATTCTTTTGGAAATACATCGGGAAATTCTTTTGCAATGGGAACATCATTGATGCTCTTTTCTTCAGTTTGTACTTTCTCGACGTGTGCTAGAACAGCATAGCAACCTTTTCTTATTAGTTTTTGTGCCTTCAAATTACTAATAAGATGTAGCTTCGTGTTGCCCTTTTCTCCGTACACCATTAAGGGTTTTCCTTTTTCTCGTATAATGCGAATTGCATTTTTGTAACAAACGATCTCTGCTTTCACTTCTTTCAACCAGTCCATACCGATTATCACATCAAAACTCCCTAACTCTACTGGTATCAAATCAATCTTAAATGTTTCGCTAACCTGTTTAATTTCTCGATTCCGACATATATTATCTGCTGAAATTAATTTACCATTTGCTAATTCGAGTAAAAATTTACTATCCAAAGGCGTCAATGGACAACTTAATTTAGCACAAAAATCTCTACTCATATAGCTTCTATCCGCACCCGAATCAAATTAAACGTAAGCAGATTTATTGTCAATAAGAAACGTACCCGTAACAAGCTCCGGGTCTTCCTGTGCCTCTGCCGCATTAATATTGAAAACTCTTCCGCGGCCTTGTCCATTCGTGTTCTCCTGGTTCGGGCAATTTCTAATAATGTGGCCCGGTTTTCCACATTTATAACAAACTACATTGGCATAACTTGCTCCGACACTACTTGCTCCGCCATTACTCGTTCCGACACCATTTGTTCCTTTCGTTCTATTAACCCCTGGTCCGTAGACCTCACACTTCGCCGCGCTATGACCATTTCTTTTACACTTGTTGCAAAATTTGGTGCAGAACCCCGAGTGATTCTTTTCACACCTTTGGCATAGCTGCTTCTGATTGTTGTTGTTGTTGCGGTTATTATTGTTGTTGGGATGATTATTGTAGTTGCTGTTGTTGTTGTTGTTGTTGGGCCGTTTGTTGTAGTTGCGATTGATGTTGCGATTGTTGGGATAATTGTTGCGATTATTGTTGTAATTGCTGTTGTTGTTGTATTGGTGATTCTTATCACCGTTTTCCTCCCACTTTCTTTTGACTTGCTTCACATTGGCCTCTTCAGCAGTCTGTTCTTTAATTCTTTCTTCAATCTGGTTCACTAGTTTGTGAGCCATTCTACATGCCTGTTGTATGGAGGCGGGCTCGTGTGAACTTATATCTTCTTAGATTCTTTCCGGTAATCCTTTCACAAACGCGTCGATCTTCTCTTCCTCATCTTCGAATGCTCCCGGACACAATAGGCACAATTCTGTGAATCGTCTTTCGTACGTGGTAATATCAAATCCTTGGGTTCGTAACCCTCTAAGTTCTGTCTTGAGCTTATTGACCTCAGTTCTGGGACGGTACTTCTCGTTCATCAAGTGCTTGAATGCTGACCACGGTAGTGCGTACGCATCATCTTGTCCCACTTGCTCTAGATAGGTATTCCACCATGTTAACGCAGAACCTGTGAAGGTATGCGTAGCGTACTTCACTTTATCCTCTTCAGTACACTTACTTATGGCAAACACCGATTCGACCTTCTCGGTCCACCGTTTCAATACGATTGGTCCTTCGGTTCCATCAAATTCCAAAGGTTTGCAGGCAGTGAATTCTTTGTAGGTGCATCCTACATGATTTCCTGTACTGCTAGATCCAAGGTTATTGTTGGTATGTAGCGCAGCCTGTACTGCGGCTATGTTTGAAGCTAGAAAAGTACAGAATTCCTCTTCATTCATATTCACGGTGTGTCGAGTAGTCGGTGCCATTTCCTTCAAAATAGTCAAATGGAACAAGTTAATCATACAGAATATTAAGAGTAGTTAATAGTATTTCGTAGCATAATATGAACTCATTTATAAAAGCTTTTTCTTCATATTAGCGTTTTATAAGTTTAAATTCGGGTAGTACCTACCCGTTAAGTTCATACTTAGTAGCTAATATACAATTCAACTACTACAATTCTATATGAAAAACTGATTATAATAATATTTCGCGTTCAAACTTTTATACAATATTTTACAAACTTACAATACCGCTTATTTTACATAAAGCATGAAATATAGCACACAATAACTTTGATACAAGATAGTTGTGAAGATAATTCTAGCTAGTACACAAGTCGTTCAGCAAAGGCAATAAAGACACGTAATTCATACGTCCAGAAACAAGTCATGCATTCTGGTTTTACTAGGACTACTTCCCATCCTTGGTCTTGTGCAACATAACCTTTATGGCCGTTGATAAGACAGCGTGTTGTAACGTCGTCAAAGGGACGAGGGTTACGTAATGTCCAACAGTCCCGTAACAATCTAAAAACCTCATTTCTTACCCCAATTACCGACTCCGTCACTTGTGGGAACGTTTTGTTTAATAGTTGTAGCCCGATGTTCTTGTTCTCACTTTGGTGAGAAGCGAACATTACTAACCCGTAAGCATAACATGCTTCTTTATGTTGCATGTTAGCCGCTTTTTCTAAATCACGAAGTCCAATATTCGGATATATTGAGTCAAAATAATTTCTTAACCCGTTGCGTAAGATAGCATTTGGGTTCCCCGCAATATATGCGTCAAAGTAAACATATCGTAACTTATGGGTTTCCCAATGTGATATCCCCCATCTTTCAAACGAAAGTCTCTTATAAACCAAGACATTCTTGGAACGTTCTTCGAATGTCTTACAAACTGATCTCGCCTTAAATAGTTGTGCCGAAGAATTCTGACCGACTCTAGACAAGATTTCATCAATCATGTCTCCGGGTAGGTCTCTTAAAATATTGGGTTGTCTATCCATTTTGTGTTTTTATACTGTAAAATAGACAAGAGTTAGATTCATAAAAAAATACTTATTAATACAAGCAATTTTTACATATATCATAAAGCATAAGCACACTATATTACTTATATTACACCACACGAATACAACTATCTTATTCCGACTCGCTTGTTTCTTCTTCTTCGGTTTTGGTTCGTTTTGCCAAGTTTCTAGGGATATATGATGTTCCCCTAATACGAGCCGTCGTTATCCACATTGGTTTAGAAAAACCTGGTGGTTTAGAGGTTCCCGGGTCATTGTTACAATTTAAGGACTTCGGGGGTTGACGATACATATAAAGTTCATCGGGGTTGGAATTAGATTTCTCTATTTTTATGCCCTTTCCCTTATTATTTTCTTTTGCCTTTTTAAATTCAGTTGGGGTAATTTCTATAACATCATCGGAATTCTCGTCGGAATCCGATTCATCGGAGAATTGGTAATCCTCCCAATATTTTGCTTCCTTGGCGGAAACTCCATTGACCATAATTAACCTTGGTCGGTTGGTTGAGGATTTTCTTTTACTTAACCGTTTTATTATTTCCCCCACCGGTTCTATTTCTTCATCCGGTTCCGATTCTTCTTCCGGTTCCGATTCTTCTTCCGGTTCCGACTCTTCTTCCGGTTCCTCTTCGGGAACTTGTGAATCAGTCCACGAATCATTCCAATTTACATTTGACTCTTCATTATTATTAGGTGAGTCAATGGGACTTGTTCTAGAGGTAGACAACTATCACATAATATCAAACGCGTTAAGAGATTAATATATCACATAATATTCACATGTTAAAAATATATAGTTTCCAACAAAATTTGTTAAGCAATCATTTTTCAAGTAAACACGGTCGAAGTCCAGACTCACTAATGCATCCTAACAAACTCGATAAGACACACTAATGCAAAATTCTGGTTCTCTAAGACCAACGCTCTGATACCAACTGAAATGTCCCGTTCTTATTGATTAAAAACGTTCCATATTAATTGATTTCGTTGCGAGGTTTTGACCTCTATATGAGACGGTTTTCAAAGACTGCATTCATTTTTAAAACAAACCATAACCTTTATTTCATCAATAAAGGTTTAAAAAGCTTTACGTAGATTATGATAATCTAAAATATCATGTTTACACACAACCATTACATAATGGTTTACAATACAAATATGTTACAACAAAATAAGTTTCTTGAATGCAGTTTTTACACAATATCATACAAGCATGGACTCCAAATCTCGTCCTTATTTAAGTATGCGACAGCGGAAGCTCTTAATAATCACCTGAGAATAAACATGCTTAAAACGTCAACAAAAATGTTGGTGAGTTATAGGTTTAACCTATATATATCAAATCATAATAATAGACCACAAGATTTCATATTTCAATACACATCCCATACATAGAGATAAAAATCATTCATATGGTGAACACCTGGTAACTGACATTAACAAGATGCATATATAAGAATATCCCCATCATTCCGGGACACCCTTCGGATATGATATAAATTTCGAAGTACTAAAGCATCCGGTACTTTGGATGGGGTTTGTTAAGCCCAATAGATCTATCTTTAGGATTCGCGTCAATTAGGATGTCTGTTCCCTAATTCTTAGATTACCAGACTTAATAAAAAGGGGCATATTCAATTTCGATAATTCAACCATAGAATGTAGTTTCACGTACTTGTGTCTATTTTGTAAATCATTTATAAAACCTGCATGTATTCTCATCCCAAAAATATTAGATTTTAAAAGTGGGACTATAACTCACTTTCACAGATTTTTACTTCGTCGGGAAGTAAGACTTGGCCACTGGTTGATTCACGAACCTATAACAATATATACATATATATCAAAGTATGTTCAAAATATATTTACAACACTTTTAATATATTTTGATGTTTTAAGTTTATTAAGTCAGCTGTCCTCGTTAGTAACCTACAACTAGTTGTCCACAATTAGATGTACAGAAATAAATCGATAAATATTATCTTGAATCAATCCACGACCCAGTGTATACGTATCTCAGTATTGATCACAACTCAAACTATATATATTTTGGAATCAACCTCAACCCTGTATAGCTAACTCCAACATTCACATATAGAGTGTCTATGGTTGTTCCGAAATATATATAGATGTGTCAACATGATAGGTCGAAACATTGTATACGTGTCTATGGTATCTCAAGATTACATAATATACAATACAAGCTGATTAAGTTATGGTTAGAATAGATTTGTTACCAATTTTCACGTAGCTAAAATGAGAAAAATTATCCAATCTTGTTTTACCCATAACTTCTTCATTTTAAATCCGTTTTGAGTGAATCAAATTACTATGGTTTCATATTGAACTCTATTTTATGAATCTAAACAGAAAAAGTATAGGTTTATAGTCGGAAAAATAAGTTACAAGTCGTTTTTGTAAAGGTAGTCATTTCAGTCGAAAGAACGACGTCTAGATGACCATTTTAGAAAACATACTTCCACTTTGAGTTTAACCATAATTTTTGGATATAGTTTCATGTTCATAATAAAAATCATTTTCTCAGAATAACAACTTTTAAATCAAAGTTTATCATAGTTTTTAATTAACTAACCCAAAACAGCCCGCGGTGTTACTACGACGGCGTAAATCCGGTTTTACGGTGTTTTTCGTGTTTCCAGGTTTTAAATCATTAAGTTAGCATATCATATAGATATAGAACATGTGTTTAGTTGATTTTAAAAGTCAAGTTAGAAGGATTAACTTTTGTTTGCGAACAAGTTTAGAATTAACTAAACTATGTTCTAGTGATTACAAGTTTAAACCTTCGATTAAGATAGCTTTATATGTATGAATCGAATGATGTTATGAACATCATTACTACCTTAAGTTCCTTGGATAAACCTACTGAAAAATAGAAAAATGGATCTAGCTTCAACGGATCCTTGGATGGCTCGAAGTTCTTGAAGCAGAATCATGACACGAAAACAAGTTCAAGTAAGATCATCACTTGAAATAAGATTGTTATAGTTATAGAAATTGAACCAAAGTTTGAATATGATTATTACCTTGTATTAGAATGATAACCTACTGTAAGAAACAAAGATTTCTTGAGGTTGGATGATCACCTTACAAGATTGGAAGTGAGCTAGCAAACTTGAAAGTATTCTTGATTTTATGAAACTAGAACTTTTGGAATTTATGAAGAACACTTAGAACTTGAAGATAGAACTTGAGAGAGATCAATTAGATGAAGAAAATTGAAGAATGAAAGTGTTTGTAGGTGTTTTTGGTCGTTGGTGTATGGATTAGATATAAAGGATATGTTATTTTGTTTTCATGTAAATAAGTCATGAATGATTACTCATATTTTTGTAATTTTATGAGATATTTCATGCTAGTTGCCAAATGATGGTTCCCACATGTGTTAGGTGACTCACATGGGCTGCTAAGAGCTGATCATTGGAGTGTATATACCAATAGTACATACATCTAAAAGCTGTGTATTGTACGAGTACGAATACGGGTGCATACGAGTAGAATTGTTGATGAAACTGAACGAGGATGTAATTGTAAGCATTTTTGTTAAGTAGAAGTATTTTGATAAGTGTATTGAAGTCTTTCAAAAGTGTATAAATACATATTAAAACACTACATGTATATACATTTTAACTGAGTCGTTAAGTCATCGTTAGTCGTTACATGTAAGTGTTGTTTTGAAACTTTTAGGTTAACGATCTTGTTAAATGTTGTTAACCCAATGTTTATAATATCAAATGAGATTTTAAATTATTATATTATCATGATATTATCATGTATGAATATCTCTTAATATGATATATATACATTAAATGTCTTTACAACGATAATCGTTACATATATGTCTCGTTTAAAAAATCATTAAGTTAGTAGTCTTGTTTTTACATATGTAGTTCATTGTTAATATACTTAATGATATGTTTACTTATCATAGTATCATGTTAACTATATATATATCCATATATATGTCATCATATAGTTTTTACAAGTTTTAACGTTCGTGAATCACCGGTCAACTTGGGTGGTCAATTGTCTATATGAAACATATTTCAATTAATCAAGTCTTAACAAGTTTGATTGCTTAACATGTTGGAAACATTTAATCATGTAAATATCAATCTCAATTAATATATATAAACATGGAAAAGTTCGGGTCACTACATTTCTTGGCGGAGACTTCTCGCAAAAAGTGATATTTGATGTCAATATGTTTTGTTCTGCCGTGAAACACAGGATTCTTTGCCATTGCAATTGCAGACTTGTTGTCACAGAATATTTTTGTAGCTTCATCTTGTTTTTCGCCCATGTCTTCTAGAATTCTCTTTAGCCATATAGCTTGATTAGCTGAGTTTGCAGCTGCTACGTACTCGAATTCGGCTGATGATTGTGCCACCGTTTCTTGTTTCTTTGATGTCCATGAGAATACACCAGATCCAAGTGTGAATGCATATCCGGAAGTACTTCTCATGTCATCCACCGATCCGACCCAATCGCTATCTGTGTATCCCTTAAGCTTCGATTCTATAGTGGGCTTGAACTATATTCCATAGTCCATGGTACCTTGCAAGTATCTTAGTATTCTTTTAGAAGCTCTGTATTGTATCTGAGTAGGGTTTTGCATGTACCTGGATAGTAGACTGGTTGCGTACATAATATCTGGTCTTGTTGATGTCAGATAGAGTAGGCTTCCAATGAGACTTCTGAATCTTGAAGCGTCTGCTTTCTCAGATCCATCTTCTTTTCTCATCTTCTCATTTGCAACCAGAGGTGTGGCGACGGTTTTACAACCGTATAGTTTAAATTTTTTCAGGAGATTTTCCGTATATTTCTTTTGGCATATGAAGATGCCTTCATTTTCTTGACTGATTTCGATGCCAAAAAAAATAGCGCATCAAACCAAGGTCGCTCATCTTGAACATTTTCATCATGTCTTCTTTAAATTCTTGTATCATTCTCTCATTGTTTCCCGTATATACAAGATCATCGACGTACAAGGAAATAATGAGAGTGTCAGAGTTACCTTGGGTTTTGATGTAGAGTGTGGGCTTACTTTGGCTCCTCCTGAATCCTGAACTTGTGAAGTAGCTATCAATGAGGCTGTACCATGCGCGTGGCTCTTGTTTAAGTCCATATAAGGCTTTCTTTAGCTTCAGGACTTTATCTTCTTTTCCTTCCTGGATGAACCCTTGTGGTTGCTCTACATATATTTCTTCTTCGAGAAACCCATTTAGAAAGGCAGATTTCACGTCTAGTTGATGAATCTTCCACCTTCGTTGAGCTGCTAATGCCACAAGTGCTCTTATAGTATCCAGTCGAGCTACAGGTACGAAAGTTTCATTGTAGTCAACTCCAGGTTGTTGTGAGTAGCTTTTAGCTACTAGCCTTGCTTTATGTTTTTGTATAGAGCCATCAGGGTTGAGCTTTGTTTTGTAAACCCACTTTACTCCAATGATTTCTTTATTTTCTGGAGGATCAACTAACTCCCATGTGTTGTTTTTCTCGATCATTCTTATTTCTTCGTTCATAGCAGTCACCCATTTTTCATCTTTGGATGCAACTTCATAGCTTTCAGGTTCTATAGTTGTACAGTTGCAAGTCTCGTATATCTCTGCTAACGCTTTGACTCTTCCAGGTGTAGACTCTAGACTTGACTTGTCGTGGGCCAAAGGTAATCTTGTCGACGGAGAAGTTGGTGTAGCAGGGCTTGTTTCACTGGTACTTTCTTGTTGTTCAGAATGCTCAACTTGTAGTGGTTGTTGGGCTGGAGTTTCCATAGATATCCGAGGCAGATATGTTTGTTTTTCAACTTTGTCCTTTTCCCAGTTCCAAGAAGCGTCTTCATTAAACTCCACGTCTCGGCTGACGACGATCTTATTTATCTTCAGGTTATATACTCGATAGCCTTTTGACTGTGTGCTGTAGCCCAAGAATATTCCCTTCTCTAATTTTTCTTGAAGTTTGTGACGTTTCTCCTTAGGAACATGGATGTAGCAGATAGATCCAAATACTCGCAGATGTTTCGCCGACGGTTTCCTTCCACTCCATGCCTCAATCGGAGTCTTGTTTTCGACAACTTTCGTTTGTAACAACCCAACCCGTTATCCAACCTTATAAGCAAAATATTTTTTTTATACAGATGAGGTGCGCGGCGCACACCACCCATTGTGCGCGGCGCGCACAAGGCCTGATCAGTTCTGTCCGGTTTTGTCATTTTTCGATTAAAGATCTCCCACTTCCTGACACTTTTAGACAAAATGCTTTTCACAACATTTTATAATATGTAAAACTAACACGTTTCAATAATAAAACAAGGTTTACAACACCGGGCCCACATCGGCCGTTTTACGACTTTCGTACAAAAATACAAGTTTTCGACTACATGAGTTTAAGTTCCAAACACAACCACGAGCATGATGTTTGGGGATAAACTACCCAATCCTAAGTCGAAACCAAAAGTAATCCAAGCAAGAATCAAAAGGGGAAATCATCTAATCCCGAGCATACCCTTGCCACGTCCGCCTCCGAACCTAAAAAAATGTAAACAACGATAGGGTAAGCTAATTCTTAGTGAATGCAATACTTATACGCATACATACATAATCCAATTACTTGCATACACCTACACAACAACACAATATTATTAGCAAACCACAATAAACGAATAATCAACGTACAATGCTAATAAAACTACACATCCCAATATACACAATGTCGACATTCGACTCGATGGTGGCCGACGAAGAGCGGTAGGTCAAAATCGTTAACCACTCACCACCCATCGCAACGCGTACGTGGCCGACGAAGAGCGGTAGGTCAAATACGTTAACCACTCACCACTACGCACCATGAGGCAACGAAAAGTGCAACCGGAACGTTAACACTTACCTCAATCACAAGGATGGCTGACGAAAAGCGGAACCACTTACCATCCCACGATAAGTGGCCAACGAAGAGCGGATCCCCAAACGGATAATGCTCACCACTTACCCAAACACACATGTGGCCGACGAAGAGCGATAGGTTAAACATTAATCACTCGCCACGTAACCAAATACTCACATGTGACCGACGAAGAGCGATAGGTCAAAGGTTAATCACTCGTCACATGCTCACCTCCAATTGTGGTCGACAAAGAGTCATTCCTTTCGGATATCACTCACCACATTCCAAACACACACATACACACGTGGCCGACAAAGAGCGATAGGTCAAACGTTTATCACTCACCACATTCACAAACCGAATATAGCCAACGAAGAGCTATCCACACGGATATCACTCACTATATTTTCCAACCAAATTGTGGTCCCCGAAAAGTGAATCCTAACGGATGTCACTTACCACACCGCACGCAAGCAACCAAATTATATACATAAGCGTATAAATATTCCACTCACCTCGATTATTTGATAAGCAATCCGACTTGAGCTCCAAATCGTCCAAATGCAAATCACCTAAGTAATTCACAACAAATAAGCCAAACACTCTAGCTTATAACCGAAATACCAATAAGTGCAATATTAGCCCAATTGCACTTACTTCCAATTTGACTAAGTCAAAATCTCAACCGAAACACCCATAATCACAATCGACTAGTGATTATGTTCCAACAACTCATTTACTCAAGGTTTCATCATCAAAACACATTACTTGCATCAATTTACACGAAACCCATTTTGACCTAATCTCAAGTCAAAACACCCATTTGCAAGTTTACACTAATAATCACACTAATAATCACTTATAACCTAAGTTAACAAGTGATTATACATCCAAACATGATTATCAACTAATCAATTTCATCATCTAACCCAAAACCCATCAACAATGGTTATCAACACCATTTACTAGTTCAATCACCCAATGATCAACTAGTGGGTTTACTCAAGAGCGCCCAAATCAAAACCCCAATTATGAACACTAAATCAAACTATGAAAACTTGGAGTTAGAACTTACCAATATTACCACAACGTAGCCAAAAGCGAGATGAACAACCTTAACACTCGAGCTTTTAATCGATTCAAGCTCCTTCTTCTCCAAATCACCAAATCTCTCTCTAGAAATCTCTCTCTCTCTCTAAGAATGAAATGAGAGTGTTTGTGGATTTGAAATATGATCCAAAACTAGATCCCAAACTGATAATATGGCTACACATCCGGCCTCAACTGATAATATTGCTTTGAATGGAAGGATGAACAAGAGAAGGCGTTTCAATTATTGAAGAAAAAGCTAACTACGGCACCTATATTGTCATTGCCTGAAGGGAATGATGATTTTGTGATTTATTGTGACGCATCAAAGTAAGGTCTCGGTTGTGTATTAATGCAACGGACGAAGGTGATTGCTTATGCGTCTAGACAATTGAAGATTCACGAGCAAAATTATACGACGCATGATTTGGAATTAGGCGCGGTTGTTTTTGCATTAAAGACTTGGAGGCACTACTTATATGGGGTCAAAAGTATTATATATACCGACCACAAAAGTCTTCAACACATATTTAATCAGAAACAACTGAATATGAGGCAGCGTAGGTGGATTGAATTGTTGAATGATTACGACTTTGAGATTTGTTACCACCCGGGGAAGGCAACTGTGGTAGCCGACGCCTTGAGCAGAAAGGACAGAGAACCCATTCGAGTAAAATCTATGAATATAATGATTCACACTAACCTTACTACTCAAATAAAGGAGGTGCAACAAGGAGTTTTAAAAGAGGGAAATTTAAAGGATGAAATACCCAAAGGATCGGAGAAGCATCTTAATATTCGGGAAGACGGAACCCGGTATAGGGCTGAAAGAATTTGGGTACCAAAATTTGGAGATATGAGAGAAATGGTACTTAGAGAAGCTCATAAAACCAGATACTCAATACATCCCGGAACGGGGAAGATGTACAAGGATCTTAAGAAACATTTTTGGTGGCCAGGTATGAAAGCTGATATTGCTAAATATGTAGGAGAATGTTTGACGTGTTCTAAGGTCAAAGCTGAACATCAGAAACCATCAGGTCTACTACAACAACCTAAAATCCCGGAATGGAAATGGAAAAACATTACCATGGATTTCATTACTAAATTGCCAAGGACTGCAAGTGGTTATGATACTATTTGGGTAATAGTTGATCGTCTCATCAAGTCAGCACACTTCCTGCCAATAAGAGAAGATGACAAGATGGAGAAGTTAGCACGACTGTATTTGAAGGAAGTCATCTCCAGACATGGAATACCAATCTCAATTATCTCTGATAGGGATGGCAGATTTATTTCAAGATTCTGGCAGACATTACAGCAAGCATTGGGAACTCGTCTAGACATGAGTACTGCCTATCATCCACAAACTGATGGGCAGAGCGAAAGGACGTTACAAACGCTTGAAGACATGCTACGAGCTTGTGTTATTGATTTCGGAAACAGTTGGGATCGACATCTACCGTTAGCAGAATTTTCCTACAACAACAGCTACCATTCAAGCATTGAGATGGCGCCGTTTGAAGCACTTTATGGTAGAAAGTGCAGGTCTCCGATTTGTTGGAGTGAAGTGGGGGATAGACAGATTACGGGTCCAGAGATAATACAAGAAACTACCGAGAAAATCATCCAAATTCAACAAAGATTGAAAACCGCCCAGAGTCGACAAAAGAGCTACGCGGACAGTAAAAGAAAAGATATAGAGTTTGAAATTGGAGAAATGGTCATGCTTAAGGTTTCACCTTGGAAAGGCGTTATTCGATTTGGTAAACGGGGGAAACTAAATCCAAGGTACATTGGACCATTCAAGATTATAGATCGTGTCGGACCAGTAGCTTACCAATTGGAGCTACCTCAACAACTTGCGACTGTACATAACACTTTCCACGTCTCAAATTTGAAGAAATGTTTTGCTAAAGAAGATCTCACTATTCCGTTGGACGAAATCCAAATCAATGAAAAACTTCAATTCATTGAAGAACCCGTCGAAATAATGGATCGTGAGGTTAAGAGACTTAAACAAAACAAGATACCGATTGTTAAGGTTCGATGGAATGCTCGTAGAGGACCCGAGTTCACTTGGGAGCGTGAAGATCGAATGAAGAAGAAATACCCACATTTATTTCCAGAAGATACGTCAACACCTCCAACTGCTTAAAATTTTGGGACGAAATTTATTTAACGGGTAGGTACTGTAGTGACCCGAACTTTTCCATGTTTATATATATATTAAATGAAATTGTTATTTACATGATTAAGTATTTCCAACATGTTAAGCAATCAAACTTGTTAAGACATGATTAATTGAAATAGGTTTCATATAGACAATTGACCACCCAAGTTGACCGGTGATTCACGAACGTTAAAACTTGTAAAAACTATACGATGACATATATATGGTTATATATATAGTTAACATGATTTTATTTTAAGTATGTATCTCATTAGGTATTTTAACAATGAGTTATATACATAAAAATGAGACTATTAATTTAAGAAACTCGAAAACGATATATATAACGATTATCGTTATAACAACGTCTTACCAGGTACATATGAATCATATTAAGATATTGATACACTTGGTTAATTATGTTAAATGATAAGTAAATATATTATTAAGTGTATTAACAATGAAATACATATGTAAAAATAAGACTACTAACTTAATGATTTCGAAACGAGACATATATGTAACGATTATCGTTGTAACGACATTTAACTGTATATATATCATACTAAGATATATTATATATCATAATATTATGATAATATAACAATTTAACATCTCATTTGTTATAATAAACAATGGGTTAACAACATTCAACAAGATCGTTAACCTAAAGGTTTCAAAACAACATTTATATGTAACGACTAACGATGACTTAACGACTCAGTTAAAATGTATATACATGTAGTGTTTTAATATGTATTCATACACTTTTGAAAGACTTCAAGACACTTATCAAAATACTTCCACTTAACAAAAATGCTTACAATTACATCCTCGTTCAGTTTCATCAACAATTCTACTCGTATGCACCCGTATTCGTACTCGTACAATACACAGCTTTTAGATGTATGTAATATTGATATATACACTCCAATGATCAGCTCTTAGAAGCCCATGTGAGTCACCTAACACATGTGGGAACCATCATTTGGAAACTAGCATGAAATATCTCATAAAATTATAAAAATATGAGTAATCATTCATGACTTATTTACATGAAAATAAAATTACATATCCTTTATATCTAATCCATACACCAACGACCAAAAACACCTACAAACTCTTTCATTCTTCAATTTTCTTCATCTAATTGATCTCTCTCAAGTTCTATCTTCAAGTTCTAAGTGTTCTTCATAAATTCCAAAAGTTATAGTTTCATAAAATCAAGAATACTTCCAAGATTGCAAGTTTACTTCCAAGTTTTCTAAATCCATTCCAAGTAATCATCCAAGATCAAGAAACCTTTGTTACTTACAGTAGGTTATCTTTCTAATACAAGGTAATAATTATATTCAAACTTTAATTCAATTTCTATAACTATAACAATCTTATTTCGAGTGAAAATCTTACTTGATATTGTTTTCGTGTCATGATTCTGCTTCAAGAACTTTCAAGCCATCCAAGGATCCTTTGAAGCTAGATCTATTTTTATCATTTCCAGTAGGTTTATCCAAGGAACTTGAGGTAGTAATGATGTCCATAACATCATTCGATTCATACATATAAAGCTATCTTATTCGAAGGTTTAAACTTGTAATCACTAGAACATAGTTTAGTTAATTCTAAACTTGTTCGCAAATAAAAGTTAATCCTTATAACTTGACTTTTAAAATCAACTAAACACATGTTCTATATCTATATGATATGCTAACTTAATGATTTAAAACCTGGAAACACGAAAAACACCGTAAAATCGGATTTACGCCGTCGTAGTAACACCGCGGGCTGTTTTGGGTTAGTTAATTAAAAACTATGATAAACTTTGATTTAAAAGTTGTTATTCTGGGAAAATGATTTTTATTATGAACATGAAACTATATTAAAAAATTATGGTTAAACTCAAAGTGGAAGTATGTTTTCTAAAATGGTCATCTAGACGTCGTTCTTTCGACTGAAATGACTACCTTTACAAAAACGACTTGTAACTTATTTTTCCGACTATAAACCTATACTTTTTTTGTTTAGATTCATAAAATAGAGTTCAATATGAAACCATAGCAATTTGATTCACTCAAAACGGATTTAAAATGAAGAAGTTATGGGTAAAACAAGATTGGATAATTTTTCTCATTTTAGCTACGTGAAAATTGGTAACAAATCTATTCCAACCATAACTTAATCAACTTGTATTGTATATTATGTAATCTTGAGATACCATAGACACGTATACAATGTTTTGACCTATCATGTCGACACATCTATATATATTTCAGAACAAACATAGACACTCTATATGTGAATGTTGGAGTTAGCTATACAGGGTTGAGGTTGATTCCAAAATATATATAGTTTGAGTTGTGATCAATACTGAGATACGTATACACTGGGTCGTGGATTGATTCAAGATAATATTTATCGATTTATTTCTGTACATCTAACTGTGGACAACTAGTTGTAGGTTACTAACGAGGACAGCTGACTTAATAAACTTAAAACATCAAAATATATTAAAAGTGTTGTAAATATATTTTGAACATACTTTGATATATATGTATATATTGTTATAGGTTCGTGAATCAACCAGTGGCCAAGTCTTACTTCCCGACGAAGTAAAAATCTGTGAAAGTGAGTTATAGTCCCACTTTTAAAATCTAATATTTTTGGGATGAGAATACATGCAGGTTTTATAAATGATTTACAAAATAGACACAAGTACGTGAAACTACATTATATGGTTGAATTATCGAAATCGAATATGCCCCTTTTTATTAAGTCTGGTAATCTAAGAATTAGGGAACAGACACCCTAATTGACGCGAATCCTAAAGATAGATCTATTGGGCCTAACAAACCCCATCCAAAGTACCGGATGCTTTAGTACTTCAAAATTTTTATCATATCCGAAGGGTGTCCCGGAATGATGGGGATATTCTTATATATGCATCTTGTTAATGTCGGTTACCAGGTGTTCACCATATGAATGATTTTTATCTCTATGTATGGGATGTGTATTGAAATATGAAATCTTGTGGTCTATTGTTACGATTTGATATATATAGGTTAAATCTATAACTCACCAACATTTTTGTTGACGTTTAAAGCATGTTTATTCTCAGGTGAATACTAAGAGCTTCCGCTGTTGCATACTAAAATAAAGACAAGATTTGGAGTCCATGTTTGTATGATATTGTGTAAAAACTGCATTCAAGAAACTGATTTCGATGTAACATATTTGTATTGTAAACCATTATGTAATGGTCGTGTGTAAACAGGATATTTTAGATTATCATTATTTGATAATCTACGTAAAGCTTTTTAAACCTTTATTTATAAAATAAAGGTTATGGTTTGTTTTAAAAATGAATGCAGTCTTTGAAAAACGTCTCATATAGAGGTCAAAACCTCGCAACGAAATCAATTAATATGGAACGTTTTTAATCAATAAGAACGGAACATTTCAATACAGACCTTCAGATAACATCTTCTCTACAGACATGGTTCACAGATTTTTAGACATAAACATCTTAAAAAAACAAACATTACCTAAGTGTTGAGGATGTCAATGAGTCGAGCTACTAGAGCTCGACTCGTTAAATACTCGAACCGAGATGAGTTTAAACGAGCTCGAGCTTATTTTAAGGATCGATTACCAAACAAGCACGAGCTCGAACTTTTCATATCGAGGTTGGACATGCTCACGAGCGTAAATGAGCTTTTCATTTATATTCAATAGTTATAATTGATATTTTTTTCTAATAACATAACATGCTAAATAATTACATAATAGTTAGTATCTTTATAAAGTATGAAATATATATTACGTAATAAATAAACCGTATTATACTTGTATGATATGAAAATGTTTAATATATAAAATACATATCGATATGAAATAAAATAATTAGTCAAATAAATTATTATTAAATAAACGAGTCGAGTCCGAGTCGAGTCTGAACTTCCCTAAATTTAAACGAGTCGAGCTCGAGCTTTATATATACTAGGCTCGAACCGAAGCGAGTTCGAGTTCAAGCTCAGTAGATTCTAAACGAGCCGAGGTCAAGCCCATTCGAGCTCGACTCGGCTCGTTTACACCCTAATGTTGATGAATATGATTAACATTTCTTACCTACTTCATGTTCTTGTTATAAGTGTGAGTGGTCCGCAAAGTGATTTTATCCCATGACCCAACTTCTTATATGAAGTAGAAAATAACCTCAAAAAATGGATACAGAGATATGAAGGTAATATTTTTCCAAACAATTTCAGTCCTCGTCCTCTTCCTTTTTCAACTATCACATCACGTAGCTAGTAACCATGACATTGAGCCATGGCCAAACGCACCTGAACCAGCACCTACACCACAACCGTGGCCGGAAAGATTCTATGCCTATCTTTATAACGTGAACCGAACATCAACCCACCTCAACCTAGCTTATCATTATTACAATTGGCCCAAAGGTTACAAAATGAACTTAATCATTGAACAACTTGGCAGAAGGTTTAATCACTCAGAATGGAAAAATGGCACAAATTTTTCTTACATATTAGACAATGCACAATGTAATGTGAGCAACTCTGGTCCTGGGATACCACCACCTGACTTTCTTAAAACGGCACGTTATTTGGGCAGGGTTATGACAGATGGGTTCTTGTGTAATTTGTGGGAGAAGGTGGGCGTCATTCGATACTATGAAGATGTTGCTACTAAGCAACCAGTTCGTTGGGACACTAATGATGGTAATAATATTCGAGTATATGAGTTCTAAATTTATATTACTACGTAGTTCTTTCAACTTTTTTTTTTTTTTGGAAAAAATAACGAAAACTTATATAAAAAAGGAAAACGTTTTCGAATAGAAAACGTCTGCAACAAAGGATACAACGAGAGAAAACCCCGATGAGTTGAGGCACGTACCTAAAAAGCGGTAACCCTACAAATTATCTATACTGGGGCTCATCTTAACCATACCGAATCAAAATTCGAATCAAACGGGTTACAAGGGTCAAACAGGTTGAACATAGTTCGAATTCTGTTATTAATTGCATTTTTTACATGATTAAGAGGAATAATTTGTTTATGGTGGAATGGGTTATAACTAGGATGATATATAATATATGTAGTTAAACTTTGAACTTCCTAACTTTTACGTATCCATCCTTAAATTTTCAAACTAGGGGTTACATCGCATGTGCTGGTTTTCGAGGATGGAGTGTTACAGGATTCGACAGTACAGGCACCTGCATTCTGTTTTAAAAAGCCCAAGGCAGTGGATGATTATGTTGTTTCTGCTTAGGATAAAGCAATTATCTGCTTATGACTCTTCAAATATTGCATGATAAGTGCATTTTGTATGAAGATTGCAATGTTTACAGATTTATAATAATTACTCGTATTACCTAACAGTATTACCTAACAACCGCGTTAAAAGTCAACCGGTGTTATCCCTACACTTACCGGTGCCGGTTGATTTTAGCTCACCATATATTTTTCAATTACCTTTGTTTCGTGATAGATCAAACTAGCACAGAAGCTATGCTAATCTACAGATAAGATAATGAAGACTGGTAAATCTGAAGGGTGCTTTATCACCTACCTTCTAATTAGGTCGTTTCTCGAACTGAACAAGTTAGTCTAACGTCAGTTACATGGATCTCATAGAAAATCACGGGATTAAAATATATTCTTGCATACGTGAGCTTAATGAATACTACCTTGAGTCATTTTTCCCGTTACACCTTAGCCTACTACAAATTTTGAATGTCTTCTCTAATATTTTACTAGGTGCTCACGAGTCACGTCCGCAATCAATTTGAAGTCTAACCTTCATTATTTTACACTTGTTATACATTGGTTTATATTTTGAATGTGATTAAATAATGACGTCGGTGAAATATCTTTAGACATAATTAATTGGATTATTATTTGGTTGAGAACAAGCAAAGTATAGGTGTGGGAAAATTCATTTAGTTATTATTGCTTTTTAAAAGGCAACCAGATACATTAATAAAGAAAAAAGTACAACAGGGAAACAAGGAGACAACCTATCTCAAAACTACAAGCAAAAGTGTTAGAATTGTTATGTTTTTAGATTGGGGACTGATTCTTACACCACTTAAAATTATCCATACACCACTAAATATGCTTTAGAGAGTTGTACAGTACAAACTGTATTGCATATTTAGTGGTGTATGGATAATTTTGGTGGTGTACGAATCAGCACCCTTTTAGATTAATTAGTAGTGTTGATTAGTTTATGTTTAGATGTAGTAAATTAGTGATGAGTAGTAATTATGAGGGGATATTTTATAGAAACTTATTATTTGTGAATGATGGTGAATATAAGGAAGATTTCTTGTTTTAGAAAGTAAGGATTTTATTGAATTCCTGTGTCTTGAGTGTTTTTTTTTTTTTTTTTTTTTTGTGTTATGTGTATACATCAATTTGCAATGCCTCATGCCTATTTATAGGCACTTATATGTCGGTCAATCATCTAGATATTTTAATACATACTAGTCTAGTGTCTTCTTCTTAAATATCTAGCATACTCAAATATCTAATACAGTATCACATTAATTAATTTGTTCTAGATATCTCTAGAAAAATATTATTATTTTAACACTCCTTAATATTTTTCGATGTTACTCTGAGGCTGTTGCGTAAAAACTCGAACTTTGATCTTGGTAATGCTTTAGTGAATATATCTGCAATCTGCTCTTCTGTCTTGCAGTATTTTAATTCAATATCTTTCTTGACGGAGACTTCTCGCAAAAAGTGATATTTGATGTCAATATGTTTTGTTCTGCCGTGAAACACAGGATTCTTTGCCATTGCAATTGCAGACTTGTTGTCACAGAATATTTTTGTAGCTTCATCTTGTTTTTCGCCCATGTCTTCTAGAATTCTCTTTAGCCATATAGCTTGATTAGCTGAGTTTGCAGCTGCTACGTACTCGGCTTCGGCTGATGATTGTGCCACCGTTTCTTGTTTCTTTGATGTCCATGAGAATACACCAGATCCAAGTGTGAATGCGTATCCGGAAGTACTTCTCATGTCATCCACCGATCCGACCCAATCGCTATCTGTGTATCCCTTAAGCTTCGATTCTATAGTGGGCTTGTACCATATTCCATAGTCCATGGTACCTTGCAAGTATCTTAATATTCTTTTAGAAACTCTGTATTGTATCTGAATAGGGTTTTGCATGTACCTGGATAGTAGACTGGTTGCGTACATAATATCTGGTCTTGTTGCTGACAGATAGAGTAGGCTTCCAATGAGACTTCTGAATCTTGAAGCATCTGCTTTCTCAGATCCATCTTCTTTTCTCATCTTCTCATTTGCAACCAAAGGTGTGGCGACGGTTTTACACCCGTATAGTTTAAATTTTTTCAGGAGATTTTCCGTATATTTCTTTTGGCATATGAAGATGCCTTCATTTTCTTGACTGATTTCGATGCCAAAAAAATAGCGCATCAAACCAAGGTCGCTCATCTCGAACATTTTCATCATGTCTTCTTTAAATTCTTGTATCATTCTCTCATTGTTTCCCGTATATATAAGATCATCGACGTACAAGGAAATAATGAGAGTGTCAGAGTTACCTTGGGTTTTGATGTAGAGTGTGGGCTCACTTTGGCTCCTCCTGAATCCTGAACTTGTGAAGTAGCTATCAATGAGGCTGTACCATGCGCGTGGCGCTTGTTTAAGTCCATATAAGGCTTTCTTTAACTTCAGGACTTTATCTTCTTTTCCTTCCTGGATGAACCCTTGGTTGCTCTACATATATTTCTTCTTCGAGAAACCCATTTAGAAAGGCAGATTTCACATCTAGTTGATGAATCTTCCACCTTCGTTGAGCTGCTAATGCCACAAGTGCTCTTATAGTATCCAGTCGAGCTACAGGTGCGAAAGTTTCATTGTAGTCGACTCCAGGTTGTTGTGAGTAGCTTTTAGCTACTATTCTTGCTTTATGTTTTTGTATAGAGCCATCAGGGTTGAGCTTTGTTTTGTAAACCCACTTTACTCCAATGATTTCTTTATTTTTTGGAGGATCAACTAACTCCCATGTGTTGTTTTTCTCGATCATTCTTATTTCTTCGTTCATAGCAGTCACCCATTTTTCATCTTTGGATGCAACTTCATAGCTTTCAGGTTCTATAGTTGTACAGTTGCAAGTCTCGTATATCTCTGCTAACGCTTTGACTCTTCCAAGTGTAGACTCTAGACTTGACTTGTCTTGCGCCAAAGGTAATCTTGTCGACGGAGAAGTTCGTGTAGCAGGGCTTGTTTCACCGGTACTTTCTTGTTGTTCAGAATGCTCAACTTGTAGTGGTTGTTGGGCTGGAGTTTCCATAGATATCCGAGGCAGATATGTTTGTTTTTCAACTTTGTCCTTTTCCCAGTTTCAAGAAGCGTCTTCATGAAACTCCACGTCTCGGCTGACGACGATCTTATTTGTCTTCAAGTTATATACTCGATAGCCTTTTGACTGTGTGCTGTAGCCCAAGAATATTCCCTTCTCTAATTTTTCTTGAAGTTTGTGACGTTTCTCCTTAGGAACATGGATGTAGCAGATAGATCCAAATACTCGCAGATGCTTCGCCGGCGGTTTCCTTCCACTCCATGCCTCAATCGGAGTCTTGTTTTCGACAACTTTCGTTTATAACAACCCAACCCGTTATCCAACCTTATAAGCAAAATATTTTTTTTTATACAGATGAGGTGCGTGGCGCGCACCACCCATTGTGCGCGGCGCGCACAAGGCCTGATCAGTTCTGTCCGGTTTTGTCATTTTTCGATTAAAGATCTCCCACTTCCCGACACTTTTAGACAAAATGCTTTTCACAACATTTTATAATATGTAAAACTAACACGTTTCAATAATAAAACAAGGTTTACGACACTGGGCCCACATCGGCCGTTTTACGACTTTCGTACAAAAATACAAGTTTTCGACTACATGAGTTTAAGTTCCAAACACAACCACGAGCATGATGTTTGGGGATAAACTACCCAATCCTAAGTCGAAACCAAAAGTAATCCAAGCAAGCATCAAAAGGGGAAATCATCTAATCCCGAGCATACCCTTGCCACGTCCGCCTCCGAACCTAAAAAAATGTAAACAACGATAGGGTAAGCTAATGCTTAGTGAATGCAATACTTATACGCATACATACATAATCCAATTACTTGCATACACCTACACAACAACACAATATTATTAGCAAACCACAATAAACGAATAATCAACGTACAATGCTAATAAAACTACACATCCCAATATACACAATGTCGACATTCGGCTAGATGGTGGCCGACGAAGAGCGGTAGGTCAAAATCGTTAACCACTCACCACCCATCGCAACGCGTACGTGGCCGACGAAGAACGGTAGGTTAAATACGTTAACCACTCACCACTACGCACCATGAGGCAACGAAAAGTGCAACCGAAACGTTAACACTTACCTCAATCACAAGGATGGCCGACGAAAAGCGGAACCGCTTACCATCCCACGATAAGTGGCCAACGAAGAGCGGATCCCCAAACGGATAACGCTCACCACTTAGCCAAACACACATGTGGCCGATGAAGAGCGATAGGTTAAACATTAATCACTCACCACGTAACCAAATACTCACATGTGATCGACGAAGAGCGATAGGTCAAACGTTAATCACTCGTCACATGCTCACCTCCAATTGTGGTCGACAAAGAGTCATTCCTTTCGAATATCACTCACCACATTCCAAACACACGCATACACACGTGGCCGACAAAGAGCGATAGGTCAAACGTTTATCACTCACCACATTCACAAACCGAATATAGCCAACGAAGAGCTATCCACACGGATATCACTCACTATATTTTCCAACCAAATTGTGGTCCCCGAAAAGTGAATCCTAACGGATGTCACTTACCACACCGCACGCAAGCAACCAAATTATATACATAAGCGTATAAATATTCCACTCACCTCGATTACTTGAAAAGCAATCCGACTTGAGCTCCAAATCGTCCAAATGCAAATCGCCTAAGTAATTCACAACAAATAAGCCAAACACTCTAGCTTATAACCGAAATACCAATAAGTGCAATATTAGCCCAATTGCACTTACTTTCAATTTGACTAAGTCAAAATCTCACCCGAAACACCCATAATCACAATCGACTAGTGATTATGTTCCAACAACCCATTTACTCAAGGTTTCATCATCAAAACACATTACTTGCATCAATTTACACGAAACCCATTTTGACCTAATCTCAAGTCAAAACACCCATTTGCAAGTTTACACTAATAATCACACTAATAATCACTTATAACCTAAGTTAATAAGTGATTATACATCCAAACATGATTATCAACTAATCAATTTCATCATCCAACCCAAAACCCACCAACAATGGTTATCAACACCATTTACTAGTTCAATCACCCAATGATCAACTAGTGGGTTTACTCAAGAGCGCCCAAATCAAAACCCCAATTAGGAACACTAAATCAAACTATGAAAACTCGGAGTTAGAACTTACCAATACTACTACAACGTAGCCAAGAGCGAGATGAACAACCTTAACACTCGAGCTTTTAATCGATTCAAGCTCCTTCTTCTCCAAATCACCAAATCTCTCTCTCTCTAAGAATGAAATGAGAGTGTTTGTGGATTTGAAATATGATTCAAAACTAGATCCCAAACTGATAATATGGCTACACATCTGGCCTCAAGTGAAAAGACCAAAATGCCCTTCATTTAACTCAAAATAGAAAAAGCAGAAAACTGTCGCTGGGACAGTGTGCCGAGCGCACACCTGAAGGTGCGCTGCGCGCACCCACTCCATTTCAGACAGTGAGTTCCAATTTGCTACAGTTTGATTAATTGATGTTTAGGTACACTTGTACACTTGGGTTTAGGGTCTTACAACTCTCCCCCACTTAAATTGGATCACATCCCCCGTGATCCTCGCCACTTAACTAACAGGAACCACGATCCATGGTCCTCCGACATACGTCCAAACTCGATGTCCACAATAATTCCATCAAATCCGAAGATTTCACACAACTCCCTTAGGTGACTTTACTCCAAAGTTACCCTTCCGATTTAAATCATCATCCGTGATTTACCAATTCTACCAAACCGAGCACTAAGTCTCGCTTCATTCCCAATCCGGAACGAACTCACGCCTCGACTGCATGACAAAAACAAGCTAACATTCCCAAGCCTCATACCAAGTTAGCAATCCCTTTAGCGTACCTTTATCATGTACATTGCTAAAGTAACAACATACCAATAATATGGCCAACAAATAATACAATGGAGCTGACGAAAAGTGAATCCTCACGAATGGAGACCACTTGCCCCACATCCTCACACGTACGTGGCCTACGAAAAGCGGTAGATCAAACGTTAACCACTTACCACTACCCAACAAGAGGCCGACAAAAAGCGCATCCTTACGGATCACACTTACCTCTCCTCACACATGGCCAAACAAAAAGCGATTCCTAACAGAAAATGCATTCCACACACCAATAAGTAGCCGACGAAAAGTGAATCCTAACGGATAACACTTACTACTTATCACACTCCAACCGTGGCCAACGAAAAGTGAATCATCGCACTTGGATAGCACTTGCCATAATACATACAATTTAAACGAAATTGCATTTCACCACAAAATCCATTAGTGTACTTAACACCGCGTAATCACTAATTCCCCGGGTGATGTCTTAAACACCGCGACTAACTCACCCCCAATGACCATGTGGTGTCTTAAACACCGCGACAATTCCACATGTCAATACAACCAATGAGTGGAGTCTTAAACACCGCGACTAATCCACCCAAGTAAAATCCATTATACACATGCACGCATCATACGTAAACGCACACAACGCCAACGCAATCGAGCAAGAACCACCTATATCGCACATAGGTACAAGACAACCATTCTCTAGCAAAGAATCCGTCACGCACACCCCTTAACCGAGGGATTTCACCTTGCTCGTCAGACACGTCCATTATTTCTCAACGAGATTTACCACATTACCACCTCGGTGATAATTTAAATCCAAAATCATAAGTACAATTCAACATAAATTGTACTCTACCACAAATCGACCAAATCTAGGTCCCGACACAAATTTCGGATCCCCTATGAGCATCATTCGAAATCTCACACTAAAACTTCCTCGTGTGGGAGTGTAACTCCCCCACTTGGAACTACGTCACATAACCGCAATTTGTACAACCGTACCATGCTACCAAAGGTAGACTTTACTAACAATTGGGTTCACACGACCCAATCACCATATCTTGCTCCAACCTTGAGTATACTAAGGACCTTAACCTATCCTTAAACACTTCGAACGAAAAGTGTACCATAAATTACACAAACTTTATTCTTGCAACCCTTCGATTGCCATAACTTGTTAAAATTCCAACTAGTCGCTCATGTACCTAAGGGTTTCTCTCCGGTACCCTAAGTACAATATAACCACCATACCGTCGGAGTCGAACGTTACGCTTGCAGGTATGAAAGAGGCACCTGACATCGCGTCACATAGACTCCACTATCAACATTCATCGAGACCGAAAAGTTCGACTTCGAGGGTTCCATTCATCCGATGTCACCCTTCACATCACTAGAGCGACTTTAAGTCACCCGTTCCCGACGAAAACTTATGTTTCATCAATTACTACACAAAAGCGACTTCGCGCTACCAAAACAACACCAAAGCCCATTCTCATGGCTTGGAAACAATCTTTCGCCCAATACTAAGGAATGCTTGGAAGCACCAAGCCTTACGCCCCTCGCACGTCAATCTGACCATCATCATAGGGTAATTCCATAAGGAACGCTACCCCTCATTACACTACGCACTAACACAAAATGCATCAAACAAAATCATAAGCACATTTCGAAAGAAATATCGAAAAGTACCTGAACATCGTCGTCAGGTTCTCATGCATCACCAACTAGTTCCGGACACACCGACTTTCGGTGTCCATCCTTTCAACAATTGAAACATGTAACCTTGTTAGACTTTGCATTCGTACATTCGCGCGACAAATGACCCCGTTGTCCGCAATTATAACACGTGGGTATAAAACCACCGGTACCACTCTTCTTCACTCTTCTGACACCCTCGGAAACACTCTTACTCTTTTTTTTCGAATGCATCGTAGTCTCGGACTTTCGCTTACTAACATCGAAACCACTCTTCTTTAGGACAAGCGTCTCAAAACCTTTCGCCATGTCGAACAACTCGTCAAAAGTTTTCACCATGTTTACGCTAATCTTCTCTTGATAACTATCGTTCAAGATTCGATAGAAGTCTTCCTTCAACATTTTGTCATTACCGACATACTCCGGGAAAAATTGTGTCTTGGACAAGAAAACGGATTTGAGAGTGTTTAAATCCATTGACCCTTGCCTCAAAGCACGCAACTCGTCCTTAAGCTTAGAAAGATCGGCCGAAGTTTGGTATTCCTTGAAAAATTCCGCTTTGAACTCGTCCCATGTGAACTCCATACATTGTTCCTCGCCATAGAGTTGGATTTTCGCATCCCACCACAACTTGGCGTCACCCCTTAGCATACTACTACCATACCTCGTCTTCTTATCGAGAGGGCACTCACTAGTACGAAAGGCCCCCTCCATAATCTATATCCAACGATTGCTCTTTAGCGGATCCCGTTCACCATCAAAAGTGGGAGGTTGAGCATCCTTGAAGTTTTTGTAGTAGAAGTCTCTCCTTCCTATATTATCTTCGCGGTGAATAACCTTAACTTGTTCCTTGACTAGATTGAATACTTGCTCGTCAATCGTATCTAAGAACATCTTTTTAACGTCCTCTAGAAACTCCGCCTTTTGACGCTCAAAGATGGCCTCAACCTTGGCCGTGAACTCGGAGTCCTCGCCTTGATCACCATTATCATGTCCGTTCCTCGTCTTCATTCTAAGAAATGAACTCGGTTAGGAACGCAACACGAATAAATTATATACACCGTCGCGAACAATAATCACAATCAAGTAAATACGCCACCGTTCGCACATCCCATCTAGTTCAATACTTGTTGTACATTACTTACTTGACTTGGCTTGCAACCGTAATAATGGTCGCGAAGCATTATTACACTCACACGCCATGCCGAGCTCATGAATACAACAATCATCTCGCTAGATGTTCAACACAAAACAACATGATTAGTAACACATAATCAATACATAGCTAGTTCACCTACAATCTAAGACACCAGCTAAAACCTGAACCGACCCGTAATCCTACAAGTCCCGCAATAAATAAGCACACACAAAAAGTCTAAGTCTAGGCGCCTATCTCAAGTCACCTAAATCCCTTAGACCATGCTCTGATACCACTTGTAACAACCCAACCCGTTATCCAACCTTATACGTAAAATATATTTTTTTTTAAACATATGAGGTGCCGCACCACCCATTGTGTGCGGCGCGCACAAGGCCTGATCAGTTCTGTCCGGTTTTGTCATTTTTCGATTAAAGATCTCCCACTTCCCGACACTTTTAGACAAAATGCTTTTCACAACATTTTATAATATGTAAAACTAACACGTTTCAATAATAAAACAAGGTTTACGACACAGGGCCCACATCGGCCGTTTTACGACTTTCGTACAAAATACAAGTTTTCGACTACATGAGTTTAAGTTCCAAACACAACCACGAGCATGAAGTTTGGGGAAAACTACCCAATCCTAAGTCGAAACCAAAAGTAATCCAAGCAAGCATCAAAAGGGGAAATCATCTAATCCCGAGCATACCCTTGCCACGTCTGCCTCCGAACCTAAAAAAATGTAAACAGCGAGAGGGTAAGCTAATGCTTAGTGAATGCAATACTTATACGCATACATACATAATCCAATTACTTGCATACACCTACACAACAACACAATATTATTAGCAAACCACAATAAACGAATAATCAACGTACAATGCTAATAAAACTACACATCCCAATATACACAATGTCGACATTCGACTCGATGGTAGCCGACGAAGAGCGGTAGGTCAAAATCGTTAACCACTCACCACCCATCGCAACGCGTACGTGGCTGACGAAGAGCGGTAGGTCAAATACGTTAACCACTCACCACTACGCACCATGAGGCCAACGAAAAGTGCAATCGAAACGTTAACACTTACCTCAATCACAAGGATGGCTGATGAAAAGCGAAACCGCTTACCATCCCACGATAAGTGGCCAACGAAGAGCGGATCCCCAAACGGATAACGCTCACCACTTACCCAAACACACATGTGGCCGACGAAGAGCGATAGGTCAAACATTAATCATTCGCCACGTAACCAAATACTCACATGTGACCGACGAAGAGCGATAGGTCAAACGTTAATCACTCGTCACATGCTCACCTCTAATTGTGGTCGACAAAGAGTCATTCCTTTCGGATATCACTCACCACATTCCAAACACACGCATACACACGTGGCCGACAAAGAGCGATAGGTCAAACGTTTATCACTCACCACATTCACAAACCGAATATAGCCAACGAAGAGCTATCCACACGGATATCACTCACTATATTTTCCAACCAAATTGTGGTCCCCGAAAAGTGAATCCTAACGGATGTCACTTACCACACCACACGCAAGCAACCAAATTATATACATAAGCGTATAAATATTCCACTCACCTCGATTACTTGAAAAGCAATCCTACTTGAGCTCCAAATCGTCCAAATGCAAATCACCTAAGTAATTCACAACAAATAAGCCAAACACTCTAGCTTATAACCGAAATACCAATAAGTGCAATATTAGCCCAATTGCACTTACTTCCAATTTGACTAAGTCAAAATCTCACCCGAAACACCCATAATCACAATCGACTAGTGATTATGTTCCAACAACCCATTTACTTAAGGTTTCATCATCAAAACACATTACTTGCATCAATTTACACGAAACCCATTTTGACCTAATCTCAAGTCAAAACACCCATTTGCAAGTTTACACTAATAATCACTTATAACCTAAGTTAACAAGTGATTTCACATACAAACATGATTATCAACTAATCAATTTCATCATCCAACCCAAAACCCACCAACAATGGTTATCAACACCATTTACTAGTTCAATCACCCAATGATCAACTAGTGGGTTTACTCAAGAGAGCCCAAATCAAAACCCCAATTATGAACACTAAATCAAACTATAAAAACTCGGAGTTAGAACTTACCAATATTACCACAACGTAGCCAAGAGCGACATGAACAACCTTAACACTCGAGCTTTTAATCGATTCAAGCTCCTTCTTCTCCAAATCACCAAATCTCTCTCTAGAAATCTCTCTCTCTCTAAGAATGAAATGAGAGTGTTTGTGGATTTGAAATATGATCCAAAACTAGATCCCAAACTGATAATATGGCTACACATCTGGCCTCAAGTGAAAAGACCAAAATGCCCTTCATTTAACTCAAAATAGAAAAAGCAGAAAACTGTCGCTCGGACAGTGCGCCGAGCGCACACCTGAAGGTGCGCTGCGCGCACCCACTCAATTTCAGACAGTGAGTTCTAATTTGCTACAGTTTGATTAATCGATGTTTAGGTACACTTGTACACTTGGGTTTAGGGTCTTACATCGTTGGACACCAATTCAAAATATATACAGCCGTGTATATAGCTTCAGCACATAAACTATTTGGAAGGCCTTTTCTTGTATCATTATTTTGGCCATTTCCATTACAGTTCTATTTTTGCGTTCAGAGACGCTATTTTGCTCAGGAGCATAACCAACAGTGAGTTGGCATTTAACTCCTTCATCTTCGCAAAATTTATTGTACTGTGTAGAGGTGTATCCTTTTCCTCTATCACTCCTTAGCGTTTTTATATAATGGTCACTAATTTTTTCTACAAAATTCTTGAACTTCTTGAATATCGTAAATACTTCTGATTTTTCATGCATGAAATACACCCACGTCATTCTAGAATAATCATCGATGAAGAGAATAAAGTACATGTTTTGGTTAAGAGACGGGGTCCTCATTGGTCCACATACATCAGTGTGTACCAGCTCTAGTATACCTTTCGCTCTCCAGGCTTTGTCATGAAGGAAAGGTTTTCGATGTTGCTTGCCCATCATACAGCTTTTACAAGTGTCAGTGATTTCTTCTATGTTTGGCAAGTCTCTCATCATATTTTTTTGTTGGAGGATTTTTAGTGCGTGAAAGTTAAAGTGGCTAAATCTTCGATGCCATAGCCATGATTCTTCAACTTGAACTTTCATGGCTGTGTCTTGGATATACTGCCAACGAAGCTGAAAATTGCGATTCTCAATTGGAACTTCGGCTATTAATTTATAGTTGTTTTTCTTGTCACGTATAACACATGTTTTATCTTCGAAGAGTAAAGAGTATCCGTGCTCCATCATTTGACCAACACTTAGCAAGTTACTTGCAAGGCTTGGTACGAGAAGAATGTCATTAACAGATCGAGTGACGTTATTAGTTTGAACAGTTATCGTACCTTTGCCTTTAGTGTCAATAAGCGCTCCATTCCCTAGTTTGACGCGGGACTTTACGGACGTGTTGATACTATCAAATAACTTTTCATCTCCTGTCATGTGGTTGCTGCACCCACTGTCGAACAACCAAGTATCGTCCCTCTATTTATTTGCGACATGGTAGGCATAGAATAGCTGATTTTTGTTCTCCGGTATATCTTCACTTTCTTCTGTGAAGTTAGCTCGATGATTTTGTTTTAAACGGCAATCTTTTTCTAGATGCCCAAATCTTTTGCAGTTATTGCATTGTGGTTTCCCTTTGTGGAAACAATCTTTCTCCAAGTGGTTTGTCCTTTTGCAAATACCACATGGAGGGTAGCTTTTTCTTTTTTGATCGAATCCGGTTATGGGTTTTGCTCCTCGTCTCGAATTTTCTTCAAGATTTCTTTCCCCCCCATTATTAGATTTTTAAGACCTTAATTTGAGTTTAGACTGAAAGGCACTTTCGAGTGAGTTTTCACTGCGCCGACTCAGTCTAGTCTCGTATGCTTCAAGAGAGCCAACTAATTCCGTTACTGATAGAGTCTCGATGTCTTTTGACTCTTCAATAGCGGTAATGACATGATCGTATTTTTCAGTCATACTGATAAGTATTTTTTCTACGATCCTTTTATCAGTTATAGAATCTCCATATGCTCTCATTTGATTTACTATTTCTTTTATTCTAGAATAGTAGTCTTTAACGGTCTCAGTCTCTATCATATTTAAATTTTCAAAATCTCGTCTTAGAGTTAGTAGTTTGACAGATCTCACCTTAACATTTACTTGAAATTCTTTTTGAAGGATCTTCCACGCCTTTTTGACTGTCGTAGCTCCCATGATTCGTGGAAAGATAGACGGTGTCAAAGCTTGTTGAATGTAGCCAAGAGCAGCAGCATTTCTTACAACATTTTTGTTGTGCTTTTCATGTTCTTCCACGGACAGAGTTTCGACTTCCTTTGGAGTTGTAAACTCGACTTCAACAATATCCCACAAGCTTTGTGCTTGAAAATATGTCTTCATTCGGATACTCCAAAAATCATAGTTGTCTCCATCAAAGACGGGGACGGGAATATTGTATGCACCAACGGTAGTCATGGTGTACGCGAACAACGCCCAATACGACTCTGATACCACTTGTTAGAATTGTTATGTTTTTAGATTAATTAGTAGTGTTGATTAGTTGACGTTTAGATGTAGTAAATTAGTGATGAGTAGTAATTATGAGGGGATATTTTATAGAAACTTATTATTTGTGAATGATGGTGAATATAAGGAAGATTTCTTGTTTTAGAAAGAAAGGATTTTATTGAATTCTTGTGTCTTGAGTGTTTTTTTTTTTTTTTTTTTTTTTTTTGTGTTATGTGCATACATCAATTTGCAATGGCTCATGCCTATTTATAGGCACTTATATGTCGGTCCATCATCTAGATATTTTAATACATACTAGACTAGTGTCTTCTTCTTAAATATCTAGCATACTCAAATATCTAATACAGTATCACATTAATTAATTTGTTCTAGATATCTCTAGAAAAATATTATTATTTTAACAAAAAGTAATAACACAGCTATACAAATACATAAGGCAACTCTACTAAAACAAAACAATTAACCAACCCCTGTTCTGTCCGAGACTCCGAGTTTGCAACATCAAAAGAACCCGGACAAGATAACCAACGCAACCACTCCAACGATGGATTCTTCAATCTGCTCGAAATCTACACATGACTATGAATGAATTTCAAAAAGAATGGACGCATTGCTCGAATCGTTACCGAAAGTAGGTTTTTTTTATGCTTCCAAATTATATATCTCGTGACTCACTCGACTGCTTGCCATCAATCTTTGCCATGATTGAGGAGAGAACTATATACCAAGATCACGACCTAATTAACAGTAAGATGACAGCTTTCACACCCAACAATAACATACCAAAATTAGTTTAGGCTCGTTACCAAGAACAAAATAAAGAGTCGTTTATACCCTACTGATGAAAACAACTTAACACAAGAAAATAGAATACATAGAATTTGATTACTAAACTCAGTTGCAAACCTGGCCAAAAGGAGAGCAAGATGATCATTTTCTCGGGGCCCATTAATTTTGGGGCCCACATTTTATATATACACGACCCTCTTTTTAAATGTACATTAGGTCCAGTTGTAGACAAGCTAGCAAAGCCCACTAGTAAGATGAAAGTCTTCTAAAAAGGCCCCCCCAAGTGTACAAGTTATGCAAAACTTTTTTATCTATATAGTCTAATAAACCTCTAAAATGATAATGTCATCATTTAGTTAATTACATTTTAATTTTATATATGATGATGTCATTAATATTTTATATATTAATTATATTAAATCCTACTTAATTAATTAAATATTAATAAACAAGATAATGCCATAAAAACATACAAAATAATAACAAATTTTACGATTATTATGAAAAGAAAATAAAACACCTCATGACTGTATGTACAATATTTAAAACATTATGTACAATCTTATGTTAAATATCTCATGACCATATGTACAATATTTGAAACATTATGTACAACCTTGTGATAAAACACTCACATGATCATATTTACAAACTTTAAAACAAATTGTACAATCTTCTACAGAACACCCAATGAACACATTTACAAAATTTAAAGCATATTGTACAACTTTATATAATAATTGTGTTTTAATTTTTTAAAAAAATTTCAAAAAACATTTATTATTACTAATTGTTGACACTCTAAAATGAGTCAGATTATGTTTCCTAGCCATGTAATGTGGGCCTTATATATGTGGCTATATATAAGACCCCAATGCTCCATTTGTCAATTGCTTACACCATTTGAAGCCACATTTTTAATATGAAAGGTTGACTAGTTTGATAACTCTCTCAACATTCATAACATGTTTATCAATATTCATACACATCCATGATTTATGAGACTAACAATTGGTATCAGAGCGGGTGTTTGATCTTTTCAAACCTCAATCCTAGTTCAAAAACATGTTTGTGTTTGAATTTTTTTTATCCAGAAACACCAACTTATCCAATTTTTTTAACAGATCTTGTCTTTTTATCCCTAAACACAAAACACCATTTCAGATCTGATTCCATCATCATTTATATTTATCCTTTTTTACTTGATGCTAATGTTCTTGTTTGAAAACAACGACATAATCACTTCTAATTTGGGGGTTTTCCTTTTGAAGGTGAAACACTATACAAATCTACAGATAAAAAAAAATATGAAAAATTCCACTTTCTGTCATTTTATGGGTTATGAGATTTTGAGCAAATCTGGGAATTGTGTTTAAATGGAATGGTTGGTAATCACTTGGTGAATCTTCCTTCAAAATCTCAGGGTCTAACTCTCAAGATCGAATGAGATCTGAGCATTTTATGTTTTCGAAAATATATCACTGATTTCGAATTAATTCGTGATTTGGGTTGAGTGTTTATAAAAAATAACAATGCAGTTGTGTTCATCCTGGTCTAATGCAACTATCTGCAAAATTTCATGCATTTTGCTTGAGATTTGAAGGTTCTAGCATGTCCACCGCCACGCACCACCGTCCTCCGCCACCAACTCCGGCAATATGTTCTTCAATTTTGAGTGCTCGAAAAGACAGATGCTCGAAAACCTTTCTGCTCTTTCTGCTCGAAATCTCTGTTGCTCGGGAAAAAAAGAAAAAAAAAAATTGTGCTCGAAAAAAAAACATAAAATATAGTGCTCGAAAAAAAAAAAGGAAATCAGGAAGAAGAACAGTAGTACATCGGGTGGCCATGGGTGTAAATTTGGTGAAATTTGCAGGTGGGACCCACGGCCTTGTCTCCTTGTCCCCTCTCTCAACAATTCAATAGAAATGAATATGGACACATGTTAACCAAATACGTTCTGAACCCATTGAATTTTGACCAGTTCGTGAACCCCTTTCTGGCCAGTGAACCCCTTAACCCTTCTGAC
Organism: Rutidosis leptorrhynchoides; assembly: GCF_046630445.1. Taxonomy (NCBI): domain Eukaryota; kingdom Viridiplantae; phylum Streptophyta; class Magnoliopsida; order Asterales; family Asteraceae; genus Rutidosis; species Rutidosis leptorrhynchoides. The sequence goes on along the minus strand of NC_092335.1, from coordinate 469,044,407 downwards.
CCCTTCACTCCCTTGAACCCTAGCTCAACCCCTCAACTTGAACCATTCCCCATGAACCACCATGCATTGAACCTACCTCTTAACTAATGAACCACCCTCCTCACCATGAACCATGAACCGTATTCATGATCCTGACCCGTGAACCACCCACCTGATCCCACCCGTCAGCATATCCAAATAATATTTAACGATGCTAGTCCCTCCAGTTAAATATTTTAATGCCTGTTAAATCTCAGGGACTACCAATGCAAAATTTTGAAATTTTTTCAGAATTTTAATTTTCAGTCCCTTAACTTTCAGAAAATTTTATTTTCAGCCCCTAAGCTTTGAAAATTTTACACTTTTGGTCCCCGAAGTTCCAAGTTTTACTTTTTTAGTCTCTCAAGTTTTGTGGATTTTTTTATCCATGGTCCTTAAAGCTTGTTAATGATTATATCTTTCATCCATGGTCCCACTAGAAATTGTTGTGGTCAACTAAAGATGACAAACAGGGCTTTTGGTGATTTAATTACCGAATACTCTCCGAACAACATCAACCAATTAAAAATAATGCATTTTTGCAACAAACTCATCTTTTTGGGGGAGAAATCCAATATGATTGATGTTCAACAATGATTTTTATACACTCAGTATAGGACTCGAACTTCAGATAATGACTTCAATACACTCAGTATTGGACTTGATCTTCATGTAACACCCTGCTATTTTTTTTAAATCACAGCAGAAGTCTTAATTCACATAAATACCCTTGATTAATTACAAACATGATTATCACAAATCATTAGCTAGTTACTTATTACAAACCACCGGTGTTACGTTAAACAACTAGTTACATATTTATAAAAGTTAAGACATCAGAGTTCGTCTTGTCAAACATATCGTCAACCCGACTCCCGTCCCTACCAGCACTAAGATCCAAAACCTGCAAGGGAGGAGGTGAGGGGGGTTAGCACGAGGCTAAGTGAATGGAATCATCCAACATATCTAGCATACAGTACCAACTTGTACAACTACAGCAACTACAACAATCAATAACATGCAACCGACAACTAACAACTAGCAACTAGCAACTATCAACTATCAACTAGCAACTATGCTCCAACTAGAGACTCGGCGGCTTGTACGAGCACATGACCACTAGCTGATCAGTATAGCGTCTACCAAAATTCCTTACTACTGAATCCCCAGTATAGTAAATCCACACGCAGGTGATGCGTCATTCAGCACTATACTCAACAAACAGTAGCCAACTGGACCCAACCACAACAAGGTTGACCTCTCTGAGCTGAACCTAACAACAATAGGTTCCAACAGGCAACTATAACTTGTGCACACAACCGTTAAGCAACTACCACTACGAAAAACTATCCCTATGACTAGCATGGCAAATCTACAGTGATCATTATTACAATATATCTACTAAGCATAGCAACTAAAACAGTATAACATAGTAGCACAACTTGCTACTCTATACTACACCCGGAGATAATCCCACTCACCGATTACCAGCAACGGAAGGCACTTAGAATTCTAATCTTACTGAGCCTTCTCTTCGTCCTTATCACCTGAGAATAGACATAACACAGTCAGTAATCATGTCTTGATAACAACCCAACAACAACACAACAACACAACAACATAAAGTTTGATCCAATTTCTTAAAAGTTTACCATTGGAAAGGATTTTTCATTACAATTCCAACGATACTTTATTCATCAAAAACGGAGTTACGGTTTGAAAGTTATGACCAAAACAAGTTTCCACAAATCTGACCCTGTGCTCACACATGTGACTGAGGCCTCACTCGTGCGAGTGAGTCCTCACACGTGTGGTTGACTCTCAAAAGTGTGGTCACTTGTACGAGTAACCTGTCAAAAGTGTGGGTGCTGATGAACACCTACAGCTTGCTGTTTTCGCGTTTTTTGACCCCAAAACATGATTTTTGCTCAATCTGATCATGAAACCACTTCAAAAACATCACATAACAACTATATAACATATATCTAACATCAATTAAGCATAACAAACACATTTCATGAAGATTCAAGCATCAAAACTCACTTTTTATTCAAGAACACAAAAACCCAATTCTTAAGAAATCAAACAATGATTCAATCTTACAAACCTGGATAGATGATCACTAAGAAATAACAATTCAATCCTTAAAGCTTCTTGATCCAATTCCACACTTGAATTAGATTAGGGTTTGAGAGTGATAAATGTTAGGTACGGGAGCAATTTGGAGAGTTCTAGAGAAAATGAACTCGCTAGACTGATACATACACATAAATGGGTTGTAAACCCATACCCCACAACACACGGGTATTTATCAGTTATCTGATATCTTTCGTACCTCGTTTGGAGGCCCTAACGGAGTCCAAATTCAACAAACGAACCTGCTCTGTGACCCTTGTCACAAACTGGTCTCAACTAAACAACCAAATAATTATAAACATATAATTATTAAAATTACTAATTACACCATACCCAAGGGTACAATGGTCATTTCATCTAGGCCCAAAACGCGGGTGTTACAAATCTACCCACCTTAAAATAGATTCCGTCCTCGGAATTGGGTCAACTATGGTCAACAAAACCCAAAATTATTACTCGAACCGCCAAAACACTCGGCCAACTTTATCGATCTTATCCCCGATACCGACACTATCCACCACAATTGCATAGGGAAATGAGATTCTTGACGTCAATACACTCCCGATACAAAATTAGTTGTCACAATCTTCATCGATCAACTTCCGTTAATCCACTTAAGCCCACAAATTACACGGCCAAGTCAAATAATCAGAGTCAAATTCATGTTTCTTCGCCATTCCGTATCATAAATTTCACGATTTGTCATCCAATTCTACTCTTTATACAGTCCACTTTTCTCAATTATCCAAAGCTTAGGCAATAGAATTAGTCATCATGCAAAATTCTATACATATGTCCACAAAATTATCTCGTAAGTCAACAGAACTTCACAGGTTATTCGTCTCATATCCAGTCACATCACTATCCAATATAGCACAGGCCGCCTAATTTTTCTTCAGATTCCCAGAAATTCCGTATGATTTATCACAATATACTTCTGTTGGCCAGAAACAAGCATATTATCCTAAATCATACCTTCATTCTGAGTTGCTCGTAACGAAAAAATTCTACTTGTCTCATTCACTAACTTATGTCCAATCAATCTCCTCAATAAGTATCGGTAATTAATTTAACTACTTTATGACTAATCAATCACAACATCTGTCCAATCATAGTTACTCAAACCTTGTCTATCAATCATCCAAATGTAATCTATCAACCAGATCATACATCCAAAAAGCTTAGGAAATACTGTCATAACAATCATACTCATGCCACTATCCAACAACTTCATGTCGTCCAAAAGTCCACTACATAAACATACTCAACGCATCTCTATCCAAGTCACGGTTCTCAATCCCAAAAAGTCAACCTAAGGGTCACCCTTACCCCACATGGCACACAAGGGTCGCAACCAAAACATAAGCAACATAATGCAACAAATAAATCTTACACTACTATCAAGATCTACTAATATACCACACATATATATACACCCAATCATATACATGTATATAACTAAACAATACGAGGATTTTGAAGCATACCTGTATTCACATCATATTCAACATCTGCATCGGCAACCATCTGATAAGATCTTGCTATTGCCGTAGGTGGATTCTTTCTTTTCTGCCCAACTGGAGAACCAGAAGATCCACCTACTGATCCTGACTGCGCTCCTGGCCCCGCCCCAGTGTGATGACCCGGGAATTTCCGACCAAATGTAAACTTAATCTTTATATATTTCCGACACGATAAGCAAAGTCTGTTATGTTGAATCTCAAAATTTTTGAACTGTTTCATATATTCAATTGACCTTTGACCATTCCCAACGATTCACGAACAACTATTTGTAAATAAACACATATATAATTAAATGTATATATAAATAATAATTTAAAATATTATTTGAAATATTATATGATTTAATTGTTGGAAATGATTATGTAAAATAATATATTATGTAATGAGAAATATTATTATAGATAAAAATATATATATGTATATAAATATTACTTGTAAATATATAAAATAATATTAAATCTATTTGTTTAAAAATATATAATATATATTTATGTGATAAAACTTGTTATTTAAAACTAATTATAATTAGAGAGAGAGATTAAACGGAAAATGAAATATTTCGAGCTTAATTAGTAAACGTCAGTAACACTCGGTTGATGTTTTGTTAGTTTTAATATAGATATTGTACATGTTTAGGAAGGATTGAAATAAAAGTTGGACTGTAAATTGATTACGAAGATTTTAGATTTGTCAAAAATATTTTTACGTTTTTAAGATTATATATTAGCACTCCGTACATAAAAATTGGAAGAAAAAAAATAAATAATTATTGAACCTTTTTTATCAAGTTTCAAACAGTTAATGAGTGAAATAATTAAATATGTTTAATCTAAAAATTTGAGATTTTTAGGGACACATTTATACATTAACTGTTTAGCAATGGACATGATATGGCCATCCGGGATAAACCGTCGGTAGAATAATCCAAGGGGACGGCTGCTTACTGGTGTTGTGCACATTTGAGTTACATATGGTTATTTTTTTTATATTATAATTATTAATATATTATTATTACTAAGCTTTAGAGTTATATTTATATAAATGCAATTACATTGTAAAAACATGAACTCTTCACCTTCTTCACCTTCCTCACATCATCGGCCACCTTGCACCACCATCGGACCACCACCTTCATCCCCAAGCCACTACCTCCTTCTCTCTCCAAATCCTTGAAACCGTGACACCATCACCATCTAAGTTCCACCATCGCTACAACCATCACAGCACCACTCATGACCATCATAAACCACCATCACTTATTCATCTTCATTCTCTCAAGAACTGTTTATGTTTCTATTTTCTTTCGTGAATCTGCAAAACCACTATCGATGCCATCAACAACCGTCACCTGTCTCTCTCTCTCTCTCTCTCTCTCTCTCTCTCTCTCTTCTAATTCTTCTACCGTAAACCACCAAACAAAACCGCCATAGCTGCAGCAAGTCTGCTGCCTTCAGTCACCACACACCATCACTAAACACCACGACCATGATCCACCTACTACAACCTCCATCTCCACTCTCTCTCACCTCTCTCCCTCTATCTCTCTCACTCCTCTAATTGATCGTAAACCACCACCGAAACCCCTACAATAGCTACTATTTATTTCTGTTGCTATCCGCTACTCAACAGATCCCAAAACCATCAATATAACTATTGGAATTAGCTGCAGCTGCTACTTGATACTTCATGTTTCTCTTCCAGATCAAACCGCCACCACCATGGTCACTATCATGATCAATGACGATTAGAACATAAAATAATGATAAAAAGGATGATGATGATTAAGGTGACTATCGGTGATAATGATAAATTGTTATGATTGTGATAAACAGCGATTAGATGATGAGTAGAAGATGATTAGATGATGATTACGTGATGATGCTATACGATGATGGATGAAGACAACCGTAAATAATGATGATTAATAGCGAAGAAGATGATGAGGTTACAATATGTAGTGATGATAATAAAAATCACAAAACATGACGAAGAACAGAACCCACTTTGGTCGACTGTTAGTTGCTATATTTCGACTACTGCTACTCCATATTCTATTTTACTTCGGTTCACAGATTTCTTTTATTACTCGAGAACACCAAGCCCCAACCATGAACCTGCAAGGATTGTGTTCTGATTATACTCAACAAAGAAACCATTCAAAGCTACTGCTAGGTTTCTGTTTTCTAATCGTGTATGATCAGACCCATCATCACCAACATTTGAATCATTGTTTTGACTGGATAACACGTCGTTGTTCTCTGTGTACTGTTGATGTTCGATGACCACCACCACACATCACCATAAGATGTTGTTTCCTTCTATTTGGATTACTGCTCGATTAGATTAACTGCAATTTATACGACTCCATTAACAATCGGACCAGACCCTTTAATTAGGGATTAAGCAGGCTTGTTGTGTTAGATCGATCGTTTGGGCTTGTAAAACTGCAGTTGGGCCGAAGCAACCATGGGCCAGCTTATAATGCAGAATATTATACATGTTAAATAAATAACTGTTCGAGTTATGAGAAGAATTTATGGAGCGGTTCATTGGTTTGGTGTTGTGTTGGTTTAACCGGGAGGTCTTGGGTTCGAACCCGGTCTGAGCCGTTTTTATTATTAAAATGATTATTATTATTATTATTATTATTATTATTATTATTATTATTATTATTATTATTATTATTATTATTATTATTACTAATGTTATTATTGAATGTTGTTATTATTAATATTATGTTAATATTAATAAAATGACTACTATCATTAATATTTTTAGTTATTACTAAGTAGTAACATTAAGTAATATTAATTTTATTATTACTACCATAATACAACTTGTTACATTTAACATTAAAAATTAGTATCATTATCATATTCATAATTATTATTATCATCATTATTATTAATATTAGTACTATCATTAATATTATCATTTCAAATATTATCGTGTAATACTAAAATACTGTTTTAACAATCGAATGATATAAATATGTTTATTTCATATAACATAACAAAAATTATACTTTTACTTAAAAAAAATATAAAATGATAATATAATGAAATAAATAAGTTATTTATATAAAAATTTTATCATTAATAATAATAGATATATATATATATATATATATATATATATATATATATATATATATATATAATTATTCGATTACAATATTGTGTATTAATAAATATACAAATGATATAGGTTCGTGAATTCGAGGCCAACCCTACACTTGTTCAATGTCGTTATATGTATTTTTACTATAAAATACATTATGTGAGTTCATTTGACTCCCTTTTACTCTTTACATTTTTGGGACTGAGAATACATGCGCTACTTTTACAACTCCTTTATTAAATGCTTTTGAAATACATTTTGAATTGCGAATACATGAAATGCTTTTATAAATGTTTGACGAGGTAGACATAAGCAAAACATTCCTCGAATGAATTATTATGCAGACAGAAGTTCTGCGGATTATTATTGAATTATGTGGACATGATAATTGCCACCATTGAATTATGTGGACATGATAATTGCCACCGTTGAATTATGTGGACATGATAATTGCCACCATTGAATTATGTGGACATGATAATTGCCACCGATTGATATGAATGTTATGTATCGAGAGAATGATTTTTATACACAGGTTATGTGTATTAGTTTTTGTGTACGAGATATGTGTACGGTTACTATGATTTATGAAAAATGGTTGCGTACACAAGAAAGGTGTACTGTATTTAAAAGATATCACATGTACATTACAGGTGGGTATAGGATTCGGGACCATTTGTACCATGCAGAATTTAAATCCTGTGGTCTATCAAAATGATGAATTTTATTATTTTATGATAAACTTATGAACTCACCAACCTTTTGGTTGACACTTTAAAGCATGTTTATTCTCAGGTATGAAAGAAATCTTCCGTTGTGCATTTGCTCATTTTAAAGACATTATTTGGAGTCGATCATCGCAATGGGACCAGATGTTGGTGACTTCGTCCAGATGGATTAGGACGGGGTATGAAATGTGGTATCAGAGCGGTGGTCTTAGTGAACCAGGTCTGCATTAGTGTGTCTAACTGATAAGTCGATAGGATGCATTAGTGAGTCTGGACTTCGACCGTGTCTGCATGTCAAAAGTTTTGCTTATCACTAGTGTCAAAAATTATTTGCCTATCATCCTTAAAGTCTAGACACGTCTTACTGCCTCTATTGCATACACAGTGTATAGATAAATTCATATCTTAGCGTATATGTTATTGTTACCTTTGCCTGACAGCTTCCGTAGATTCCTCCGTAATTTATGGGATTTTAGTATTATATATGCATATGTAAATTATGTATTGCAGGGTACTAATCTACATCCTATTCTATTCCTTATCGAAAATCCTTCATCTAATCGTACGAGATGAGTCCCTCAACCAGATCGAGTCCCTTAGATTCCGATAACTATTCTGATAGTTATTCCGACAGCTATTCCAACATAGAGTTTCACTCAAGCTCCGAAAGCAGTGTCACCGGAATGAATCAACCAATCAGCCATCCCCAATTCATCTGATGGTTTCGTAGTCGACTTAATCAATGGAGACGCGAAGAAGGCGATCTCTTCCACCAAACGAATTTACCTCTTGGCAAAGAACCTGAAACACTTACCGGCTAACCTATCTGAAATACCATTTTCAGCCTCATTTCCAGGGTAGCTCATCACGATTACATTCTATCCACAATTCTGAACCTTATTCATCCGCTCGTTCCGATCGACAATCATCCCGGAATAATAGAAGAAGTCAATGAACTTCGCACTCGAGTAATCAATTGGGAGAATATGGTGCAAAATGTACCAGCTTCAACAACATCACCGGCACCAACAGTACCACCAGTAACAGCACCAGTACCATCAACAATCCATGCCTCAACATCTCATCCTATATCTCGAGCATAATCATCGTTCTACATGATGTTTGATATCATTTATCTTCGTTCTATATGACGATTATGTAATCTCTAATGTTTTAGAGATTATATATTCTTGTTCTAACGGTAAATCAAATGAGTTTAATATCATATTGACTCATTAAATCTATGATTACATCTGAAGAAAATATATATGTATATATTTTCATAAAGATTGTAATTAAAAATTCTTTCGTACAAACTGTTATTGGTGAAAATATTTTAACAGGTAGGTAATACCCGAGGAATATTTAGATTTTACATTAATAAGTTACACTTTACAATCTTTGAATCTGATTCAACAGTCATTCACTATCCTACTTATATCCACAGATATACGAATCCGTTCACCGTAGAATAACCATTTTCATTCAATTTCATATTTAGATTTTGATCTATCAGAATCCAACAAGTGGCATAATGAAGAAAAACATTTGACAAAATAAAATTTGTTAGAAACAGACAAATTAACTATGAGAAATTTTGTTAAGAATTCACACTAACAAAATCCTAGCTAACTGTTCCTAGCTAACTGTTAATTCCGTATTACATTTATTTATCGCAATTTATTTTTCGCAATTTAATTATCGCAATTTTAATTCTCGCAATTTTAATTCTCGCAATTTTATTTATCGTCATTTAATTTCTGTTATTTATTTTACGCACTTTATTTATCGTCATTTAAATACTGTTATTTACGCATTTTAAATATCGGGACACGTATACAAGGTTTTGACATATCATAGCGACGCATCTATATATATTATTTGGAATAACCATAGACACTCTATATGCAGTAATGATCGAGTTCTCTATACAGGGTTGAGGTTGATTCTATAATAATATATATACTTTGAGTTGTGATCGAGTCTGAGACATGTACACGGGTCACGATACGCAATAATTAACTCGAATATTATATGTTAAACTATATATGAATCATTGAACTGTTAACTGTAGACTATCGACTGTGGACTAAAAACATTGGACAATTAAAATGAATTAAAATATTGATTATAACATATGAAATTAAACAATTCTTCAAGTTTGCCACTTGATTTCATCTTAAACCTCATTTGTATCTTGACGATTACAATCCGCGTTCAAACCTTTCATAATTCTTGAAAATACCTCAATCGAGAGGATGAACCAACCGCATTTCATCTATGGAAGAAAAGATTGATGCATATAATTATGCACCTGAAAACACTCGGAACCTGAGTAAGCGTATAAAACGTATCTGTGCTAGCTCTTTTGGCGTAGTTATTACCGAAAATAACTTTGCAATTTCTTTCCAAATTAGCCAATTTTGTCACAGCTTCAGCAAATCAACTCCAACTTCCATTCGAATTAGCCTTATTATAACCTCGATATATAAGTTCACCTGTCATCATCGTTACCGGGGAACTGTTTATATTCCACCACATTAGCAGTAAACTTACCAGCAACTTCAATACTCATTGGCTTAAGTCTCTTCGAAGAACCATTATATTTTTCATTAAAACCTTATCATATATTCGTCTGCATCTTGTAATGAGTATTGTCATACCAATTACCGGAAATCAGCAAATCTGTATTGTGAGTCTCGCAACGTTTCCACAACAACAGTTATATGTATCCATATAACATTTATCTCTTAGAACTATGATCTTCCATTCTGAAATTTTGAAAAGCACCCAGTCTACGAATCAATACTCGGAATGTTGAAAAAGCTGAATGAAGCAGTAAAAACTGTAAACGATCTTAACAGCCAGAAGTTTGATAATAAAGAATAGTATGTTGGAAAAGCTCAGAAAAGTTGGAACTGAAAAACGAATTGAGCTAACTACGAAGGAGGCCAAGGACAAATACAAGAACCAAACTCTATATTCAAAGAATCCAGATAATTCTGTATCCAATGAAATATTTAGAGAAAACCTTGCTCTATACTCATATTAAATCTTGTGGAAAAATCTTTCTTCATCAACCTTCGATCTTAGAAATTCTGAAAATATCATCATAAATATCTTCGATATTTCTGAGGATATTTTCATAACTCTTCTTATCCGAAATTAGTTATCTCTTTGTGCTATCTGTGTTACATCATAAAAGAAACTATTTTAGTTTCTAAATTCTAAAACCTTCGAGTTTAAAATATGAATGATTTTGAAGTAGTATTGGAAACTGAAGCATGAGTTAGTATAATATAATGACACTTGATCAACGTGATTATATTACAGTAAGTCATGCTGAGTTTCTAAATGGGACATGATGATTCACAGATTATAACGTCATCATGTGCCATGTTACACGACTCTTACATTTTATCTGATATATAAACATATCAATAACATATTTTCTTGATAGTCCTATCTTTCCCGGATATCCTGGTAATTTGACGAATCAAGATCGTGCTATTACCATTTCTTTCTTAGAACATTAACTATGTTCATTTCAAAATTCATATCTATGAATTCTGGACGGTTGCTCGCTTTACTAGGAGTCGAGAGGAGAATAAAAAGGCAAAGAGCTCCAAAATATAAGAGAAAATATAAAGCCCAATAACAACACGGAGGTTACAAACCGTGAATATTAATACGAATAGTAATATAAAGACAAGGTATAATTACGAATAGTATCATCCCAAGGTAATAGTAGAAGTAAACAGATTTTTCTGGTGGAAGATTGAAAAGAAGGATGACAGAAATGATAATTAGGAAAATATTAGGGATTAGAACTGGACTAAGCATTTTCACAATCTTTTGGATGTATGAACTAAGAAAGAAAGTATAGGAATGGTGAGAATAATGGAACGGATGAGTTTAATTTATAATGGAAATATCAGACATAGTAATCGAGGCAGATCATCCTATTTAATTTTAGAGATCTTAATTTCCTTACACGCCGAAGAATCAAATCTTTTAAATTTTGAAGATTTTCTTTAAATCCCTTGAATTCCGGAATTCAACCCTGTTTACGTCAAAAGCTAAGGAAAATCTTATTTTCTTCAATTCACTCTTTTGCGATAGCTTCACTCGTATTCTTAGAATAATCAAATTATTTTATCATTATTATTCAATAATGATAAACCTCTAATTATCAACTCATATTGGTCATGAAAACATTTTTATTGTAAGCCATGACCACCTCACTCAAATTTCGGGATGAAATTTCTTTAACGAGTAGGTACTGTGATGACCCGGGAATTTCCGACCAAATTTAAACTTAATCTTTATATATTTCCGACACGATAAGCAAAGTCTGTTATGTTGAATCTCAAAAATTTTG